>NW_028233235.1:679544-1359088 GCF_057557595.1 Rhyacophila brunnea
AAACACCTAAAATGCAATCTTGATATTTAGTCTGATATGAAGGCGCCTGAAGTTCGCATAATTTATATACAATTATTTTACTTGATTCATTGCATCCACATTATTTTATTTACACATCTTAATACGGAAACATTCGATTATTAGTCATAAAATAAAATTTCACAATTGAAAATTTTGAAGGCTACATAGACACTTAGAATAATAATTTTTAAAAATCTATGTATAACCAAATATTATGACAGTAAAAATAATATAATAAGATAAAAAATTACGCTTATTTGAAATTTAAAATTTTTATATGAATGAATATGTGAGCTTTTCTTTTTTTGATATGTAAGTTTTGTCTGTGATATCACATGAGATGAGGAATAATAATAAAAAACTATATTTATATCACAAAATTTTTTATTATATTTAATACGAATTATTTTCTTAATTTCTCGCATCAAATTACAACAAATTATGCTAAAATTAAAGAAATTCTCAGATCATCATTACCATTTATAGTAATATATAAAAAAATAAAAATATTATATTATTGGGTGAAATATTTGTTTTTTTTTTGAATGAATGTTTTATTTGCAAGGCTAATTTAATCTTGAAAAATTCATATATAATCTATGTGCACAAAAGTAAAATTATTATTATGATAAATTCGCTTACAGTGTATCTTTTGAATTTTAATTTAATTGGTTGTCATGAAAGCTTACAAACAATCAAAAAGAATCAGCATTTAGCTAAATATAGACAATAATAGTGTGTTTTAATATGCGTATGGTGTTTAATTAGCACAAATGTCAGAATTTTAGGTTTTAGTGGTGTAAGGCTATTGTTATTATGCATGATATATTACATTAATATTTTTTAATAAATTTTTTGCAAAAAAAAAGTAAATCACTATTTCTTAGATATAATAAAGGAGACAGTATCTACTATAGATTCCTCGCTTCATTACATAGTAGCCGATCACTTTTAACTATGTTTTATTAAAGTGACATACATAAGACCGTAAGCTCTATACATCCGAGAAAAATCATATGATTTCGAACTATTCTTTCACTTTCGTGATACTGAAGTTAGTATTCTTTTTTTAATTTTTCTGTGATGCGTTCATTATAATTATTTTATCAACCTAATCAATAATATATTATTTAAACTTGTTTTAAATTGTACCGAAAAGTAATAGAAGTAAAACATAAATAAAGTAAATTCGATTAGAATCTTATTATTATTATTATTATTACCAAATATAAAAAATGTGTAGAATTTTGAGACTAAAAATTCAAGTCTAAAACATCTGATATAATTTTCTATGCAAAAAAAAATATTAGCCAAATGCTTAAGATAGATCGAACGTTTCAATTAAGTCAAATATAAGAATTTCTAAGTGAAAATTATTCATAGAGGTAAATTCAATATTATGCTGGAAAGCACAAATTTCAACTTTCGAAAATAATTTTGTGGTTGCAGGTAAAGACTACATTGGCAGAACATAATACTTACATCCAAAAAATATTTGAATATAAAGTTATAAACTATGCAGAGGAAAAAAAAACACTAAATTCTAAAACACGGCAAAAACTAAAGAAATTTTGGATTAGATATGAGGAAATGCTTAACTTTTTCTATAAATATATCTAGGACACTCAAAAATGATTGAGCTCTGTAAATAAATTAATATTAAATTTTTTTCTCATATAAGCATCTTCTGATTGCACACTAAAAAATAGATATACCGTAATAAGTCTAATTCCGAAAGCAATATAATTGTTATAATTGCAAAAATCAAAGTTTTTTATATTTTTTTTCATGCAATAATTTCAAGATTGTTCATGATTTTTTTGATAAAATAAAATACCTATCTTTTGTGGATTTTTATACAATATTCTTGTAATAATAATACATTGAAATATAATGTAAATTGCTTGTCTATTTTTATCATTAAATATTATGTTTATTAGACTTTTTATTATATTTAAAAATACATTATTTCTGCAAAAAACCAAAAAATATTTTTTACCTTTTCTTGCAAAAATTTTTAAAATGAAAAATATATTTTTTAAAAAGTTATTTCTCTTTTTTTTTGATTTATAGTAAAGCGAATTCTGAATCTAATTACTAATTACAAACTAGTATCTGAAAGAAAAATCTAATGGAATTTTTAGCTACAAGATATAGCATCGAAGGAAATAAACAACAGTATTTATGATGGGTATTAACATATATTGCTTTCTAAATACATAAAAAAAGAACCGAAATTTATTTAAAGATTCTCTTTGCAATATAGAGCCAAAAAGGAAATAAGGTGCCTCGCGGAACAAACATAAATTTCAGTTAGAATTAAAGGTGAGTTTTTATAAAATTTTATTTTTTCAAATATCCTGATTTAAATATAACATAATGGACAAACTGAATCAGAAATGTATAATTTATATGTTTAATAGCATATAAATGTAGAAATTCGATAAAAGAGATTTAAAAATTATGAATCTGATTATAAAACTTCTAGTAAATTAGATTAGAAGAGACTTAATTTTTCAAGATAATTTTTTGATCATTTAAAATTAAAAATTCAACTCCATGGGGAAATGTTTGCGAGGATATTACAATTAAAATATGTGAAGCAAGTATTTTGATGCGTAACTTTAAAAGAAAACAAAATTTCTTTATTTTGTTCATAATTTAATAATTTTTAATCAATGATTATTTTTTATTTATGGGTTGTGTTTATTTTATCAATTCCATCTATTGAGACGTAGTCAGCCCGTTGGGAACATTTCACACCACCTTTATACATCTTTTGACACCTTCACCTGATCTATCTATATCAACTGCTCTTCTTCTCACAAATGAGATGAGTTCAAGAGTTTTGCCTTAATCAATAATAACTTCTTTTAGATTTATGGACAAGTCATTGGAAGCATTTGCCTAAACAATAGTATTGAGAAAAACACTTGAATATATAATTTTTGCGTGTAGAGGATTTATTCTGGCAGACTGTAAGGATGATGTGCTTATAAGAGGACACAGAAAATTTTCGATATAGAGCAATCTAAAGTATGCACGAGCAAACATGAAAAATTAGCCCTAGGAATAAAAAATGAAGCTAAATACGATGTTAATAGTTTCACCGATTTATTTACAGAATAGCATTAATTTAAATAATAGTGAAATGTATGTATATTGTGATTTATAGATCAAAATGTTCTCTAGTATGGGTAATAATTTGTATTATATGTTGATGATTTGGAATAAAAATCTTTCATATTAGATATACCCTCTTATCTATATTGCAAACATTGAAATAATGAAAAAAAATTGAGATGTATATTTTTAAATTACGACAACCTTGAAGTTGTTTTCATTCCGATAATATAATGAATCTGCTCTATCTGTATATTTCATGGTTTAATCTTGCATTTTGTATAATCAAAATTTTTATATTTCTTTTATAATAGATTTAATCATCGTCTTCACCTTTTATTATATCTTATAATTTTTAAATGTCTTCCACAATAATTTTATGCTTATTGCTGTCTCTTACGGTTTAGAATCTTCTTTCATTTCAAAATTTATAAATTCAAGTGTTTTACTAACCATGTAATCTTTTTGGCTTCCCTTTCTGCCTAAAATTATTCTCATTAAAGACTTATAAATTCAAGTGTTTTCTCGAATGTAATCTTCTTGACGTCCCTTTCTGCTTAAAATTATTCTCATTAAAGACTTATCCATTCAAGTGTTTTCTCGAATGTAATCTTCTTGACGTCCCTTTCTGCTTAAAATTTTCTTCTCATTAAAGACTTATCTATTTAAGTGCATTCTACAACCATTTTGCTTCTTGCTTTCTCATTAGGCCTAGAATATCATTCTTCTTTCATCGTTCATGCATTCAAGATTTATTGATGCAACAGTTTTTTTGATATTTGGCCTAGAATATTATTTTTCTTTCTTCGTTCATGCATTCAAGATTTATTGATGCAACAGTTTTTTTTGATATTTGGCCTAGAATATTATTTTTCTTTCATCGTTCATGCATTCAAGATTTATTGATGCAACAGTTTTTTTTTATATTTGGCATGGAATGCCATTCTTCTTTCATCGTTCATGCATTCAAGATTTATTAATGCAACAGTTTTTTTGATATTTTGCATGTAATATTATTCTTCTTTCATCGTTCATGCATTCAAGATTTATTAATGCAACAGTTTTTTTGATATTTTGCATGTAATATTATTCTTCTTTCATCGTTCATGCATTCAAGATTTATTAATGCAACATTTTTTTTTGGTATTTGGCATGGAATATCATTCTTCTTTCATCGTTCATGCATTCAAGATTTATTGATGCAAGATTTTTTTTATATTAGAATATATTTTGATATAATATGATGCAAAATGGAAATTCTAAGTTAATTAATTTAATTATGCCCCAAATAAAAAGTAATGGCCCGATTTCTAGCACCAAAAAGTAAACACGGATATTCAAACACAAATGATAAAAAAGGTAATAATTATTTATGTACCGACACCCGTAATTTTCTAGCAGATTTAAGTTATCCAATAAAACTTAGTCCAATAGAAAAATTAAATCTCGAATTATACAATATAAATATTTCATTGACACCGTTTAGAGAAGAAATAGAAATAAGAAAATATTTAACTGAAACAATAAAAAATCTAATTTCTAATTTTCTATCTGAAAAGTATAAAGATATAGAATTTGAAGTACATCCATTTGGATCAACAGAATCTGGATTATATTTACCATCAAGTGATATTGATGTATTAATTCTTCCCAAAGATAAATCAACCAAAACTGTTGCATCAAATCATATTTTAGAAGATCTTTCCTCATATTTAAAAACGAAGGAAGATTTTATTGATCCATCGTATATTTTGCATATTCGCAGAGCAAGAGTCCCCGTTCTAAAAGTAAGAAGTAAAGTTTACGGAATCGAGTTTGATATAGTTGTGAGTAAAAATAATTGTGTTCTACAATGTGATTACATAAAAAAACAACTTGAAATAAAACCACACTTGAAACCGTTATGTTTATTTCTTAAGCTATTCCTTAAAATGAGAAATCTTAATGATTCGAGGTATGGCGGTCTTTGTTCATATGCTCAATTTCTTTTAGTATTGCATTTTTTTGATATACATCCTATAGTTCAAAGAAAAATAATCGATCCAGTAGAAAATTTGGGCGTACTTTTATTGGATTTTATGCAATATTTTGGATTTGATTTCCCATACGAAGGCGTGACAATTTCTAATACAAGTTATGATATTTTAATGTCGAAAGGTAATAAAGACTTTTTACAAACACTTAATCAAGGTTCAGATCCTTTGAATGATATAGAAAGAGTGCAAGCTAATGATGCATTACCCTCAAACAAAAAAACCGAAAATTGTTTTTATAAAAAGCAAAGAATTAGTTCTGCTATGATAAGCATTGAAGATCCAATCGATAATGGCCACGATGTTGGGGATAACTGTTTAAATATATACACCATAAGAGACGTCTTTCAATATGCATATCGAATAATGACAATTAATATTTCCAAAGAGGTCGATTACAAAAAAAGTCTCGCGAGTTCTTGGATTCAAATCGATGTAAATGGCGAAAAATGGCGCCAAGACATTGTTGAAAAGTTTAGAAATCATATTATATAAGACAAAATGAACTCAGACAACAATAAATAATAAATATAATTATTTAATACCATGTATTGCTTGTTTGCACACATTTTTAAAAAAAGTAAAATAAATAATTTTAAATGACTAAAAATAATCAACATAGTTATTTAATACTGCATATTTCTTCTTATGTACTCATATTCATATATTTGATAAATTTAAGCTTAGTCTATAAGAATATCTATAAATAATTAGTAAATTTTTATCTATGTATAGTTTAATTTGTAAATTTTTATAGTTCTTCAAGCAAATTTTATAATTGCTCTATAGAGCAGGTTTAGCTTATACTTCTTTCCACCACGCCATCAATAAAATATTCTTCACCCGGAAATATTAGTTCAAGGGTCTTCATCGATCCTATTGTTTGTGCTTCTGCTTCATTTGGCATTCATAACACCTTAATATACGACTTATGTTATTTTAACCACCCCACCCAAATTATGACGTATGGCAATTTTTGAGTTCAACATTTGAAAATAAGAGAAAGTTCATTTGCCAATATACCATATTCTCTTAGCTTCTCACTTTCGACAGATTATCAAATCTCGTTATTTTTATTTTAGAAAAATCAAAATAATTATTTAATGCTATATATTGCTTGTCCTGAAGAATCAGACAAAGCATATATACAAACCTAGAGATTGTGCAAAACCCTCGAATTAATAGTTCTCGAAAGGAGGAGAGGTATTGAAGGAGACTTTGGAGAGGAGAAGATAGCCGAAAATATAATTACGCTATGCGCGCAGGGAATCAAGCAATTTCTGCTCGAGAACAAAAACTAAAATTAAAACTATAAATTTAGCCCATAAATAAAAAAAATGTATATATAGTTATTACAATCATATTCATATATTTATTCTAGCATGGTTTGGTTATACAATATCGTTAAAATTATGTGTTCACATTTATATGTCAAGTCTAATAGATTTCAATATAATTATAATTTTTAGATGATTTCTATACGAATAAAGATCAAATAGAATGGAATTCAAAAATATAAAATTAAGTTTTAAAGAATATAATAATTATTTGGTTAAGTAAAGATGATAAATAAATTATATTTATCATCTTTAATCCTAATGTACGATGAAGAAATCGTATCGAAAATCTATTCATCGAGTTAAATCTGACCTATAAAAAAACCTTAATCGTGATATTATTTTCAATTATAAACCCTTAATTACATTTATATTTGGTGTTTTTAAAACCTTAAATTTACATTATTTTATATTAAGACAGTATGTGATATTATAAATACTTTATAAAGAACCTAATCATATTTTAGTTTCATCTCAATGTCTTTAACGATATGAATTCTAAAATAATCATTCCAAAACTACAATCATGATGTTTTTATATTATTTGCCTTTATTTATGAAATTTTGATGTCAAAAAATTGAGCCATATATTCAAACTATAGGATACATAAAACCCCTTGAACTATAGGTCTTTAAAAAGGGATAGATATCGAAGAATAATTAAGAGAGAAGATGTAACCAAGAGTATAGATATTTGTTTTCGTAAGTCACTCCCATTATGCTTAAAGATAAAATTATCAATCAAGATTAAACTTTGGAATAAAGGATAAAATACACTGCCATCGAATCAGTTATGCAAAGATTTAAATATTTTGCCTTTTTCTATTATTGAAAATAAGTAAATTTGCTTTAGTATATATTAGAAATTTTGCATATAATTAGAGGATTAAAATTGCATGTCAACAAAATAATATATTTACTTTGTTTGATCAAACATACGTATAGAAATTGAATTTTATTTGTTTAATTAAAGATGCTTTCTAACATATTAAGAATCTATAAAACAGAATTTAAATATAACTCGAGTATAATATTTTTGCATGGATATATGGGTGCTATTCCGAATAATAAAAATATGGTTTAGATAATCTTAATTCATTCCATACATTTTCTAGCGTATCACTTAGACTTTAGGAAAAACACATGGAACGATCACGATGTGAGCACCAAAATTTGGTTTTTTATTGAAAAAACTTATTGAACCCTCATACAAATAGATTTTCTTGGATTGTAAAAAAGCACATTTTTGTTGCAATAAGATTTTTTTTTGCTAAATTTTGACAAAACAAAAAAAATAACTTAGCTAAAAATGTAATCTAGCTTAAAATTTTAGCGAAATTCTAATGCCACAACAGGAAAAAGAATACGATACTGATTTTATCATGTCAATCGGGTCACCGCTAGTACTAACCCCTCGTTATTCTAAATAAAATAATGACTTTGATTACTTCTACTCGCCTTCGGGAATCGTGTCCGGGTTTTTCAGCGCCACAACTGACTGTTTGTTTATGGCTCAAATTTTACATACTTTGAGTTGAAATAAAAGTTTTTTGGGATTTGACCAGCTATTCAGCATATTTTTTCTGTTTAGTAATTTAATTTTCGTAAAGAAGAATCGAACCTTCGATCATTATATTGGTCATCCTACGTCGGATTTTTACTTCGCTCAAACATCAACAATATGTCAAAAAGTTTTTATTTCATATATAAACTTAAAACTTTCATCTTATATAATTTGTGTTGTTTAAAGTTTTGCCGGTTTCTGAAAATTATATTTTTGCTAAAATAATCTCTAGTAAAAAATTTAAAACATATGCAAAAAAAATTATAATTACAGCTTTAAACTATATCCAATGAAAAATAACAAATAAATATGACTGGAAAATCGTTTATTTTGGCTTTATCTTCACAAGAAAACTTCAAATTGTTTGTGTCTGATATTAGCTTTAATTAGACCTATGACATTATTCTTGCGCACTTTGTATTCCCACAGAGAAACTGTATTATTATCTATATTTGTTATTATGTAATAAAATTTACCGTAAATGAAAATCATAAAAAAAACTTAATATAATTAAAGAAATAGAACAGACTTATTGTGGTTGAACACAGGTATAATTTTTATTTTTTATTTATTTTGTTTCAATGACATGAAACTGACACGAATCTTTGTAAATACTCTATAAAGGATTATATTCGAGAAATATCAGATAGTTAATGTTTAGATTCTGATTTATCACCTTTTTTTTATCGCTATTTTCTACTTCCGGTGCATAGATAAGTTATGGTAAATGTATTATGGTAAATATTTTGATATTGAATAATCTGAGAAATTAATTTATCTTATAAATGTTTTATCTCATAAATTTCTTTTATTTTGGTTTTTGGTATAAATTTTTTGGCTCGGTAGAGTATTGAGTTTTTAAAATAAAATCCTTGAAATTCATATTATTTTTCATGATGTTTATTTTAAATCTATAGATATCATAACTGTAAAGATCTTAAACAAAATATCTTTGAAATTTTGAACATTTTAATGTAATAGTTCCTTTTAGTTTTTTATTAAACAAACTATCATAATTATTCGGCTTTTAGCTGCATAGCTCTATAACTTTTGTCGTTTTAGATTTATAGTTCATTATAAATAACTTATCCGAATAATTTCGAGCCTTCAGGCATCACATCGCTATACCTTTGTTATTTATTGTATATATTTGTTGTGGTTCTTTATAAAAACTAAATACAGATATATTTTTAAAGTTTTAAATTTTATATTTCGGATATTTCTGTCATTGTATCGTGAAGGCTCATTATAAACGCTAGACCATATCGTATTTAAGTTTTTAAGTCTAATTTTTGGTATTTTTTTCCCTTAGTCGTGATGATTCATACGCTTCTTTTTATATAACTAGAGACTATAACATTATAAGTTTTTTTAATATAATCTTAAGAAATTTCTGCCCTTTTATTGTATCTTTTATGATAATATACAGGTATTAGTCACATTATAACTTTTTAAACATATTATCTTAAGAAATTTCTCGTCTTTTGTTGTATCTTTTATGATAATATACAAGTATTAGTCACATTATAAGTTTTTTTAATATAATCTTAAGAAATTTCTGTCCTTTTATTGTATCTTTTATGATAATATAAAGATATTAGTCACATTATAAGTTTTTAAACATATTATCTTAGAAATTTTTGCCCTTTTATTGTATCTTTTATGATAATATACAGGTATTAGTCACACTATTAAGTTTTTAAACATAATATCACGAAATATACTGCCATTTTGTAACATAATTTATTTTCATATAACTAGATACTGGTATATGATCAACTTTTTTTATATGGTGTATTATAAATTTCTGCCACTTTGTTGCATTATTTATTATAATTATCAGGTATTTTAAATGTGAATAGGTTTTTAAATATGAAATCTTGACAATTTCTGTCATTTAACGTGATGGTAACCTTATAAATGACTAGAGTAGAATTTTTTTTAAGTTTTAAAACTAATATTTTTAGAGTTTCTGAGATTTTATTAAGGAAGTTGCATATTAATCTTGAAATACAAAAATCATTATTTTGTTCTTGTTTTGCAAATTAAGTAATTTTTTATACTTTTTTATACAAATACAATTCATATATAACAATTTTTATATGTATTTTATAATTATAAATCAATAATTCAGATTCAAATTTTCCTATAAATATAATGTGAGAAAAATTTTTTATCAATAAAAACCAAGCTCGAGAGTTAATTTACCATATAAGGGTCAATTATATACATTTTATTTTCTATGTTAATTTGATTTATAGCAATATATTTTATATAAGCAAAACTTAAGGATACTTTTAGAACAGATTTGGCTGATAGTTCTTTCCACATCGTCATCTTCACAATATTCCCCGTTATAACTTCTTCTTCCTAGAGTTATTAGTTCTAGATTAATTTCTTTTTATTATATATTCCAGACAGATTATTGGACTGCTTTTTGGTTAATTGCATATTTTAAGCTTGTAATTCATGATAAGCGGATGAATGGAATTAAAATTATAATAATTTAACCATGTAACAAAACATTTGTAAACAAATTTAACTTTAATTGATAATTTCGGTGTCTTAATTTTCCTTAAATCGTGGCATATAGTATTTATTTTTTTATTGATCAATTTGATTTCTAGCTATTTTTTCGTTCAATCATAACTACAGATTGCCCTGTACGATAATTTGCTTATGATCTTTTTAGCCTTAAACTTTACACAATTCCAATATTATATTTCTTCTTTATCAAGACTAATAATTTAATTGTATATTTATTAATAAAAGAAATACAGATGATGATTTCCAAATATGAATATTATTTGTGCATATATTTACAAAAAAAAACCAAAGCAATTCTAGAAATAATAAATTATTATTGGCGAAAGGAATATAAATTATGATAAAGACATTTAAATATTCTTTTAAAAAAATTTTCTCAACGGGCATTGGTTTCTTTATAATTTACTCCCAAAAAAGCTAATTGATGTCATTTTAAAAATACATAGCTCTCGAAAATTGTAACATTTCTGAATTATTTAAATTATTAAAATATTATACAATGTTTCTATTTTAATATAAAATGCTTTCTTTCTTTATACTTTTTTTTATATATAATACTTTTCTTATTCGAGAATCAAAAGACATGAAACAACCATGATAAATATTTAATATGATATTGATAACCTATTTTTTTCTCATTAAGAATTATAATTGCAAGATATCATGGTGTTCTATTTATTTGAGCTGTATCAAAATAATATATGATCTCATTATATTTTAATTCAATGAAAGCAACGTTTTTAGTTACATTTATAAATAAATTCTGATTATTTAATAAAATTAAATTTATGTTTGTGTTTCTAATTTAAATATTCACTTTCTGTTGTTTTAAATTTTAAAAATTTGTATTCTTGCTTTCAAAATACATTTATTGATTTAATATATTCATTTACCAAATTTGATCAATATTAAGCACTGTTTTGGCTATTTTATAAATTAATTTTAAAAATTTCTTCTATGTGCGAATATTTAATTAAAATATTTTATTTGAAAATACAAGCAATGAGTTCTGTATTTATGATAACAGCAGATTTGATAGAATAATCATATTTTTTACAACGAATACTCATATTTAATTATCCAACTTCTTTTACAGCTATAAGGCATGTGGAATTTTTTAAATTAACGCTTATATTTCTGTTATGTGTCAAATTTGACAATTTATTATATTTTTGTTGCAACGAATCTCTAATATCCAGAGCTTATCAGTGATAGATTTATAGAATTTTAAATTTATTTAAATTAACGTTTATATTTATGTAATGTGCCAAATTTGATACATTATTATATTTTTTAGAAGATAAACTTAAATTTAATTATCCAACTTCTTTTACAACTATAAAGTATTTAGAATTTATTTAAGTTAACGCTTATATTTCTGTTATGTGTCAAATTTGACAATTTATTATATTTTTGTTGCAACGAATCTTTAATATCCAGAGCTTATCAGTGATAGATTTATAGAATTTTAAATTTATTTAAATTAACGCCTATATTTCTGTTATGTGTCAAATTTGAGACATTATTATATTTTTTAGAAGATAAACTTAAATTTAATTATCCAACTTCTTTTACAACTATAAAGTATTTAGAATTTATTTAAGTTAACGCTTATATTTCTGTTATGTGTCAAATTTGACAATTTATTATATTTTTGTTGCAACGAATCTCTAATATCCAGAGCTTATCAGTGATAGATTTATAGAATTTTAAATTTATTTAAATTAACGCCTATATTTCTGTTATGTGTCAAATTTGAGACATTATTATATTTTTTAGAAGATAAACTTAAATTTAATTATCCAACTTCTTTTACAACTATAAAGTATTTAGAATTTATTTAAGTTAACGCTTATATTTCTGTTATGTGTCAAATTTGACAATTTATTATATTTTTGTTGCAACGAATCTCTAATATCCAGAGCTTATCAGTGATAGATTTATAGAATTTTAAATTTATTTAAATTAACGCCTATATTTCTGTTATGTGTCAAATTCGACATATTAATAATTTTTTGGTTGTAATGAATCTTTAATATCCAGAGCTTATAGATGATAGATTTATTTGTTCGTTGAATTTATTTAAGTTGGCGCTTATATTTATGTTATATAGCAAATTTGGCATATAATTATATTTTTGTTGTAATGAATCTTTAATATGCAGAGCTTATCGGTGATTGTTGAATTTACTCTTCAATTCTTCGCAAAATCTATACATTATGCATGTATATTCTTAAAATTCACATTCAGAATCATAGTTATCAAACTTATTAGTTGATTGGAATATCCCGTTTACGGAAATTATATGATTTAAATTTTCAATTATATATGGCCCATGACTAAGATGAACACAAAAATTTTTTTTTGGAAATCCAAGCTACAATATTTACTCGGCTTCGTTTTTATAATAAAAATAAAATGCCAATTTGATCTAGGCGACTATGAATTAAAAGACTGGGACGCATTTTCAAGGGTATACAAATCAATAATCACGGATGAAATTATAATAGCAGACAACTGGGAATTTAGTTTATACAGACGGGAAGAAGGCACCGGAAAGAATAAAATATCTTTGTGGATGCTATTAAAAGAAGATTCTCAAAAAAATGTGTGTGGAGAAATCAAAATAGAGAAATCCGCATTTTTTATACATAACACCGCCATAGACCTCTTTATTAAGGAAATGAAAACGATCGACAATGAAAAAACAAAGATAATTACTAAAAATAATCCAAAGACATATATTTCTAAATGGGAACACATACATAGCATTTCTAACACCCTTATAACACTTAGTAAAAATGAGTACCATATTTTGTTTTCGAAAATGAACTATTTGATTCTGAATGAACAAACTAAAAATGAATACCTCGCTAACTTCAGAAATATTTCTAAAAGAACAAAAACTTACTTCAAACAACCAAGAGAGGATCTATAATGAATTTTTAATGTACTTAAATAGTCTAATATTTGGATAATGTAGATTTTTATCACATTATCTCATAAAAATTATTTTAAAATCTCAAGATCAAATCTCATTGTTTTTATACAGCAAAATAAATTTATTGATAACTAAAAAATCACTGCTAAAGTTTGAATATATTAAAAATATAAGTTTATAAGTTTTTTTCTGCTATTAAAATAAAGTTTAAGACATAATTTTAAATAACTTAACATCATACATGCAATATTTATAGTATCAGCATGTAAAATTCATATAATTTTATAATATAAAAAGAAAGTAATTTTATGTGTAATATAAAGTCAGAGGCTAGGATAAAATATTTTGTTTATCACAATAGCCTTAGAAATCGTTTATATCGGGTTTCTGTTTTTTTAGTACCTTTAATATATATCTTACATCATCTAAGCTGTATTTATTGAATATGTTTCATGCATAAATTTTTCTTATATCTCTTTCAAATCTTAACATAAGTGTTTAAGAATTATCTTCATAAATGCGAGGAAAGACTAAACTATTCTAATTTGATTTCCTCATTGGGTCCCCACTTATGTAAAGCATTCATACTATACAATAATATTTGTTACGTATCCTTACATTCGGAATTCATTTAAGTTGTTTCCACGAGACCTTGATTGTTTAAAGCCAAAAACTTTCTTTTACCGTGGTCATTATCCTATTTTTTCTTGTATCCTTTGCTGTTAGGTCACGTTCATTACCCATTTTTTAATTAGATAAATTATCTCTTCAAGATTATATTAAGAAGTTTGGCAGTCGTTCCACAAAAAAAAGGTGTTGAAAAGTGTAAATGGTAGTCTGCATAAACGCTATATATTTCACGTCTTATAAAAAAATTAGACATCATTTTTACAAGATAAACTTTAATCAAGTACATAATTTGTAAAAATATGAAATAATCAAAACTTCTAAAATAGTTTACTTTGTTTTATTATAGGCTAATTTTGGTATTTTAATTTATATTTTTTTTCTTCAAGCTCGACTTGATCAACTTTCGATGAACACATTATGTACCTATACTTGGCCATATTCTCTTCTCTTACATCTTCTAGTTACCTCCCCTCTTTTTAAGACCTATTAGTTGAAAATATTCTTCAATTATATAATTTGAATATGCGCCTATATTTGGTTTGTATCTTAGAGCTCTTTCGTGGTAGATCTAAAACTATAGATTCATTACGATAGCTGGTTACACGGGAATAATTTGCCTAGAAATTGATCATTACGCATAAAAGAGGCTTCTTTAGATAAAATAATGAAAAAAAGTTTGTTGTAAGATTATAAGAATTTTAAATTTTTATCGTTAATATAGTTTTGAAATTAATCCATATATTCTAGCTTTTTTCTTTTTCTTGTTACAATTTATATGTATATATTATGGCACCAGAAATATTATAAATTCAATAAAGATTTAAAAAACCATTATAAATTTTTCATTAAGATTATAGATTTAATTAACCGGTGTACTACTATAAACACAACATTATATAAAAAATATTTTTTATAATTCTAGGCAGGTACAATCAAAATGTGACTAGAAAAAAACTAATACATAAATATATAGGTTACTCAAAACAGTGTCGCTCTACAAAATGTGAAAACTTTATTTAGAAATAAAATAAATGGAAGTGATCGATTATAACCAAAAAGCATATTCATATACGCTGAAATATCGATATTTTATGCTAATATATGTTTGTGGATTTTATCTTTATTTGACCAAAAATGCAACCCAATCTTTGTTTCGGTCTGATAACATTACAAGTTTAATTGAATTATAAGTTTTTTGGTATTCTCTTTTGATACATAAAATACCCTTAGTTTTTATTGGTTTTGAATGTGCTTTTCTGTTATGAGCTACATTTAACAGTTCAAGATATAGATTTGATTTAGCAAAATTTTAGACTCCTTTGACTCTGTTGAATGTTCGATCTACTTTTGTATTTTTTAAATAAAGGAATCAAAGATGTAATTTTATTTTTGTGATGTATTGTTTGGAATCAAGCTTATATAAATTTATAATGCTTGCTAAATATAATAGAAAAATTTCGCATGCAATTTAGTTGATATTTCATATACAATATGCCTATTAAACAAAGGAATTATTTTACAAGAAAAGAATTATCAACAGCATTGAAATTTCGCTTGCAATAATATAGAATAACACGCAATACATGTATAAAAATTACCCAAATTTATTCATGTTTAGATTTAAAAGTGTTTTATGTGCTTTCAAATGATTGAATATAAATGTGTTGCATTATTGCTGATTGATATAACATTTGTATTTGTGAATTAAAAACTGCTTTGACAGTAGTAATCATAGAAATAAAATGAATATCTGAGCAGCGTTGATTTTAATTTTTATTTAATTGGCTAAATTGTTTTACCCAACGTAATCTACAGTGTATCAACATTTTAAAATAATAATTATACTTTAACACTTTTATATGGCTTGAGACCTCCAATATGAGCTGTATTAGCGATGAAATTTTGAAACGAGCGAGATCTAATATTCTTGTCAAAGAAAAAATAGTAAAAAACTGCTATTTTTGATAAAAACTCAGACATAAAGTTTTTTATATAAAAAATGTTTTAAAAAATTCTGAAAAGCTATTAAAGAAAATTCAAGATTTTATTCATCAAGATAAGATACATCCTAGCTATTTACGAAACTGGACATGGCATGAAATTGGTCTTTTTTGAATCTAATCTTAAATAATCGCTTCATAATAAATAAAAATACAGTATTTGAATTTTTGTATGTATACGTGAATCGGGAAATATTGTCTTCATATGATTTTTTTTCCAGTGAATTTTTATCATTATTTCTAGGCACTTTTCAATAAATCATCCTTTGCTTTAACTCTTTTCATCTGATATTTGGATTGGCGCTATTTTTATCGCAATTCGGTGTTTTTGATGTTTCAAAATAGGCGATCGATCTTAATTGGATAATTTTGGTTTTTTTTCTGCAATTTAATTGCTTTTTACTAGTCAATAGTGTGTTTTTCTGCCATACTTTCTGTTTTTCTTACATATGATTTGAGAACAAATTCTATAAAGGTATTTAAAATAATATCAATCTAAATGTGCCTTCAATAATGATATGACATTCTAAAATTTTATATAATTTAATATATAATTAAAAAAATTATGGTCATTGAATCCAGAATAGATTTTTTATGTTAAACACGTCTATTTCCGATTCTCACAAAAAAAAACTAGGTGGCGTCTCTGTTTTTTACCTCTTTTACCTTGATCTTATTTGAATTAAAAGAAAGAGTTTAATAAAGAAACACATTAGAATTCGATACAATATTCGACATCATATATTTTAATAAATTTTAATCAAATTAGCTTTATTTATTTATGTTTTTACTTCCATTACTTTTAAGAAGTTCGCTTTATATTAATAGGAACTATTGCTTAACTGCTACTTCTCTCTGTAAGACACCCCTAACACTTCTTGTCACCCGTAATCATCGTGTATTGAGCCCTTCCTCATAGGTGGTGGTCATTTTATGGACGGAATGAGATTCTGTTTACTGTTCATCGCTAAGGTACACAAGCTACAAACACACTCTACACTTACCTATATTCTTGCTGCACGATGTGGGATCTTTTCCATACTGAAGCCACAGTTAAATGGCTTAAACAGCAATATATTTTAAAAATTATTTAAAAAAACCGAATTTAACTAATAAAATTGATAGAATTTTTATAATATAATAAAAAACCGAATCATTTTTACATTAATAACAATAAATATTTTAGTGAATATAAATAACTAAAGTTTCATATATATTTCATAATTATTATTTTAGATTTCTTGAGAATATGTGAGATTAATTTTATGAAGATTCACTTTAAATTTATTTTCGGATTGTACTTTACGATTTCTATTTTAGGCAGAAAAAATTCTGATTATATTTCGCTATAATATAAAATCATTTCGCATAATATATATTTTATTATTCAATAATATCATTATAATGAGACATCGTCATCTAAATAAACAAAATCACCTTTTGGGTCTATATAAACAAACGTTTAAAATGTAAAAATAAATGCGAGAAAATATATAGTTATTTATTAATAAAAAACGCACAAATATAAAGTTATATGCTCAACTTAATGCAAATAGAAAACCAAAAATTAATTATATTTGTATTCAATTTCAATTAAAATCGTTATAAATTGCAGTAAGAATTTATATATTCGTCTGAAATAAAGTTGCATAAAAATATATGTCTACGATAATTTAAATCATATTCATTATCTACTATCAATTCATCCGTAAGATCACTTTGATGCAAAAAATAGAACTATAGATAACAAATCCGACTGATTTATCAATAATTTTTCATGTATTTTATATAAATTAGTGACAATTCACGAAAAAGATAGATTCCACTACCTTTTTAATTTTTATGTTTATGAAATACATGGTAGCCCTGATTTTCACATATTCTAAAAAAATATTTAGAACGAAAAAATCCATAAACTAGATTTTTTCCCTTGAGCTCAGGACAAAAGGTAAATATGAAAATAACGAATAAAATTTTCGTCGTTAACATTAAATTCTAAATGCCATAAACTATATTATGTAAGCATCCAAATACAATACTCTAAGGTGATCGAGTAATAATTAATCACATTGCTTGCTATATTACTTTTTAACCATTAGATTAATCTCTGGGGAAACAAATGGATAATAAAATAATATAAATAAGAGAATCATAAAGGATTGAAAGACATAAAAAAAAGACGCTAATATATATTGAATAAAAAAATGTAATCATTTTTAAGGATTTTGATTTAAGCTAAAAATACAATAATAAATAAGAATCTGTAAATCTTGCAAAAAAAGGAAAAATAAATCGAGAAAAATAATAACTAGGAAATGGTCAGTAATAATAAAAAATGTATAATATTTTTAGAACCATCTTATAATCATAAAGTGGATCTACAATAAAGATTACGGCAAATACAAAAAGTTTATTATTAAATAATATAGGTTAACAATATTTACAAGAACTATCAAAATTTTCCAAAAGTAAGTGTAGAAAGCACA
Source organism: Rhyacophila brunnea (assembly GCF_057557595.1). Taxonomy (NCBI): domain Eukaryota; kingdom Metazoa; phylum Arthropoda; class Insecta; order Trichoptera; family Rhyacophilidae; genus Rhyacophila; species Rhyacophila brunnea. Next base: position 698,227 of record NW_028233235.1, read on the forward strand.
TTTGGGTGGTATATACCAAATTTTTTATATTTTATTCGCATAATTGTACAATCTATTATGAGTTTTTTATAATTTAAACTATTCCATTTAAATTTTTTCTGGTTGAATATAATGCCATTTTTAAATTTAATCGTTTACTTTTAAAGCTACAAAATATATAGAAGGGGGTCAAGGAAATTTCTTGCCAAAAACGGTTTTTTTTATTTTTATGTTACAAAGTAAATGATTCATGATGTCAAGGAAAAACTCGTGACAATGCTTTTTTAAGATATCAATCAATTTACTCAGATGATATGGGAAAGAAACAAAACCTTTTTGTATTTTTTTATATAATTCTCAACAAACCAATTATTTACAGGAACCCTGATTCATTAATACTATTTCTATCAAATAAAGTTTTTATACCGAATTTAAAGTGGTAAGAAGTGCATATAAAAGTAAATGTAGAAGTTTTTTTTGATATGGTAAAAAAATGTTCTGTGTGACAAAATAGTGGCACTATTTATTATTTCGGCATGAAATGAATCTAAAATCAAAGATATTATTCTTTCTGTTTCAAAATATTTTGAATGTCGAGTTAATACAAATTAAAATGAAATCTATTAAATTCACCTTAATGCTGATATTCACTTAAGTGCGATTAAAACCATGCATTAAAATTAAAATCATCATATGATATAGATTCTTTACCTTTAGAAACAGGAAATTATGTCAACACATGATAAGAAATAATATGATACAACATTAATTCTTGGGGGAGAAGTAAAAATGTAGAACAATATCCTCTATTAATTCCACTTTTATTGTGTTGTAAAATTTAAAATATTTGCATGTTTTATCTAATTTTATTTGATTTTAAATGATACCTTTTAGATTATAAATAATTTTCTTTTTTGGATTGATGTTCGAGATTACGGAAAAATAATTTATGTTTTTCATGCTTAAACAATTTTAGGTTTACACATTAATGATAACTGATGGTGTTTTATATGCCTCAATGCTACAATAAATTTCAGCTTTATAGTCGTTATCGTAGACTCTATTACAATTTAAGCTGGTTTAAAAGTCAATAAAGATTTCATTCACCGTAAAGATTGAAAAAAAATCGATACCCCTTCATTTTATTGAAGGAAATTTTTTTAAATATACAAAACTGCTGAATTATGCGTAAATATACATTTAAAATTGCTACCTATGTTAAATATACGAGTGAAATTGTCTTTTTTTTAGAAATTATATCATTTATTTTATACCTTGCATTTTATGTGTTGGTATTGTAAATATCTAGATATTTAATCTTCTCTAGTATATATACAAAAGCGTTATATCTTATAACTTCTGCCCACAAGATCCTTTTAAAGTATTATTTTACAATTTTAATATCTAGTATTGATTTGATTGAACATTTTCCCGATAGGTATAAAATTATATTTGCAATTTTCTAAAGTACTGAAAATACGCGCTTAATTTTTTTTATTAATAAATATAATATAAAAGGCTATATTATAAATTATACCGTTTTTAGCAAGAAAAAAAATGAAATTTAAAATAATTATTTTATGTAATTCTTTGGTATCAGTAAAAAATATTGTAGTGTTTCAATTTGGCCTAAGAAAAATGTATTTTTGGCAAAAAGGTTTAATGTAGATTATTATGCATTTTTTGAAGACAATAAACCATGCTAAATTCTTAAATTACCGTAGCAGATTTTATTTATGCTATTTCATTGACAGCTTATATGAATATTGTAATATATTCGTTTATAAAGATCAAATGTCATATGAGAAAATAGAAGACAAAGAATGGAATACCCAAGAATTATATATTTCAAATAAGATGAGAAACACGAAATGATTACAAATAAATTATATTTCTGGCTTTTTATTACAAGTAAATTCGATATTTTCTTGTATGAACGAAATAAACAGATTTGGTCCATTATGACAAAAAAACATCAGCTTAGTATTATTTAATGAAATATGAACGCAAATTTAATGAATAATGTCTAGTTTGATACAAAACTATGAAGCATTTTTCAATCGAATCGATTGGCTTAATATTTTTTTAATCGACTTAAAGTATTTAAAACTTATAATTGATTCTACTGCTCAATCCACGATAAAACACAAAGAATATATCATGTAAAATAGAGTTTTTCATCCTGTATGAACTTTATCCAGCTAAATATGAGGAATATAACAAAATACATACTTTAAAATTAGGTTAAAAGAGTCAAGATTACTAGATCACTTGGTAAATTGTTATTTAGAACTAATATTGATCACATATATAAATTTACAACCTCGATTTAGAAATAAATTATTTCGTTTCAATGTTTCAAATTTTTTATTGATTGAATCACTTATCGGATAATATCTATTGGCCAGTCATTAATATTAAAGTAATTATGTAAATAAATACGTGATTTTATTTATGGGTAAATTTTTATTTCTACTTTTATATTTTGTCAAACAGAATTTGTGATAAAATCGTTGGAGCAAACTTCATCAATGCCTTTTAAAATTTCACCTCCACCAAGTCCTCAATAATACCCCCCCCGTTTCTCAAGACCTATCAGTTCAAGAGTATTTCTTAATCCTAGAGTTTGAATATATGTCTCGACTTGACTGGGCCGTTAAGATCTTTTAAATATTTGTTTAGAAATTTTAAGATGAATAATACATAAAGATGCTTATAATAAAGTTTTTAAACCAATTATAAAACTTCATTATATATTTAGAGTATTTTTTAAAATGAAATTTAAAGCTGTAAAAACTAAAATGTCGATTTAAAAATAAATTGTTCAATCAAAAAATTTATAAATGCATTCCTGCCATAAAATTTTATCTTAAAATATTTATTATTAGTAAAATTAATGCATGAATTTAAATAATCAGTGCTTTAATTGTCTTGGCTCGTCTTATTATTAAAGGCTGTCGGTGCGGTAAGAAATTATTTGTTTTTATAGGATCAATGTAGGTAAAAATTTACCCATTATAAATATAATTTCCAAATAATTTTTTGCATCTATATACATATTCACGAATATTTTATATTTATATACAACGATATTTAGTATTTTCGCTGAGCCATCAGTCTCTTTATGCAGCGATTCTGTATTTTTTTTCCATTTTTTCCCTTAATGTGTTTTACTTAAAAAAATATAATGCTTTTGCGAGTTAATATTACACACAAATCTTGTGAACAGAACACCTTATGAAGAAATACGATTTAAAATAAAAAAAAGGGTGTTTACAATTTTCCTATCGAATACGAAAATTCCTAGCAAATTACTAAAAAATTTATAAACCATTTTTACAATATATAATATACAAGTTTCTAGGCATTTATTAGATACGTTTATCACATAAAAGTTAGTAGATAACCACGAAATACATGATATATGTATTACTCTTAAAAATCCAATATAATCTTTAATCTTATCATATTATAGACAAGAAACCATGTACAAGTTTATGTGTGCCCTTTTATAATTTATTATTTTTAAATTATTTTATATTTATTTTAGTTTATCCCTATGCAATCTGTTTAGAATCCTAAAACTGTTCATCTAATATCAAGACCCTAAAAATTATATGAAATACTTTATTATATAGTTTGTGATATCTCAAAGAAATGCGGATGCTCTATAGGATATTTATTTGCAGAAGAAAGGATCTAGGTAAATAGTGTTAATAGAATATAAAATAATTGATGAGTAAAGATGAATAAAAATCCATAGTTTCTGCTGTATTTTATGAACAAAATAAATATCTTTGTATTGTATAGTGTATAAAATATATCATAAAATCGTATTTTATGATAAGAAACATTATTCTATTGAAAAATATTTAATTTCACATATAGAAAGAAAACACCAGGCTTTAGATCTTGTAAACTATATATAAAAAATTAGCTAAATTTAAATACAATAAATCTATTCGTGCGGAATGAGAAATCTAGTAAGCGTGAAGATTCGTTATAATAATATTAAAATAAAGCGAAAATTCAGAGTGTATCTTTTAAAAATAAAAAAATATTTCATGTGTATAACATATTTAACCACTGTGCCGTCCTATAATTTTATTTTAGTGAAAGTTTTATTTTGACTTTTTGATTATAAACAATTATATAGCATATCTATTTGGCAATTTCAAATGTTGTTTAAAATTAAAGTATTCGGGAAATTTATTTATATTGTATGTGCAATAAAAACAAAATCACATGTATCAAATTTGACTTGAACATAGAGTTGAGATCTAAATACACGAAAATATTATTAAGGGTATTTATTTAGGCAAAATATAGGCCATTTGTTGTTATTTCATTTTATTCTTTACTTTGTATAGCTAAATTTTAGTGTTTTTTTGTGGCATTTATACATGAATAAAATCAAAAAATTATCGTTATATCGTAAATAATGTGTTTATATATAATCTATTAGATCATGTTCAGTTTTAAAAAATATTACAAATGCAGATAAATTTTTTTATTATTAAGTTTTTCGGATTTATTTATGATCAAAAATTATATTTCGGTTATAATTTTCAAGAAAAATAAAAAGATAAAAATTGAACTTAACAAAATCTCTAGCTAGATGGAAATTTTAAGTATGTAAAGCAATTTTTCATCGAATATCACCAATATAAATATTTTATAGCATTATTTTTTATAAATACCGTCAATTTTCTTTCCATTATGAATTTACGGTTTTGTAAATACCAATTTATACAACTTATGAATTTAAAACAGGAGGTTTACAACTTTTTAAGGGTTATTAATATAAACATATTTTTTTGGTCTACATATAACTATATTACATGTTAGTTATTTTACTCAATGTTTGGCGACTACATGAATTCTCAAAAAATAGAGAAGAAATTAAAAAAATGTAAAACATATAATCCGATACTTTCTTTTTTTTGATTGAATGTCGCCTTATAAGTATTTTAATTCCAAATTGATTGTGAAGTGTTATCAAAACCTGATTTATATATGCTGCTCATTAAAGACTTCTTTTATACACTAAATGCATCTAAAATCCTAATTATCATATGTAAAAAATCACCAATATATGTTTAAATTATAAAAATCTAAGTTTAGCTTTTCCATCTAAGAACTTCGGTTTTTTGGTTTTTATGCTTTAGAAAAATATTTTGTAACGTGGCATCTAGGCAAATTTTCGCTGAAGACATTTTACCAGACATGTCAATAAATATTGCTGAAGTACACAAACACAAATACTATATACTTAAGTCTAATTAAATATATTGAAAACATGGGGAATCAAATTATATTATATTTAAATTTGATAAACCAACTTTCGAATTATATTAATATTCCTAATTTCTACAACGATTTAACATTATTCATATAAAAATGAAATAAATTAGTTTATCTTTATATCAGAAGATGCGCCATTTTAGATGCTAGAATATCCATATAGAAATTCTAAATGTATATAGTAAAGAGTATAATCAACAGTACAAAAAAATAAAAACTGCATTATATATGAGTCGAAAGAGTGCCTTTATTATATATAAATAAAATCAAAGAAGTTCGAATCAATATCATGAAAATAATTAAAAAATAATCTCGGAATAAATAATTCTTAAATAATCATTTAACTTAAGGCAAATCTACTAACTTATCGCAAGCTTAAATAAATAAAACCTTATGAATTTATATCACCATAAACCGGGTGTGTGGTGATCGTAAATTGATGTTTTTGCACTGCAAAACTATAATTGCAACTATATTTAATTTTTTTTAAATACTGGTTGATTTAAGATTTAAGGTAGCTGCATATTTCCCTTAATTTATATGAAGTTATATCCGTAAAAAATAAAATATGTACGAATTTTATCATTAGAAATAAAAAATACTGCGCATGATACCCAGAATAAATTTTTTATATATAAAATGAGAAAAATCACCCCAACTATTCTAAAATTATATTCCCAATGAATTTATGGGCTAAAATAGTTTTTATGGACTGGAAAATATAATGAAATAAATTTCATTATCACAGCCTCTTCTTTTTACCCTGATGATATTACTCAATTTCAAAAAAATTATTCTGCAAAAGATAAACATTCATACTTATTTTCTCACAATGAATTGTGTGATTGTCGCTTTGTCCGAACCATAGATTTCTGTTTAACAAAGAAAAATTACCACCTGAAATATTTTTTTGCTGAATACATATAACTAACAGCCTCAAATTTTTTAAAATTAGATTATCGTTATTTGGTTTTTTGACATATTCAATAAATCTATAAAATCTTGAGCATTTTTGCTTTGAAATAGTGTTTCTGGGTCATGATAAGCAATATGTAAAACGATATTTAATCTAATTTTGAGTCTAATAAAAAGATATAGGCGATAAAAATGCGAATCTGACCTAGAAAAAATATTTAGTTTAATTGACTATATTTTATATAATAAATGATAACTTTAAAAATATAAATAACTATACATCACAAAATTTCATATTTGAAATAAATTATTTTTTTAAAAATATTTTGGCCAGAAAAAAAAAAGAAAACAATACGATTAGAACAAAATCAATAATCAAATTTATTGTTTTATTTATTATTAAAATCAAGCTAATGCGGAAAATAATATAGTTTCTTTTATGGCATGAAAACATATTTTACCTAACTTTTTTCGAAGAAACTTTACTAAAATTTATATACATTATACTCTAGATTTCTAAATATTTATTTTGCTGTTGAAATCTTCAGTTTTATAAAATATCACATTTTGCAATTATATTATTGCTTGTAAAATGAATTTTATGTAATATAAATTTTCATTCCAGAAAGGTTTGTGATCTACTTTTCATAAACTAAATAATATGCCATGGGTTTTAAAATCACTAAAAAACCTTTCGGTAAAACTTAGTAAAAATTATGACCTTGCGCAACAAATTTATCTTAAATATCGTATATTAATCAAGTAAAGAGAACTTATACATAGGAAATAAAATTTGACTTTCATTATTATATCGGTATGAATTCCATATAGTACCCTGATTTTTATTTATGTTTATTTTTGAATGAAAAAAAAATTGGTGACTGACAGTAGATATTCTATATTTTTGACATAATAAATCGTAAATAATTAAAGATTTAAAAAAATAATGATTTTTTCTATTTATATTAAATGAAAAGCCCAAAAAAAAGATAAAGTTTTTTTTCGGATATATTGCAGATAAAAAGAATCATCTTCTATAATATTAAAATATTTTTTTAAACCAATGTTGTGATTTTATGCACTATATTTATTCATTAGGCATCCATTTTTAAAAATATTGTTATATGAATAAATTAAGGGTCATATTCATCATGTATCACTCCCTTTTAAAAGTAATTCAATAAGTCATGCTTTTAAAATAAAAATCACTCTAAAAATAATTTTATTTTGAAGAAAAAACAAACCCGAAAGCTCAATCTATCATAACCTCACACTTTTTAAGTTTTTATTAGAACCGAGTAAAGTCTTATACATGCTAAAGAGATATGGCCAATATAATTTTCATATTTTTTTCTTACATTAGACGTGAATATATTAGTGTTGTCTATATAAATCTTGTTTTGTTCTAATCAAGAAAGTTGAAAGTTCAAATTGAATATGTTTTGTCATAAAAAAAGAAATAAAAGAAGTAAATCACAGTATCTGAAAAATACTTGGATAATGGTGATTGGTATAAATAATATATAATTATTCTACAAAAGATTTATATTCATCGATTGAATAGAATCAAATATATAAAACCGAATCTACAGGTGAAAAATAATCAATTCGCCGAAAATTCTGCCAATTCACGTAGGAATTCTAATGGAAATATAATAAGTTCTATGTAAAAATAGTTTTAAATTCATATGTCGTAGTAAACCGCTCTTTAAGTGTAAAGAAATATTGTCGAAAATAAGTATATATTGCTTAAGAATATGCAAAACAATATATATGGAGTATAAAAAGATGAAAATATCAAAAATGTTGCTGAAAAATATCATTTTCGGTATTATACAAAAAAAATAACATGGTTATTGGCTGTAAATTACATGTGTGTTTTTTTATTTGATCCATATGATGAAATAATTAACATAACTTTTAGACTTTAAAATAGTTTGTTGCAATCTAGTAATATACACAATGTTCTGGTTGCTTAGAAATATTTTTTTTGGCCCTAAAATACGCTTAAAAAATTGAATATACTTAAAATTTTATTTTAGAGTAGTTGACTCTAGTACTAGATTTCGACGCAAAGCTTCAATTTTCTGTTATAACGTCATGATTCAGAAAATTTATTTTGATATGCAGATTTTTGGTTTTATGTGATCTTTATTAATACAATAATGATGGCGCATCAAATCCGTTTTTAAGCGGCTAGCTTTTTCAATCGTTGATCCTTTTTGCAAGCCATATTATTCGTGCCATCATATTTACTAAATATGTATCTTTCCATAAAGTTGCCTTTACTTTACCTGTTCTAATAAATCTTCCCTTATGTTATTTGCATATGTTTTCGTTTTGTATAATTTTTACCACTTGATATATTACACATTTCATTTTTGCAAAGATTTTATTATGGCGCCGATTAATTTTTTTTTTCCTTGAATTATATATATGATTTCCAAAATTTTCAATGCAATATTCCTAATTAATGCTTCACATGTGGAACAGTAAATCAATATACAACGTGTTTTATTTGTTGAAACTACAATATATATTTTCTTCTCTATATCAATTACCTTAGTCTAATAAAATGATTCTTTTAGAGATCGTTTTACCCTGTAATTTAGTTGATGATCTATAATACTTATCTTTGTATGTTCAATTCGTGTGTGATTAAGATATTCGGTCATGCTTTTATTAGAAAATATTTTACCCTTTATCGGTATTATTTCTTCAGTCAATTTTTCATGTGTAAACCAATGCCTAAGCTCTTTCAATACGTTATCATCCCTTGGATCCGATAATATAGATGCACATAATTACCGTATCAAATAATCTATTCCTACTAATATGTAACATTTATATGACATAAATCGATTAAATCAATGACGATATTTTCCAAACTTCTGCTTGTAGACAACCATTTACTCTCAGTTTATTTTTTTTATAAAGAACAAATATCACAGTTTTATATTATATTATCATGTGCAGCCTTAATTACTAGCCATTTTCCAGCCTTTTTAATTCCTGATACACGTATTCCGTAAGCCCATGTAAAAGTTTCTCATGTTCATCTAAAAAAGGTTTTTTTTCTGTCTTCTATGTTAGGTATCTTTCTTTTTTCGATATTAAAAGTATCAATATTTCTTTTCCATGTGATTTTTTACCGTCTTTTTCATTTTCTTAACTTGCTTTGGGCTCTACTCTTCAATCCCGAGTCAAACGGTATTTTTGGCCGCTTGTTTCTTTTCTTCTTAGCTTTTCAATCAACTTGATATTTTGTATTCTTGTGTATTTATCATCATAATTGTATTCTTGTCTATTTTCTATCCATCAATCAATTCTGTCGTTTTAGAATTTTGGTTTATTACTTAATTTTTCTAAAATTTAATGTTCGTTTTCTAATGTAAACCTTCTACCTTAAAATTTTTATCTAATTTTTTAATCCAGAACATTACTGCTAACATTTTCGGATGTGAGGACATAGCCCTCTTTCAGTCCAGTTTTATGTATTTTCTATGCCCTTATTTTTTTATCCGTCACTATGTACTGGACCAATGACTTCAAAGTAAAAAAAAACATATTAACATATATTATAAGTTATATCTCACTTTCAATAAAAAATTCGTATATGGTTTCATTTTATGTTTTCTTATAATTGATGGAAAATATTTAGAATCTAATATTTTTCCGTGTCCAATATCTTTAGTATCAATGTTTTAGACTGCAACGTGATACATTCAATGGTGTTAGTGTAGACTTTAGTAACATGGTTCACAGACTTAACACCATGATTGACTGTTTCATGATGAAAAGTCGATGCGCTTAAATTATTATGCTCACTCCGTATATCCGTGCATACGGTTGAACCAAGGCGCACATTTTTTTGTATTATAGTTGTTTTTTTTGTACACATTTCGATTTCTAACAGAATAAAAAAGCATTTTTCACTTTTCATCCTTTCCCCTAGCCCTGTTACCCACGCTTCATCTACCTTTTGCCTCGATATTATATAAACAATGACAGAATTTACTTCTGTTTGTTTCTCAAATTATGTTAAAATCTCTAACATTATTGTCTCTTCTCCAGAACACCTCTCTTATTTCTCCTCTAATATTTATTTTAAACGAAAATTGTTTTTTACCCTGATAATATAATTTCAAATAAATATAATCATCTTCGATATTTGAATGAGGTTCTTATAAAGCTTATGATTTGAAAATTATATCCCATTTTAGGCATTTCATGACTCGCTCATCTTTATTTTTTCTCGCAAGGCAGTAATCTATAATTTCATAAACATTTATGATATAAATAGTCTTTAAATTATTTTTTAGACTTATATTAGACAATTATATGGATCTAGTTTTTTTTCTTCTCGATTAGTATCTGTTTTTTTAAAGATAATTTAAAAAAATTGGCCAGCAAAAACAGGATCAATCCAGAGTTCCATTAGCCAATATTTATTTTCTGGTATATCTTATTCCGTATCTATTGATGTTTATTTTTTCAATCTAATATCATAGGTTTCGTATTTATTTTTTCACTCTCTTGGTACACACAGCATCAACACATATTGTTGACACACGTGTCTTTCTTATATTACAAGCGTTTAGATGTTAAAAATTTCATATTTATTCCTTTACTTTTATGAGCTAAATTTGCATTTTTTTAGTTAATCTCGAACATAATTTCTTTACTTATAACGAGAGATGTTAAATGATATGTTTTTTGCAACGTTTTCAAAAAAACTTCTTAAATAATTTAGTTTACCTGTTTTTTTTTCACATCTTTTGGGCCCCTAGAATGCTCTAAATTGAGTATACTTCATTTTTGTTTTTCAAACGTATTTTTTAACACCGTTTCGATTATATTTACGCCAAAAAGGTTAAATTCGCTATGGCCAACTTTGCCTTTTCTAAATGGATTCACATTTTATTTTCTAATATTCAATCTTCATATAATTTTATAATTAATTTATCAGGAACGTTTTTTTATTCGTATGTTTTAAGATACCGTCTACATATGCTTTGACTTCATTTTCAATCAATCCATCTAATGTTTAGTTATCACGGGCTGCAATATTAATGTCTGTTCTCGTATCCCATAGCCATGATGTTGAAATCATTTACTTTGCTTTTAAAGTCCAAATGCAATTTTTTAATATTATTTTCGAAAATTCAAGACTGTAAAAACCTTTCTTTAAGTTCGACACCTTAAAACAATTAAATGCTTTTTTCCTGCAAAATTTCTGTTTTTGTTTTGTGATAATATTGTCTTTTCACACGGAATATTTTAATTTTTATATTCATCTCCAGCAGAAGTCCTTAATTTGGCCTGCAATATGTAATAAAGCGTATTTTATAAGTTAATTTCTATTATCTTATTATAGAAATACCTTTAAATTTTTAGTGCTCTCTAAAGCAAATTTTCATGGGTTTGTGGTATTGTTTTGCTTCACACGTATAGTATTTTCCCTTAATGTATAGATCTGGCATTTTTTTATCTTACAAAGAAGTAAGCTTGTTTTCTTGTGCTTTGAAATGGCTACGAAATATTATTTCAAATTTATATTCCTCTGTGGGAGTAATACTATACTTTTATCTTTTTTTAAAATCTGGGTTTTTAAGACGATTTGGAAGTCATTTGTTTTATTAAATCGCTCATATAGATATTTAGAAATGGGATCATCTTATTTTTCAGAATGTAACATACTCTTCTTATAACGTGAATCTTTTTCTTTCCATGATGTCTTTTTTTATTCTCGATTTCGCGAGCTATAACAGTTGCGTTTTTTTCATATGTGTAATTATACCTTCTAATTTTTTTATATTTACATTTTTCTTCTTACTAAATTGGGAAACAAAACTTTCCTATTTATATTCGTTTCTATTTTGTTGTATTTCCTCCCTGTAAACATTGCGTCTGTATTTGATTGGTTCATTGAAGAACATAATAAAATTGATCCTTCGTAAACATACAAATCTCCTTAATTTTTCTTAGTATAATTTTTTCTGTTTCATATTGCAAACTGGTTATTTTTACTTCTCTGCTACTTCAGAGTAGCGTTTTAACCACATCGTTTGCATCTTGGATAGCTTTATCTATGTCTTTTCCCGCTTGGGAATAATTAGTAGCTATCGTTGCCATGTTTTCTATATTAATTCAGTGATGGAGGCGTGTCACATTTTTTTTTATATTCTTTTATTATGATATCGTATGTTTCAATTTCTTAAATTTGCCTAGCAAGATCGAATTTTTCCTATTAGAGAATTAAATCACTTTATATGATTATTTAGTACTGAATTATCACAATATTTGATTTAAATTTGTCTAATATTTTATAAATTTTATGCTAAAACAATAGATTTAATATATATAGTATACACTGTTATTCAATATTAACCGTTTTTGAAACATTTATGCAATAAGTTACAGAATATTTAGATTGTGTTATTATTTATCATTTTTTATTTTCATATCATCATTTGATATATAAATTATATAATTACGCTGTATCCGATTAATAACCTATTATTTTATTTAATATTTTTATAGCTTTGTTAATTTTTTTCTTATCTATATAGAAATATTATCATCATGTTTTTCTTTGGTACATTTTAAGTTTAAATTTCGATTCTTCTTTCCTGATCTTAAAATATTATAATTTTACTGCTCGATTCTATTTTATGAATCTAGTTATCTATTATATTGTGAATGATTAAACTGTAGTATTTATATTCATTTAATTATAATCATATATTATTCATTAGTTTATTATTGAATTGATTAATTATTAAATTATAAATTTAATTAAAATTATTAAAAAAAAATTGTATTATATCAAACAGCTATACTTAGGACTACTTCTATTTTTTTCTCTTCTTTTAGACTTTTTAACATTCCGTTCTTTTCTTGCTGGTGCCTTTCCGAATCATATCAATGATAGCAGGGAGGTAGACCTGATAATGAAATTAGGAACGTAAATTATACCCTCATTCCCCACCAAGTATAAAAACAATGTCCAGGGACTGCCAAAAATTAGTTTTAAGTTAATAAAAAAAACTCTTGTCATATGAACTTGGGGTTTTATAAGGCAAAAGATATAATAATAAAACTTTTCATCATACTCGCGATAGGACATATTTCTCGTTATTTTTGCAATTTTTGTAAATATTTGTATATCAGAATGAAAACAATAAATGAAAATAAGTCTATTTCCCATATTACGAAGCTCATAAATAAACTATTGTAAAATTGTTTTTTTCCACCGAAGCATTAATAAAATATAGAAAAAAACTAGTGTTACCATTGCCAGTTAATACCAGCGAAGAAAATAAAACGGACATAGTGATCCGTATTTTCTTCGATTGGGCATGTACATACCCACATAGAATGGGGGTTAATATTACTTATGCACTAACTAAATGCAGTGCAGTGATGTGCTCTTTCGACTTTCATGGGCTCATATCACCAGTAGAATCTTCTCGTACCTTTAGCCCCTTCTTTCAAAGACAAATCAATAGGACCACAAGACTCGTCTGAGATCCCACTATTTTTCATCGTCAAGATCCTATAATGTAGGCGAGTATTGCAGTGATATTGAAAAGCTAAAATAAAAGGCATTCTAGGGTGCAGTTGGCTGCATACACATAGGTAATTATGTTACAAAAAGTTCAATAGAAACATCGTCGCTTTGACATGAAAACCCTGAATAAAGTTTCACTAGTAACTGACTTAAAATATATTATTTCTTATAATTATTTTCAATAACATATTTATTCTTTTGAACATCTAAGAATACACGGCCGAATACATGAAAAATGTATTGGATGAACAAAGCCCGTTTATAAATTAATAAATCGGTTGCGCTAATATTTTTGAGAGGTATAAAAGAAATATCTTAAAAAAATATTTTAAAAACATATAAAAAACCGATATATGATATCAAGATAAATTAAATATTATAGTTTATTAAATTATAAATTAAAAATAGATAAATTTATTTTTATTCGAACGTATGTTTTATTTATTATGTTTCCATTATTTTTAATAAGAGTATAATTTTTTGATGTGTGTTAATTTTTACGATATTGTATCTATTTTTATCACCTCTATATTTTATTAGCCTTTTACAACTTCTTGAAACATCGGTTGATAATAAGTGAATTATTATATTCAAGACCACAAATCTTACATTGTATTAGATAATAATAATATATGTGGATTTAAGTACCCTTTAATAAACAAAATACCTGAATACTATATATCTAGAAAGTTGCAGTTTTTTGAGTGAAAAATAATTAGCAAATTTTCAAAATTTAAATGCAATATCTTTATTTCGGATCGGAGGCTTCTTTCTCCCGTTTAGATTTTGATTTGAAATAAAGATCTATATAAATTTGAACTATAATTATTACCAATAGAAAAAATTAAAATATAAAAAATATTATACATAAAAAGTAATATATTGATATTAAAATATGAAATTTACTACAATTTTTCCGTTTACACACTATGTCCATTAAATTTCTCCATATTATTTTTAGGTGCTTCAATAATTATATATTATATATAACACCTTTCCCACTTTAAATTTTGTTCGCTCATATATTCTTATTTTACATGTGATTACTATACCTATGTATTTTTCTCTACTTCTTATGTATCAGATGGATACAACCAATAATTTGTAGCCCTCCCTTCAATTTACCCTAAATTTTTTCGTTAAAGGTGGATTGACAATCAGAACTACTTCTAATATTTTAATATCAAATATAATTTTCTGTGTTGTTTTTAAACGTGCTTGTTTGTATTTTAAAAATTTAAAGTCTCTTTTATTTGTCAATTCGTTCATGGAATAAGTTATTTCCTTTAAATTGTCGGTTTTATCTAATATTGGTTCTTTTCATACTATAAAAAAAATAAAAAGGCATTTATAGTCCTGTGAAATATATTGTATGCGTTTTTTGCTCTTTCAAAACGATATTCACAAGTTTTGTAAGTATTCTTTAAAGTGTTTCATTTTCCTTTCTGCCGCACCAACTGTCTCATTTGTCTCGGCGATATGAATTCTAATATGATGTTATTTTTATCAACTAATTTTTGTATCTGCTATTTTTTTATTCCAACTCATTAACGATAAGTTTTCGAGTGTTTATTCTATTCTTCTCTAGTATCCATTCCCTTATGATTTCTTTGTTTCGTTACTCTTATCAGTAATTCTTCCTGTTCTCAATTATTTTGTAAAGTGATCTTTGGCGATAAAAATAAAAGAATTGCTTGTGTGTTGGAATATTCTAATAATTAGATCAATCTACAATATTTCGTTTTTATATTTAGGTCGATTACTCTTTTCATTGTGTTTATTTCTTAAAACCCTCCTTACTGCACATCGGACTTTTTCAACAAAATGTTACATTATTGTGTATACCACTCATTCGAGTATATTTATTTTTAGAAATACCATGTTATTTGGGTTACTCATGTCCCATAAAATTATGATAATGCACGATGATTTCATCCTATTCGATGCTTTTAGATTGATTTGTCTGGGGTATTTATTCTTAATCCTTGATTGATCAGCTTAATTGATTCGCTATTTATATTACCAACAATTAGTAAATATATCGGTGAGTTTGTATTTTATGTGATCATAATGCGGTTTTAGCGACCATTTTTTTTGTTATAAGAATTATATTTATATTGTTGTGTTCTATGATCTAATTTTAGTATGAAGTGCTTTCCTCCATAATATTAACCAATATTAAAACTTTTTATCTACGAACGCGCTTCTATACCCGTTGTAGTATTTGCTTGTTGTGCTTTTGTATTTTCTATACTGTAGTAATAATTTTCTCTATTTCAAGTCTTCTAATTGTGATAATACTGCAACTTTGGCTACATAGAAAGCATAAGTCTTTAGATAAACTCGTTATTCGTTGATACTAGGCCTTTCTGTTATTTATTGTTCTTCTTTTTTGTAGTTTCACAAACGTTTCCTTTGCCTTTGTTGACCATTCAATTTTTTTTCTTTTAGGTTCACTGCCTTTAAGCAAAAGTGTCAGGGGAGATGCTATAGTGGCGTAACCCATAAAAATTCACAGAAAAAGTCTATCAGGCCTAAGACTGAATATATTTCTTTCAGTATTTTGGGCGAATCTAACTCTTTATATACTTTAATTTTTTCTAGATTGTAATATTCCATGTGAACTTCAACTCTGCATAAATTCAATCATGTTTTCAGCAAGTTTATATTCCTCTTTGTCGATAAACGGTCAGAATGCCATTAATTTTCCTATAATAACATTTAATTTTTATTGTCCTTCTCTGAGTTTTCGAGAATACTATGATATTTAACAAGTAAGGAATCCCATATTGCCAATTTCATTTTTTTTATACAGTACGTATGGTTGAATGTGCGGCTGCTCCGCGCCTTATTAAATTTATATTTTATTAATCTGCAACGCTTTTCAAATATAAAATTTTCATATTAATTTTACTTTATAAATTAAGTAACAAGATGAACCAATCATTTGTGAAACCGATAACTCCTCAATCAGATATGATATAATCATGATCCCTTGATTTATAACCCACATCCTCACGCCTTCATAATTGATTATAATGTCTCAAAAGTACGTTGTATGGCTCTAAAAGCATTCTAGTGAACTCATACGATTGGCCTTATCAGCTAAAAGCTGTTTTTCATGTCTTTAATATCTAAAGAGAATCGATGATATCATTATGTTGCACTAAAATATGCAAAATCGTTTTATTAGCTAATTTATTCAATTTTAGGCAGCTTTACATGCTTTTCGTTGTCTTTTCATTTAATGGACTATCATTTAGTGATACATATATTTCCATTCTCTTTAGTACACCTACTAAAATAGATCGCTAGGTCTATCTAGTTTTGTCAAAGATCCCTTTTTTATTTAATAATTTCGGTATTCACAAAATTTTCTTGATGGAACTTGTATTTTTAGTTTCTTAAGCAGATTTATAAGTGCGTTCCTGTATCTATTAAGTGTCTTTTAGCCTTACATGGTTCTGCTGTAAATATACAGGAAAATCTTTCTAATATCTTTTTCTTAGCTTAAAATATGTTCTTCTTAGAAAATTGATAGTCAGGAATTGATTACTTCATATTAAGATTTCTTAAGATTATCTTCATGCATCTAATTATAGATTCTGGGTTTTTTATTATTCTGGTATATTCAATAATATATACCTTATCATTGCTTCTTTAAACAAATCTAATTCTTTTTTTCTCTATATATTGTATCTTATGGACTGTGTTCTTAATTTAATTATTACTGTCATTTTTTATATAATTTACTGTTTTTGTTCTCTGATTAGTTGAAAGTACTTTAATCTGTTTTAAATCAATATTGTCTGGTACTAAGGTGATATTAGCGCTCATATTAGAATGTAAACGTATTTTTTTTACTATTGATAAAAATAAATATCATGAATGGTTTTTTACATATATTTGTATAATTCGAATTTGTGCAGAAAAGGTATAATTTATTTTATCAGGTTCCTTGTTATCTTTTTCTAGCTTTTACACCTTTTTCTTTTCCGCAAAATGCCATACTTTTATCAAAGACTTTTAGAAATTAACTTTATATGTTGGATGTTTCATTTATCGAAAAGGTCGCTATAATAATAATTATTACTTTTTGATGATATTCCTTTTTTTTGTAATTTTGTTTTGTTCATGTCACTGGTACTTTTATCTTCTGCATTTTTATAATTTAAAATTTGCCAGGCTCTGCTCTCTACATCCCCTAAAACTCTTACAAATGATCAGAGGAATAACTTTCTCAACGGACTTGCTGAATTCGAAAAAATTATGTCTATTACCAGCTTTATTCCACAGAAAATTTTTTATTTAGGCTGTAATCTCGGAATATTCCTGAAGCAAAATAGTTAAGTTTCATATGAATATTATTATAAAAATATCAGCATATTTCATCATCACAATAAATTTTCTCTTGACTCTGGATACCATTTAAGAGGAATTTTTGGACGGTTTCAGTGATCTTTATTGTACAAAAAAACCACACATCGCATCGCATAAGAAACTCTAATATAGTTCATTCCTGTTCACATTGTTTTAGCTCCTCAGTCAAATGCTGTATTTCTGAGCGCGGTGTATATATTCACTTTCATGACTTCATATTTAGGTTTTATAAGGTCAGCATCTTTCCAGTATTGATGATTTATGTTGTATCAACCTTTTTGTGTTCTTATATGCTGATAATTTTCTTTACCTTAGCTGCTGTCGTCATTTCATTTTTGTTTTCTTTATTAGATTAGTCCGTGTCTTCCTGGGGGTCCTATTATTATATATTTTACACGACAATTTTTTGTTAATATTGCAAATAATCACCACACCATTTAAAACATTGTTATTAAACACATTCTAGAGTATATAGTCTTAAATAAAACATGGGAATTGAATTTTGCTACTTTTTGTATGGTTTATTGTTATTTTTTTAGAAAAGATCAAAATGTTCCAAGTGTGTGTTTTGTTACAATGATACAAATTGTGCTTGTGATTGACTAATTTTTGCTTGAAGAAAGCGCCTTTTTAATATTGGCGTAAATATCATAGATGATTCATTGAATATTGGTTATTGATCATCACGATACTCTTATGAATGATGATTAGTATCACAACATTAACTAGTATATTATCCATATATCATTTTGGTAGTGATGAAAGGTAATCAGTAAAGCCAAACACAACAACATTAGTAAAAAGGCTTTTCCGCGTTGATGTTGAACCTTTAGCATAAATTTAGTTTCTTTAATTTTACGGTTCCTCAAAGACAGCATAAATTAACATGATTAGCAGCTTAAATTTTTTTTATTGTTAATATTAGTTTGCTACTATTTTTGTAAAAGTTTCTATTGATCCTTTGTTTAAAATCATGACTTTGCATTATTTTACCTCTAACTGGAAAATAAAAATTTATAACGAATCAGGCAATAAAACCCAAGAGCTTTTACAAAAATCTTTTGCACTATATGTAATCCGCATATTCTCTTACACCAAACCCAACTTAAGCGTTAACTGAATTATTTAGCGGCTAATTAGACTTTTAAATTCTTTTTTTTGGTTGGCAATGATTTAAATTACCCCTTTAAAAAACAGATGACAAAGCATGATGAAATATAAACAACATTCATAAAAATATGTAAGATAAGTTTAGAAAAAAAATTCACAATATATGATGCTATAATGATCCAGAAAATCTTAGATTACTGCCATGCAAGAAAAAATAAAGATGTGCGAATAAAAATGATGGAAATTGGATCCAATTTGGAAATGAAAATCTTTTGAAAAAACCAAAGCTAAACATTGCGGAAATGAAATTATCTGGGGGTAAATACATAGATAATCAAACATGTAGGCATTTTTAGAAAAACATTTTTCGAGTTAAAATAAATATTAGAACTGAAATCAGAAAGATTTTCCGAAGAAGAGACAGTATAAATAACAGTTTAAACACGATTTTGGAAGCAGAAGATATATGATATGATCGTGGTATATATAATAGGTGCCACAAATTAGATGGAGCGTGGGTAACAGGACTAGTGATAAAGGTGAAAACAAAAAAAAACGCTTCTTTATGCGTTTCACAATCGAAATAAGTAAAAAATCCATAATATATTTGAAAAACATATTCAATTTACTTCAACTGTATATAAGGATATATAGAGGGTATAATGATTAAAGTCCATCCATTTTTCATCATGAAACAGTCAATCATGGTGTTAAGTCTGTGAACCATGTAACTGAAGCTCACACTATCATTTTTGAATGTATTTGGTTGCAGTATAAATCATTAATACCAAAAAAATATCTGTGTCGGAAATATATTTGGTTTGATTTCATTTCGGTATTATACGAGTAATAATAAAACGAAACAATATACGAATTATAAATTATAGAATCTTCATAACTTTTAATTATGTTTATATGATCTTTTTTGCGTCTGTTTTACT
Source organism: Rhyacophila brunnea (assembly GCF_057557595.1). Classification (NCBI taxonomy): domain Eukaryota; kingdom Metazoa; phylum Arthropoda; class Insecta; order Trichoptera; family Rhyacophilidae; genus Rhyacophila; species Rhyacophila brunnea. Next base: position 718,429 of record NW_028233235.1, read on the forward strand.
TTGAAGTCACAAATCCAGCACATATTAATGGGTAAAAATTTTTGAACTAGACCAAAAGCGAAAATGCCAAAGCCCCCACCTCCGAAGTGCTTAAAATGGCATGGTTTCTTTTAAAAAGGCCGCTTTTAATCCAATAATTATATTTATCTTACATATAAAAATTTGGCAATAAAAAAGAATGAAAGAAATTCATTTAGGCAATTTAAAAAAAAGCAATGCATTAGCCATATAATATAGAAAAAAGGCTTGTATAAATTATGATTTCTATAAACATATTGATAGCAAGAAGCAGAGTTATCCATTTTCTTGTTCGATATTTCTTTAGGATATCAGCTTTTTCCGAATCAATTTGACTGATCGTATTCGCATTTTTCTTCTTTTACTGGATTTAAAAATGCAAGACTTGGTTCACTACATAATGCAAACAACCAAGTTTATTTGTACAAGAATAACCATACATCTATCTGAAGATTATACTTCAGCGAAATATAATAAGTAATAATAATTCGAAGTGTTTTAGAAGTATATAAACAAATAATTATACGAGATAAGCACACTATATATAGCCATAATGAATATGGAAAGCTCATCTTACTCTGCCCTCGGCTGTGTTTGCGTCAACTAACCTAGATTATTCTCTAGTAATTTCGATTTCTGTACAGCCTTTAGCTATGCTCTAGCCATAGTCCAGATTAGTTAGTTCATTGCTAAGATTATGTCAGTAGAGATAAATCGTGCTGCGTGATACTTGAAAAAAACCAATTATTTGGGGATATGAAAATAGCATAAACATAAAATTCATCATTAAAATGTTGATTTGAATTATAATTTTCCGATTTTTTTGTTAGTAAATTTCCGAAAACATTTTTCTGTTTTTCTACACTTTCGCAAAGTATATTAAAGTAATTTTAGAAGTTTATAAAGTCTAACATTATCTAAAAAAACAATGGTATTGGCGTTAAATTGGCATCTCATAATGCCTAGCTTAGAATTTTTCATGGGTCGGCTATTTCTTTTAATCATAATTAAAACAAGGGTTTAAAAAACGCAAAGACGCATATAAAATGCGCCATTTATTTTGAATATCAATCTTTAATTTCTATATATCTATTTCTTAATTTTCCACATTTGTATTTGGTGTTGTCAACATTTAGATAAACAAAGACGTTTCTATTTCTGATCCATGTATACATGTAAATTTGACAGCTTATTTTCTTAATTACCCTTTATAACCAGATCTCGTCGTGTATAGTAAAGATTTTTAGATTAAGGTGTAAGCCTCAAAGATCTAATTGTCTTTTCCCAAGGAGGCATTATTGCAAATTTCTTTCTTTTTTATGATACCACGTGTTGTTATATTGTGTATTTACATTTGATTCAGCTAGTTTTTCTAATAAATATATTTTAAAAAGGTTTTTGGCATTTATTTTTTAGTTCCTTGGCTAAGTTTATTTCATCCCCCATTATCCAACAATTTTATAAATCAAATTAGAAAGATAATAAATTAAAAGACAAAAATAAATCTGGTTAGAATCAGAATCTACATTGTAATAAATTATACATCATATAGCCATGTGTGGTTAGATATAGCCGACTCCTCATATCCCAGATCTTTCTAGATTGTAAAATTACATGTTCAAAGTTCATTTTTATTCTAATATTTTCAATACAATTTATGTCCAATTAAACAAATAATCAACTTATGGTTCTCCCTAATTTCACTTCTTATTCATCTTCTCCCATATGATCTTTTAAAATCTTGTATGTTCTGGTTTTATACCTCTTGTAACTCTCTGTGGATCTTCACATATGTTTTTATTCGGTAATTAATGCTGTTATATCTTGTGATTCATGATGCTGCATGTTTCCATCATATAGCCGAACAATAAAATCAAAGGCATATTTATTACTAATCTCATACACATTTGAATGACCATTGATGTATGATTCGCTAAAATAAATTAGATGATGAAACTATAATGAGAGAAAAAATTTTTGCTTTTATTGCAAAAAAAATTGTTAAGATTCGCTTACTTACAAAAAAAAAGAAAAAAATACTGCTTAATCAGAAATATGCCAAAAAAAGATGTACACAGAAGTATTAATAATTAACAGAATAGACTTATGCTGATATTAGATGCAAATTTTATTGAATTATATCATAAATAACAATAAAGATACATGAAAATATTAATTATAAAGACACACGCAATATTATTAATATTGTAACTAGATATAATGAGATAGTAAATTACATATGTTCTATTTACAATATATTTTATAAAAAGAAAAAATATTCTAATGGTGACAATTATATTAAACTGCTCTAACTTATATCTGTTGTTCTTACATACACATATACTTTAAAAAGACACCAAAGCTTACATCAACAAATTTATTATAATTTTATAGATATTACATACAGGTGAAAATAATACAAACGAAATCATGAGTATAAAACTTAAATTAATATATACGGAAATATGTAAGTTTATTCGCACTTTCAGTGTTTAAATTACGAGATATAATCAAATTATTTAAACTCAAACATACCAATAAATGCTTTTTGAATGGAATATTGTGTTCACATTGTTATCAGAAAATTTGTTGTGTTTTTTAGCATATTTTTACAAGATATATAACCACAAAAGAAATATATAAATTTATTATATGCATTTTGAAATATTGGATTTTATTTGCTTTCCCATTTTATGTTTAGTTTAAAAACAAAATTTTCGGTAGTTTTTTCATGAATTACATCATAGGATGAGTTTGATGAACAAAACAAATAAAATATTTACATAAGAGAACTATAGAGATAGTGAATTATTCAAGCTACCAATATGAAAATACTAAAAAAATAGATTTGGCCTTCTTCGCAAACTATCTTATATAACCGTCATATTCAACTGTAAAAAATGAGTTCGTGTTACAAAAATTGCGATAGTTACCTTTCATTTAAAGATTTTCGCTAATATTTTGTTTTGGAAATCGCCTTTAAAAATCAGAATAGTGTTCAAAAATATTTTTTGATTGTTTTTTTGTGGCTTATCTATTTTGAGTTTAGATCGAGGTAACTACCAAAATAATTATTTAGAATATTTAAGATACATATATATTGTGAAATACACAGGATATGTCATAAAAATGCTATATATGTTCTTTTTTCAAAATAGTAAGTTCTTTTATATGAGCAAATACTGTATTAAGAATGATGTCATATCAATTCCTTCAAATCAAACACTAAGAATTCATCAAATTTGCAAATCCAAAAATAACATGAGCCATAAAAAACAAATTTTGAGACTAATAGATAAATTGTTGGAGATAAAATATAAAGAGATGAATAATACATCAAATATATAAGAATTTACAACGTGATTCACACACAAAAAGAAGATCATTAAAAACCTAGTATCTATAGATAATAAAAGCATAAAATGTACTAAAACATTAAAATTCTAATAAAAATCCAGGAAAATCCCAAAATATCATTATATTCATAAATTAGACTGCATAAAGACACATTGAAAAAATCAAACTCTCTAAAATAGACTCCTCGACATTTTTTCTAATTCGCAAAATTTTAATGGAAAAAAAAGGTATTCTAATAAAATCTGGAGGGCTAAAAAAGAATATGGTAATAAATCAAATAAAACTTAAAAATTATAAAAATTAATGTTTATAGTCATAAATTTATAACTGAAAACCCTTTATATTATACAGGGTCAACTGTGATGTATAAAGAAATATTAAGAAAACCAGGAGAATCTATAATTAAGATATATCACAATCTTGAAATTTATAAAAAATAAAAACTATGCATAATAACGGTAAAACTGAAACTTAGTATACCAATTTAAGATCTCTTATTAGAGATAAATAATGTTGCCTGATAAAGAGCATCATATCAAACTCATGATTCTAATCCATCAAACATGATTTCTCCAAATAAAAATATGAGCCCTTCATGATTATTATATAATTACATCTACTTATAACTAAAAATAATGTATTTTTATGTTAAAAAGAATATATAAGTATAGTAAAAGCACTTTAAAAAAGTCTAAATATATAATTCTTTAAATAGAACAACACGGATGAAAAGCGGCATTTTAAGGCACATGAGAAAATTTCACATAGGTATACGAAATATGTGCATAAGAAACATAAAAGAAAGATTATTAACCAGTAAATTGGGAAGCAATAGATAATATAAAAAAAGACTGTATATAATATTTCGTACAGCATAGGAAAAGAAAAAATTATCTACGAGCAAAATTATAGAAAAAATAACTAACTATGATAATAGAACAAATGTATAATATATGCACAGAAATAATTTTTTTATGACGGTTCGCCATGCATCTATATTAACTAATAAAGTTACAGATAGCATAGTAAAACAATAAAAGAATTTGTTGCTGATTGGAAATTACAGTAAGAAATAACATCAGATAACGTCCAGGAACTTAAAAATAATCTTTACACGAAACATCTAAATTATATGGGAATTTCATTTACAAAGATAAGTGCAAAAGGTTAATAGTGAAAAGGGAATGCAGAAGGAGAGGATGAAAATCTAAAGAAACAGGTTGAGATCAAAAGGAAACGATATCTAAAATAGGAAGATATGATCTGTTCAATAGTGCGATTAATGTTTTCTATATAAAGCAAATCGTGATATTGGATAATGTATATTCTTTAAAAATGATCGTCGGCGCTAAATTAATAATCTTTTTATCTTTGAATACGCAATATATTAAGAATTGGTATTTCACAGCACTAAAACATAACCAAGAAACTATTAGGATAGGTTAATTATAAGAAACTTTAGGGGGAAAATGTATTTAGTGGAATATGGCGACCCTGGTAATATACCCTGGAAAAGAAGGCATTATTTAAATTTCTAGCTGCTTTAAGGGTGAATAAACTTACCCTCCTTAATACTGAAACATATAAAGTCTTTATAATATAAAAAACAAAAATTGCAATACTATAATATTTAAATATCGTAATGTTAAATAACAGCATATACGAAAAAGAAATTGGAAAGATTTTCAAATTACCATCCTTATTTACTGTAAAAACGAATAATTAAAATATGTGAAAAAAACCATTAAGCAATCTATTTATGATCTAACAACATAATTACTGAAAATTTTTATTTTTTAGGATAGCTTAGTGTATTTGTACACGTATTTCTATTTATTTATATTATGAGTTTGTTTCTTCTTTTTATGCCTTTCCGTTAATGAGATGTAGACAACCCATTATGAATATTATGCAACCCTTAATGCATATTTTGACATATTTCTCTATTATATCTATATAAACTGCTCTACTTTTTCAAATAAGATGAACTCGAGTGTCTTGCGAGTTTTGAGAGCTGCATGGATGCTTAATCTAAGTCCGGGATTTTTAACACCTTAACATATTTTTATGAAATTTTGTAACCACTCTATCTCAAGTAATTATATATGGTATGATTCTTGTAGAAATTTTGTAATTTAAACCAAATATTTCGCCAAGATGACATATTCCTATATTTTTAATTCACAACTTCAGTTAAGCTGTCAGGGCTAGTTATACCTATTTCCATCAACGTAACAATATTTTCTCTTTTATCTTATAGAAAAAAATCTGGTCTGTTTTGTTTGATTAATACATTTGTTTTTATTCTAGTATCAACCTTTATTTCTGCATTTTCTTTTTCGCTGATCTCTTTTACTGAGTGGGTTATGTTTTTTTTTGTTTTTTAGGTTGTATTGTCTTGATGGGATAATATGAAGACATTTTACGATATAATTGTGCCTTTGCATTTAATCATGTCCTAACATCTTCTTGCATCTTGTTTAAAGGTGGTCGATTGTTTTCATGGTTTCATTACAATGTGGAAATTTTACCTCTCACCGAAAAACGCATTTTTGTTTCGAATAAAGCATAATTTCCCCTCTTCACTTGGTTTGATGTTACCGCCTTTTATCTGTCTTGATGATTCAACCATATAATCTTCTTGGCTCTAAAAGGTTATTGGTGTAAATATTTTTCTTTAATTTTAAAAAACTGACTTTATTGCAGCTTTTTCTCCAGTGTCTCGACCTTGGTGATATTTACATAATATATATTCTTGTATTAATCTTCAATTAGTGAGAGATGTGTCCTGTTATCCTTTTCTACTTTTAATATTGCAGCCCTCTACGGTGAACTGTTTTTACTATTTTATTGCAATTTTTTTAGCTGGTAGATCATTTTCTTTGCTTTAAATTCAATATTACATAGCCCACGTCCTACTTCATTTCTCTTTATATTAATATTTGTTTATTACTAGGCTGGAGGTGAATAGAAATTCGTTATAAATATCTCTTATCTTATCATCAAGTTTAATGTATTCTTCAGGTTCTAGTTTAGTTACACCTATATGGTAATATATGTGTGATTTTGCTTGTACACTAATTGCTTTAAAATATTTTCCTCCGTTCTATTTAGTATTTGTTCTGTAATTACATCATAAGTTTCTAGCTTTAGCTCCGATTTGCTATTCCTAATTACTTAAGATGCATATAAGCTGCCGGACCTTTAACAAATGTTGCAACGTCTGCCAATATTTCATTTTATGGGGCAGATTTATTTTTTTTTTTGATATGGAATATTTCATAAAAAAAGCCTTAAATTTCATCCATCATGAGTTTAAATGTTGCTGCAGTTTTTTGAGGTCATCTATGAACAATAGATGATTTGTTGTATATGAGCCTTTATCATTCATTACACTTACCCCGGAAAGCGCCCATTAAATGTTATGCTCAGTAGATCATTTATAGAACGAATATATAAGGCGACGGACCGTCTCCTTGTAGCATTATTTTATTCATTCTTTATGCATGATTTCTTCTCCATTTAAATTTAAGGATATACTCCATTTGCTTGTAATCTTTTTTTATAAAAGACATAATCCATGTAAGTAGATTCAAGTTTCCAATACATGCATGAAGTGGTTTTCTATGGAGTCAATGCCTTTTTAACATCAATCCACGTTGTATATTTATTGTTTTCATCCTCTTTATTTATCGCAATATTAATAAGAGTTGGTTCTTTTGTTCTTTGAACACGTCTTATTTTATTAACTGGCTTTCTGCAATTAATTCTCTTGTCTCCACTTCATACTGAATGATTCTTGAAACCGCTTTTGTCGTTAACTTATAAAAACTGGACATACATGTGATTGGTCTGAATTCATTTATTATTTTGACATCTTTTTTGGATAGATAGGTAGTACCAGAGTAAAACCAATCTTTCTATTTTTATTTTCCAAACGTCCATCCAATAAAATCTGATATATGAATTTATGATGACTCGTCATCTTTTTAATAAAGAATTATAAAATTTCTTCTGCTCCAGCAGCTTTTCAGCTCTGTAGCGATTGTTTATGTCTTCAAATTCAATTTCTGTTATGAAGCTAATTTTCTGCTGTTTTTGGACTGGTAGCAATGGGCATATATAATTGTTATAAAAATTTTTGTTGTAATTTTCCGTACTTCTTCCCACATTTCATCCAAAAATTTTTGATTTTTCATTTGACGCTTTCATTGTATAGTTCTTATTTCTGTCAATCCCCTTTAAAAAAAGACTCCTACTAAGCTTAAAGCAGTTATTTTCTCCGGTAAAGTCACATCTTTTTTTTGTGCTGCTCAAACTTTTTCTGTAATATTCAGATATTTTATGTATGTTATCAGCTTCGTTGAAAGATGAGATGATCATCTATGTCTAGGTATATGTTTATTGATCTCATTCATATTCTTGGTTTTTTTTACTTCCTCTTCTTTAAGTTCACTGCGTTTATTTTTATATAATTCTGGTCCATCTCCTATTCTTTCCAAAATACAATTTTCCTCTAGATATATTGGTTGACTTTTTTATGTTTTGTTGTGAAGCATTTGTAGGTCTGTTGTGCAGTTTGTAGCAAGACTGCAACATCGAACATATTCTTGGGATTCTGGGTGAAGGTAATTGTTCCTATCTTCTTATTGCGAGTTCAAAGAATATATGAGTCAAGTTTGTAGCATAAAAATTTTCTTGTCCTTTCAAATTCAACAATGTTTGCCTTTTTTAAGCTTTCGTGTATTTCATTAAATTACCTTCTACAAAAGTCGACTCTTCTATATTCTTCATTCCAAAAGGGATGGTTCACTTATTTTGGCTTTTTTAGTTTTCGACGTTTTCCGCATCAAATCGTTTGACAGCCGACTTCCTTCCATTTTGGTCTATTAATATTCTCATCCCTCTTTTTTTAGTTTCTGTTGAACAAATTACATTAGAATTTTCCGCTGTAATATTTTTGGAGTTTCTCCCATACGATGGAACCGTATTAGTATTGCCGCAAAGGCATCTTGAACCCATTCATCAAAAGAAGATTTTGTTGACGTGAAGATCGATTCTAACATCAATTGTCTTGTTGATGTTTACAGGGAGGTTCGCGCATTTTGCAATGCCAACACATCTTTTTGCTCGGTTACAGTCGCAATTTTGCATGATTTGTCTTTGTGTGCTCTGCTTCTGATTTTTCTGTTTCACCCATCGTATTATATGGCATTATTTTAAAATATGTAAATCAAGAAATTGATGGCATTAAAAATTCATTCAAATACATTTAATATTGATAATATTGTCTGTCATATAATAGTTCATAAATTCACGAGTAATAATTTCCCAATATGATTGAATATTTGCAAATTATTATATTAGTGTCGAAATAATATATACATAGTTAAGGGATCTAAATCTGAATATCAAAGATGCCTATGATATTCTGCAAGATGCATTTTCTTGCTAAATTACGATTTTTTTGCGTTATTTGGAATATTTTGTTTTCTAAAATACAAAAAGTCTGATCTTATACGGAAAAATGGAAAATATGATTTATTCAAAAAACTTTGTTTATTGTTAGCTTTATATTTTACAAGCCTAATTTCACGAACTTTTTGTAATTTTTGCACTATGTATGTTAAATTTGGTTCGATAGGAAATTCTTAATGCACAAGAATGATATTTTGCTGATCTGCTAAGTTTACGCTACAAAAAAATGCTATTTTTGTTTGTTCATCTAATCACAAATCTTAAAATGTAGAAGATAGATTATCATATATTAAAGTAGTCAAAAATACTATTTTTTAATTATTTTTTTATATTTTATCTTTCATTTTTTGCTGTGTGCTTACACCTATATACATTTTAATTAGAATCACGAAATATTTTCTACTTTCTTCTACTATAATTTTGCAGATTTTTCAAAATATTTGATTTTTAATATTTTTTTTATTACTCTAGTTCTAAAAAGAGTCAATTTATAATTTAATGATATTTAAAAATTTAATAGCATACAAAATAAGTTTAATTCAATGTAATACAAGTTTATATTCAAAAATAACCCTAGGCCTATTTGTAACATAATTAAATTATATTTGACTAATTAAATTTTAGCAACTTATTTATAATTTAATATTATGATGTTAAATTTTTCTAGTTTAGTTACGCACAAATTTATTTATTATGTATTTTAGTGATTTTTTCACTATAATGCTTATATATACATTTAAATCTAGTATTCAAACTTTTTTAAAAATCGAATCTTTCTTTTATCTGTTAATACTCAGTTTTTTTAAATTTTTATTTACCTCCAATAAAAATATAATTTACATTTCTTATAAATATAATATCTAAAAAATCTTTGTTAAACCCTCTTCTTCGCTCAAGACTATATATCTATGTGTCTTTCTCAAAACTAAGTTCTTTCATATTCTTTGGCTTCATTTGGCGTCCCAAACTCCTTAAATAAGACACGTGACATTCTGTGATTTAGATTATTTTTTTTTTATTATTCTATGTTTAAATATAATCACGCGTTCTTATTTTCTAAAGCATTAATTTGGATCAATTGCAAAAATGCAATCTAAATTAGATGCAAATTTAAGAACTGTGCTAAATATATATTGAAGTATTTTTTGTATGATTATATTTATTTATTTTTATGGTTTTCATTTTATAGTTTATTTCTTGAAAAGAAAAATATTTTTTCTAGATTATTGTGATTAATCATTTAGATGTATTTAAATCACTAAAAACAAACAATATTCCACTTTTTCCTCTTATCACAATTATAATAGTTGTCGATCTTCAATTTGAATAAACAAAAACCAAAGTATTGGCTTGTTTTTTCTCAATTATGTTAAATTTAATCACTCTCATAATATTTTTTTACCCTTTATTATCCTTCTTGTATATGTAAAAAATAATGGCTGATTTATGATTCAGTTTGACATACTATACTAGACTATAATTTTTTCGATTTTTATAAATAGTTATAAAGGTAATTGATTTTATTATAACTTTATACTAAATTGAAAAGAATATTAGTTGATGTTGTCATAAATTATTTCGTAATATTAAAGTAATTAAGTTGTAATAATTATTCAATTTTCATTTGTTCATTTATTAATTTGTCTTTTTACTTATTGTTTTGCATGTAAACGGCTACATATTTAAAGCATCTGCGATCTCGTTTCCTCTGCCGGATTATATAATTGACAAAGAATGTCATATTTCATAATGGAATCGATTCTAAACACGAAATTTTTTATTCCTCTCCGATACACTGCATTCGAACAGTTTTCATTACCAGTTCGTATAGATTCAATCCCAGTTTTTATGGAAATATTATCTTCCTCCTGTCTGCAAAAAAATTTGGCTAATCAATTCCATGTATGATAAAATGTAGTATATCTTCAAAAACAACAAATTGTCACTATGTTTGGTTTATATTCTGCAATAAAAATGGTGCTTATAAAAGTGTTCGAGTAAACTTGCGACCATATTATAATATGTTCTGCAGAATAGAGAGAACATTGCTTAACCATTTACATGCTCCCTTGTTATATATTATTGTAGCGGATTGGCTACTAAAAATCGATTGTCATTCAATTTTGGGATTTTTAGATCTATTGACATTATTTGACTCTGTTCTTGGATTTTTTTTCAAAAAACCTGCAGTAAACAATTTTTCCAAATATTTTTAGCAAAAAATACATTTTTTTTGTTTTTAATATCATCCTAACTTTATTTACATTTTTGAATGTAAATAATCCTTCAAATTTTTATCAGATTTGCCAATAAATTACATATTAATATTGCTACCTTTTTTATTTTTACCATGATGACCAAAATAAATATCGGTAATTTTTAAAACATAAATATGCTGAAAATATCATTCTAAAAAGCTTGCTTCTTGGCATTCTTCCGCATTATCATTTATAGCATTTCTTGTTTCCTTTACCGTTCTTGTTTTCAGTTTCTAAGAAATCAAATCCGTGTTGTTCTTCACTTCGATTATAAATAGTCGATTTGATTTGTTTATATAGCCAAAATTTGTCTATTTTTGCTTCCATTGTTCCATCATGCATTTAGCATTTGCATGATGATCTATTAGAACTCCTTGCTTTTGAATAAAATCAAATGAATAGGGTGTAATTTTTAAAGAATATCCGTGGAATTGTCTTGTACACATATTTAATTTTTTCCTCATGACCAATTCACCCCTAAAAACGTTAAAACAATATACGAATTCCCTCCATAATTACCATTTCCCTCCATAAACACATTTTTACCTCCATAAAATTTATCGCATGCAAATTATCTCACGGTACAATTATATAGTGAATTTAAAACCTTAACAACAAGATTTAATTTTTATGAAAAAAATATTTGAAAAATCAATAATAAAATGCTATAGCACGCAGAAAAAAAAAACTAAAATGTTTACAAAAATTATTCAATCATTATACTATAAAGCGAAATGAAATTCAATATATATTTAGAACTAATGTGCAGAGCAATAAAAAAAAGTATGCTAAATGATTTTTTTAAAATAAAGATTTTTATAAAAACCATGTCAAACGAATTTACTCTAAAGAAAAATACCCAAGGGACGGCCAGTGAACAATAAAAGATAAACCATAAAATATTGACAAGTCATGAGAAATAGGAGGTTGCTGTGTAAGCCGTTGAACTGTACCTCCAGTATGGAAAAAGATCCCACACCCCTCACACGGATATAGGTACGTGTAGAGTGTGGTTGTGGCTTATATACCTTAGCGATAAACAGTAGACAGAATCACATTCCCTCCACATAATGACTGTCGCCTATGAGAAAGGGCCCGATCCACGGTGTTTACGGGTAACAAGAAGTATAGGGGGAGTCTCACAGAGAGATACAGCAGTTAAGCAATAGTACCTATTAATATAAAGCGAACTTCCTAAAAATAATAGAAGCAAAACATAAATAAATAAAGTAAATTTGATTGGAATTTTTTTTGGAAACCATGTTAAATTTCTTTTGATTTTTTAAAAGATAATCTTGTTTGATCAATAATTATTTCATAAGAATTATAAAATTGATGATTAGATGTGTGGAAATAAAAAATATATAATAGCACATTACAGAGATAAATTTTATAGCAAGCTCTTTTATCCACAAATCTATAGCCTAGAAGTTTCCTGCTTTTTCATAGAATGAAACATGAAAATTTGTAGTAGATAGAACGTACAGCTAAAATACGAATATGTGAGACCTTTTAGCATATAGTTCACAGAAATAAAAAATATCGGTATAAAAATATCAATATTAAGTTTGGGCTATAAGGTAAATAATTTTTTATTTATGGGTTAATTTTCTTTTTATCAATTGCTTTGATCTAGACGTAGTCAGCCCATTGTAAATATTACACAACTCTTTGCTGCATCTTTTAAAACCTTCCCCTTATCATTATTCATCAACTGCTCTTCTTCTCTTAATAGGATGTGTTCAAGTGTCTTGCGATGTGTGTGAGCTTGCATGTATGACTTCTAGTTCGTCGGGGATTTTGGACATTTTAACATCTTTTTTATGGAATTTTGTAACTAATCCATCCCAAGTCATCATATATGGTATATTTCTTGTTAAAAATTTGTAAATTAAACCAAGTTCATTCGCCAAGATGTCATACTTCCTATATTTTTAATTCTCAACTCCCGTTACGTTGTCAAGGCTAGTGATAACTTTTCAACAATGTTATCATTTTTTTTACTATATAGAAAAATTTCAGGTCTATTTTTTTTTATTCTGGTATCGAGCTTTATGTCTACATTTTCGTTTTCGCGGATCTCTTTACTAATTGGGTTCTGATCTTTTTGGTTTTCTTATAGTTTTATCGTCTTGATAGGAAAAAATGAAGACATATTATGATTTCTTTGTTCCCTTGAGTGTAAATATGTCTTTATATTATCTTACATCTCGTTGCAAGGTGATAGATTTTTTTCATGTCTTCGTTACAATGTGGACATTTTATCCTCTAACCGAAAAACACATTTTTATTTCGAATAAAGCATAATTTCCCCTCTTCACTTGGTTTGATGTTACCGCCTTTTATCTGTCTTGATGATTCAACCATATAATCTTCTTGGCTCTAAAAGGTTATTGGTGTAAATATTTTTCTTTAATTTTAAAAAGCAGACTTTATTGCAGCTTTTTCTCCAGTGTCTCGACTTCGGTGATATTTACATAATATATATTCTTAAATTAATCTTCAATTAGTGAGAGATGTGTCCTGTTATCTTTTTCTACTTTTAATATTGCAGCCCTCTACGGTGAACTGTTTTTACTATTTTAAAGCAATTTTTTTAGCTGTTAGATCATTTTCTCGGCTTTAAATTCAATATTACATAGCCCACGTCCTACTTCATTTCTCTTTATATTAATATTTGTTTATTACTAGGCTGGAGGTGAATAGAAATTCGCTTTAAATATCTCGTATCTTATCATCAAGTTTAATGTATTCTTCAGGTTCTAATTTTGTTACACCTAAATGGTAATATATGTGTGATTTTGCTTGTACATTAATTGCTTTAAAGTAATTCCCTGTGTTTAATTCAGTCTTACATAAAGTTCTTATTCGATTATCTATTTGTTCTGAAATTCATCATAAATTTCTAGCTTATATCCGATTTACTACCTTCAATTACCCCAAGATATTTAAAAGCTGTCGACCTTTATTAAATGTTGCTACATCTGCGCAAATTTAATTTCATGTTGATCTCAAAGCCTACTGTATTAAATAAGGTGAAGGTTTATTCGTCATGTGTTTAAGTGTTTATGGGGTTTTTGATATTAATTTGAGGTCATATATGAACAGATGATGATTTATTCCATGTGAGTTTATATCATTGATTACACTTACCCCGGAAAGCAGTTATTATATTTTCTGCTTAGTTGATCAATATATAGAACCTATGAAAGATAAAACTGGCGTCTCTTGTAGTATTCTCATGTGTCTACTTTTATATATAATTTCTGCACCATTTAACCTTAAAGAGATACTCTATTTGCTTCTTATATTTTTTTATAAAAGACGTAATACATGTTATTAGGTTATATTTTTCAATATATGTATGCAGGTAGTTATGTTCTATTGAGTAAAATGCCTTTTTTACATCAGCCCACGTTAGGTATAGATTGTTTCAACCATTTTATTTATCGTAATATTTATAAGAGCTTGTTCTATTGCACCTTGAACGGGCATTTTTATTCCTAACTAATTTTACGCAATATATCCTCTTGTCTTCACATCATATTGAATGATTTAAAAACCGCTTTTGTTGTTAACTTATAAAAAAAATACGTGTGATTGGTCTGTATTCATTTCCTATTTTGAAGTCTTCTTTTGGTATAAGATATGTCTTGGCAGAGTTAAATATTCTTACAGGTTTTTATTTACCTATATTCATCTGATATATGAATTTATGAAGCATCGTAATCTACTTAATGAAAAATTAAAGATTCCATCTGGTCCAGCAGATTAACAGTTCGGCATTGATTTATTATATTATCAAATTCAACCTCTGTTTTGAAGCTTATTTTTTCCTGTTTTTGGATCTGTAAGAATAGACATAGGTAAACGTTATAATTATCTAGTGCAATTTATTAATCTTTTGCAAATTTTCGTGTAAGAGTTATTGATTTGTTGATTTGTTGCTTTGATTTTATAGTTCTTGTTTTCAGTCAACTCACTATGAATAAAATTTTCTGAGCCCAAAGCATTTATTTCAGGTAAATTCACATAATTTTTTTGTAAAGCGTCATCTTTTTCTTTAATATTCTAATTCTATCTGTAAACTCATTTAACATTTTTTATGATGATCATTTATGTCTAGGATCATGTTTCTCGATCGCATTATTTTTCTAAATTTTGTTACTTCTTTTTCTTAACTTCACTGCGTTTATTTTTATATAATTCTAGTTCATCTCTTATTCTTGTCGAAATCTCGATTTTTTCTTATTTCTATAAAATATATTTGTTGTCTTTTTTCGGTTTTGTTGTGAGACGTTTGTAGTCAGACTGCAACATTAAACATATTCTTGGCCATGGGGTAGATGTAATTGTCCCTATTATCTTATTAATAGTTTGCAAAAATATTAGGGTCAATTTTTTGGCATGAATTTTTCTTGTCCTTTCAAATTCAACGATGTTTGTCTTTTTAAGCTTTAGTATATTAAATTAAATTCCCTTCTACATAGGTAAACTCTTCCATAATCTTAGATTCCAAAATAGGAAGGTTTATTTAATTCTGGTCTTTTTGAGTTTTTGGAATCAAATCATTTGGCAGCCGACTTCCTTCCATTTTGGTCTATTAATATTCTCAGCGCTCTTCTTTTTAGTTCCAGTTGGGACAAATTGCATTAGAATTTTTCGCTGTAGTATTTTTAGACTTTCACCCATCCGAAGCATGCCAAGCGATGGAAGCGTATTAGTATTGCCACATAGGCATCTTGTACCTATTTATCTAAAGAAGATTCTGTTAAAGTATATATTGATTCTAACTCCAGATATATTGTTGATTTTTTCAAAGGGATTTGCCTACATTCTAATGCCACCACATCTTTTTGCTCAGTTACAGCCGCAGTTTTACCTGATTTGTCTTTGTGGTGCTCTGTTTTTGATTCTTCTGTGTCAGCCATGGATCTTATTCTCAGAACTCCTGATTTGTGCATATTTAAAGATATATAAATAGCCAGATGAATTCATTTTAGCATGCACTGAATATATTTTAAAATACATAAATCATCGAATCAAAAACCAATATTCTTTCTAGATTGCTAAAGCGGCAACGACAAGACTCCAAAATAATAGAACAAAGCCGTTTTGTGGTACCTTGTGTGAAAAGAAAACAATAGATATTTAATCTAATTGTAAGCGCTATTCTGCGAGTGTATTTTATTTGTTTATTTGGGGTAAGCTGAACAATATTACATACGAAAATATATTTAACAGATCTTAATTGTGATATTTTGTAGAATTTCACAGCAATTTTGTGTTAAACTAAATATATTTTAAATAAAATAAAAATACTCTCAAGATTATCTGGTTTATATAGATAATTATCGGGACTTTCTTCTATCGATGATACCGTTCATTTCTTAATATTTTGGTTTCAGATATTATTCTGGGATTATGAAGTCTAAGGTAAAATTAAATGAAATTTTTTTTGTTTTTTTATGTCGTGCCGATAATTTTTTACTCCATCGTCAATTTTTTGATCAAATTTACATTATATAAAAAAAATCTTTTCGTATATTTTGACGTAACGTCATCTTAAAGTTTTTAGATATTCGGAAATTAGATCGAAAGTTATAAAAAAACCACTAGAGTCTCTTTTTCTTCAGTCAGATGCAATATTCTCTATTTCATAATATTCACGCTTTACATAAAAATAAAACTTTACAAACAATTACTTATATGCAGAAAATCATAGAAACTATGTTTTTATATGTTAATTATTGTAAAGTTAACAATTAAAATAATACTTACGCATTATAAATGTGGAAAACGTGGCTCTAAAAACAATTTTTTTAACGTGTCAATCTTTGTGCGGTGTTAGACGCCTATAAAAATAGAATAAAATATAAACTATGCATATAGACTATCTAATGGACGGACCTCATGCTTGTTTGGGCTATAAAAAGATCTTATATTTTTAAACTACTATTATATTTAAAGCCACACTAAATTTACATCTAAACAAGATGATTTTATATATAATTATTCGATTACTGACGAGTTACTATTTTTATCTGCGATTGTGCCATTGAAAGTGTATATGGTTCTCTTTTAAGGCATATGTACATAATAAACTGTACTATACTAAAGGAAAAAGATGGAAATTGTATATTGCAGCGTATTTGTGTAAACAAAATAGTTGCCATGATTCTCATAACTGTTTTTCTTTTAGGATCTTCCTCATACCAACGCAATCATAAGCGCATATCTATACAAATGCATCAAAAAATAGAATCTGGCATAAATAAAACAATTAATCTTCTTTTTAAAATATAGTTACTCGTGTATTTGATATTGTGTCAAATAAATTGATCGAATACAAGAAATTTAAATTTACTATTTATCATAAGATAATAATCATGGAGTTGCAGCATAATGGTTAATTCTACATATAATTGTCCTTTTTTAGAACAAAAAAAGTTCCCTTAAAAGTAGTTTCTTTTGCATAACGTTCGTGTAATTAGAAAGTGTGATGCTGAAAGAATTCGCTTCAAATAAGAAAAGTACTGTAATTTCAAATAAAGTGTACAGGGCATATTCTATAAATCTTAAGTCAGACATGGTTGCTACTTTATAATAAAATATGAATTTGGAAATAGACAATTTTCGTGCGTTTGTGTAATATAATATGTTTCTCGCAGAAATGTTCTTATACTAGATTCCTAATGTCTTTATGTAATAAACATGATAAAATGTTCTTATGTTGCAGTCATAAGTTTTTGGCCAGTATTGAAAATGAAAATATCATTTTTTATTTGCTAAATTTATATGAACGACAACTCGAACTAAAATATAAATAGATTTAAAAATGTTTCGTAGTTGCAAGCATCAACAAAGTAAAAATACAAAAAATACCATTTAAACTTTATATAATTTGGTAGATTACTGCATAAGTTTACAAATAAAACACAAATTATATTTCGTAAATGTTTTATCGGTAAATTTTGTTACAGTGGGTGTTCGATTTTAGATGGCACTCATTTAGAAATTAGACAAAATACATATCAAATTAATTGTTTTATCCTTTGCTATATTACTTCATAATTTCTGTTCTTAAAAAGAAATCAAAATTGTATGGTTATAAAATTGTTAGGCAGCAACTCATATATTCTAAAGAATAAAAAAAAACAGTACTTTTAGCTACAATCATAACCTAACAGGCTCTAGGCTCCCTAGAGATCGGTGGAAAGTGGAAAAAACCAACACCTAAACGATCTTTCCTATTAAAGTACTCGGGTGTTACACTCCCATCATACCTTGCGGCTTCGATTACTGAGGGTTCACCTAGCAGATACTAGGTGAGAGTGGGCCCCCGAAGTTCTGCAACAAATGCATTTCGGCGGGGTACTGTTAGAGAGAGATACTTGATTGTATCAAGTACCTCCTCAGGAAGCTTCATGTGGGAAGCTACCGACTCGCCCTCAAGGAGTATTTCAATCACATTTCTTTTAAACCTTACTGAAAAACTTTGTTCAAAAAGGAGTTCCATTGCTTGATGCTTTTTCCTTGAATCTTCAAAACATTGGCACTGACACAAAAAATGCCAAATGTCTTCTTTCACTAGCTTGTTGCAGCAGACACATCTATTATATAGTTCTGGTGGCAGTGCTTGTGTAATTACTAATTCGTTCGTATACTTGAACGTTTCTGTCCTTAGCTTAAACAGTGCATTTACAGCTATTGGATCTAGTGCAAATATTACATCGCTTGTTCGTAGCTTTTGACCGCTTGTGATGTTGTATAAGTCGGCATTTCTACCGGCTATGGATGTGTCTTGTCGGGATATCTCCCGCATCCTTTCTATCTTAACTTGGTCTATAATTAAGTCACTGGTCATATTTGTGTCAATATGCCTGGATCTTAGCCATCGTTTTGTTTCTTTTGTCCAGGTTGATTTTCTAGACTTGAAGTTATTGACTGAATCAATCAGTTCTGCCATTTTTCCTCTTGATGTTTTCCATTTCAGGAAACCTCTTGCTCTTGCCACTGCACTTGTCACATACAGTGGTAAGATATCCATTTCTTCATAGACTCGCAGTCTACTAAAGTTTGATTTTTTTACGATGCACTTGAGGGCATTGTCAAGTACTCGTTTCATTGGTCGAGTTCTTTCTAGACTCATCCCAAATATTTCTGTACCAAATGTTAGTCTTGGTATAAGCACATTTTTAATAAGCATGCTTTTATACGCTAACGGTACTCTGATGTTGGATAGAGTGCTCCGGATAGTTTCCAGAGTCCCTTTTCCTTTATCAACTCGAAAGCTTGCCATCTCTTGCAAGTCGAGTTTATTGTTGATTTCAATTCCTAGATAGACATATTTGTCTACTGTAGGAATGATTTCATTCGCATATTTAATTGGTTCCATCATTGGCCAATTTTCATCGGAGTTTATTTCCATTGTTCCACATTTACTTGGATTTAACTCCATGTGGTTTTCACTGCACCAAAGTTTTATCTGTTGCAATTTTTTTATTAGTTCGTCTCTTGTCGAGGCAACTATTACTGTGTCATCGACGAACATAAGCCCGCTTAGACCACCTTGTATACCTTCTACAGGTATTTTTTCTTGTTCCTCTAATATACTGTTGTAGTATATATTGAAGATTAGAGGAGATGTGGGCACCCTTGCCTCACACCCCTCTCGTACTTGTGGCCAGAACTGGTTTTATTTCCAATCTTAACCTTAATTTCCGTGTTTTGATACATCCTTTCTATGAATGCTACAAACTTTGACCGAGTCCGGCTTTCTTAAGTCGGTTAAAAAGTCGTTGGTGTGGAACCATATCATATGCTTTCTTGAGATCTAGAAAACACAAATAGGTTTTATCACCTCTAATCCTTCGTCTTGTGCATGTTTCTATTGGACATGCTGCCTGGCCTACACATTCTTCATGTGTAATAAAACCAGTTTATTCCTGTCTAACTAGGCTATAGTCTTGGCAGACTATTTGTAGCCTAGCAGCTAGAACTTTTGTTATTATTTTAAGAAAAGTATTGATCAATGCAATGCCTCTATAATTGTTGGGTTCAAATTTGTCCCCTTTCTTGTGTATATGAATGACTATACAGTCATTCCATATTTTTGGGAATTCTTCGGTGTTAAAAATCCCATTTAACAATATTACTATTGCTTTTGCTAAGTTGCTGGTTGGCATCTCCTCGTTGGATACCAGCTTATATACCTCTCCAGGTATTCCATCGGGTCCAGCAGACTTGTTATTTCTCATGTGCAATAACACTTGCCGGATTTCAACCCATTCGATATTTCTATCGGTGATGTATGTAAACTTTCCAAGTTAGCTTGTATCTTTCACTTCATTTGAGTCACCTATGGTTTTACACAGGTTTCCAAAGTGATTTCCCCATATTTCTACGGATTTTTCATGGTCATTTTCTACAACCTTCGAGACTGGATCATATACAGCTCCGTCTATTTTGCCCCTGTTTTGAAGTTTCGAGTGAGTTTTCACCCACTCCCAGGCCTTCTTTGGGTCTTTATTTTTTAGATATAGCATACCTTTTTTGATATATCTAAGGTATGCTTTTCTTTTTGACATGTTTATAACTTGTCTTAGTTTTTTCCTTGCAGCTTCTAGTTCTTCTAGAGTAGCCATGGATTTTGAGACACGTCTATCTATGCGTCTTTTTCTGTATATTGCATCTTTAACTACTCTTGGTAGCAGCAATTCTTTCCTATGAAAGCTTTTGTTTCAATAACTTTTATATCAATGAGTTCTTCTTTAAGCTCTTTGTGAAAAGTATCAATACTTTCTCCTATTGTGTTCCACTCAATGTGAATCGAAACTCAATAATGTTTAATCTTGTTATTTCATATAAGATTTTTTTCCTATCGGTAACTGTTACCATTATAGGGATGTTTCTCTCGACAATTTCGTCGATCGTTATTAAGATTGGAAAGTGGTTGGAGAGTCTCCATTTCCTTAGAACCGTTTAACTTTTAATAATATTTGCAGTGTTTGTCACTGCAAAGTCAATCGGTTTTCTCGTGATTTTCCTCGATTTGGAAATTCTTGTACCGTTTTTGGACTATAAGGAGCTTCGATTTTGTGCCCTTTTTTCCTTACTTTATGTATTATATATTCTGGTGTTGCATTTCAATCACCAGCTAATACTATTTTTTAGTTCTTATATTTGTATAAGATTGTTTTGACTTCTATGTCTGTCGACTTTCGAAGTTCTGTATTGTGGGATCTGTATATGCATACTATCACCACTTCTATTGAGGGCCCTCTTATTAAGGCTGCTATCATTCCCTGTGATTGGAAAATGATAGATGGCCGTATTGTGATGCCTTCTCTACATCCGAGGAGTAGTCCATGTCCATTGTTATTAACATGGACTTCATGTATGATATAACGGGGTATGTACAGTTTCTTATCTTGTATACCTCGTTTTGTCTCTTGCAGACATATAATGTCTGGTTTTTCTTCCCCTAGTAGTAGGTTAAGAAAAAAAAAAAAAAAAAAAAAAAAAAAAAACAACAGTACTTTTAATTACAATCATACCTAACAGGCTCTAGGCTCCCTAGAGATCGGTGGAAAGCGGAAAAAACCACCACCTGCACGATCTTTCTCATTAAAGTACTCGGGTGTTACACTCCCATCATACCTTGCGGCTTCGATTACTGAGGGTTCACCTAGCAGATACTAGGTGAGAGTGGGCCCCCGACGTTCTGCAACAAGTGCATTTCGGCGGGGTATTGTTAGAGAGAGATACTTGATTGTATCAAGTACCTCCTCAGGAAGCTTCATGTGGGAAGCTACCGACTCCCCCTCAAGGAGTATTTCAATTACATTTCTTTTAAACCCTTCTGAACAACCTTGCTCAAAAGGGTATTTCATTATTTGATGCTTTTTCCTTGCATCTTCAGAACATTGGCACTGACACAAAAAATGCCAAATGTCTTCTTTCACTAGCTTGTTGCAGCAGACACATCTATTATATAGTTCTGGTGGCAGTGCTTGTGTAATTACTAATTCGTTCGTAAACTTGAACGTTCCTGTCCTTAGCTTAAACAGTGCATTTACAGCTATTGGATCTAGTGCAAATATTATTTCGCTTGTTCGTAGTTTTTTACCGCTTGTAATGTTGTACAAGTCGGCATTTCTACCGGCTATGGATGTGTCTTGTCGGGATATCTCCCTCATCCTTTCTATCTTAACTTGGTCTAGAATTAAGTCACTGGTCATATTTGTGTCAATATGCCTGGATCTTAGCCATCGTTTTGTTTCTTTTGTCCAGGTTGATTTTCTAGACTTGAAGTTATTGGCTGAATCAATCAGTTCTGCCATTTTTCCTCTTGATGTTTTCCATTTCAGGAAACCTCTTGCTCTTGCCACTGCACTTGTCACATACAGTGGTAAGATATCCATTTCTTCATAGACTCGCAGTCTGCTAAAGTTTGATTTTTTTACGATACACTTGAGGGCATTGTCAAGTACTCGTTTCATTGGTCGGGTTCTTTCTAGACTCATCCCAAATATTTCTGTACCAAATGTTAGTCTTGGTATAAGCACATTTTTAATAAGCATGCTTTTATACGCTAACGGTACTCTGATGTTGGATAGAGTGCTCCGGATAGTTTCCAGAGTCCCTTTTCCTTTATTAACTCGGAAGCTTGCCATCTCTTGCAAGTCGAGTTTATTGTTGATTTCAATTCCTAGATAGACATATTTGTCTACTGTAGGAATGATTTCATTCGCATATTTAATTGGTTCCATCATTGGCCAATTTTCATCGGAGTTTATTTCCATTGTTCCACATTTACTTGGATTTAATTCCATGTGGTTTTCACTGCACCAGAGTTTTATCTGTTGCAATTTTTTTGTTAGTTCGTCTCTTGTCGAGGCAACTATTACTGTGTCATCGGCGAACATAAGCCCGCTTAGACCACCTTGTATACCTTCTACAGGTATTTTTTCTTGTTCCTCTAATATACTGTTGTAGTATATATTGAAGATTAGAGGAGATGTGGGGCACCCTTGCCTCACACCTCTCTCGTACTTGTGGCCAGAACTGGTTTTATTTCCAATCTTAACCTTAATTTCCGTGTTTTGATACATCCTTTCTATGAATGCTACAAACTTTGGACCGAGTCCGGCTTTCTTAAGTCGGTTAAAAAGTCGTTGGTGTGGAACCATATCATATGCTTTCTTGAGATCTAGGAAGCACAAATAGGTTTTATCACCCCTAATCCTTCGTCTTGTGCATGTTTCTATTAGACATGCTGCCTGGCTTACACATTCTTCATGTGTAATAAAACCAGTTTGTTCTTGTCTGACTAGGCTATAGTCTTGACAGACTATTTGTAGCCTAGCAGCTAGAGCTTTTGTTATTATTTTAAGGAAAGTATTTATCAATGCAATGCCTCTATAATTGTTGGGTTCAAATTTGTCCCCTTTCTTGTGTATAGGAATGACTATACAGTCATTCCATATTTTTGGGAATTCTTCGGAGTTAAAAATCCCATTTAGCAATATTACTATTGCTTTTGCTAAGTTGCTGGTTGGCATCTCCTCGTTGGATACCAGCTTATATACCTCTCCAGGTATTCCATCGGGTCCAGCAGACTTGTTATTTCTCATGTGCAATAACACTTGCCGGATTTCAACCCATTCGATATTTCTATCGGTGATGTTTGTAAACTTTCCAAGTTTACTTGTATCTTTCACTTGATTTGAATCACCTATGGTTTTACACAGGTTTCCAAAGTGATTTCCCCATATTTCTACGGATTTTTCATGGTCATTTTCTACAACCTTCGAGACTGGATCATATACAGCTCCGTCTATTTTGCCCCTGTTTTGAAGTTTCGAGTGAGTTTTCACCCACTCCCAGGCCTTCTTTGGGTCTTTATTTTTTAGATATAGCATACCTTTTTTGATATATCTAAGGTATGCTTTTCTTTTTGACATGTTTATAACTTGTCTTAGTTTTTTCCTTGCAGCTTCTAGTTCTTCTAGAGTAGCCATGGATTTTGAGACACGTCTATCTATGCGTCTTTTTCTGTATATTGCATCTTTAACTACCCTTGGTAGCAGCAATTCTTTTCCTATGAAAGTTTTTGTTTCAATAACTTTTTCATCAATGAGTTTTTGTTTAAGCTCTTTGTGAAAGGTATCAATACTTTCTCCTATTGTGTTTCCACTCAGTGTGAATGGGAGCTCAATAATGTTTAATCTTGTTATTTCATCTAAGATTTTTTTCCTATCGGTAACTGTTACCATTATAGGGATGTTTCTCTCGACAATTTCGTCGATCGTTATGCTGATTGGAAAGTGGTCGGAGAGTCTCCATTTCCTTAGAACCGTTTGACTTTTGATAATATTTGCAGTGTTTGTCACTGCAAAGTCAATCGGTTTTCTCGTGATTTTCCTCGATTTGGAAATTCTTGTGCCATTTTTTGGACTATAAGGAGCTTCGATTTTGTGCCCTTTTTTCCTTAATTTATGTATTATATGTTCTGGTGTTGCATTCCAATCACCAGCTAATACTATTTTTTTGTTCTTATATTTGGATAAGATTGTTTTGACTTCTAGGTCTGTCGACTTTCGAAGTTCTGTATTGTGGGATCTATATACGCATACTATCACCACTTCTATTGATGGCCCTCTTATTAAGGCTGCTATCATTCCCTGTGATTGGAAAATGATAGATGGCCGTATTGAGATGCCTTCTCTACATCCGAGGAGTAGTCCATGTCCATTGTTATTAATATGGACT
Source organism: Rhyacophila brunnea (assembly GCF_057557595.1). Classification (NCBI taxonomy): domain Eukaryota; kingdom Metazoa; phylum Arthropoda; class Insecta; order Trichoptera; family Rhyacophilidae; genus Rhyacophila; species Rhyacophila brunnea. Next base: position 743,316 of record NW_028233235.1, read on the forward strand.
TCATGTATGATATAACGAGGTATGTACAGTTTTTTATCCTGTATACCTCGTTTTGTCTCTTGCAGACATATAATGTCTGGTTTTTCTTCACCTAGTAATAGGTTAAGTTCTTCGTTTTTAGACTTTATACCATTAATGTTTAACGTCATAATTTTTATTTTTTCCAGTGGTTCAAATTTATGCCCTTCTAGATTTATGTTTCTATTCAGGCTCTGTTTTTTGAGCCTGATATCACATTTTTTTAATAGGTTTTTTTCAACCGTGTTTTTATTATATTCAGCATCTTTTTTGATGCTGATTCGAATATAATTTGACACTGGTTTATTTATCCTTTTTATTTTGAAATCTTTATTTTTGATTTCTTTTAATAATACCGGGTATATATTTCCTGGTTTATTAATTGTATTTGAATTGCAGATGAAGTGATTGGCTTCTCCTTTATTCTCTTTTAAATTGACAGTCTTGGCTTTATCAATATTATTGGTCTCTTTTATTACATCTATGTCGATGTTTTGAGAGTTATTAAATCTACTATTTTTTTTATAGATAGTATTTATTTTTTCAGTATGGTTATTACTGTTCATAATTTTAACACATTCTACATTATTGATGGTGTTTTGTACATTTTTTTTACAGAGAATATTTTTTGAATTAATATTATTTAAATCTGTAATTACATGTTTTTTATTATTAATATAATTAATATTTTTTATATTTTTAATTTCTTTAATATAATTAATATTTTTTATATTTTTAATATTATCTTTTTTAATATTATTTTTAATACTATTTAAATTTTTAGAGAGGTGTTCTGCTTTATTTAGGCTTACTCTTTCTTTTTTACAGAGAATATTTTGTGAATTAATATTATTTAAATCTGTAATTGCATGTTTTTTATTATTAATATAATTAATATTTTTTATTTCTTTAATATTAATTATATTATTAATTTTATCTTTTTTAATATTATTTTTAATACTATTTAAATTTTTAGAGAGATGTTCTGCTTTATTTAGGCTTTCTCTTTCTTTCAGTAACTCTGTCAATTTAAGCCTGCACTAGGATTATTCCCAGTGCAGTTGCTTTTTTCATTTGTCAGAATGTATTCCTCTTCTAGAGCTCGGGTGTTCCCAGTTTCGAGGTATTCTTTCATCCTCTTCATCCTGTTCCTTGTCTCTTTGTTGGATTTTTGGCTTCCTATTTGGTTGGCCGCCATTGTAAATATCTGTCCGTTATACATGGACAGTTCCTCGGTTTTCAGTGGCAATACTCTTATTGCATCTGTGTATTTTGGTTCCTCAGTAAGTTTTCGTAGTGTTGTTTCTTCAACCAGCACTATAAAGCGCCCACTTGCGAGTTTGAAAATGCTCGAGATATCTGTTTTCGATATCTCAAGCAAGTCCACCAAAATTTTTTTCAACTCATTGAACAAGTCGATTTTTCTGTTTGTCTCTACTAAAGTTAGTAAAAACTTTCTTTCTGGCTTGTATGTTCCGTAAAGGAGCATGTAGGCACTCTGTCTAGCTTTATTTAGATTGGCATCAGACCTTTGTTTCCATTCTTGATTTTTAACATCTTCTGGATTTTTATGTGTCTTGGGGTTGACACACTTGTTTTGCCGCCTTTTCTGTGGCTTTGGAGCTAGTTGCATGGAGTCTGCCGTATTTTTATCATTCACTACGTTTTTTTCAGCGTCCAATTCACTTTTGCTCATTTTTTGGAAGTCATCATCTATATGAGACTTCCTTTTTTTCGCCATTATAAGAGCGGCTTGTTTGAGGATCTTAAGTTCCTCTTCAGTTTCTAAAATTTTCTTGTTTAGTTCCTCCTCATTCATTATAAAGGGGTTTTTTGAGAAAATATTTTTATGACAGAAGAGATCGGTATCCCCGTATCTCTTTTCGTCAAGTAATTTTTGCGCTGCTTTTAATATTGCTAGCGCTTGTAGAGCAGGTTTAGTACTACCTGCTCTTTCGTTTTTCCTGGATTTATTTTTATCGGAATTTTTATTTAAATTGTTCACCATATTTTGTGGGTAATTTTTAGGTTTTTTATTATAGTTATGTGCCTCAATCCATCCATCAGATTTAGGCATTACTAATAATTTTTTATTAACTTTCTTAGTTATATCCACTTTAGGATTTTTTATAGATAATAGTTTTGAGAAATTTATTTTATTTTTATTTTCTCTTTCTAGTTTTTGGCTTTTGAGCATACTTTGAATTGGTTCATTACCAATAGAAATATTATCTCGGTCCATTATTTTTTTTGCAGCTTGAAGGATTAGACGGTTATCCCTGTCTATTATTTTCCTTGCCGCTTTAATAAAATATTTGTCATTCTTACCTTTAGATATCGATGGATTAATTTTATTCTTTGTTTTGCAGTTCTTAGATAAACTTTTTGCTAGACTGTTTTTACATTTTTGGCTTTTAAATGTGAGAGCCTTTACAATTTCGTGAAATAAGACATGCTTAGGATTTTTAGTTTCATCGAAATTATTTTTACCGTAGCTTTGGTTGGTTGCGGATTTTATTTTTTTGCAAGGTTGTGCTTCATCTTGATTGGAGCATCCTCTGCTTTTTTTGACCCTTTCTTCCTTTTTTACGTTAATCTCATTGAGATTTAGGAGGTGTCTATTGGTTGAAATATCCGATTGGGATGATTTCTTATTGGTGTTGTCCCCTTTAATTTGGTTTATCACCATCTGGACATTTTTAGTGGTTTCTGGATTTGATTCCAGATACTTTTCCTTTTCCTCTTTTTTCATTTCATTCTTGCACGAATTTAGTAAATCGTCAAGTAGAGGGAGATTAGAAAGAGTGGATTTTTTAAAATTTGGCCTATGTCCATCAAATCCATCGGGTATGTGAAAGTTTGGGCTCTTTAAGAATTTTAACTTGAATTTATATAAGTTTTGTGGACTTGGATTGCTTTCACAATCTCTAGTATCCGTTTTGACCATGTTGAACATGTTCTTAGAATGGTGAGAGGATGACATTATTTTAGTGTCTTTAAAAGCACTTGTCTTCTCCATCTCTTCGGGTTTTGAGTGCTCACCTTTTAGAGTGAGACTCTTATTTCTTGAAATTGGTTTTTTAAGACCAGTTTCTTTTTGGGTGAGTGCATTAGATGCACTCTTAGGATTTTGAGACTGATTTGGCCGGATACTCGTATCTAGCGAATCTTTACCAGTCTCTTTTGGTTGCTCAGGGTGTCTCTCCTTGTCTGGAGGCCTCTTTCGCGGATGTAGTTCTCGCTTTGCTTTTCTTACATAGCCCTTCATGTGTGTGTTGCTTAAAAAAAAAGTATTCTAAGTATAAATTTTAAAAAATAATCAATCCAAAATATAAAAAAAAAATTGAGCGTACACGTCCTTATCAAATACTATCTAAAAAATACTATGTTTTTTTATTAGATAACTGCAATAAAATTTAGAAAGAAACAATGTAAAGTTTTATAATATATAGTTCAGATTCGCTGCGTAAATATCGTTAATATCTTTTTAAATTTTGAAATTCTGTAAATTTAAAATTCACTATTATAAATATTTGGTGCTCATTCCTGTATGCATAAGGTTTTTTATATTGATATTTGATAATAGCCTCTTATTTTATATCTTAGAAAGAAGGTTTAAATAATTTATAAAATATCCCATATTTAACACGTCAAAATAATTTAAAATTCATTTTTACAATTTTTTTTAGTATCTTCTTAAATTCGCTGTCTTTTATAACTTTATTCATAAAAAATCATTTTTTATAAATAAGTATTGTCGTTTTGTATTATTTATTAGATTGGTTCATACTCTACTTCCAGGGTACTAAAAATTAATTTATACACGGCAATTATGATAAATATAGCACAAATTGACTAAAGTTTATTTGATATATCGCAAACATTAAAACATGGTACAATGCTATATGTTCTGATTTTATATTTTTTAATATTACAGTATAACTTCTAATATGATTCCCTCTTTACATACTTCATTATAAAGATAGCGCTATAAACATATCTTTTATACTGATAAAATAATTGTGACTTCATATTCTAGCTACAGGAAAAAAACGAAAAAGTTGATAAACTAGCCTCTTCTACAATATATTTGGATCATTGTGGAGTTCATTCTCGATCACACAACATTTTTTTAATAAAATTTTTACTTTAAAAGGTTTATTTATGATCGGTTCGATATTCCTACTGTAGGTAGTTATAAGCGATTGAGTATTCCTGACTATATAATATTTTCCACAGTTCCCACAAATATATATACTTTCATTTGTAAAAATTTGAAAACATATTATGTAGTTTTTATTTTAGCAACAATCAAATAAATCATATATTTATTGATTTTGATCGTTTTATATTCTAAGGTAATATTAAACAATTTTTTATTTAGCATGTCATATATGGTGTTTATTGATTTTTTTTTTAGACTGGTATCTATTGATGCTGTATTTTTCACAAAAGAACCATAAAAGAGCTTCTTAATGTACAAAAAAACTAAACATTTATTTTTATAAAATATATTGTTTATATAAAAATTTTCTATAGTGTTAATTGATTTTTTTTGTAGGATTTATTATCAAGAGCACTATGATACAAATGCAAAAAGGCATTAAACACTTTTAGAACTCTGTAAATTTATATTTATTTTAAAACTGATATTTATTCTTTTTATATTCTAAATATTGTGGCATTGTGTCTTCATGTTTTTTCTCTATTTCTGGGAATCTTGTATAACCATACGACCTAAGGAAGATCAGAAATCATCTTAAAAACTAAAACAAAAAGTAGATCTCTAAGATATAGGATCAAAAAAATACTTTATAAGTTTGTCTTTAGGATTCTTATTCGAAGTGTCATAAAAAATGTATATTTTATAACAAAAAATCGTTAACAGAGACTTTGAATTTTCCTAAAAAGTAAATTACTTGTGAACATATAAAAAAATGGGGAATATGCAATTTCATTGAAAATATTATGTTCTAGTTCCACATTGTGTTTTATAGTAGATTAAAACAAAAAAAATATATGATTTATAATTCGTTTATTTTATATTGACACAACTTGCTTTTTTTCTGAAAATCTTCGTTTAATTCTTTTTATATGTAGTCTAGCATTAAAATACAATAAACAAAACCATGTAAATTTAGCGAAATCTCCAAAAGTTATACCAAATTATATGCGTATCAAAAATCCGAACTATCAATTAATCTTTATGTATATATTACACACATTTAAATAAAAATTTGGACCTTGTATGAGAGAGTTCAAAAAAAATATTTATAGATGTTCTGTACTTTAACCATTATAAGGACCTAAAAAATAAGCTCTCAGAGTTTCTACGTAAAGATCGTTGTCTTAAACTTATCTCAAATACTTTTACTACATTTTTTATTCTATATTCATGCTCCAAAATTTTCAATTAATTGTGTTGATACAGCTACACATATGGCTAATCGGTACTTAAATTTTTAGATCAAGCGTCAAATTCACTGATGTATCTTTCTCAAATAATATTACAATTTTAAAATGTGTATTTATAGCATTAAATGCAATATCACTTGACTGGCATGTTTGATTGTGGATTTAAATTGTATCCTTCTCTACATTGTGCCTACTGTATCCTATTGTAAAATATAAATTGCTTTGAGTAAATAGAAAATGTAAAAATTCAAATAAAAGCCTATTTAAATATATTGCCACAATGTGACTTATAACTTATCTTTGAATCTTACTTTGTGATATAGATCACTAAAATATAAAATTTTCGTATATAAATTTTCTCGGAGAATCGGTAAAGTGAAGCGCAAAAATCTTGCTGCATAATAACAATGAAAAAACTATATATTTAATTTAGACAGAAGTTCTGTAAATAGAAAATATGACAACAAGTATGATTTTAAAAATTTGATATAAAATTATATGATTAATATAGAACTCAAATAGCAATGTCTACGTGCCCTCTATAAACTCAATAAAGTAAACAAAAATAACCGAATATTTTGCAATGCAGCTGAAATTAAAAAAAATTCGTTTAGAAGAGTATTAAATAAATAAATCGTAACAGTTGCTTTTTTACAACATATTATTGATCATCTCGTTTAGTTTAGATTATGCTATTTCTAGTAATAAGTGGCATTGCCAACTGATACGACGCATATAGATTTTAAATTTTTTATAATTAGATTATAAATACAAAAAAAAATTTATAATAAAGTACATATTATTGCGGTGGTAGGAAACCCGGAGCCTTTAGGCCACAAATGGCTTCAGATTCAATTTTTGTGATCTCGCATGCTTATTCATTTTTATTGATTCATTTAAATTAATTTTATAGAGAATTAAAAAAAATTAACTGCCCCTATATTATGAATTCAAAAAAAATCTTAATGTTGACTGGGCATTTGCTAATTTCTTCATTGCAGCGAGAGGGGAGATGTTATGTTTGATTTGTAATAGTATTCTCACTGCTTTGAAAAGCATAATACGTATATACATTATATTCCCAGTGACTACATTAATACTTTAAGTAGTAAAGGCCGCATGTAAACAGAAGCTGTTTGAATGAAAGGAAGAGAAAACAAAAATAAATCAAGATTATAATGAACTTTGTTGAATATGATAAAAATGATACAAAGACCACTACAGGCGAGCTTATCTATTAGGAAAAGGGGTTAACCTTATAGCGATATTGAGCTAATGAGGGAATGTATAATAGAAACAATGAAATTCATTTTTCCTGATTTAGTTAAGAAATACGGTTATATTTCACTAAAAAGAGGTACCAATAACGTAATACGACATGAATTGTCAGTTAAACTTTAAAAAAAATCGGTTCAGCTATACAAAATGTGGATAACTTTTTTCATTACTAACAATGAATCAACTTATAAAACAGATTATGCTCAGGCTCTCTATATTTCGCTTGATTCCTAAATACTTTGTCTGCTATGAAGATTTATTGGCCTTAGGAACATTAGACTGTAGAAAACAAGGGAATGATTTATTACAAGATATCACAGAAAAATATTAATCAAATTCTAATTTAATATATTTAGCAATTAAATTTAATGGAACACCTGCACTTAAAGTCAAACGAGAAGGATTCAGTGAATTGCTAAAAAAAGAGAATCCCTATCGAAAAAATTGTTTGAATTTCATTACATTTACTGTCAACAAAACTTTTTTAATAAGACTACAAATTTATATGATACTATGGAAGAAGTATCTAAGAATGTACATTATATAGAACAAGACCAACAAGATATCGTCAGTTCAGAAATTTACTGATTTCAGATCAAGAAACCTTCAATATTAATCCTCCCTATCATTCTCAACTTCGTTGGCTCTTAGAAAGGCGTATGTTAAAAATTATTCTTGTGTTTAAAAAACATATTTTATCTCTTTTTGATCAAATGGATCAGCCCTGCTATTTAGAAGATGAATAATTTTGTCGCAACTTTGATTTTTTATGTGATATTACACATAAATTGAATGTTCTCAATTTTTCGCCACAAGGAAACGGTAAAAACGCGTTTTCTATTATTAAAATATAAAGCTTTCTGGAAAAATTATGATTTTTTAGAGATCTTATTTCTGTGTGAAAGATTGAAGAAATACATACATTAATGCTATTGCGAAGATCCTAATACTTCAGAATATCACGGAAATAGCGGAGATGGAAACATATTCCGAGGTATTGAGTTCCCTTATTTTTGAAAAGGTTGAAAGATTTGAGTATTTTGAATAAAATGAAAGAAGTATGCAGATCGTATTTGAACCTCATCTTATGAACATAATGCAGGCTCCAGTGAGCTTCAAATGGAGCTATTAGAATTTGCAGAAGATGATATTACCAGAAAAACTCTTTAAAAACAAGACTGACATATTATTAATATGGAAAATGCTATTTTGTATCCAAAATTACAACAGAATGCACGTCGAATATTGTCATGTTTTATAATTACTTATTGAAGTGAGTCTACCTTTTCTTACCTTACTTATATTAAGAAAACAACAGAGAACACAATTGACAGATATCTATTAGCAAGATCAATTACGATTAAAAGTTGTCGAATTTTAGCCAGAACATGAACTAATAGTGAAAGAAAAGCAATGCCAAAAATTCAGCTAATTAAACGCTCTTAATCTATATCGTTTATTGTTCATATTTAAAAACTAATTTATGCTCATTTTTAAATCAAGAATTCTTTAAGTCTGATCTCACGGGCCAAAATTTTCACCCACCCCTGTAACTCTATGTTAGAAACACATATTAAAACATTTGATATATATTTAAACACAAATTATCTAGAAATTTTATTTATAGATCATTAATAAACGTTACGTTTTTAGGAAATTATATACAGTAAACCACATGATAATATTAATTCATTTGCATTTTGGATTAAAAAACACCACTATGTTTGAAATTTTACTTTACGATATTAAAACAATATGATTTTCAAAATAATATAAATGTAATTTTATTCCGAAAGCAACAAATTCATCACTCATTTTTTTTTCGCAAAAAAATAGTTTTTAGCTCTTAATGATTGTTTGTTAAAATTTATTTTAGTAAATATAATCTCGAATATCGGTTTCTGATAACATATTATAATATTGAGTTAATTTCTATCTTTTATATTTTTAGTAGAATTTATGTATTACTAAGATAGATGTAATTAGCAAAGGAGCGACGTTTTGTTGATTGCTTTTTGGTTTGATTTAAAATATCGCTTTGCCTTTTTTTTGAATCGTTACCAAATATTAAAAGCTAGCACAAAAACAAGAGTACTTAATATTTATATCGATTAGAATAGATTACTGCTCTAATTCCATGTTTGCATTTATGTAATCATTATCTAAATATATAGGCCTTCCATAATTTTTGAATCGTATATCTAGATAAGCCGACATTCTAAAGGTTACAACAGCGTTTGTTATTTTAATTCTTAGTTGATTTCAGATTATAAAATTTTTTACATTCTACCATTCCCAAAATTCAAACACTAATCTACGTTTAAGCTTTTAAACAAATTTTCTGAGCCTAAAATGTCTTTCGTTGGCCTTAGTTATTATACCTTAATTTCTTATCAAATTTCACTTCTTAAAAGAAATTTTACAGTATTTCTTTTTATCCTCGAATATATTTTTCTTCTGTATGGAATTTTCTTATAATTTTCATCTGATACTATACAATAATTAAGCAACTGAAGATAGAAAAATATATTATATTTCAGTGCAATTCAATTTTTGCCTTGAACTTATCAATATATTCAGATTTATGATCATCATTCACCTATATTTTTACGTTTTATGCAAAGACGTATATTTATAATTGCATGGTAAATATAAAATAACAGGTTAATTAAATATAATAAGAAGAACCAATTAAATTTTCTAGTTTTTTTTTAATTTTCACCTCTTGATATCTGTTCTGTAAATAGTTACAGGGTTTTCTGCTAAATTTAACCATTTGTAATTATATAGTTTACAAAATCTACTTCAAATAAAAATATTGTGATAGTATTAGGTTATAAATGAACAATTTCGAGTTGATTTTATGAATTTTTGCACATTCAGATGCTAGTATTTTTATAATGAAAATTTTTAATAAAAAAGAAATCATCAAATTGTAAAAGAAATATAATTTGCAGAAAGTGTGAAAAAAACAAAGGTATGATATCAATGAATATACAGCTGAGTTAAATCTAAGAAAGATCTACTATATCAGAAATTATATAAAAAACCTAATGAATAAAGAAGATTGCGAGAGGAAGACCAGGCAGAAAAAAACACCGAAACAATGGCGATGATATCAAATGAATTTTGAGTGATTGTTTATAACGCAAATAAAATACTAAATCAAAATATGTGAACCTCATATATCAATATATGTTATATATTATCATAATCTGACCCCCTCTAATAAAGTAAATAAACAACATGTTATATTATAAATTATTAAATTTGAATTTTGTGAATTTGGATTTTTAACTTTGAATTACTATATGACGATATTATTAATTGTAAAATCCAGTAATTTTAGTGTTTTTTATTGCTATTATCGATTTTAAGAAATATTTGTGTTTATGTAACATCAATTTGTACAAGATATAATCATACATGTCTGTTTTAACTATAAATAGGATTGTCTTTTAGCAAATAAAATGTTTACAATTTATTTACTTTGAAAATGATTCTCATATAATTTCTATCGTGAACAATATATTTCGCTAGGACTTTATGGCGCCCTTCTTTATTTAGGAATTAATGAAAATTCAAAATGTTCTTTCTTTCCAAAACATCGTCGCAAATTAGTATCAGTACCTTTCTTTTGATAGATGAAATAAAATAAATACAGGCTTATATTTTGATAAGTACAATTTGAATTTTACACACAGTCAAGATAGAGATATTTTAAAATCTGATTTCAAGTGTGATCTACGTTAAAGAACAATGATGAAGGTCAATAAAAAATAATCAACACGAGAAATAAGGAATAATTCGAAAAAGATAACAAGAGAATAGAAGCCGGGATCTTTTATAGGATATTAGATAAATGGAATTTAGGAGAAGAATAGGGTAAATATATCGTCATAGACAAGAACAAGAATTCTGTTCTAAAAAAAAGAGAGTGGTATATTTTTTTAAAATAAAACAACAGAATCTGATATTATTGATGAAACAGGGGGTCTATTAAATGAATAAAGCAAGCATCAATCATGTAGTTCTAATAAAAATAAAAATTTCTGTATAGGTCGAAATATTAAGGAAACACAATATAAAGAATTATCTATAAATATTTTAAAATCTATCGCTTTGAAAAGAAAAAAGAAGACAGAGGTTTATAAGATGATTGACTCTAAAATAAATATCAAAACGACATTTCAAGATAAGAGAGAAAATTTTACTGTGATAATCTTTGATTTACCTAAGTTAAAGAACTTTTATAATGAAATTCTCATGAGTTATAGTGAATATTAAAAAAATTACACTTAAAACAGAACAAAGGCACATAAAACCAAACCATATGAAAAGTCAATGTAAAATTCTTTAAGGGCTAAGCGAATGTTTCTATCGTATTCGTAAAAATAAAAGATAAACACGATCGTACTTCAATCCCTTTTTTAGTAAACATGAACTGCAGATTTACGATTTATTTATAAGATCGAGATTACAACTACCAGGGTATTAGAAAAATGAATCTACTAAAAAAAATTCAAATTCAGAAAGTTCAAAAAAGACAATATTATCAAATAGTGATAAAATAACCACAGTGTTACCTATTATAAGAATAAATAATGCAAATGCAAAGATTAGAACTTTAATTCGGCCAATCGTAATATCGAATACACATTTATTCATTTTGACGATTGTATTTTTGTAAACTTCTGATGAGTAACCATTATCGGACCTTTTGTTACCTTTACTTCGATATGTAATATTTCTCTAGTAAAATATTATATTTATATCAAAACTTAAGTTAAATATTATATTGTAAATTATTATAAAAATGTAGAATTGGTAAATAAGATGAAACGCGAACAATATACAGAACTTTAATAATAATATTAGGAAAAAAACAAAATAAGGAATTTTATTAGAATAAAACCAAGAATAAATTATTGAGAAATCATAAAGGTTTTTAGATTAAACGAACTTCAAATTATTTAAGCAGTATGTATAGTGTGAATGTTGCAATAAAAAGATCACAAGATAGCTAAAAAATTTGCAATCGATGTAAAGAATGAATGTTATTTTAATTTAGAATATAATGTCATATTACTTATAAAAGAAATGGACACGAGTAAAAATATAAAAATGGCATTTTTTTCCTAAAATTTATTGTTGTGAAGACATCATTAAAGAAATATATCACAAAGTAATCTCAGAATTTTATTTATATATGCTTTTAAAGGTAAGTTGGAAAGGAATACAATTTTTTTGTTTACTTATACATGCAAGAACATTGCTGCAAGCCTGCTTTATTTTGTGTATCATAGGCAAATTTATGACATAAAATTCTTGAGATTTTTTCTTTGGAAAATTTTAAACTGGATCAATGTCATAAAATACTTTTCAGATGGTTTTATTCGTTCTACGATACTTATATCTTGAAAAAGTAAAACAATAATTTAAATATTGACTCCATTTAGATGATTATAAACTGTAGGGAATTTAAATATTATGAATGTCATGGGATTTAGGATTCATGTAATAATACAAGTCATAGATAACGGATGCGTATCTCAAGAAGATTGGGCATATACACAAACATTAGAATTTATATCAATTATATAACTCCTAACCTCTAGTATAGAGAATTTATAGAGAAATCGCGTTGTTTATTCTAATATAAGGTTTTATATATATAAAAAATAAAACCTTAAGAAATTTACATAATAAAAAATATATTTTTTTGAATGATTTTTTATAGAAGTTGAATTTTTTTTTAACTGGGATATTTTATGATTAAAAAATTGATAATTTATACGGCATGTACAAGCTGTAAATTATTCGCATCAATCGCACACAACAAAGCTTAAAAATTTTTATTATGTTAAATTATTTTTATTGAACGACTGCTGCAATAATGTTGTTTTAGGTGATTAAAGAGTAAAAACTGCGAATTATTTACACTTTATGCTGTTCTAAGCTTTATATATAATTTAAAGTGATTTTTATTATCTAATAATCAATAAAGTAAATATTGAAGTCTACTTCTTATTCACTTTCATATAATTTTTTATAATTGTCCATGTTTATATCTTGCTTGATTCTATATACCATTCTTTAGAGTTCAAAAGCATATGCAAGTATATACTTCTAGATTTATATGTGCTATAAATATTTTTTAAATGGGTAGCTTTTTACATTAAATGACACACTATTACATATAAAAATTGTAAAAATCAAAGTTAAAAGTATAACAGTTACACTAATTATGGCATATAAAGAAATTATATCCAGAAAGTTTTTATTTCCGTTTATACATTTGTTTGCGTATTTAATAACATAACTTTGGTTATGTGTAATAACAATTATACATACTTAAATACCACTTACTATAAATTGTTTAAAATTACGAAGGAAAAAAAACTAGGCGAAGTTTACGGCAAAGAAAAACTATTGCATACTAATCCAATAATATTAAGTAGAAAAACAGTGGCCACACCTCAAAAGAGGAAACCGAAATAGGTAGCCAAAACTCTAACAGTCAGAGCTATCCTTAAAAACACCACTTCACCCAAGAAATTATGGATATAAGAAGTATTTTTTTATCAATCCAGATTTGTTTTATACAGATGCCGATATTTAATTAATAAAGGTTTTTAAAAACTATAGCAAAAGTATAATGTTAATATAGCTTTCAGTAATTTTAAATGGTTACTTTAAAAATTTGACGGTCGATGGAGGAAGGAAAAGAGCGATGCGGAATCTTGTTACAACAGAAGTAAAGAGAATATTAAAAGATTCCAAGGACTCTGAAATCACTCAATTAAATTTTGAGGGATGCCGGAAAAATTTTTACTTCAATTATGGTGGAAATCTTGACATACAGAACAAAATGGATTTCTCAAGAACCAGAATTATAGCGTTCCACAACTAAGATCAAAATTCTTAAAGATAATATAGATTTTTGGTGGCTAAATGATTAATCATCAACCTTAAAAAATGGGTTATGTAGCAAAACACATGCAAACAGCCAAAGCAACATACGAAGAAATGACAAGAAAACCGACAAACATTCGCAAAAATTATATTTAAATCATAAATAGATAAATGTACTAATATAAACAACGAATTAAAAGCGTATATGACAAATAAAATTCACATGAGTAAACAGACAATGGGGTTTAAGAAAGATGATATGACAGCATCATAAACTCCTTGAAATAAATAATAATATAATAGAACTGATATATTATTATAATTTGTTCTTCTAACAAAGTAATTACAAAACATGGTATATATGACAAACAACGATAACGCGATATAGAATGGGTCGAGGAGGAAAACAGTGGGCTTAGGATAAATAACTAAACGTGCAAGTGTTAGAAAGAGTGACTTAATGGGTGAAAGAAAGGTAAGGATTTTAGAGTTTTTCATTGAGAGCAAAAGAAGTTTTTTTTAGGAGGAAAAGAAGAAGTACATAATATTTCAATACATGGGAGATGGAGGTTTATAATGGTTTGTATAACTAAGTATGACACCAACCGATTACAAAAGAGAAGGAGAATTATGTTGGTGGGATATTAGAATGATAAGGTGACGGAAAAGAAAATATGATTAAGAAGCTTGTGGATGAAATTGTGAAGGAAAAACCCCGAGAAATACGAAATGAAGTGGAAGAGAGAAAGGGATTATCGGGCAAAGGATAAATTATAATACGATTGAATATAACAATGAAAATATATTGAATACAAACAAGAGAAATATGAATAGGGAAGAAAGACAAGTGAATGTAGAATTTTATAAATGTGGAGAAGTTGGTCATGTAGCAAGAGGGTTTTCTAAGGGATGGAATGGAGGCGATGATAATAAAAAACAAAACGATAGGTCTAATATAGGTTTTAATGGTAATTATTTTCAGAGTGTAAATGTAAATAATAATAAACGTTTTAAAGAAATTTTACAAAAGTTTATAGATAAAATTTGGAATAACTTTGATGAAAATGATATGAGAAGAAAAGGTTTTTTCCTATAGAAAAAAATTAAAATAGGCACAATTAAAGGTTTAATCATTGTAAAAATGGATTCAATAGTTAGTTCCAGAAGCATTAAGAAGGGAATGTAGATTTTTTTAGATGAATTGGAAAAAAGGTGGATCATATAAAAGTAAACATCAAGTTAGAGAGATCCTATTGTGTATTAGAAAAACCGGATAAATTTTTATGTTTACTGTGTAATTTTTTGATTTATCTTTTCGACATAGTGGATATGATAATTATGCCATATCATATATGAGACGAGAGGTAGATTCAACAGTAGGATCAGAATTAATTACAATTTTAGACCAGAGGTAGTTATTATTAAATTGAAGATAAACATAAATATAAACCAGAGTTCGAAACTGAAAATAAAGTATATAAATGAGATGGTCATGGGGTATATCGCCCACTGATTTTACAGAGAGTTTTGAATATAATTTTTGTAGATTTATTAGGAAGGGTGTAAAAATTCATATGTATGATCTGATCATACATGCTTAAGAAAAGTAAAAAAATGATGAGTTAGTTGATAAAGTATTGGACTAATTAGATAAAAATAACAAAAAATTATATTTGCACAAAAAAAGGTTAAACTTCTTGGTGTGACGATAAATGCTAAGTATAAGACACTTATGGAATTCCAAAAAGCAGAGACATTAGAATATCCGAGACTACGAAGCTTTGCAAAATTGTGGGGATTTTAGGCTTATCCGGACGATTCAGAAAATTCATAAAAGATTATATAGTGGTTAAGATTGAATTATATATACTGACAAAGGCACTTACGGGATTTTGTCAGACTGAAAAGGCTGAAATTATATTTTGGAATGCAAAGTATTTATTAAGGAAAGCATATAACTGCCGAATTATAAAAAGAGTTTCTATTTAAAACTTATGCGTGTGATAATGGATTAGGTGCCGTTTTCTTATATAAGTATGAGAACCGAAAACAGATCCCAATACAGTGGGTATCAAAGAAGTTAAAGAGACTGCGCGGGGATATACCATTGCATAAAAATAAATGTTGGAAATAGTATGAACCGTTAAACGATTTTATACGAGTAAATAGGTAAACAGTTTTACTTAAAAACGGGCTTTAGGGCATTAGAGAGAATTAAAACGTAACCAACATTCAATAATTATACGATTAATAGACATATAGAAAAATTAAAGTTTATGATTTACAATTGAATATAAAAAAGGGTGCTGATTTGATCCCAGTGGAAGCATTGAGTTGAATATATAAAGAAGATATAGATATTATCGGAAATTTAAAACTTATTAATATAAAGAACAGAAAATTAAAGAAGGTAGGCTTGAAAAACACATATTTGTATGTGGGGTTAAACAATATTGGTGATTCGATTCTGAATAATTAGAGAAATTTTAGATATTGTGTAAAGAAAAGGATTGAGGTGGGACATTTTAAATTGATGCACTATGGGATGAAACTTTTGTATTATGAGTAAAAACATAACTATTATTGGCCAGGATAAAGAGTTTTTTTGAGAAAGTAATACAGGAATGTGAAACATGTAATAAATATAACAGAAGAAAAGGTGAGGAAGTTGCTTTGTATTCACAACTATAAGATATGCAAAAGTTGCGGCTGATATGTTATATTGGAGAAATATCTTATAAATACATTAATAATAATAAATCTTTTAGTAGGAAAGTCACTGTATGAATCTTAAAGAATAGAAGAGCTGAAGAAGTGATCGAAAAATTAGATGTGATGTTTAAGGAAAACATATACCAGAAATTTTAATTAGTAATAAAGTTAAAGAATTCTAGGTAAGTATTTAATAAATATTGTGTAGATAAGAGAATAAAAGATCAAAAGAAAAGGTTTCAATTGTATCACATAAATTGAATGAAAGAATTGAAAACGTGATACAGACAATGCGAGAACAGATATTAGGAATAAGAAGGGTTAATAGGAGAAAGACTTATAAAAACAAGGGATTTATATAATGATGTATTTGACGCTGGGATCCGATGTACACCGTATGAGATTTTTGAAGATAAAACATGTATCATGTATGGCGAGATTGAAAAATGTGTGTGATGGAAGCTATATACAATGATAAAATAGAAATATCTGAAATAGGATAATTAGATAGGGTTTCAAGAAAAAACAATTAGGGAAAAGATCAAAATAAATGTAAAGGAAAATTTCTAATAAAAGAAAAAGCCATAGAATCTTTTATGTGAAGATAGTTATTTTTAGTTGAGAAATGAAAGTGAAATTAGAAAATTGATGCATTCGGACATAAAAAGTATGATAAAAGAAGATGTGACTCCGTCTTGGGGAGGATATGTATTATATTATCATAATACATTCCTAACAAATAAGTAAACAACAATACATATAAATCTAAAATAAATAATTCAATTGGAACCTTTAATTACTCTTTTAAGAGCATTTAACAGGTGCTGATACACTAAAATTACAGTAATAATATTAAACAGCAGACTGAAGTATAATTGTGGACCCCTCTTAATAATTATATGATATCGGGTAACATTTCAAAGACGAAAAAGAAGCAGAACTTAAAAGAGAATATTGATTTAGAACAGGAGATACAATAAATAACGAAGCTATTAGTCTATTTATTGAGGTAATGAAAGAACTTGATATTTTATAGTAATAGTAAAGAATGATAGAAGAAAACTCAAATGTAGAGGTGTGAAATTCGATATAGAACGGAAGCTTATCAAGTAAATAAAGAAGGCCCAAGAAAGGAATAGGATATGGACCAGCAATAAATTTAGTGACGACCTGAAGGAAGAAATATTTTGTTTGTAAAAGGAGAGAAAGATAAAGGATAAAAGTAAAGTAATAGAAATAAAAAGAGAAAATAAACATTGAGATAGCGAATTCGAATTAAAGAATGAAATTTGTACTAAACGTAATGAATGTGAGAAAAATTGGTAGTTTTGGGAGTAACTTGGGATTTCAAAATAGAATGGATTTAGACGAGGAAGTTATGAAAAATAACATCTATAGATGTGCCAAAGAAAGGCATGTGGCAAAGGGATGCAAGAAAATTTTAAATGCTTGACCTCATAACTTTTATTGATCTGTGAAAGAAAAACAAAAAAAAAGATTTAGAATGGAACAAAACATATTTTTCATGGATGAAATTTTAGTTTATTTAAAATAATTTTTTCGAATAATAAAAATTTGTTAAATAATGTAATCTATTTAAATGTTCTTATAAGACTATGTTTAGAAAAAAAGTAGCTTAAAGAGGTGTGAAATGTTCACAAAGCTTAGAATAAAGAGCGATTTTTAAAAGTGTTAAAAAAAGGGATATTATTAGGCGATTTTATTCAGGAAGGAGAAACTTAATAAGCTACACAAAAATAAATAAAGAGGTAGGACTAATCGTGGAAATGTTGGCTTAGAATTAGAACTAACTAGTAGAACCCACATGAAATAGATAATATGAAAAGTAAATTGCAGGCACTGTTAATTCAAATATTTTCTCGATAATTGATTTTAAGAAGGCGTTTCTTATGATTGAGAACGTGGAAGAAGATAAAGAAAAGACTGCTTTTGAATTTAAGGGAATAATAAACAAATTAAATAGTATGAGGATGTTTTTTAAGAATAGCCCATGATTTTAACAAAAAATGCATAAATAAGATAAGATATCTGATGATATAATAGGAAAAGGGTTAGAGGTAAGGTATGATGATGTTATAAATTACGCGTCAAAAAGAAAAGAGCATTATAGAATCGCAATAAAATTTTAAAAAGATGTGACGAGAATAATTTCAAAATGCACAAATAGAAGTACAATTTTCACGAATACGAATGTATGCAGTTGAGATAATACCACTGGAAAAACAAAAGGATAATATATTGAAAACGGAGAGACCAAGTTGCATAAAAAAATATGCACAAATTTTTGGGAAAATTAGTTAGTTTAGAGAATTTTCAAAAATTTGGCTAAAAGAATATTACTTTTCAAATAGTCTTTCAGTAAAAAAAGTTGAGTTTTGCTAATGAACGCCCCAAATGCTAATAGAATATATTAAATTGAAAACGAAAATTACATGTGATTGACTTTAAAAAATATTGATTTAGAAAATCGAGGCGTGTCTAATATTGATGCTGGTGCAGTCTTGATGCAGAAAAATGATGAGGGGTGTTAACCTATAGAATAACCATTGAAAAAACGTACCCCAACTTTAAGTAGGTATAAGATCACCGAAAAAAATATTGGCGATTATTTTTGGAATGTAAAAATTTTCTATGAATTATAGGAGAGACCATTTATATTAGAAACGGATCATAAAACGTTTTTACGTATCTGAAAAAAACCTGATTTTAAAACCATCGAGTATTAATGATGATCGAAAAAATATGGAGTTTGAATTTAAGGTAATTCATATGGAAGGTAAAAAAATAGGGATGGCAGATGGTTTAACTGGAGGTATTGATCAAAATAAAATAAATTTAGAAAATGATAAATTAAATAAAGATAAGAAGGATACATACAATAAAAGTAGTGAAAAGATAGAAGAGCGATGATGGAAATAATATATTGGAATAGTATGATGGTAATGAATATTTGTATTTTATTAATGGAGAGATAAGATTAATACAAGAAATTAAAAAGAAAAAAGGGATATGTAAAGAATTTCATAAAAAGGGTGGTCATAAGAGCACGTTATATACATGTTATGATATCAAGAAATATTTTACTTGACTTAGCCTATAAGCGACCATATAAATATAAGTAAAGAATGTGAAACATGTCAAATATATAGTCGTAAAAACTATATCCATTAGAAAATAATACAACAACGAAGCCAATAGAAAAAGATGAAAATGATATGGTTACTTATATGGAAAACTATGGTTATACCATGATCGAAAAAGATGCAAATGATATGGTTACTTATATTGAAAACTATGGTTATACCATGATCGAAAAAGATGCAAATGATATGGTTACTTATATGGAAAACTATGGTTATACCATGATCGAAAAAGATGCAAATGATATGGTTACTTATATGGAAAACCATGGTTATACCATGATCGAAAAAGATGCAAATGATATGGTTACTTATATGGAAAACCATGGTTATACCATGATCGAAAAAGATGCAAATGATATGGTTACTTATATGGAAAACTATGGTTATACCATGATCGAAAAAGATTTTTTTACTAGAGTTATAGGCAACAAATTTATAAAGAAGGAATTAACGGAAAATATTGCAACAACGTAAAAGAATAGTTTTAAAGTTGATTAATTCCTTTAGAAATTATCACGGGTTCGGGAAAATAATTTGATAATTGTGAAATAAAATCGCTGTGCAAAACTTATGGTATAGAGCACCATGTGGTAAGTTGAGCGAAAGAAGCAATGGTACAGTAGAATGATGAACAGTACAGTGCGGGGATTAATGCTTGCGAATCCCGAAGTTAATTCTATAAATTGTATCCAAACAATAACGAAAATATAGCATAACAGTTATCATGATGCAAACATATGTAGTCTGAATGACACGTTTGCTTCTTATGGAAATGATAGCATTCATTTTGTAATGAGCAAAATAGGAAAATTAAAGGCAAAATTTTTTTAGGTGATATAAATTTTTTAGGGGACTTCATTCAAACAACAGAAAAAAAGATGACTAAGCAAGACTACAAGTGGTAGATTTATAGGTAAGTATAGTAATAGAAGATTGAATTTTAGCCCTTATTTGGATACGTGAAGGCTGTCTATAAGAGAGTTTCTGAATTGAAATTGCTAGCAGTTTCGGATGTGGACTTACCCTCTTAATGATTAAATGACAGAAGGTAACATAATGTATTTTGAATTTTTGAAACTATTTATGTTTCTAATTAAACACAAAAGGATTAAGTGATAGCATAATACAATAGTGAAAAAAATCGACACAGATAAAATGAGAAAATCAGAATCACTATTTATTCCATATGCTATTTTTTGAATTAAATATAGCTTTTAAAAGACCCAAAAAAAGAAATGTTGCATATTTTTCAAAAAAAATAATAATCGAATTTACTTTATTTATTTATGTTTTACTTCTATTACTTTTAGGAAGTTCGCTTTATACTAATAGGAACTATTGCTCAACTGATGCGTCTCTCTGTGCAACACTCTTAGCGCTCCTGTACCCCGCAATCACCGTGGAATAGACCCTGTCTCATAGGCGGCAGTCATTATGTGGAGGGAATGTGATTCTGTCTACAGTTCATCACTAAGAGTTACAAGCTACAACTACAATCTACACTTACCTATATCCTTGCTGAACGGTGTGGGATCTTTTTGATTCTGGAGTAACAGTTCAACGGCTTACACAGCAACCTTTTATTTCTCATGGCTTGTCAATGCTTTATGGTTTATCTTTTATTGTTAACTGGCCGCCCCCTTGGGTATTTTTCTTTACAGTAAATTCGTTTCGGAAATTAGTGGGTGGGTGGGAGTGAAACCTGCGACCCCTCACTCTGGGGTCCAACTTGTAAACCACTCAACCATACCACTCCCATATTTTGAATAAGCATATTTATTTTGAATTTTATGTTAATAAATTTTTTCGGGATTTTTCTTATATATTTATAAAATAAAATTTGATCATGCCCATAGTTACTCAAATTCATAGTCTTAAACAGGCAAGGAGTTCATTCATTTTTTTAAGAAACTTATCAAAAAATGTATTTATTTTCTTACTAGCTTTATTAATTTATTGAAGATAACTATTTCATTTTGCATCTTTTATTGATATTTTTAAGGTTATTAAAAATTTTTATATTGTTGATACTTCAGTTTATGCTGAAGGCCTTGTCTGTTGTTCTTGTTGCTTTATTGAATTTAAACTTATTATTTTATTTCATATGTTTTCTGTAATTAGTCAATTCCATTTAATACAACCATCAATTAATATAAATACATGACTGCAGGGATATGCAATCGCAGCATATATTTTTCAAATTTTTATTTTTTCCTATAACAGTCAAAGTTGAATTATCTTATATAAATGCGCATCCATCGTGTTTTTAAAATAGAAAAAAAATAATAGCATTTAAATTTTTTTTGAAGCTAGATTTCCAAAAACAAAAATTTAAAAATAAATAATTAACATGCTGAAATGTGAGAAAGAGAAGAAGAGGCCTACTGCGTCATGTTTTTAACGTTCTTTTTTGTAATTAAAACCAATTTTTAATACATCAAAATCCACCCTTATATATTAACCTCATAACCAAACCACTTCTAGTGTCATCGATTATCTTAAATACGCTGGAGTATGCAGTTTACATCTGTTATATTTGAATGTAGTAATATGTATTGTAAGGTATAAGAATAATTTATATCGCCGTCAATTATAATCAAAAAATTAAAGATAATTTAAAATTAAAGACTTGGAATATTCCAAAGTAGATGTTCCATGCTTTTTAGTAATACATAAAAAATTGTTGATTAATGGTTTACTTTCCTTCTTATATAGAAATTACCTTTCACACAAGAAAAATACAAATGTTACTATCTATAATAGCCTGGATTACTCCATGCCACGCCTATTGCTTTGACAACTGAAACTTATTTTCAATAAAAAAAATATGTTGTTTATTGAATTTATTTTGATACAGCACAAAGATGGCTATCCTTTCTTACATCAATACTACAACCCGGACTACTCCTATCCTACGCTCGCGCGCTTAGATAACGGGAAAAACCTAAAATACTTACACTTTTCTGTATGATCATATGCAAAAGCTTTTTAAAACTTCTTAACATTATTACACATCATCTACCCATATTTTGTCAATAACATATGTTCGTATGAAAGCAGTGGCAGGTTCTTATAAATTTTTACTATCGCCAACAATATTAGTTTAAAAACAATGATTATAGTTCTTGACATTTTATTATACTTCACAAAAATTCACCTTTCAGTAGCAAAAGCCGTTCTTTCTTACATCAACACTACAACCTGGATTACACCCATCATACGCTTGCGCGCTTCGATAACTGCACTAGATTCATATACCTCTTTAACTTCAGATCCCCCGCTATAAATCATCATTATTAAATGACACAGTAGCCTGTATATTGATATATAAATCTTTGAACGATTCACCCAAATAGGAAGTGAAAATAGAGTGTCGTATATCTTAGTTTAATGCTTTATAAATTCTTTTAATGATACATACTTACTTTTTATTAAGTTTAGAAAATGCATTTTATCATAATATTTGTACTTAAAGCATTAGAAGAGCCATCGAAAAAAATATATATTTTTTTGATTTCTTAATTTAAATATTATATGTAACTACTTATACCTTTTTTTGTTTTATTCTATATGCGATTGTAAGCTTGAGACGCTATATATTGTAGCACAGCTACAAAATAGAAAAGCACTGAATGACCATAACTTGTATTAGCAATAGCTTCAATTATATATACATATGAATGGAATACAGAAAAATACTCTGTAGATATTTTTCAAAAATAACTTATACACACACTTTTTATTTTTTTTGTTTAAATAGATATCGCTTCACTTCTTCTCAATAGAATAACGTCTATTTCTTTTAATTTATTTTTTGTTCTATTTCATATAGGTATTCTTAATTCAATACCTTTTTATGTCCCGCTGCCGTTTTTAAGTGAAGCAGTTGTGTATTGAGATTTTTGAATTTTTTCTTGATATTCTACAATCTTGTATTCTAGTATTCGTTAACTATAAACTTTTGGATATGCTTTCCATCTATCATTATAGATTATATAAAGTTTTGGAATGTTTTCACGAAATAATTATCATAGTATATGCTTTTCTTTACGATATACATCACAAGCTAAAATGTTTTTTATATAAAGACTTCTTTCTATGCCCACGAACATTAAAATACTTCTTCTCTGTGCCCTCTAGTGGATTTTCTCTTTTCAAAGTTTCTAACATTATACACCATAATTACACCTGGCTCTTTAGCTTATTATTCTTTACCGCTATATTTACCGAATAAATTCTTCTAATATCATCCCTACGTCATGGACTGCTGATTCTCTGTGAAACATAAGCTTATTTAACATAACTTTACTATATTTCTAATAAGAGAAGATAAAAAAAATATGTTGGTATATTTAGTAAGCGCAAACCTCTAAATTTTCAAACATAATAGAAAATATAAAATCATATATTTCCAACACTTTATAATTTTGTCTTCAGAGAAACGGATTTTATGAAAACAAAATTATAAATAGAGTAAAGTAGATAAATTCTGTTTGCGTATGATTTATCAGAATAAATTAAGGAAATAAAATTTTTTGTTCTTTTTTTATATTCTAAGTTTGATTTATTTTGGCCAGTTCTCTTAGAAAATGCCGCTAACATATATTGCTGTTTCAATATCATCAAAAATTATGTCTAAAAACCCAACAAACAGTTTGACTAAATTATGACCTCGTGTAGGTATTTTTGGAAAATCATAAATAAAGTGCTAACATTTCAACTGAACGAAAATCGCAATGAATTTTAAGCCTCCAATCTGCGACATCATAGGAACCAAAAACTAAGAAGCCCTAGTCATCCACGATGTCCCTTATGATATTTACGTTTTCCAGAAATTGCCACAACAACTTTTACTACTATTCCTTGCCCACCTATTTTCTCAAACGTTTATAATATTTATCTAATATATATATTGCTATGTGTATTATTAAGAATATTGTAAATTATTTTTCAGAACACAAACAGTTTTATACATATGAAAATCAATAACTAAAATCTTGAGAAATATGTTGAATCTGCCCCGGGTCTTTTTTTAAAAAATTGTAATTAAAACGTATTTTCTACGTGTCTACTATCTATTTCATCCTTTATAATGTTGACCATGTTTCAATTGGAAAGAACAATCTTTATCATAATTATTACACCCACTTTCTACTTACAATATTTGAAAATAATATACACAATTGTTCATTTAAATGTGATCTTGCACATAATGATATAAGTATTAAAAAGATACAAAATTGCAATTATCGAAAGATAGGAATTGGTAGATTTAGCCTTTTGTTTATTGTAACTATAATTTCAAAAAATAATTATTTTATTCGTTGAAGGCATCGAATACAAATATACTTACGATTAGATGTGCGGCTGCTCCCTACCTTGATTCCTTTTTGTTTAAATATTTAGGCGCCTTTCAAAACCAGTAATTTATAAAAATTATACTTTTAATGTCTTTGGGGTTCAAGATGAAACATTTCATTTTGAAACCTATAACCGTAATATTCAATCTGATATAATCATAATCCCTTAATTTTCATCCCACATAGATAAACTATTACTACGTCTTAGTACTCGAATGACCATAATAATGTCAACCATTTTGTATGACCTTTACTAAATTAATATTTCCGCACTTCTTCTTTGGCAAACACATTGCCTATTCATTTTTTAGCGCTAAAATATATCTATATAAAAAAATTCTATATGAAGCAAGAAAGTCTGTTAAAAAAAGTGATGTTAAAGTTTACAAAAGTCATTATATTTACGCTTAACTGTTTTGGTATGAGTACCTGTATAAGGTGTTTATATAATAAAGCGTAATTAAAGATCCGATTAGCTGATAATATTCATACCAAACTCTAGTGTTTGCCATCCTGATAACATTATAAATTTTACCTTTCAGTTGAACATATTTTTTAGTCTTATCTTTGCATCTATAAGAGCCTCTTTATTTCAAATGGAACAGCAAAAACCTTTTATCTTGATTCTTTATATTCTTAAATCACATCGTTCCCTTTAACTCTGCGACCATACTTCTATTCAGGTATAGACATTTTGTTTCTTAAGTTTGCAACTAGTGTCCCAGGTAATATATTTTGGACATTTTTTCAGAAAATAAGTATCAAACAGATTTCCTGCAACGCCATAGATTTTGCAAAAAGATTTTCTGATGACCATAGCACGAATTATGCAGCGATAAATACTTTTAACATGTCATTAAATAAATTTGAAGTCAATGTGTGCCTAAAATTATAATAATTTATAATTTCTGGTATTTACACACAGAATTATTCATAATTTATATGGTAATGCATTAAATTATACCTTAAATCACTTTTTATATCTACAAAGAATATTTTTTTTAACTATTTTAGAATTATAGTGTCTTTTTTTATAAATTATGTTTTTAATTATCCTATTGGACTTTTATTTATGAAATAGGGCTCAGCATATTTTTTGATTTGTTAAGAACTATTTTAATTTTTTTAACTCAAAAAGAGAACAAAATAAAGTACCGGAAAGGTTTTTTTCTAAAACATCCAGTAGTGCGTTACGGCGTTCTGTAAATTTTTTTTTGCCTCAGTCTTGCGCTTTGTCACTTTAGTCGACTAATGTCTTAGAAACTAAAATTGGAGAACATATATATCTTTCCAAATAATTAAACTTCAAATTTTTAGCCATATAGTGATAGCAAACAAGTATAATAAGACAATCATTATAAATGTAAAAACAAACAATCTTAAACAACTCTATTTTTTTTATTTAAGTTCTTGTCTCCTTTTTTTAATCAATTGCTCAAATCGGTTGTTATTGAGTTTATTAGCCGCCGTATTAATAGCTGTGAGACACTTTACAAACATGCATTTGTAGTATAAAGTGCCTTATGTATAATTAAAGTTATTTCTGTAACTACTGGCTTCATGCTCGCATTTATGTATATACTGTCTGGCATGATTTGGGAGTACAATGAAAGCTTTTTTTATAAAATTTATAACTAAAAATCAACAAGGAATATGCCCACGCGCTTTTAAATAAAGCAAAAACAGTTTAGTATTTCTTTAACTTCACCTTGCGTGTTGAATTTTTAATTTAGCATTGTTATAGAACTTGATCCTATGATCCTGGTATTCCTATTTGATTATATTTAAAAAAATTTATTAGGTGTTTTTAATGTGTTGTTTAGTTATTTTAGATTATATTCTTATTGATTATTAAAATTCAATGAAAAAATCAAGTTTTCTAATATATAAATGATTGCTGCGCGCAGAATGCTCTAACCTAGAAGTTTAACAATTGGATCTGTGCGAAACGCGTGAAATCATAAAATTATAATATGACGATTTGTACAAGTAAAAATATTATTTCTAGTCCAAAATATTTTATAAGCTATTTTTATTTGGATATATAATTTCTACTTTATAAAAATACAAAAGAAGTTTCTTTATTTAAAAGAAAATTGTAATTTCTAATAATGTGATGAATTCAAATTACTAAATACACCATAATAAGACATACATTGATCTTTTTATAAATTTTAAAAAAACCAAACGCTTTCATTATTTAAATTTTTTTAGCTTATCTGTAAGATTAGTTCTTCAAAAAATCGCCATATATTTTTAAGTTAAAATATAAAGTAAACATAAAATAATTATAAATTCTTGATATACCTCTACTATTCTCTTCGAAATTTATGCATCTAAAAAATAATCTACAATGTTTCAAATAATTAATAAGATATAAAAGTTCAAAATAAAAGGGCATTGTATTAAAAAACTATAAATTATCGCAAATATCGTCTTTGATTAAGAATACTCTTGATTAAAGCAAAAAAATATCCCTTTTAATTTTTATTATTCTGTATTCGAATTAAAGTCCTTACTTGTATTCTCTTGCTCAAGTATATTTATGAACAAAATATTAAAAACTTAAAATGTAAAGTTTTTATCAGAATCTACGGGTTAAAAAAATACCCGAAGAAATTTAAATAATGTAAATCAAGTTTAATAAAGAAGAGATTTTATCTAGTCCCTGCTATAATATAAATATTAAATAAAGCTTCAAATTTCTTTTTTTTGTTATAGAATTTTTTACATTTTTAACGTCCCAAATTGTTGTTAATTTCGATTCGAGTCCTGAAAAATATGCCTCCTTAACGCTTAATACACAGATTAAAATAAAATCAGATAGCTTTATTTTTTTATTTTATATTGTTATCGAATTCTTCTTCTGATAACTTATCTTTAACCATATATTCATATTTAGAGAAATTCAACAATACATGTATATCTATTTTCTCAAGTTATGCCTGTGCTATTTGAGTTGTTTTTTTTTCGTAAAATGGTATTGAAAAAATTATACCTTTAACTAAATTGTTTATTCATTAATTTATTGTTCTGTTTCTTTCTTTCGACATCAGCATTTTAGAATCACAGCGAAGTAAAACGAGAAATAGTAAAGAATATTCAAAAGGTATCTTTTCGTTGCTGAATGCTTTGCTGGTAGCAATTATTGCCTCGTTGAATTATGTATTATCTATCCTAATATTCAACCTATAAGGTACATTTCTGATGATAATGAGCATGTGTTTAGATGTATTTTAAATATTTATATTTGATTCTGAATGATGTGATCTTGAATGTGTGATAACAAACATAAATTATCCAATAAATACATCTTTTTTTTTATTTGGTGTCGTAATTTAATTAAAGGGTCCATGGGAGAACATATTTATACAACATTTGGTATTATTTTCTTCCCTCTTTTAGCATCATAGGTGAGCCGATTGAAGTAAAAGGTGTTGATTCAATTTGTTTGCCACTTTGTGATCTGTTATAATATTGGTTACTAACTAAGCCAACTTTGTGATAAATCTATAATTTTAAGTATCCAAGCATATCTATTGTACTGTTTTAAAAACTTTTCATATCAAACAAAGAAAATATGAATCTCTGGGTAAACGTTTATATAAAATATTATTCTATTTTGCTTTTAACTTTTAAAAACGGGGATTACGCACAAACGTCGCAATCAGTAATGACACTTCTTATATTATAGCTGAGAATTCATGTTATAAATTTACTCCTGATGCTTCGAGTATATTTATGGTATAGTAGTTGATTGTTGAAATTGTGTTTTTTTCGCAACATCGACTTTCTTTTAATTATGAAGACTCTTTTATATACATCTCTGTTGTCTTTTAAATTTAGAAATTCTCTAGAACTACGACGAAGTTGCAATTTTTTAATTATTTTCTATTCGCGCTTTTCCAATTAACATGTATCTCACAATTGAATACTAACAGAATAAATTTACACATATAGACACATCCTATGTAACATAAACATATCATATGTAATTTATAATTTATATAAATGATTAAATTACTTAAAAAAAAAATTTTAATATGAGTAAATGCGACCAATTTATGGTATCAGTACAAAGATGTCAAGTTATATAACTATATTACACCATTTCGTATACAAATATGGCACCTTTTAACATATGCCGAAGCTGGTGATTGAGCCTATAATCAGATGGTACCGTGCCATATTATCAAAACGTTCAAAAATGGTCTAAACTGATGCTGTGTTTTTTATAATTTTCTATATTCTTTTTGAAATGTGGAGTAAAATTCTTGTATTGCACCCTAAGCTTGAATTTTTATATTATTTATTGAATGGCATCTTTAGAACATATTCGCCACATTAAACCTGTATTTTAATGAAATTACATTCATCAAAAATATTATGAGAATAGAATCTGTATGTGTTATAGAAGAGTGGTTTTAATTTTCAGTTTCAATTGCAGTTATTGGCTTTTAGATACATACAAATGATACCTTGATTTTAAAATTACTTCATAAGGATCTTTATAAGAGATTAGACTCGATTTAACAATTTGAAATGTTTAATTGACATACATGTATCAGAATAGTTCTATTTTCTTGATATTTAATTACTTGTTAATTTTTTTTACTACTATATCAATTTTCTTCTATAATTCAGGCTGATAATTTTCCTTTAGTTCATAATATGCATGACATTTAAATTTAAATATAATTTCGTTATATTTTTGTTAAAAAGTCTATCCTTATTTCCTCGTTCGGAAAAAGACAGTAACTTTTCAATTAACAAATTTCCAGTAAAAAATCACGTTTTTAGTGTATTTATATTTTTTTACTTTCTCTTTCTTTTTTATAGCGTCGCTTCTTTTATATTTTATGTAATTGTATATTTAATTGAGGGGTAGGAGAAATAACATATATAACATCCCCCCCTCAAGACAGCGTCTCATCCAAAGTAAATCCCTTTAAATCATAATGGCGTTTCTGTTTTATCTTTACTTCCTCCTGTTTTATCAGATATGAATCACCTTCCAACTTTTCCGATATAATTCCCCTATTAACATACCTTCCACAATCCCGCTTTCCTCTTCTCTGCAAGTTTTCTCTTTTAGATACTCACACTTCTTGCCCCACATTAAATTCTTCTCATTACCGTCTTACAAACTGTTTACTATATTTTCCTTCAACACTATTTTTCATAGAAGCTATTCCACATATGTGCACATATGCTTCATTTGACGTGCATTTAATTCCCATATGATATTTCTGATTATATATTTCAATCACACTAGATAGTTTTGTTTTGAAATCTTCATTTCCGCTTTTAAACATTTGCTCTTGTATCGAACGAAAGTCGCGTTCTATTCTACCATTACTTCTGTGTGATTCGATGGCCACCTTTACTAAACTCACATTTCTTTTTCTTAAATATTCCGTAAAATCTTTACTATTAAATTCTTAGGCGTTATCACATATTAAAGTTCTAGGAATTTCGTATTTTCAAATATATTTTCCAGAGCCTCGATCACATTCTTTGATTTTCTTTCTGTTAATATTTCTTCCCTATTATCATACGTATAAAAAAATCTCATATTAAAAAAACATTTACATTCACATCTTCAAAGTATACGATATCCATAGATATTTTCGAATCTTCTACTTTCACAGATAAATTCACTTCCCCCCGATTTCTTTCGATTGAATATATTTCATCTTTCACATTTACTCAAAATTATCTGTATATCATCTTTCATATTTATCCAATAATATTTTTTTTTTGTTTCGTAATATACTACCTATAATCCACGGTGTAAAAGACGATCATGAACTTCCAATATAATTCCTTTGCGAAATTCTTCTTTTGTAATTTCTCTTACAATTCTATTGTAAAATTAGCAGAACTCTTTTCCCTCTATTATTATGATGTGTTTAGACATCTTTCCTTCAACTATTCTTTCTCCTGTGTCTGATCTGATTTTTCTTTTTAATGGCTTGACTACATCTTCCATATAAATTCTACTTAAAGAGTCCGCAGGGACGATTTCATTTCTTTTTCTATATTCAAATGTAAAATCATACCCAGATAAATTTTCTATTGATCTATTAACTCTATTATTTGCAAATTCAGGTTTACTTCTTATTGACATTAAAGCTTTATGGTCTGAAATAAGGTGAAACTTTCTTCCTTTTAACTCATATGCGAACTTATCGATTGCCCATTGCACCACTAACATTTCCTTTTCAGTTATTGAATAACGGGTCACAGTGGGAGTAGCCTTTTAGAAGCCTGCTGAATTGGTCTTAACTTTCCACCTATGTCCACCTGTAATAACACAGCGCCTAACCCCGTGTTACTCGCGTCCGTTTTTAACGTGAACTTCTTTTTATATTCAGGTAATTTTAAACGACTTGCAGCTCTCAATCCTTTCTTCATTTCGTGAAGGCTTCTTCTTCTTTCTTGGTCCACAGAAATTCTTTTTTCTTTTCTAATTCGTATAACTCCTTAGTTAAGTCAGCATAACCTTCAATAAAATCTCTGAACATCTATATATTCCTAATAATCTCTTTAATAATCCAAATGATGATGGTTGAGTAAATTCTAATGCTTCGTTTTTCTTGATTTCATGTGTAACTCTATCAATTCCATTTACTGATACACCTAACAGACGCGCCTTTTTATGAGCGAATTGTACTTTTGTACGTTTATATTCAAATTATTACATGCCAATCTTCTCATTCTTTCTCAACCATTTTATCATAATCTTCAATACTCTTCGCATATATAATTAAATCATCCATATATATCACAAGACCACCATTAATCATATCGCTAAAAATCTTTCTAAAACTCTTTGCATAATCAAAGGGCATTCTTATACCCCATAACCACCGAGTTATACTCTAAAACAAGATTCTCAAATTCAAAGACTGTCTTTTTCTTATGTTCCTCTTCAATTTCTATTTGGTAGAAACTTTTTTTTAAATCTAAAATTGTTAAGAAATTCGAGCCACTTGTTGCTTCTATTACTTTCCTCATCTCCGGAATACGATATATATCTTTAATAGTAAGGTCATTTAGAGCAATCAAATTACTCACAAGTCTTAAATCTCCGTTAGGTTTTTCTAACCCACGTATGGGATTTCGCCAATTTTAGTTCAATTTTCGTATAACGCCTTTATCTTCTAGTTCCTTTAAGTAGATTCTAAATCTTTCACGTACAGCCTGGGGACTACAGCGCCCCTTTTATAAACAAATTTGTCCCCTCTGTGTCTATTATACATTTTTCAACATTACAAAATCTAATTTTACCTTCTTTCATATTTCCTAAAGCTTCTGGATACTTATCGAGTAAAATTTTCAAGAACAATTTACGTCTTTTATTACCATTATTCACATTATCGATGAAAAATTTCGGTTCACTATCACCATAGAAAATATAAGATGGAAGATTATTTATATTTACCTCGGTGTTCTTTCTTGGTTTTCTACATCCCCTAGAGATGTGTCCCACTTCGCCACAGTTATAACAGCTCAATATATTCACCGCCGACGAATTTCTCACTTGCCCAATATCTCCATTATTCCGTTGACTATCATAGTTCGCATAATTTCTTCTTCTTGTATTCCTTTTATAATTCATCCATTTTGAATGTTGCAGCAGTCTATCCTTAAGAGCTTCATGATTCTCTTTACTATTTCCGCTTTCATTATTTTATAGCTTTCTTTTTCATCCTCCTTTAAAAATTCCCTATTCTAATACTTAATTAATAATAATCTAAAGTCATCCCAATTATCCGGCTTCTGCAGCAAATCCATATGCCATTCTCTTCCAATTACACCATTTTCCCGTAATGCATAAGCATTCAATTTCCATCGGTCACAATTTACTCTGCCTGCATTTTTATCTCAACATACACATCTTTCTTTCTGCTTTCATTTGCACTTTAGAAGATCTTTCTGCATTCATTAAACCATTTCCTAACACTTCACCAATTCCACTTGTAACTGGTTGTTGAATTTCTGCTCCACTTGTCGCCGACTGTTGTTTATCTGCCTCGCTTGTTGCAGATTTATGACTCGTAATCTCCACCATGTAATTGTTTATTTAATTGAGGGGTAGGTGTAATAACATATATAACATTTCATAAAAAATTCAGTACAATAGACAAATATCCCAGTGATCAAATTAATTAAATCAATATACATCGATAAAATTCATATAGAAAATTATAAAATATATTGGTAATATTATTGTACATAGTGCTTAAACTCAGATAAAATTAATATAAACATATAAGAGTTATTCTTGAAATTTAATTAAGTCAAGTAAGATCTTCATGCACTTTGCATCTATATGACCAAAAAACATAAAAACCTAATGCAAACCGTCTCTAAGTTCCTCTTTTCGAATGCCGTATTTAGCGTATTTTTGTATGATATAACATTATCAGTCTATACTAAAGAAAAAGATCAACATATTTATATTATTTGTAGTCATATGGTATTCATAGACAGTAAATGAAAAACCAATACAGCCTAACCATTCATCTGTGAAAATTGCTGAAAACTCTCTTTATGGCATTCATTAGAAATGCTATGTTTTTTTTGAAACAAATATAAAACATTCCCTAGGTGATAAATTTCTGTCTACAATGGTCAGACCCAGGCACATCTTTGACCCTCTTCCTCGATGTGACATAATCTTATTGTTAAGTATATTGTAATTAGCTAAGATAATACTTCCAACTAAAAGCATTCTCAATATATTTTGCAACAATATTTTTTTTTTCTTAACCTTAATTACATAGCTGCTAGTGGATCTTTGATTTATGCCAGATACTTCGCATATAATTCTTTATGGGAGGCTTGTAGAATGGGAGAACGGAAACTACAGTAATTCTGTGACTTCAATTACAAATTTGTCATATCATGTATCTTTTCTCTGGGATATGGACTTAAAATATTTAACACTGGTGTAATGCATACACCTATAGTTATAAACAACACAACTATCTTTTGTAGCTTTTAAAACAATTGCAAAACTTGTTTGCTCAAAAAACCACATAATGTATATTCACGCAATGTTTATTTATTTCTGCAATAAGAAATCAGACAGATATTCGTTTTTATTTATAAATCCCTTAAAACATTGGACGTTTTAATGGTTGTTTAATTCACTTTAAACACCATGGACAAATTCTTGTCTTTGACTTGTTTTTTGATGTATGTTATATATTACTCACTAAATTGTTAAAAAAATCCTCGGAACTTATATACTTCCTTAAATAGTTCCTAACATTCTCGATGCTTTCTTTAATCTTTCTTTCTCTTCTCAACAGTTTAATTTCTGCTGTCTCATACAATTTAGACAAAATTATACCATCATGTGCGGTCTTCACATTTATTCAAGATTATTTCCTAATAGTCTTTTCACGACCTCTGATAATAAATCATCATCTTTATGTCTCTCTTTAGCATGTACCTTATATCTTCGACATATACTTTAACACCGTTTTCAACAAAATGAACTAAATTTTTTTTCAATACTCATTGCAATAAATTGGCGCAGTTTTAGGAATTTATGCATATGGCCTGTATTAGTAAATTTTTCCTTTGACTTAGAAATGCAGTTTTAAATTAATCACTATTTTTCAATACGATAATTTATAGAACGTTCTTAAATCCAATGAAGAGAACTAATTAAATACCTGTATTCTTTATCATGTGTCTTTGACTGTATTCATTTTATTCTCGTTATCAATTACTTAATCATTTAACTTCATTATCAGTCTGTGATTTTTAGTTAGGCTTCTCTATTAATCTTATTGGGGTTCTTAATTGCTTTTCGATGATCTTATTTCCTCTTTATTGCAATCATCTATATACTCTATGGCTATTTTTATATGGCTTGTGTTATTAATAAGCTTATTGAATGAATTGTATGTCAATGCATAGCTTTATTTCAATTATATATATTTTTGGAATTAAATTAACCCATTCAGATTCCGTAAATTAACTATTTAATATCTTTTAAAATTCGTCTATATCTAGGGGGTTCTATTCGATTATACTGTTAATTGTTTTGTTTTTTCTTTTGAAAAATTTTTATTTCCTATTATTTATGATCTTTGGAATAAGAGGCAATACCTCATTCTTTGTTGCTCTTATAACCATCTAATTTTTATTCTATTTAAAAATTTACCAAGATATCCTTTTTTATATCTAATCGTTTGAATTTAAGTGAATTACTATTTTCCTATTCATTATAGAATCAAAATATTTTTTCATCCAATAATTGCTATCTTTTTTTAGCAACTTTTACCCTTTAGGTTTTTAAAATATTCGATATTTTTTATAATATCTATTGTGTGTTTTTGTTTGTTAAATAACAAACTCATTGTTATTATTGTTTAAACATTACACCTCTTTTTAATTTTACGTCTTGTTTTGTTACTTCAGCTTTTATTTA
Organism: Rhyacophila brunnea; assembly: GCF_057557595.1. Taxonomy (NCBI): domain Eukaryota; kingdom Metazoa; phylum Arthropoda; class Insecta; order Trichoptera; family Rhyacophilidae; genus Rhyacophila; species Rhyacophila brunnea. Next base: position 778,631 of record NW_028233235.1, read on the forward strand.
GTATTTTATAGTTCACCTGACTATATTAATATTTCCGTGTGTAAATATATCCTTTTCTGCTTCTTGGATGACTTCATTCATGTCTATATCCATTATGGCCTTGTTGCTGTCCTCTGTCCCATGTTGTCTCTATGTATCTCACCCTTAGGGGTTACCACAATTTATATTAAACATAAAATTCAGATATATTTTTTATCGCACTTTTTAACTTTTCTTACATAAGGTCTTTAATTATTCATGCATACCAACTATAATTGCGATCTTATGATGTTTATCTATCACACAGAAAATCGATGTTGTCATATCTATTTATTGGTTTATCTCATTACTAAAATCAGCTAATCAATTTCCGCCATAAAAATCAAAATAAATTTTTGAAGCTCTGTATCTTGTTTTATTTTATAATTTTGTATTTTAAAGGGTGGAAATAACGAAAAGTTCTATTATAAACAAAAATCAATGTGAATTTACGGCAGGATGTTTCGAAAATAAATTATTTAGGGTTTTTGACTACTTTTATCTGAATACTTCAAATTTTATCACTTCCTTCAAAAAAATCATATAAATCCAAATTTACAAACTAGAAACAGTTTTTCATTTTTATATATCTGCAATAATAATATAAATAAATAATATTTTTAGCGTTAAGATAAATTTAATATAAACTTTTATACCTTACTAGTATATATTTTTTCTAATTTATGTTGCTTCTGGTTTTGTTCTCGAAACGCTGTTTTCTAATTAAACAAGATATTTATATCTTTTTTTTTCCAGTAATATTGCTGTTTCTGTGCCTTTAATACTATTTATTGCGGATTTTTACTGTTTATTCAAATTTCTATATTATTAATCACATTCGAGGGTTTTGCGTCATTAATTGTAAATTCTTTGCATATTTTTCTTTATCTTGGGGTCTTCGATGAAAAAAAGTGGTAAGTCTGAACGTGGTTTCATAAGCCACGATAGCCACTGCTAAGAATTTTGAGTTGATCTATTACTTATCATATAAATACAGACCCCAAAAGAGCCGTGATAATCTGTCTCCCCAAAAAATCCCTTTAATTATCTTTTTTGTGTAGTCTTCAGCAAAAAATTTCATTATCTATATATGAACGTATAAACATTATCATTTACTCTTGTTTATAACGTGTTTTTAGCAGTTTAATAAGTATTCGTGATCAATTGGATCAATGCCTTTATATATATCAAACCTTTTCTCGGACTAATAATTATTATTAACAGTATCAACATAAATGTATATCATCTTTTTTTTTCACAGCCGCTCTCCTATTCGGACTTTTTCGCGTTGATTTTTTATAACAGACTTTTATATTCTACGTCACTTTGCAGAAATATTGTCACTGCCTTAGTTGATAGTTTGACATACATTTTATGGATCTAAATTTAGATACATTTATAACCATTTTTTTGATATCAAGCGTGTTTATCTCGACCAGAACGCTTCCTTTTCTTTATATTTTGTCGGGCATATATTTTTTTACTATCTCGTATAATGTTGCATATAGACTTACTATTTTTTATAAAAAAATAATCATATATTCCGTTGTATCTAGCAGCTTTTCAGTACGATATAAAGTTCAACATATCATAGAATTCTGTATATATATGATAAAGGTAGTTTCAAGTATATTCTTTGAAGCTATATCAGATATCCTATAATATGCAAGATCCCTGTTGCGTTTTATTACTTTTTAACAAAAATCACTTATACTCTTTTGTCATCATTAATTCCAAGTTGGTACCGTTTCTGTTATAGTCTATAGAATTGTCTTCTGTTAACTTCTTATTAGAATTCAGTTTTTTATTTTCACTTAGCATATTGCCCTATTAAAATTCTAATAGCATGTCTTATCGTAATTAATTTAGTATTACGAAACAAATTCTTTCCCTATTATGGACTGTTTTATGCAGCTCAAAACTTTTCTCGTAAATAATTTAGTTACACGTAACAAATTCAATCTTTATTACGGACTATTTTATGCAGCTCAAAACTTTCATCGTAATTTGTCTTTTCTTATTCTTCAACTTTTCTTTTTTTTATATTATAAGCAATCTATGTTGATTCATTCGCTTTTTCTTGTTTTCTTCTTGCGTGATAGCGTAAATTTGATATTTCAGGTGCTGACTTTTATGCCATTTTTTATACAGATTTAGACAACCATAGTAATTTTTGATGCTACGTACATACTTTAAGTATTTTGGTCGGGATATAAATACTGAAAACAGCTAAGATCATTTTTATTTATGATCGTTTGCGTAATTTATTTTCGTTTTTCGTCATAAAATGCAGATCTATCTATTTTTAGACTCATTTGCTATTTATAGAAAATGACAACTATATAAGAATTGCAATTTGTTGTGAGTTAAAAAATAGCAGAACAATCTTTTTTTATTATTCAGTTATTCATGCTTGTCATTGTTTTGTATTCCGAGCTCTATGTGACATTTATAGCCATGTGTGCTAGAACATGCTTATAAAACATTGCCATATACCGAGGGTACGAACCTGTTTTAATATATTGTACGAAGATGGATAGTATTTTGTTGATTCTAATATTTTACTCTATAGGTCTTGTTAGCGGAACCATTGAATGCCGGTTTTTTGTTGATATTAGGGATATTAGTACGCAAATATAAAGGTGTGCTAGGTTAATAGATATTTTTATAGAGTAATTTGAATATTTATCTATTTAAAACTCATAAGGAAATCTTTGAACTATGACTTTTGCTTCCATTATACACATATATATATTCTGACAAGATGGCTTGTTTTAATCGCGGTTGATGATTTTATCATTTTGTATTAATTCAGCGCGCAATATTACATTGCACCACAAACTTTAAAACATATAGTTGTCACGATTAAGATATATTATATATTAGTATTAAAAATTTGCCATTTTTCGATAGACTTTTTAGGATTGTTGCGCTTTCCATTGATTAAATGATGTAAACTTTAGGTGATACTCTTTGCGATTTATACAAGTGTATGATCAGCCACTGTATTTTTTTGGCAATTAACGAACATTATTCATCTTAATTATAGAATCTATCACATTTAAATCAGTTTAGATATATATCTTTGTGCTATTCGATTCCTGTTCATAGTCGAATCCCTCAATTGTAATAAAATATTATTGATGAGATAACTATCTAGAAATTAAATAAATTATTAAAAATTAACATCAGTCTTTAAATTATTAAGGTATAGAATAAACCTTTTTATATTATAGCTGACAACATAAATAATTGAAAACTCGTGGTTAAATAATAAAATTAAGGACGTCCATTGCTAATATTATGCTCATTTAACTGGCTAATAATAAATAATTAGCCGGAATAAGTTAAAAAACGAAATTATATTAAGAGAAGAAAATGAGCCTTTAGGGAAAGTAAAATACAAGATTTACATTCGCAAATCGCCAAGTCTGCATAAAAATTACATACTGCCAATGGTGTGCCCATGAACCATTTCTTTACATAAAATAATTTATAAAAGAGAGGAAATACAACTGGTTGAAAATAATTGTCTGCTTACTTTAGGCTATGGAACAGAAGTGTCTGTGGCTTTTTTACCTGTTGCCATAAATAGCGGTTTTTTGGGAATTTTATTAAATTTTATCTAATTTAACTATTTATGTGGGTTCTGGAGAATTATAGTTTTAATTATATCGATTTTTCAAGAGAAAATTACATAATTCACACACAGTTCTTTAAAATGTAGTAAAAAAATTGTTAAACTACGTGAGAATACGAGTATTACGCTAATAACTAAAAAAGTGCGCGTAAAATAGTAGATAGTACTATTTTTTATTATTTGATACACTACTGTATCCTACAAATCATTTTTAATTAGATTTAAAAAAGAGATATTTAATTTTATGATATTAAGCAACTAGAATAATAAAATGGTCAAATACATATAAAATATTTACAATTATATGAGGGTAGCAATGATTTAATGAATACAGCAACTAATAAAAGCTCTAACTTATTTCAATTGTTCTTTACCTAAATTCTATGCATTTTAGAATGAACTCAAAGCTATATTAAGAATTCGATATATTTTATGAGTTTTATAATTTTAACAATAAAAATAAAAAAGAACATGAATAGCCAGAGTATTCTAAATAGAATAAAAATCTATGATTTAAACAGCGCAATATGTTATTTATTTTACCAAAAGTTACTAAACTAGGCTTTCTTGTGTGTATTATTACATTTATAGTTTATTTTGGATATTATTTGTGTTTGTTTAACACATATTTAGAAATATCTTCTTATTTATAATGGATATGATATATAGTCATTTGATTCGGTTTTTTTGATTAAGATTCTGCATAAAGGTCTCCTTAAAAAGAACAAAACAAAATAGACACTTTAGGAAAGGCGTTTACATAAAAAGCTGGATCCTAAGTAACAAAATGAACATACGAATACAAACTGGATAAGAATTTTATTGGATATTGCTATTATACCAAAGTCTTCTCAAATTTAAAGGTGAATTTGTATTGCAACCTCTTATGTGGGTAATCTTAAAAAAAAATTTTTGTCATTAGTTTGTTTAAGATACATGTTTGTTATTGGAATTTAACGGATAAGTTGATTGTTTTTTTGTAAAGCTTTATCTTTTTTAAACATTGATTTTTCTGGCGTTTCTGCCACAAAACAATCTTTTCAATATTTTAGATATCGTATATAGGGTTAAATAATAATGAATGAAAATTTGTTTTTATATCGAATATGAAAATGTTTTCATGGGTTAATTGCAGCATTATAAATCACTATTAAGCTATTTTACACCAAAAACTCGGATATGATATAATGTTATCTTATCTAAAATGTAATTAGACATAAAAACCTAATTGATACACATAAAGGTTTTTTAATGTTTAAGACATAAAATTTAAAGAAATAAAAAAAATTGTGAAAAAAACGATATTAAAATCTTTTTCTATCATTAAAATCAAAAAATAAAGCCTGTAACTATAGATGATTATAAAATATATGTACTTTACACATTAAAACTTTCTAATGTAGCTCTTAATAAAATATAAAACATATATATATTTGAAAGGACATATTGAGCAAGGAAAATAATAAAAACACACAATCTATAATATCTACTTCTCGACAATTCACGTAATTCGGGCAAGTTCGAAATAATAGAAATTTTTTGATATAAAATCTACAATGCACAAAAAATTAATATTGTATAGCTCAAAAAACCAATAAGCTCGATAATTAAATTCATGGCGAAAATTTGCAATTAGAAAAAAATACCTATTTACAGGCAAGCTTTGTTTAAAATATCAAGAAAATGTAAAAAAATAAATAAACTTATGATTCTAATAAATCACAACCCGAAAAATTTTGAATACATAATAATTAATCGAAACAGTAATTATAAAAAAACTGAAATCTCATCTACGAAATTTTGGTATTTATGAATAATCAGATAAAGTTTTTCAGTGCTTTTTTATAATGATAATAGAAATGACTTTTTACTATGTTTCTTCTGTGTTTATGTATAAATTTAAAGAATCACGAATAAATGATAGATATGAACGTGATTGTACTAACAGATTATTAGAAAGCTATATATATCTAAAATATCGAACATAAAAAATCAAAAGACTGCATTAGAAAAAGTTAAACACACCTTGCTATAAATAACAGATTTCCTAATTTCTAAATTTTACCTTTAATTGAGCATTCTAATATAATTTTTGGATCGCATAGTTTTTGAATCTATAAGTCACTAATTAGATTCCCCTTGAAACAAAAGTTTTTAACGTGGGTAACGATATTTTAGCAATACAAACTATCATGTACATAAATATTTAAACTGGGGCAAATTTTCTGTTTAACAAAAATTTCCATTTTAATGCAATTTTTATCCGCGTTACAACCAAAAAAGTGGCACAAGTTGTTGTTAAATTTCGTAATTAAGCAATAGATGCCTTTTGTGTGAATATGTAGTCATTTCTTATTCATTTTTTGTATAACTTAAGTCTACTCTTTTAAACGTCATTAGATGCCTTTAATCCACCCTTCTTCCTTGAAAAATTTCAAATATACAAATTTTATTTTAAATGCACTAATCTGGCTTGAAACAAAGATTATTTGCCTTTTTCCTGTTTTTTTAGCATCTAGTGTTAATAACAATTTTTCATAATGGTATATTTAATGTGTGGGATGGTTAAATGTTGTAATCAGCCGTGAATTTTATATTAATTTTATTCCGGGCTTGAATTCTTCTCATGCGAAAAAATTGATAATTACCACAAACTAATAGGTATTACCGTTAGCAGCAAGATATACTGCAAAAAAAGTTTTTCTAACCTACAGTAAAGGAAGCCTTCGGCTTATAACAAAAACTTAATTGTCGTATTAAAAAAAATCAACTCGATTCTATAACGCAATTAATTAAAGCGAAAATCGGGTTGATTTGATAACGATTTTATCCGTAGCGAGGATCTATTCAAGTGGTTAATACCGATAATAATACTATGCAATTATTTTCCTTTTTTTCATTTTTATATAACAATGAATTCATAGAAAATCGTTCAAAATCAATTGTAAATAGCTAAATAAATTTACAATAATTTATTGATAATTGATATCCAGCTGTACATTTAAAACCCAAAAATTTATTTTTGTATTACGGATTCTCGCAATAGATTAAAAGCTTGAAATAAGCACATGATTACTTTTACCACAATAAATCTAGGATTTCTGCTTATAATCTATCAAAAACCTTATTATTTAAGCTATATAGAACCCAAGTCTTTTGTAGAATACGATGTAACAAAACTATAACTTATAAGATTCTATTGTGATATATCTCTAATTCAGCTCATTATATAAAAATTGATGATGCAATTCACAACAGTTTTTAAGAATAAACTTTAACAGAAGTTTGTATTGAAATAATTATAATAATTTTATAGATTAAAATCGTAATTTAACTTCACAATTATTTACAACATATAACAATGGCAAATACTTTTATTATTTTATGCTTGTTAACATAAAAAAATATAAATCAGTGATAAACATAAAGGAAATTTACTTATTTTTGCACCCTTTTCATGATAAAAAAAAAGATATGATTATTATTTAAGAAGCTAAAAATTTTATCGCCTAGAAAGAATTAGACCTATTTTCATAGTAGAACATAAGATAGTCTGCAAAAACTGACCATCAAATTTCACTTCATAATTAAAAAATAAATTTTCTAATAATCCATATACTTCTTATTTTTTTTTATAAAAATAAATGTGTTTAAGAACGACATCGATTTTGTTATTTTACCCTAGAAACGAAGATGTAAAATTTTCATTTTTCAGATTGTTTATAGTTGTTTAATAATTTATAAAACTTTGAGGATCAGATACTCAACTAGAATTTTTACAAATATTTTTGCCTTTTCTCGTAAAATAAACGTTATGTTTTTATGTAGATAAAGTTTCTATTAGGAAAGCAATTTTTTTGATTGCCTAAATTGATTCAAAAACAAGAGATTTTTAGAACAAGATGATTATGTTAACCCAAAGAAAAAACATATCCTCTGACAATAGATGATAGCACATAATAGTAATGATCGTGAGATTTTCTGAATGTTACAAAGTAATCGTATAAATTATTGCCCCAAATAGATAATATTCCGATGTTAAATTTATGTCGTTTTAGATGAAATTAAAAAGTGTATTAATATCGTATTGTAAAGCATTCTGTGTTTTTTTTCTTTCTATGTCATAAAAAGTCCTCGTTTTAGTTTAATGACATATAATATGGTTATACTTGGTATCTCAAAATTAATGTAAAAGTATTTTTACAAACAAGATTTTTACACTTGATAACCACTCTATTCTAGCCTTATCAGATGAAATACAAAAAATTGTTTATGAACAAATATCTTATTTGCAAGGTATAATCACGTAGAAAATTTGATAAAAAAATGGCAATGTATATCCTACTTTTTTGGTTTCTAATGATTTAAACGTCTAGGATTCCAATATATAGGTATGCTGATATTATGGTCTTAAACAATGTCAATAATTCGGATTACCACATGGCATATAAGCGGCTAGCTTTGTGAAACAATCTTTTTTGAGTATGATTTTACATATATGTATCATTCATTTCACTATATACGTATCTTTATCAAAAATTTCATTTATTTTATCTATTTTAGCACATCTTCTTTTATTTCCTTAAATATGTCTTCGCTCATTTATTAAATTCTAACGCCACATTTCATTTCTACTGATATTAAAATTACACTTTTGACGCAGAATACTTTTATTTCTTTTTCCCCTTAAATTATATATTTGTTTTTACGCAATTTTCAATTCATTTCTTTATTAATCATTCGCCCGAGGCGTATTTTAGCGTATAATATAATGTGCTGTGTATATTGAAACCAATATATCGTATGCTATATTCATGACCTTGGTCCAAAAAATTATTTCTTTTAAGTTCCTATCACACCTTTTACCCTGCCATTATATTGGTCTTATTCAAAGCTTCTTTGTAAGTTGATTTCTCAATTGATTTATATATTCCGTTATGCTTTTTATAAAAATAATTTACCGTGAACGAATATTATTTATTTGTAATTTTGCATCTATAAAACATTTCTAGGTTTTTTGATAACACAATCAGCACCAGAATCTGTTAATATAATGCAAACACATGCTGTGTATAGAAAACCTTTCTAGCCAGTATTTAGCATCCATATAATCTCATATCAATATTATAAACTGGATGATCTAATAAAATTCCATGTGTTTATAAACATTTAATTTTCTTTTCCTATTTTGAAATTTCAAAAATTACAGTCTTTTCTTTTATGGAAACCAAACTATTTTTCGTATTCTTGATGCTTATATGCCGTAGACTTGCACAAAATTTTTGTATGCGGTGCTAGAAAAAGTTTCTTTAGCATCATCTTTAATTTAAATCCATTCTTTTTAATATTATATTTATCGTTATTTCATTTCCATCCACATTTTCACATTTAAGTTTCATACATGGTTTGGGGGCTACTATATAATTTTCGGTCAAATAACGTTATTTGTTTGCTTTAGCTTAACGTTATAAAAAACTTAAATTCGATGGTATTTGAATTAAATAGTATTCTCGTATATTTTCTATTGATATCTTATTCTGTTTTTTCGAATAAGAGTTTATTTTCTGATTCTTCTAATGGTGTGTTATCTGTTTCTAGCGTAAGCCTATTACTGCGTAATTTAAATTCCAATTTTATATCCCTTACATTACTGCTAGCATTTTCTTTTTTGTTGTATCAATCTGGTTTCGGTTGGTGTTATTTTTTGTGACCATTAATAGGTCTCATATTCCCTTTATTATCTTCATAGTACATCACAGCAAATACACTATGTTTGACGCATCTGCGTTTATGATAGATAGGTTTTTGTTATTCAGGACGCGTAGGTGCTTCAATAGTTATTTTTTAGTAAAACTTATATAAAATCGGTTTATATTTTTTCAAATATCATCAACGTTCATCTTCTTCTATTTTATAAAAATTCATAAAATGATATTCGTTTCCAGCTTGTTATCAAAAAATATTCAAACCAATGTACCTTTTAAAATCATTTTCGCATGTCTTTATCGCATCAGCGATACTCTGCTTTTAGTATTTTCTCCTTTTGTTTTCTTAAGTTATTCTTTCGATATCTTTCAAATTACAACTAAATTATAACCCTTCTTGCCCACTTTAGTCTTAACTAACGTTTCTCATTATGTTTTGTTCAATTTTTTAATAAAATACAATAAAGATTGATCCTTAGTTGTCTTATTTGTGCATTTTTTATTTTAAGTTAACATATACAGGGTCTGTGTTTTCAATCAGTCCATATAATAGTCTAGACATCACACGCTTACATTTTTGTATGCTAATTATACATCCCTCAATCATGCTGTTGAATTCAAAAACTTTACCTAAGAATTAAAATGCAGTTTTGCATGTATTTCAGACCCTGACTTTGATACTAAAAAAGCTTCAGCCAAGTCTAACGCAGTGAAACAAGAGATACATGTATTCTAAACGTATTTAAGTCTTTCATTAGTCTGATTAACGCTTCAAAGTGTATTATTAATTGTAGGATGTTCTTAAATTTTCATAAATACACTTCGGGTTTCGACATCTACTTATAATGACCTAATTATACATCTATTATTTTATATTAAATGCATTCCAAAGTAATTTTGCCATGGGCTCGTGTTTTTGTATGAAACCTATCATGTATGATCTTATCCCCGGAAGTGGGGAATGTGGCATGTCGTATTTTGGCCTAATCCTAAAATACTTTCCGTACTTCTTATTTATTTTAGTTCCTTCACTAGGTTCTACAGAAGTAATTACAAATATAAAACTAACAAAAAAACTTATCAAAGCAGAATTTCAAATTAATTTATAATTTAAATAAAAATATATGTACGTTCAATTTTTTTGTTTTTATTATCTTTTTGGCACCAATTTTTTATAACGTCACAATTTGCTCTCAATAATTAATGTCGACGCTTCATTTATATTGTTCACAAACTCATTAGTGTGGTTGACCGTGTTATTATAGTAACTAGAATTAGACAAATCGGCAATTACTCTTCTATTGTTGTCGAAAGATTTGCACCTATATATTTTTTATATTTATATTTGTTTATTTTTTCTTATTTTGATTAATAACTGTAAAAGGTTAGCGTTTTCTTAGATTCACTTCTCGTCCCATAACTAATATCCAAACGCTGCTACCTTGCGCCGTAAATAATCATTATGACGTCAAAATCTACTTTGATCGAATTAAAAAATTATATTTGATCACATATTATATTTTCTCTTCCCCTAGAATTTTTTAATTCTTCTCTTATGATATTTATTTTCATTCTAAAAATCAATTCACATAAAATGCCCAAATCTTATATTTTTATAGCCAGAATATCTTTTAAAATACATCCAACGTGGCGTAAAATTTAACATGTGATTCATTCCTGCCATTAGATTTTAATTTTAGATTTGTTCCATTTTTTGACATTATATCCCTTCAGATCATAATTTTTTTCTGCTGGCAGTTTTCAAAGATTTCGTAAACGAAATGTCGTATTTTTAGCAGATTTTAAACTCTACTCTATCCATGTAAAGTATCTCGGCTTTAGTTCTTCTGTCATTCGTATATTTAAAAAAAAGGGTAATTTAAAAAAACCGGAACCAAGAATAAAGCACACCAGAGTCTATTTGCCTTTAAACCTTCATGTATTTGCTTTGATAATTTTTAATCAAATAGAAATCATTTTGATTTTTCGTTTTTATGCGGGTGTATTTTTTTTAATTTCTCTACCCCTAATTATGAATTTTATTCTTTAATCTTTTATGCAAATCCAAGTTCTTTAAAAGAAATAAGATACATTTTTTATATTTATTTCTCCTATAATACGGGACATATGTCCTTATTTGCTACAATTGTAACAAGCTACTTTCTTATTTTAATGATTATACAATTATTTCCCACTGAAATTTTGTTAATCACAATCTTATGACTAGTAACGATTTTTTATTACATTTTCATAAATCTAGTTTCACTAATATATTTTTTATTTTTTTATTCTTCCATTTGTCTTCTTTCTCCATTAGAAATTGTATTTTCCATTTATTTTTGCTTATATTTTTTCTCATGCCTTTCTTCCCATGTAAAAACTATGTTTGCATTCGAGTGGTAATCGTAAAACAAGTTGAATATATGCTTCCATAACATAAAACACATCTTGTACTTCTAGACTGGATTTCCAAAGCCACATCTTGTCAACTGAATATTTTCGACACATCGCTACCCTTTGTAGATTTTTCTCTTCGTCGTATGCATATTATATAGCTTTATACATCTCCATCCCGGCTTTAAATTGTTTGCTGCTGTTGTTTTCGCATAGTCTATATTCATATCAATCTTCTAGGGCAAGATAAGTTCTAACAAATTTAAATATAAAAACTGTTGTGATTGTTTAGATTTATTCAAAAGATTACAAAAATATGATTACTGTGAAGTTTATGGTACACAAGTGTTAATGTATTTCTAAGATAATAATATCCTAGAATGAAAACATGTATTGATCGATATGAATTAATGTGAACGTTTTAATACAATTTATTGCGTAAAAATTTGAATCAATGGGTACTAACCATGAAGATCATATAGTAAATATAGAAAATATTAGAAAACATAATTGAAATTATTACTAAAAATTCTAAACCTATAAAAACTAAAACGAATACCTTATATACAGTTGATGCGGGGTCATAATATCGAAAAATATATTTAGAAAAATTTAGCAAGAAGTTATTTAATAGTTTTTACCGATCCTTATGGCGATTAAGATATTATAAATAATCAAAATATCCTTTTAAGTAAAATAATATAGATGGCTTCATAATAGTCAAAAATTTTGCATAAGTGACTTTATATTTAAAGAATAGTATCAAGAAATATTTTTTTAAAAATCTTACATTTGATCGAATAATCTTATTCTATATATTTTATGCAGTAAATTTTGTGGCTTGAGTAAAGTAATCACTCTATTATCTACCGATGTTTTAAGAAGTTTTTTAAGTCTCAAATATATTACAGGGGTATTCATAATATTTACTTACTAAAAAATAAACCACCTAGTAAAAGAAAGAAACCTTATTAAATAATATATACTACTCGCATAAAATTATTTTTATTCATTTTCAATTTACAATCGAATAATCTCTAAAGTTTAATTAAACTTGATATTGATATATTTGTTTTTTGTTCTTAGAATGCAATTATAATTATATTTCTTTTTTTACCTCGTAAAAATAGGAGTCTTATTGATTTATCGGCAATTAAAACGGTCTTATTTTATCTAATCCTTTATTATATTTGGCAGTGCATAAATCTTTGCAAAGAATACGTTCTTGGATTTAACAAAAGAATAAATGTGTCATTGAAAAATATCTTAAGTAATAATGTATTTTAAGAAAGTGACAAATGAAACTTCATGCAAAGTTTTCATGACAATAGTGACGATGTTCCTATTAAACTTTTTAGGTAACATAATTACCTGTGTGTATGTAGTAGACAGCACCTTAAAACGAGTATTCTGTTGGATTTTCAATACCACTGCAATACTCGCCCATATATATGGTCTTTACGATGAAAAATCGTTGATCTCGGAGGAGACTTGTGGGCATATTGATTTGCCTTTGAAGAAAACGGCTAAAAGTCCAAGGAGGTATTGTCGGCGATGTGAGCACATGAAAGTTGAAAGGAAGAAAATACGGGTCAGTATGCCCGTTTATGTTTCTTCTGTGAATTAACATGTTAATGTTAACACTCGTTTTTTTTATATTTTTGTAATGCTTTGGTGGAAAAAAGAACTATCCAATAGTTGCTTCATGAGCTTCCTGATAGGGGCCATAGACATATTTTCATCGTAATATACAAATATTTACGAAATATTTGAAAACAATATCGAGAAATATGATCTATCGGGAGCATGAGGAAAGGGAAAATTTTTTTTTTCACTATAAAAGACCTTTAAGTCCATATGATAAAGGGTATATTTAAGAAATACACAATAACACTTGGCAGTCCTTGGACATTGTTTTTAATTGGAAGGGGTGATGATGGTATCATTTACGATCCTAATTTCGATTATGAGGTCTACCCACCTAGTTATCATCGACATAATAAAGAAAACTCACCATATGCATTAGCAAAAAAAGCTAAAAAGGCTAAAAGAAAGAAACAAGAAATAGAAATGGTTGTAATGAAAGTTGTATAATATAATATGATTTTTTATTAATTTCAATTAAACCAATAATTTAAAATCAATTCACTCAATAATAAACCATTTAATAGTATAAAATTTAAAATTTTACAATTTAAAAAAAGTATGCGTAACCAGGTATTTAAAATACAACGAAGTGGCAAAAATGAACTCTTGAAAGAATGATACAAATAAATTCGATAATAAATCTTAACATGCACAAAACTAAAATTTAATATAAAAAAGATAAAATCTTTTGGGGAAATATAATTATTCTGTAATATAATTATAAAATACAGTGTAATTACTGAATTATATATTTAAATAATACCATAAAAATTTAAATAAAAAATCAATTGAAAAATATAGTAGGATACTGCTTAAAAAAAGTATACCGCTTGATACATCAATGTAAACTTTTTAACACCAAGACAATTATTCAATAAAAAATAAAAACATCAAAATCAGGAAAACTCTAAAGTAATATTGTAAAATTGTGCAATTAATAATTTTATGCCGGTGATTTCGTTGCTGTAATTTTAAACCGTGAGATGCCTAATATAAAGTTATTAACTAATCGGGTGGTTTGCTGATGAAAGGTAATTGGATGGAGGGTTATAATCTCAAGAAAATGTTTAACTTCCGAATAATTTAATAGTATAACATTTTTTTATTATCTTATGATAACGTTAAACAGGTGAAAATTTTTTTTATTGTCTTTTACAAATAATGCCATCATACCCTTAAATAACATTACAATTAAACTAATCGTATATCATTAACACCTAAATAAATACGCACGATCGATTCTAGCATACATTTTATATGGCCGGTGTCATACGCTTTATCTTTTCTGCTACAGAAATAAATGTCTCGAGTGAGAGGATCTGTTACACTGATTCGACGACTGTTTGTGATAAACAAGTTTTTGCTGTAAAAAAACGACGCCTTTTCAATATTTTCGCATTATGAATACTTGTTGATGAACAATCTCTTTGATCATTACACTATTCTTATAGTTGGGAGTAAAGTACCAGAACAACTATTTTATGTTTATTTCAAATATCATCTTGGTGATGATAGGGGTATCAACAATTCCAAGCACCGATAAATTACTATAAGATGCTATCCCGCGTTTATTTAGAACTAGTCTGTAAATATATGTATATAAATTTACAATATATCACAAGAAGTCGGAAATCCCACATGATGAACAACAAAAAAACCCATCATTCCTAATTTTGGTTTCTTAAATAAATTAAGGTAGATTTCTGAATAAAGAGCTTTGTTTAATATATCGTTTATAAATTTTTTTCGTCTGACCAGTGAATATAATTGTAGAGGCTCAGACATTGAAAGCTTAAAGCCTTTTCTTGGTTTATTTTTGCTCTTGTTAATTTAATTGCGGGCGTAATATATATCATAAATGCAACTTGGGTGAACACGGAGTGCTTCTTTATAAAACTCAAATGAACTAAGCAAGACGAAACACTTGTTACAATAAAATCTTGCATCTTAAAAACTAAATTACATGTAAACTATTTATAAAACATATTTTGAAGATTCTTTATTTTCTATGTATTTAAAAGATCAATAAAATTGTGAAGCTAAACTGCTAGGCTAATTATATCCAATACAAAAATGTAATACACTTAAAATCTATTATCCAATAACTGTCAAATATAAATATTTACAATTGAAAGACTATAATTAAATATTGAAAAAGTACAGAAATTACATTTAAATAAATTCATGCTTAAATGATCATACCTTCGAATATGATCAAATAAAAAAACCGATAAATAAATATCACGTTTCGTGTTTCAATTATTCTTTAACAAAATAATCTTAAAAATCAAATATTTTACAACAATTTACTGATAATTATTTCAATTGCGTGGTATTATTTATATTAAAATTGAAAAAAGCTTTAAGCGTAAAATTATAGACTATTTGATAATTTAATTAGAAAAATTGATTACTAAGAATTTTAGAACGAGATTATCAAATTAATACTATTTAAAAAAATATAAATTACCCATCGCACTGGTATTATAATTTAAAATACATTGTCTTTGTATTATCTAGTAGACTCCGATAAGTATATATCACATGTTCTAAATATGACTTCACATCCAGGCGTATAGTCTTTCAGAAGTGGTGCCGTATCAAATTTACATAATCGACTGAATGATTGTAATGCTCATCATAGCCCAAAATTTATATAAGTCTTGCCTTTTCAAAACTTTAAAATTGCTATTATTGTAGTTCTCTTCATTCTTTTTGTATATTTTATTTTTTCTGGGCAATACTTGTTGTTTCATATCACTGCATATTACTATGTTTTTTCTTAAATAGCTACAATTTTATTGTAATCTAATACTATTGCTAAACCTATGTATTTATATATTGTATCTGGCTCTATGATAATTGTAACGGTCTTTCCATCTTGTACTATTTTCAAAAATAATACTCTCTTATAATAATAAACAACTGTCAAGAATTTGTTTCAAAATCATTAATGCTTAGCAACAAAAAAGAAGCTTTTAGAAATTTTCTAGAGGTAGAACATATTCATCTTCCTTGTTATCTTAAATTATTATTTTTGTGAATTTTGAATTTAGAAATTACATCAGATGAATCTTTTTGAATTCATATATGAAATCAAGTAATTCTGTTTCATAATAAATAATTACAATTCCTTGTTAAAAAACTATTGAAAAAAGAACTTTGAAGAGGCCTTTATCTACGCGGCTCTTTTGAAATTTATACTATTGTCTCTTTCAAATCAGCAGTGTTTTTTTACTATTATATACTATTTTATAATAACATCCCATCTATATCATAATCTAAGATATTGCTGTCTCTTTTTCGCCAATATTTTTCCTTTTCATCATCTTTAAAAAATTTAAGTCGTTTATTTGCACTTAATAGGTAATCTTTCCCATAAAAAAAGGCAAAAATAGATTATTATTAAATCGAAATGTACGTCCCTCAATGAATTCTAATTGTATCTTTTTTCTAAAAAAATAGTATTCTTTGCTAAGTATGGACCCCCCTTAAATCATAATAAATCCACCTCTTATTTTTTAAATATCTGTCACCAATATCGAGCACATTTTATCTTTGGATATACATTTACGACTATTTCGCACTAATAGGTTATTTTTATTTCCTTGCTTTAAACGGATCTATAATCATTGTGGCCGCATCGATTAACACAAATTGAATTTCGCATCATATTTATGTAAGAAGTATACACTGAATAGTGCAACTTTTGTTTTATCGAGTTACTAATTTTTTTCATCTAACACAAACTTTTCGTCAAACCTTATAAAGCCTCTGAAGCATATTTATTATCATTTAAAAATTGAATCGTGTAAAATTACGACATAAAAAAAGTGTAATTACTAGATTCGCATATTAAACACACAAATAAGAGAAATACTTTTAAAAAAGAAGACAATTTTTGAAAATTTCCATGATTCAATTATCTTTTAAAACATGTCTCATAATATCAAGAGCATGAAAAGGTACCTTAATAAAAAAAGTGATATATAAAAATAGTCATAAAAAAAAAGAGACCTGGGTCATTGAGAATTAGCTATATGCAAACTGATGGAGAAAAAATATGTTATAAAAGCATCTTCTAAATTACGCATGAAACAAAAAGAAGAAATTTTTACAGCCCGATTAACCTGGAGACACAATGATAAAAATTTATAAGGTCGCGAGACATGTTTAATTGCTGTTTTATTTAAACATGCACACATTTTCGAATATATTTTATAAAATAAGCGCGTTTACGATGCGATATTTTATTTACAATCCCTGCACAACACGACAATCGACTAATATCATAGAGAATCGGGATAGTTAGAGAAGAAAGGCAATTTCGAAATCAAAATCCGGAAGACATGAAATTTTCTCGAATGACGTTTAAAAAACAAAATTTATATGTAACGTAACTCTCAATTGAAATAAATGCCTAAATAAAGAAAGAATGCAATTTTAATAGGCAAAATACAAAAAAAAACAAGAGATAAACTTTTGCAATAAATAAGCGAATATAATATAAATAGAAAACTTTAACTGGAAATAAATTCAATATTTGAAATTTCTAAGTTATGTTATAATGAGCTAATAAAAAAACGATTATATGGAACTAAATGGTATTAATATGCATAATACTCGAAATAAGCAACCAAAAAATATATAAGGAGTGCATATAAAAAAAAATTAGCACCTGTAAAAAAAATTCATTTATGAGACTTATAAGATGTTAGGTAAATACTTGCAAACTGTACTTAAACATAAACACAGCCGATAATCCGAATAGTCTGTAGTCTATGAAATCACGTAAAATTGCACGAAAACACTAATGTTTATATAGTAATAAATCAACTAATAACATAATAATATGCCTTAAATTTCAATGAAATAGAAAAAAAAGCGTGAAATCAATGGATAAATAAAAAATTATATTGATGATTTGAAAATAAATTTTATTTTCAAAAAAGAAGAAATAATTTATTGCTTGATGGGTCTTAAATATAGAAAAAATTCATAAGGAAACATCAAGTAACATAAAAAAGATAGAATAAAAATTATACAAATTTATGTCTGCAAGCACTGTAAAATGGGTAAATTATACCTAGGGTTTTTGGCAGGAATCTGTTATATTGTGTAACGAGAATGTTAAAAATCATAACCTTCTAATCCCAATCATAATACCATAAAATTGTGAAAATAGTTTACAAGCCTTGTGAAAAATAAAAAAATTAATATGACGAAAATCCCATTTTAATTCTTTATAATGATTATAAATACACTGTTAAAAACTCGAACTTACACTTAAAAATAACACACAGACCAAGTAAGTACGTACGATAAGGACCGGCAAAAACCTATCTAGTGCATACAAAACCCAGCAGCACAAACGAAAAGATGACATGGTGCGAATTTTATGCATAGATCATGAATGCACAAAAAACATCGAATACTATACCCACATGATTATATATCGACTTTAATAACGTGTTTAAAAAAATGTGATCAGTCTTAGCATGAATAAAATAACCAACTTATATCTCTGGCATGATCAGATTAAAAGTTTTTTGCGGTATAATGCAAAAATCGGTAGAAATTTACAGAAACACCAAGTTAGAAAGACATACAAAAATTCTACTATGTTTGCAGAATGTTCCTGTATGTTACAGTTAATATTTGCATGGCAGTGAACTAAGTAAACGGCCTACTTTAAAAAAAGATATAAAAGGAATTAAATCAAATGGTATAAACATACCTTAAAATGGTATTTTTAGCAATAATAGAAGAATTTACCCTCAAAACTGGAAAGACTAGTGGACTGGAATAATTCTTGTATATGTTTCACATAAACTAAATTACCACAAGAGAGATTCCCTGAATAAGTGACGCTTTTCTGTATAATTTTATTGATGTTATTAACTATATTGGCAAAATATTGCGTAAAACGCTATAAAAATGTTGATATTATTGTTAATGTCTCCAAAATACCTTTTTAAATTTAAAATTTTACATAAAGGCAATTGTAGATTTTAGCAATATAAATCTAGAAAATATTTTCTGTGGAAAAGGATGGAAACACTAACAAAAACATGGATTTTGTGGGAATCAACTGATGTTGTAAGCTAAAACAGCAATACTGAAAATAAAAAAAAAACGGTAAAAAGTTCGAACTTATGTATAATTTATAAGCATAGATTAATAAAAAAGACTTATGATATTCGAAAGACCATCTGTTGAAAAAAATGCAAAAACAATCAGATCATCTTTAATTTAAGGCTGCTCAAAACAAGAAACAATGCCCAGTTGATCGTAAAGAAATTGTAAATACATATTTCTAAAAAAATATAATATAATAAATATCTAAATATACTCAAATTAACATAAAGAAAGATGCAGAATAACTAAAACCTAGCCAAAAAATTTGTTTGAGAATGTTTTATTGACTAAAAACAGATCCGGGGTAAAAAAAATCTATATGGTCTCAAATTCAAAAGACTACATAACAAAAAAACCTTAAATAAAACTTTAATGATATGAAGTTGATAAAAAAAGACATGTTCGTTTTAAAAGTAAGGAAAAACTATGAAGTTTTATATCTCCAAGTGATGTAACGAAAAATAAAGAAAAGTAAAGAATATATGGTACTTTATATTATACATAGCGCTCGTGTAAACAATAATATACATGGTCTATCTTCTAGTTTTAAAAGGCGTCTAAATACGAAGTACCCAAAATTGTCATTACTAGGATAAACTCAATATAATAAGAGGGGCATCAATTTAAATACTATAATTTACTTGTGCATACACCACCTATTACAGAGTCAACAGACCTATAAGTAAATGTTTTATATTCTTAATAATAGAAAACGAAAAAGAACATTTATTTTAGCGATCGGAATACAATAAAAGAAAATGTAAGGCAAAAAAAGAGATACAAACAGTCAAAATTATAGCTTGTCTCGATTTTTTATGAGACACAAGAATCTATTAAATAAATATCACATGAAATCAAATTTTCAAAAAAAAATACCATATCCAAATGTAAGTAAATTAGACCTTTGCTGGCACAAAATCTCAGGATACTGTTTAAAATAAAAAAATTTCATCAAAATTATGATGAAAAAATATCTTTACATTTCTAGTTATCGACATTAAAACGGAGCTAAAACTAGATTTTATATTGCTGATATTCTGTTTGCGGTTCGCGGGTGTAAAATATAAGAAAGTATCGTTGCACTATATCAACAGCATAGCAGTATCTCTTTGAAAAAAATATATCAGTTTATTCTCTCCTAGGAATTTATGTGCTGCCACCGAAACTATGATGAGAAATATACAAAAAAATATGATTTGATTTCCACAATATTATAAAATCTCTAGTAGAATTAGATGCTGCATTGCAAAATAAGTCAAGTTTTAAACTTCTCAAAAAAAAATCTAAAATTCGAAATATCAAAAAAATTATGTAATATCTTATAAACACTCATCAAAGGACTGTGTGTACATGTAAACACATTTGAAATCATATTATAAAAAACTATGGATTTGAATACATTCTCTTACGGGATTAGTATAAATACGTATAAACTATCGAACCCTCCAAACACACGAGAAAAGTATAAACTAAGAAAAGAAGTTTTATCGGCAGAGTTTACAAGAATAACATAGGAAAATATAAAAAATTTTAACTAGGTTGGTTTTTTCACACGCGAAATGCAGTATCTAGCAGGACCTGATGTAAATATGAAACTTTATACAAGATATTTATCAATACTGACGACCTGACATAAAAATTACTGAAAGCAAGTGTTAAATTTCTAACTTGTAATTTGCACGGAGAAATCTAAATGCTATGTAATGACAAATCGACATTACCATACACAAAAAAAAACCATATTTGATCTTCGACCTTAAAGAAATAGTGTTTACAGTAATTTTTCACAAATAGTAAAAAAAATAAAACTCAAGATTCAAGTTACTTTCCGTAACTATTATCTAGATAGTTTGGAAAATATCATTTTATTTCTCATACATATATTATAAGTCAGGCAAAATTTAATAGTATCAGCATCCGAAAAATAATAAGAGCGAATTCCTTCTCCGTGCCTCCTAGGCGAAATAAAGCATATGATATGATTCCAATAGACCCAATTTATATACGACTTATGAAATATTGATAGAAATAATATACTAAAAATATATATAAAGGATTATATTGCAATAAGACCAACATTATGCGTAAATATAAAAAGTTTGAGGAACAAGAATGCCCCATAAAATACATATCATTAACAATTAATTACATTAATAGTAGACTAGAATAGCAAATAAAAACATTATTTTATAATATACAAGTGATCTTATTTGACTCATGTCACCAATGTAACAGTAAAAGATGTCTCAAAATGAAATGAATTAAGGGAATGTCTGGAACTGATAAAAGGAAACTACATGTAATCAAATCCAAAAAGTAGTTTAAAAAAAATAAATTTCGACATAAATTGTTTGCAAATAACAAATAGAGTGCTACATGAAAACATATCATGTAAAAAAAAGGATAACTTACGATATCTACAAACTCAAAGGTGCTAAATTAGAGAAATGACGTATTTTCATGTAAAGAGATAAAAATAACATCTAATTTATTTGTATATCCATAATATCTAGGTAAGATAAGCATTTTGAAGCATACCCAGTTTATGCCTTTGCTACATAGGCTAGCATTTGGCAGAGAATATTTATAATGTGTTTATAAAAACTCGACCAATAAAAAGATGTGTTAAATAACACTTAGATTTGACAAAAGATCAAACTTTAGAGGAATAAAAACAAATAAATATACTGTCCTTCTATCACAGCATGTGAAAAGTGCAGGTTCAAAAAAGGATTTTGCCTAAAACGCAAATTATTAGGTTGACATGGGGAAATAATTGATATAATGAACATCTTCAAGTCCAGTAAATTAGTCAACACGATAAAATTATAAAGAGATCTATTTGCCAACTTAACCTTCCCAGATATTATATCAACACATGTCAAGGCATTTTCCAAAATAAGCGATGATATCTACAAGAATAATTTATGACGGTATTTTTTTGTTGCTTGATTTTTATATAGCGTGCAAAGAAAGTTTTATAATGTGAAATTCAATAAAGTACTGGTTTAAAAAACTATGTACTAATATTTAATCTAAAAACAGAGACGTAAAATTATAAGAACAGACTAGTAACTACAAAGATGATGGCCCTAGAGCTGTAAAACATGGTTTAAATCGCAAAAAATCTGTTGAAGAAGACATTTAAAGATATTTGTATTACTCACAATGTTTTATAATTTCATGTACAAATATGTGTAAAATTAAATACTCCGAAGAAGAGGACTGTGTTTAGGTGTTTTTAATATCTTTAGTAATGACTATATAACAAAAAAAAGTGGATTTCGCCAAGCACGAAGCCGAATCGGCAAGTCATATATACATTTTAGATACATTCATCGGCAATTTTTTGATAAAACGCCATTACGGCTAAACTGTTGGGGGTTTTTTGCCTTGATCTCACATGCGCCCATATACCCATATGATCGGATCTGTCAGATTAAATTCGAATGGAACTTAGTAATTGAATAAAGAAAGTATTGAGAATAATTTTTCTTTATTTACATTACCCCCTATATAACCTATGACCTGGAAAATGATGGAATTATAATTCAAGCAGTTTTATAATATTTAAAATAGTGAATGCACAAATAGTCGTTCGTTTGTAATTACGTTCTATTGTAATTTTTTTCTAAATAAACTATTGCAATCAAGTCATATTTAAGAAATTTTTCGACACATATTCTTATATTCTTTTTCTATTTTTAATTCTGGTTTCACGTTTTTTTTAAATTTTTATAATTTCTTTAACGATTTTAACAAGAATATGCTGTTACCTAAACTGCTTTTTTTAAAACATATGAATAATATATTTTTTAATATTAGGCAAAGTTTTTATATAATTAAAATCATTTTCTAGCTAACAAAAAAGTATTGCAACGTATGATGCAGGTTTGATCTAAAGTAAAGTGAAAAATGATTTGCATCGGTAAATTTATTAGAAACAAAAACAGAATTGTTTAATTTCTATGCTATAAAATGCTTTTTTTATATCTAACAAAGTTACTATGATTTTATATAATTAAATTACGTACATTCATTGACTTTTGTGAATTTTTTTTCAATCAACTTAGATTGCAAAACAAAGATAATACTCATTTGAATTTATATATTTTTTTACATTTTTTTGTTGGATTATATTTGCGTTTTGTCAGACGAGCTTAGCGATCTTATTTAAATAGATAACTATTGTATAATGGTTGATAAATACTTGAAAAAAGTTATCAATACTATCATTTTTTTACTTTGCAATAAACTAAGATAAATAAAAAGACCAACCATTTTTTGATTTATATTTTTGTTTTTTTACATACGACAAAATTCATCTGCGTTTAATGTAATGTTGAGTATTCCAGACTTAGCAACATACAATCAAAGCAATTTAGTATGTTATTTGAACAATTTATATATTTATAAGCTTTTTAAGCCATTGAGTAAAAGACCTAATTTTTTAAATTTTTATAAAATAACAGATTATTGTACAGTGTAACTTTTCTTTTTCTAATAAAAATATTTCGGAACTATCCAAATCAACTATCTTCTTATTTTAATAAATTTCGCGAGGTTTTCTAAATGTACAGCAACATAGTGTAAATACATTGAACATGATCAATCAATAATTTTAAAAGAAGAAAACAAAATTCTTTACCAGCATATAACGTAAAATTTGTCGTATTCACTTTTAGTTTAATTGGTTATTTTTTTGGTTTATAGTGTATTTTTAGCATTATGTAATATATCTCGTTGATGTTCGTAATTGGTTCGTAAACAATGTGAAATTTCTTGATGAATTATAGAAAAAAAAATTTATTAGATTATAAATTTTTGTAAAAAATATTTTTATATTGTATAAAAAATCGCATATAACGTTTATGGGGCTCTTTTTATCTTCATACTTCAAAAAGAAAAAATATAATGGAATTATATTGAAATAAACATTTTAGGATTTCGTATTAAGCACATACCGTAATTTCAACATACAATATTATAGATATCACATTTATGATATTTTGCAGATTGCGTGCCGTCTCTGCCAATACTAAAAAATATCGATATCTAGATACCTAAAAACGATAAAAAAATGCTAGATGACACATAATATACCTAAATAATCAAAACGTTTTGTTTTTCTGTAATCATCATAAACTACTA
Source organism: Rhyacophila brunnea (assembly GCF_057557595.1). Taxonomy (NCBI): domain Eukaryota; kingdom Metazoa; phylum Arthropoda; class Insecta; order Trichoptera; family Rhyacophilidae; genus Rhyacophila; species Rhyacophila brunnea. Next base: position 803,324 of record NW_028233235.1, read on the forward strand.
TACACATTTCATGCATCAATTCAAGGTTTATAAATCCAGCTTATTTTCTTTTCTTTTTGTTACACCTGCTTGATATTTGATAAATGTTTGTTGTTTCATTGAATTTTGTGAATTTTATGTGTGGGCTTTTTTTTATAAAATCTTCTCATTAGCAATATTTACTTTTAATAATATTATATTTAATAATATTTCATGATTCTCGCCGCATTTTCTGCAATCAGATATTTACGATAATAAAATATATAATAAATTACATTTTAGTTTTTCAGAAAGTTTTTATGCAATCATGTTGTTTAAAATATTTTAATTTGCTGTTAGACTACTAAGAAATATTTTTTGTACGCATTGCTCTTTTTGTGTTTTTATCTACATATTTACTATTTAAATTATCTTGATATGATCAAAAGTATTGTTTAGTATTTTATTGCTTTTATATATGTTTGGCACTTTTAAGTATATTTTCTATTGATCTATTTTGAGTAAACTGAATATCTGTGATTTGTATTTCACTTGAACACTGATGACACAGATACTTAATAGGAGCTTTCAATGATATTTTATATGTCTAAAATAAAATGATTTTCGAGATGCTTACGTCTAAAAATTTAAACTATAAGTAAAATTATCAGTTAAAATACCTAATTCTGCCAAAAAATTAAAATTTTTCAAACTATAATTACGAATATTAGTTATTGTGGGATGAAAAAAAGAAGGTGCGATATGGTATTATAATATTATGCATCAAATGTAAATTTTCAAATATATCAACCTTTTCTAGAACTTATGACGTTTGAGAAGAGAATACAGTAATAACGATTTTTGAGTAAAATGATAATATTATTACTCTTAAATGTCAGATGTAATAAGAAAGGAAAAATATGTTTTTTATAATTGATAATTAAGACATAAATTTCACATTTATTTTCTTTTTGTATTTTAAGAAAGAGTTGACAATATTTTTTTGGAAACTATATATTAAAAACATCTTGATGGGGACATTTGAGGAATGTCGTAGCATATTTGCATGAAATAATCTTGAATAAAAGATAAATAAAGTGTGTATTGTATGTCAGTTGTGCATTTATTAATTTATAAAGACGTTTTTCTATCTGTAATACGCTTTTTTTATGAAAATGCTTTCTGATATTATTCTTGGATAGAAAAACATATGGTATACTTTACAGAAGAATTTCAACCCTTATTTAACCTTAGCCGATAAGCTTTCACACATTCTCAAATTGATATCGTATTTAAACATACACAAAAAACTGTTTATTATTGTGATTTTTCATATTATTAACTTTTCGCAGTTTTATCTTCTACATTCTCAGGGGTAGTTATTTAAAAATCGTTTTGATCATGCAATTTTCTACACTTAGATGTGTTATTTCACACGTATATACCTAAGACTTTGTAATCATAACATAGACCATCCACACATGTACTTAATTAAGAAAACTATAGAAGGTGTGTTTTTATTCGTGTAATACAGCAAATCCGAACTTTAAATATTACTTGCGTATTTATAATGGTTTGAAAAACAGTTCGGAAAAAATAAATTTTAAAAAACTTAACATTGAGAGAGTCAATCTTTGAGTGGAGTATGACATCTTAAATGATGATAAAAATTTAAAAAATATGTAAGGATGTTAAAATTATAAAATCACAATTCATAGCACAAAAAGGTTTTTTCCATCATATTATTAAATTTTTTCATTTATTTGGACTATAGCCTTCTTTAATAAAACCACAGTTTTTTAGTGTCGAAAAATTATTTTTTACAACCAAGAATTCTTCTCCTATATATATCATTTGCTGAATGATTTAGTATTTTTTATAGCGTTATGTTATCAAATGCCGATATTTTTTTATATATAGGTGTATTTTATGTGTGGGCTACTAAATATAATAAACAGCTCACCTATTATATACAGCCAGATTTACGTGTGTAAAAATAAACTTAAAACCACCTCTCAATTTTCGTCATTTAGGATCTCAACCAAACCCACACAATTTATAACACATCAAATTTATTGTAAAAATTACATTATGAATCTTCTTTATGCAACAAGTTTATATGTGAATTTGATGATACGTAAATAATCATTTAACGCCCTCTATATCACAGAATATAGCGCATTTTTTTTATTAAATATAAACATTTTATTAGAAGTTATCATTCAACACAACGAGAAACTTTTAAGCATATACTTTTCTCCTATATTACTATTATTTTCATTAGAAGCGAACAATTTAAAACAAAAAAAGTACATTAATCTTTAATAAAACTATATTTTAATCTTAAATAAAAGGTATATATTTTTCGTACGAAATCACATAATATAAATTGGAATTAACTATATTTTTCTTGTTTCTGTCATCTGAACATGGTTTAAGATTCTTTATATCCAATGAGATACTCTAAATGCCATTTATATAAATTATTAGTCATTAATCATATTTAGGTTGGGCTTGTCTTAGTCTATTATAGTTGTTCAAAGAGTTTATATTTTAGTCGCTAAGATGTTTGGCTTTATGCCAACTGGTCCTATATTTAAAATGTAATGAAAATTGTGGTTCAATTTCAAATATGAAAAACAATAAAATTTTATATTATACATTGTACTTCGAGGAAACATTAGCTTGTGTGTTTTTTCTAGTTTACAAACCACACATTAGTTGCATTTATCGGATTTTTTTGTCAAGAAGAATATTAAAATATGGGTCTCATTGTAGATACCACACATTTATAATATACTCGAAATATAGTTTACATAAATTCTGTATTCTTCGAAATATTATTTTAAAAGTCTTGTACTTAGAAACACTTAAATATTTCTGAATTGTTATGCGCGGTTTAATTGTTTTAAGTTCAAACAAATCATCAATAAAAAGCCCAAACAATATTAAAATAATATAGTTTATAATGTCGATTTCCCTTTACTACTTGTCAGAAAGACTATGGGCTTTTTTTGGAATATTATGGAGACAGAATTATAACAGAAATAGTAGCCATACTAGATGGTTCTAAATTGATGATACCTATATATTTTTACTAGAAAAAATATCTAGCTTTTGCTACGTTGTTTGTTTATACGGTTTTAGAATCTCAGATGCTCATACTTGGGTATTTTAAGTTTGTTTTATAAATGTTTTGGCACAGAAATCCTTTTCCATCTCGAAATACAACTATTAAGATGCAATAAGTTTGTTTATCTTATTATAATTTTAACATAAAAAAAGGTTTTTATTTTAGAAAAAAGAAGTTAATGCTTTTTGTTTGTTCTAATTTATATATTGAGATTCAATAAACAAAATATGAAACAACACAATTCTCCACGATTGATTTATTTTTTGCTCAGCATGGCATCAGTTTCGTGAAATTTTCTTTTTGATATCAATTCAAATGGAGGCGATATTAACATGCACTTTATTATGATAAAATAACTACTGAGTATATACTATAAGTAATTAAAAACCACGAAAATATAATTTGATTATAACAACTTTGATATCAATATCTTGTGCATCATTCATATGTTTTTTTAGCGATTGCATATATTTACATCGAATTTTAAATTTACCCTATAAAAATTAGATTCGATTGGCTTGAATTACTGACGGGATCTGTATATGTAGTAGCATAAATTTTTGATTGTGATTTATTAAATTTTCACAGATATTATATTCTCCATTTTTTCAAATTTAAAGAACAATTTGGTCATTTTAAGGATATTATTATCATTTGGATCTCTCGCTCATAAATAATTCAGATCAATTTTCATTTATATTTAAAATTATGTATTAAAGTGTTGCTTGAACTTATTATTACACTGATACTTGTTTTTCTTGATCTTGTCGTAAGAGGAATACAAAGCATCTTAATTTATTTTGAATATGATTACCCTCAATATTTTTAAATTATTTATGAGCGGAAAAAATTGTGATGTTGTTTTCTTATCAAATCTGATATAAAGAGATATTATGACACGTTTTATATTCTTTAAAATGTAAAAAAACATTTAATGTTGCTAAAAACCACAAATTTTTTTTTAAACCACATATTACTATTTTTTATGGTTTATAGTATGCGACAGTATAGTCACATGTCCTTCCCTTCCATTTTAAAGAATTAGATTCATCCGGTTTTGTTTATTTAAATCATGTATCTTATTTAGAAATATATTGTTACTTCACAATGGCTATAAAAAAGATCTAATAATAAAGCATATAGAACTCTAGAACTTGAGTAAATTCCAATAGAACGCAACACTGGTCAAATATTTTTAGAGACTTAATACAATACGGTATAAACATTTCTTTTTTCTTTCGTCATATGATAAAAAAATAAACTTTTTTTTAAAGATAATTTTTTTTAGCACAAAAGCTTGATGTTTTAATATTAACAAGCTATTCGCTATTACATAATAAAAAATATACATTTGAAGTAATATACGTGATCATATCAAACCTAAGATAGAAAAAAATTATTAAACTTTGATTAGAGAGTTTGTTTCTATATAGATTCCATATGAAATTACCTTTCCCGGCTCTAATAAATTGAATGGATGGTGCGTCGATATTTCTATATATACAATGTACATTTATCTCTCATCGATATGGCATTTTCATGATGAAATCGTATTTTTTTTAGCGTAAACTAAGCGCCAATCTTTATTTGTGTAATTTAAAGCAAAAGGATTTACACCACATATCTTTGGTTTTCCGCTAAAAACAATGCTTTTACCAATAAAAAACATTTTCAGTGTCTATATAAATATTTGTAGAATTTAAGTTGTATAAAAGCCTCATTTATATATTTTTTTTTGCATGTTAGATTTCAATTTTCTCTGAAATCTTTTTGATTATACTTTATATTCTTGACCTGTTATGTCGTCGTTAGAAAATCTCATTGACTTTTACTACTATAGACAAAAAAGTATGTGCATTTATAGTTTTAATATACTCACTGATGCAATAGAAGATTGAAGATATTTGAATCGTAGCAACTTTTTTTCTGCTAAGCTAGAATAAATGGTGATTTATAGAAAAAATAATAGAAATATGCAATACTAAATAAAAAGTATTGCTCTGAAATACAATATGAATAACTTTTTAATGTATATATCGTCATGCTTATTTCATATAGTTATTAGCAACATCTATTTATAATTACGTTATCATTATAAATTGAGATCGGTAATCATTTTAAAAGATAGCAATGACATATTCAATTATGATAATATGTGAAAGTCGCTTGTTAATCTTTTTAGCTGAATTCTTATTTGTGAAATTTATAATTCTATGTTGGCATAAATGAGCAATTTAAAAAGTTAAAAAATAGGATAAATGTTATAAGACATCCTTTTATTATCAAAAAATCAATAATGGGATGGTCTAAAATTTTGGATACAACAAATGATTGGGTCCAATATAGTATATTGAGAAAAATTTTATTTTTGCTAAAATGTTGATGATAAGTCTTGCGTTGTGTTTAAGACTGGATTAGAAAGGCTACCCCTTTTCCTATATTTTTTTCGATTCGAACAAATTTGCTCTATTTAGAGACATTCTCATATATGATTTAGATGGACTTAGTCTTTGTCTGCAACACCAATCCTGTGTATTTATTTGACCAGTCTGGCGCAAGAGTATTTCATTGTCATTATTATTCTTTATATGAGTCGGAATCAATCAATAGGATTTTAATTTATATTATCCCAGAATTAGACTATCTATTTAAAAGAGTATGAAAAAATTTCGTGCCTATTTGCTTTCGAATGGAATAAAAACCACACGAATATCAACATGAAATTAAATAATAAATTCTAAACCAACACATTTAATTTACTCTTGCTCTATTTCGGACACATTTTTTCCTAAGAAAATATTCAAATAACTATATTTTATAGAGTAACATTGTTTTTAAGAATATTTCTAAACAAATTATAAGATCAACCTAATAGTTTATGGCCTAAACTTTTTTTTTATACACAAGAAAGCTATATAGATGACTTTAAGCACAGTATATAAAAACTCCTTCTAGAATTGTAGATACGCGAATTCTATGTCTCATCTATATTGTGTCTATTTACCCCTTTTATATTATCTATTTGGCTTCAGATCAATAAAAAAACGCGCTTGCGAAAAAAAAACAACCGATTTAATTTTATTTTTGAAAAATGTTACTGAATTCTTAATATTTTGCATCTTATGTACTTTTTTTCTTAAGGATTTAAAGGTTTCATGCTATTATTAAGTTTTATAGTTGAATAAAAAATTTAATTTATCATTCGCTATAATGCTAAAAAAAATATATTATGCTTTGTATATTACAAGATAGTTTAGATGTAAATATTTATTTCCACGGTTATTATAAAATTTTGATGTGAAACATATGCGTAAAAAAGAAGCTTCATCATACATATTTCTATAAGCTTTTTTTAAGATTCTAAAAAAAACATAACTAATGAATCATTTTAAAACACTATTATAATTAAAAGCATGCTGCTTAAAAAATTACTTGACAAAGTAAATAAAATAAAAATTATCTCTACGTAAATGCAGCTTATTCATAAAGTCATATTGTTGGTAATATTGTTTGTCTTTAATTCTTTTTATTTAGGTAATAAGTTGCTATCTTACTTCTAAAATAAACGCAAGTATATATTTAAATCTTTTTGACTGGTATTTTGCATAAGAAATGTGTTTCATCAAACTATCAATAAGCCTAAAACCGTTTTCACAGTAAAAAAAATTTACATTTTTTTCCATAATTGTATATCTTACTAACCGCCTCTCGCTTAAATAAAACAATAAATTAAATGAACATCATTTTTTATTTACCTACGTAATTCCGTGCTGTACAATATACGTAGATGCCATATTATACAAGCATAAAGAATTCTGTTGATTTACAGAATACAACATACCACTGTTATATCTTAAAATTCAATAGATGATCTTAATTATCTACACGCTTTTTGATGCTTAAGCGAGAAACATCGTATATGATCATATAATGCAATTATATGTTTTTATTCTTAGTTTCCTATTTGTAAATATGTTTTTAAAAATAAATGGTTGGATGACCAGAATCAAGCAAAATTATTTAGAATTATTATAATTTCAATATACAATATAATTTACTGATAAATTTTTGATGATATAAAATACCGCGTCATAAAAAGGTATGAATATCTATGTGACACTTCTTGGCTGTTCCTAAAATATATTAATTTCATATATTTACTATCAATCAAAAAATACATGTGCGTTAATACAAAGAAAACAAATAAGTTAGTAAAAAATAATTTCATATTAATATGGATTGGAAATAAATACTACTTTGGTTCCATATACTCATCCCAAAATCATTACCAAATCCAATAATAAATTATTTTTAATGCTTTGTGTCGTAACTAATGAAAATTATAAACGAGTTCAATCGCATATAATGATGTTTTTATTATGTTCGGCTGTTAATAGTACATAAACTTATCGCAGTTATCGACTGTTGTTAATCATAGCCAGATGCACACAAATATTTTAATTCTTCAATCATTCTTATAGCGCTTTACAATCTAAACAGTAGTCTTTTGTGCGTAAAGATGGGTGTTTTATCATAATTTTAAGGATTACATTGACAATTTCTATTTCCTAACATTCTTAAAATAAAACACAACAACATTGTGATCTCTATTATTTTTTTGACTTTAAATGTGTCTTTTGTTTATACTTTTGATCATATTTAGATCTTCGATCCATGTCTACACACATAGAATAATTTTCTCATATATTTTTTGGGATTATTTCTTTATATTCGAGATTATTTTAAAATATAACGTTTTTGATATTATCATCTTTGGTGTTTTTTCCTTATATACAATATTAAATGTAAAAAAATATTGTATCTGATTGATATTACATACATGAATATTAAAATTCTTTATATTAAAAAATTGTTAACATTTTATAATGTATTAAAATCGCATTTCACGTATTAAAGAACCTATAGTAAGATTCTTTTGGTAATTATAATATAAATATTTGTTTATATAAAATAGGAGCTTCAAGTGTGGTTTCATCTTGTTATTCACTAATTATTCGCTTTGAAAAATGTTTTAAGAATAGGATAAAATTTATGATTTGATTTAATCCGTTCGTATTTAAACTTGGTCCATAAATTTATTACAAAAAATTTTGATACTATATATATCTAATGCAAATATTTTGATTTTTACATTGTAAATAAAAATTCAGACCTAGCTCTTCCTATTATAGAAAATTTAGGCGAATAAAGTATCTGATGGCGACTGAAATTAGCTATAATAAAATTTGTGTATAAATATCAACATATTTCGATGGGGTTTTTTGATAAAATTTTACAAAGCGATCTTTTATAGTTAAATTTACAGAAAAGTTGCCAGAAGAATTATGTATTTTGTCTTTAAAAATATCAGAAGAAAAAATAACGTTAGAATACCTATAACAAATATCCAATATGATACAGGATAGATGTTATTTAACGCGATTAAATAATGGGCAAAATAAGTGATAATTTCGTTAAAAAAATTTGAAAAATATAATAAATAATTCACATTAACCATAGAATATTCATTTATGGAATAAATGTGTGCTATTACGACAAAATAGTAAAAGCAATACGAAGAAAAAAAATTTAGAAATGTAAAGATTATGTACTCATTATCCTGATAAATTTTTTTTTCTGAGGAATGAGGTAATTAACATGCTACGAAGATAACTAAAAGTATAAAATGTATTAACATAGTGTAATGACTGACGTAAAAAAATATTGATTATCAATGATTTGATATCGGGGGTCAAATAAGCAGATAACATTATAAATATTTGTTGAAAGAATTTTTATAAGTTACAGTCAAAATTTCAATATGTATCATAAATAAGAATTCATCAAACGCAAACACAGAGCAACAATATCTAATTGGTATTCTAGGATGGTGATGCTTTTTCTTGCCTCTATGTAACACGCATCTTACCAAACAAAAGCAATATTATTTAAGTATAAGACTTATTTTAAAACTTATGTTTCTAGCATGAGAGAAAGGTTACAATAACAGAATATTATCCAGAGTCTGATATTTAAATATCAGTAGACTGTATTGCTTAGACGACTTCATATAGAAAGTACGCCGTTAAAAAAAGAGAAATATTTTTTTAATGTTTTGAATCAACTGTAATTTTTTCATGTTACTTTTTTATTAAATTTTTCATCTTTTTCCTATTCAATCGCTTAAAGAAGGTGTAAATAAAATTTAAGCCTTTTTCTTATCAAATATTAATTTATTTTATTTTATATTATATTAATTCTTAGTTTTGTGGTTAAAATTTGCCGCATTGTAATATTATCTATCGAATTTTTTTTTATCATTCTTTCAAAAGTTCATTAATACTACTCCGTTGTATTTCGAATACCTGGTTACGCATACTTTTCAAATTGTAAAATTAAAATGTTTTTAATTATAATTTTATGCTATATAATGGTTTACTATTGAATGAATTGATTTTTAAATTATTGGTTTAATTGAAATTGATAAACAATTGTATTTTATAATACACCTTTATTCACAATCACTTATATTTTTTGTTACTTTCTATTGACTCTATCACTTTCCGTTTTTTTCTAAATCATACCAATGATAGCTAAGTGGATAGACCTTACAATCGAAATTAGGATCGTAAATGATACCATCATAACCCCTTCCTAGTAAAAACAATGCTCAGGGACTGCTATATGTTATTTTTAAATTCTGAAAAACACCCTTGTCATATGGACTTAAATGTTTTAAAAGGTAAACAAATAATTATTTTTCCTTTCTTCATGCTCCCGATAGATCATATTCCTCAATATTGTTTTCCAAATATTTCGTAAATATTCGTATATTACGATGGATTCAATACATGAAAATATGTCTATGGCCCCTATCAGGAAGCCCTTGAAGTAACTATTGGGTAGTTATTTTTTCCACTCAAGCATTATAAAAATATAAAAAAACGAGTGTTAACATTACCATGTTAATTCCCTCGAAAAAAATAAAACGGGTATAATGACCCGTATTTTCTTCGTTTACGCATGTGTCTAACCACATACAATGATGGCTCATCTTTTTACTGCACATGTCACATGCATCGCAATGATGCGCCTTTTCGACTTTCATATGCTCACATCGCCGGCAATATCTTTTTAGGCTGATGTTCCCTTCCTTCAAAGGCAAAACAATAGACCCTCGAGTCTCCTCCGAGATCCCACGATTTTTCAATGTGAAGATTATATATGTAGACGAGCATGTCAGTAGTATTTAAACCCGAAAGAAAACACTCTTTAAAGTGCATTCGACTACATACACACAGGTAAACATGTTACCTAAAAAGTTCAATAGATACATCGTCACACTTTTCATGAAAACTGTGCATTAAGCTTCTTTGCCACAGACTTGAAATGCATTATTACTTATAATGCTTTTCTTTGGCATATTTATTCTTTTGACAAATCTAAGAACGTACTCTTTGCAAAGATTTATGCACTGCGATATATGGAAGTTAAAAGATTAGATAAAATGAGACCGTTTTAATAGCCTATAAATCAATAAGACTCTTATTTTTGTAAATACATTCTTGGAACTAAAAAACAAAAATATCAAGATTAATTAAATTTTATAGATTATTCTATTTTTATTATGATTTCTTTATTTATAAGATGTGTCGTTCTTTTATTATTTATATTAAACTGTTATATAGCCTTTCATTCATTCTTAAATTATGATAGCTAATATAAGGATTAGATTTAGCCTTGTGCACATATTTTATATGCTTGTGAGATACTAAATAATGAAGTTATTATAAGTATGATACAGAAATAAAATATTGGAATACTACAAATCTTATAATGTGAAATCTCTTGTGAGAAAAAAATCTGATGTATTGTTTGCTTATATATAAATATTCTATTTCAGAACAGAGGCTTATTAAACTGAAAGATGATGTCCTGAATTAAATTTATTAAAAAGCCGAAACTAACATATCTATTGATCGAAAGATACTATATTTAATATAATATATAAAAAACTTATAATAAGGGATAAAGAAAAAACAGGAGAGAAGCACTATGAAGACAAACAGTCAAAAACTGATCCTGTCACGATAATCTCGACAAACAATTTGCCTGAACCCCATGAGCCACGCGCATAAATACTACGGCTCTATAACTCACATAGTAATCAGCAAGAATCATCTACTGAAAAAGAACATTGAATATAAGAGGCTTACACGCTCGAGCCAAAAGAATTTCGGAAGAGTGCCAAGACCTGGCTGGGAAAAGTCATAATGAAAGATTTCATTATGATATGATCGTGATCGATGTTAAAACCAAACATCAAAGGTACTTAAAGATAATTATGGGAGCTGAGGACAAGTCTGGAATTTCAAAGAAATAGAAAGAAAAGCTTCTGAAAGGATGACTTTAAAACACCAAGTTATTGTCATATCCTCGATATATGCAAAAAAAATATTCTTTGAATACTGACGGGCTTAATAATTATAGACCTCATAATCCACCCGAGAATAAGAAGAATACTTATACTAAATTTTAAGCGAAATTGTGGGTCTTCACGATGTGGTTAATGCACATATCACAAACCATGACCCAAAAAATAAGTGCGATATAGCAAGGATCTGAAAGGCGGTCCAAAAGTGCTACAAAGTGTAACATCGAAATCTGTCAGGAAAGAATTAAACTACGTATTAATAAAAGAGGAAAAAATAAATAGGTAAGATAAAATAATCACACGTAAAGAACCTGGGAAAGCAAAAGAAAGTGAAAGGTGGCTTCTACAAAAAGTTATGAGACAATAAAACAAGATACTTGAGGTGAAAAATGATTTCATCGAAGTGTTTAGGAAAAGCAACGATAATATAAGAATAATAAAGAAACAGATAGAGAAATAAAAAGAGAAAAGAATCACAAAAGCGAATTTCCAGTTCGAAGTCAACAGAAAGCAATATTCTAGAGCATTAACTGAAACAGTAAAACCAGAAATAAAAGTTGAAAAAGGTAATTTTGTAAATTTTGTGTCAATGAGTGTAACTAAAAGCACAAAAAATATAAATTTAGATGCTTATCCAGTATAAAACGCGCTAGAAAACACGCCATAAATGTTTTTCATATCAGAAACTCAATTCTCTAGATCATCAACTACCTGTATGACTGAAAATCTCCAGAATCAGATGGTATATGCAACTTCTTCAAAAGAAAATTACAAAATTCCACCGAATATTATATGAAATAGTCAAATCATTATGTCTTGAAAACAAAGAGGTAGAAAGTAGAACTTACTTTAGGATCACATACCTCATGCCCGAACTTGGAGTGTTAAATAAATCGGAATTCTGGCTTAAAACATGCTTATCAAACTTATACGATTTGACAACCAAATCTGTCACAATGATATTACAGAAAGACGTCAAATCCCGAAACCTATTATCTGAAAACCAACTTGGGACGGTCAGAAAAGTACAGGGAGCTAAAGAGTAGGCAATGATAAACTTCGTAATCAACATTGAACAAAATAATGAATCATACAAAACATTGTATGAGATAAATAAAGCACTTGTAGCAATCTATCACGAGTATTTTTTTAAGCAGCTCTAAAAATCATAACATTTAGAAATGGATGATTGTCTTTATATCTAAACTAAAAAAGAAACAGAAATTTATCATCAGATTTAACAATGAATAAATACTATATGAAAAAATGTGAAAGAGGATTATACAAGTGGATAGTCTATCTCCACCAATGTTTGCTCCTTGTATGAACCCACTAAGCCGCCGATTAAATTTAGTTCTCGTCAATATTCATTAACCTTATTAAGAAGGCAACAACAATTAATTATTTTCTTTTCATTGACTATTTAGGAATTTTCGCGAAAGAAGAAAGTAACGCAAAACTAATGTACAATGAAGCAACGCTATTCTTCAAATGCATCGGAATGAAAAACAATTGTTGTCATATGAGATACTGAAAATATAAACTGCAAAGATATTGCCCCTGTCATAGAAGGAAAGATGGATATAAACATCACGAAATACTGGAGAATTCTAAATCGAGAAGTAAACCTGAATCTATGAATAACATTAGGAAAAATGCTATAAAGAGTTATTAACATATGAAAAACAAAACTCAATGGTAAAAATAAAACAAAAACAATAAATGGATATGTAATATCACTATTAAACTACTTTGTGAATTTATTAAAGCTAGAACTAGAAGACTTTAGAAGCTAGACGATGAAATTAGGCGGATACTAATAGCTATAGAATACACTTGCAACCATCTAATAAAAAAAGTTTATATCTCAAATAAAATAAAATGAACTAGAACGTGGATTAGAAAATATTGAGTTCGAATCCGAAAGAATAATCTTCCAATTATATAAAGAATAGAGCCAAGAAAAAAGACAATCACCCAGAGAAGATGCAATATTAAATTTGAAAATGAAAATGCGATCCACCTATCCGTAATAGATGAATATATCAAAAAAAAATACAGACTCTTTGACATAAATCTTTCAGCGCTTGAATTAAAACAAAAAAGGTTTTTATTGTGTAAAATACACATGCAACATCACATCAAAAACTCTCAAATGTGCATAATAATTCAGCGCTTGAAGCATGAGAATCCTCAAAGAAGCCACAATATGGAAATATCAGACTATGTGAAGAAGCTTGGTTCTGTTTTATTCAAGTATGAAGAATTTTATTTGGTGAAAGATCAAGATGTTTATACCATAGCGACTCTTTTAAAACAGTCAACCACTTGGTAAGCAGATATGTAGAGATGCATGGTCATGACTATACAACAAGACACAAAGGGATAGTAAACTATTTTCACTTTATGTTGGCGAATAAATACAATTTCAAAGAAACCGAAAAATTCCGCTGACACTCTGTAGATGAAATAATGGAAAACAAATTTGTGGAGATCAAAGTAGATACAAGAATAAAAACAGACATAAAATGTCAGACCTGATATTTTTGTATATTATAAAAAGAAGAACTACATCACTCTAATCGAAATGGCCGTGACAAGTATTGATAATATAAATACAATTAAAAATACAAAATTATAAAAGTATATACTGCTAGCATCAGAGCTGTCATTATAAAACAGTTCAAGACAAAAATTATTCCATATGTTATAATATAGGATGGTATGGTGACACGATATCATAAAAAGTACCAGAAGAAACTGATGTCACAAATCGGATCGAGGCATATATACAAACTGTTAGATAGAGAAAAACCCTGAATCTATAGATTTCAAAAGGAGAAGGGGCAATGAAGAGGACTTTGAGAGGGAAGATGCCGAAGATAATAATACGCTGTGAGCGCAAGGGATCGAGAAGTTGTGCTCATAATAAAAACTAAAATTATAACTATTAATTTAGCCCATAAATAACTAATTATATATATAATAATTTGGTTTAAAAAATATTATAGATGTAAAAGAAATAAGAAACGCGTTAAACGAAATTGCGATCCCCTTAAAGGTTAGTAATAGACTAAGATATTATGTATCGATTAACTAAATAAATATTGACGATTTAATATCGAATTGTAACAAGTGAATGTCTTTTTCTTTAGAAAATAGCAAAAATTGATCGGATCACATCTTTCTTATTCATAGATTTTTGCAATTACAAGTCAAACATACCACTGTAGATTTCGCATTCTTAACGCAATTAACATAAAATCTAATGTGTAAATAAATTAAAAATCAGCAAAACAAAAACCTTTTGAAACAAGGTATTATTTTTTATTATTATTCGAGGGTGTGCAATAAAGAATGACAGTGTATAATCAAGTATCGAGAATAATACAAACTCATAAAGACAAAATACGTTCATAGATATATATAAAAAGTGTTTACAATATAACGAAGCAGTGTAAATATTTGCCACTATAAATTATAAGAATTGGACAATTTTTTTGTCATATATACATGTAAAACTAGAATTAAAAGTAAATTGTCTTCATTTTATTTACAAAACATCTAAATTATATGTTACTCAAAAATCTGAACTCACACAGTAAAAAGATTAGCTAGAAATAAAACGCAAATTCATCAAAAAAATAAACCCGATATTTTCTATATGAAAAAAATTGTTGTTTTGCTTAAAGTAAGTATTTGTATTCTTTATAACTTAATAAAGGGGTGAATTGAAAATATAGAATTATGGCACCTTGATTGCTAAAATTAAATGTAAACAAAAAAATACTCATATGAGGATTTGGAATACGTTCGTTAGAAAATTTTGTGAAAAAATAAGCTGAAGAAATGGAAAAAGATGCATACCCTCTCAGATCACAAGACACTTAACACAAAAAATTTAGGAGGTGAACATAGGTTGTCGAGGATATACGTAAAATATGTTTTAAATGCGTGAATTGAAGTGAATTAGAATGTTTTAAAGAACCGGTCTTAATAATATAATTTAAGAGCGGTGTAGGCTTAGTTTGATCGTAAATTATTAATTATGGTCTGCATCTCATAGTTTTTTAAGAGAAAACTAAAGCATGATTCTTTGTCAAAAAGCTATATATTCGACATCATTTGTCGAATTGTGAGTGTATTTTTTTAAAGTAAAGTGTTCGCACTGTTATGATAATCTTGATACGTATTCGACAATACTTTTAAATAATTTTTCACTGCGCGACAATTGTATAAAGTAATATATTATATGTAGTTTTTCTTCATAGTAGATTCAAAAAATTCATTATATCACATTAGATCAATAATTTTTAAGATATTTATTTTAGCAGATTAAAAACAATCAAAGCCCACTTAAAAACCTTGTCCTCTGATATTTAATATTTCAAAAATGATAGTTTCATCTTATCATTTTAAAAATATTCATTTTGGAAATAGATGATAGATTAAAAGCCTTTAATGGTTTTAGAAATTCTGTATACAATTTTCATCTTGTGGAACAGTATATATATATTCATACCGTAGTCTAATATAAAATTGTATAGTGAGTCAATGGGGTTCAAGCTTTCTAAAATTACAATTTTCTATCATAGTTTTTAAGAAAACGACGGATACGGAAAGTTGTTCTTACAATCACTTAAAATATAACGAATAAATGCGAATAAGAAATAAAATATGCAATACAAAGCCTATCTTTACATGGTTTCAGGCGCTAATTTATAATCAAGATGAAACCATTGTATATATATAAATAAGATTCTGTGTCCGTTTATGATGATGAAATAAAAATTATGGCAATATTTTAATTTTAATACTATCATTTTCTGTTCTATATGGTTCTTAAAGACATTTAAGGGCGATTAATCCACCGAGCTGGTGAATAGTTTACTCTAATATTCATGGACTTAACAATTATTGAGTCTTGCTGCTATATTTTCCGAAGGTGAACCTAGCAGCTAACAGATAAATTTGGACCCACTATTTCATATAATAGTTTTTTGGTGCGCAATGTTAGAAAAGATAATTTATTATATTATTTATCTTCAAATGAAGTTTTGTGTTGTAAACTATGAACTCTTTAGAAAAGGTATTTATATTATTTTAATGCTAAAACACAGAAAGAGACTTTAAGTATAATATGTTTCACTAGTTTTTGTTTAAATTTACACAAATTATAGCGCTTTGGAGGTAACGCCTGTGGTATTACTGGTAGATGCGTAATCTTGAACGTCTTTGTTATGGTACTAGTTATGGATTGACTGTTATTGATAAAATTTGAATTATATATTGCAGTTTTGTAGTCATTGCGGCTGATAATATTGTATAAGTTGTTATTTCGCCTAATATTGGCATTTTTTTTCATTTTAGCTTACGCAGTCATTAGATTTTTACATTCTTAACATTTAATTACTAGTCATATTTGCTTGATGTCTATAACTTGTGCCTTTTTTTGTATCTTTAGTGTAGGTTAATTTTATATACTTGAATTATTCGCCGAGTCAATCAGTTTTGAAAATTATTCTCTTTATTTTTTTTCCATTAGTAAATCGCTTGTTATTGTCCCCGCACTTTTAACAGGCGATAGAAAAATATTCATTTTTTCATAGACTCGTATTATACTAAAGTTTAATTCTTTAAAATAAACTTAAGTGCAATCTCAAATCTTCGTTACATTAGTTGAGTTCTCTCTAAAATCATCTGAATTTTTTCTCTACTAATGTTAGTCATGGTCAATCCTATTTTTTAGATGCGATGCTTTTACATGTTCATGATGATATTTTTCTAATCAGAACCCCATATTTTCGTGCCATTTTTTCATCTTCCACATAAAATCTTGCCATTTCTGTCAAGTCGAGTGTTTCTATTATCTTGAAATGAATATAATTGTCTACTGTGGCTTTGGCATTATCCTCGTATATTGGTTCTATTATTGGTTAATAAAAGTTCTAAAATTAATTTTATTGTTCTAAATTAATTTTAATATATTTTCAAGGGGTTTTTAGCTCAAAGAATCATCAGTTATAGTTTTTTATGTAATCGTCTTTTGTGTAAAAAATATATCACTTCTTTCGGTGTATGTAAGTTTCGCATAACCGCCTTGTATATCAAAACAGAAATTATATATTGTATTCTAATTACCGTTGTATTACATTTGCAATATTGTAGAGGTTTTAGAAAATTTTTATATATAAATCTCTATTCTGTATATGACTAGTACTGGCGTTGTTTTCGATATAAATCTTAATTATATGTTTGGTATATTTTTCGCATGAATGTTACAAAATATCGATATAGTCCGGCTGTTATTAGTCAATTAAAGATATGTTGGGTAAGAACCACATTGACTGTTTTCTTAATATATAGACAGCAAATTTAGGGTTTTAGTTTCTTTTTATGCTCGTTTATATAAGTCATCTGGCTTGCTGATTATTTACATGTAATAAAACATGTTTTAATGATGATTAATAGACTTTAAACATGAAAAAAATATCTATACTCTGTCGACAATCTTCTAGGTTATTATTTTAAGAAATACGGGTTCAGTGTTATTCCTCAATAAATATGGAAATCAAGCTGTATCTTTTTCGTATATCGGAAGTAATAGCATATATGTTCTATTTCGATGATTATTAATCTTAGCATAGCAAATTAAGCGGTGACATACTTGAATTTGCAGGATCGCTTGTTGATATATCCCATTTAATATCTATCATATATACGTCTCTTCATAATATCAGACCCTGTATACTTATTATTTCAAATATAAAAAGGCTCTCTCTGCTAACATTGCTATCTCTGATGTTTTTTAAACCTTTAAATTATAGTTAAATTTTGTTTTTAGTAGTTCATCTACATTCTTCCTTTTCACAGCTTCTCGAGGTAATTATATTCTGATTTCTACTGATTTGTTTGATAATTTTCTAATCTTAGTGATTGTGTCGGAATTGACACATACTATTTTATTTCTGTATCTAACATTATATGTTCTTTTTTGTCATTTTTTATCTTGTACGGCTTTTTTTTAATGCTTCATACATCTTTTAATATTGCGAAAATATGCTTTTTTTTACTAATTTCTCACACACCATGATTTTTTCTAGCGACTCTAGTTCCAATAAAAGAGCTAGAAATTCGTGCCATGTTTATATATCTAAATTTGTGTTACATGCTTCTACTTTACATACTAGCAGCAATTTTTCTTATAATAGTTATTTGATGATTTTTTTTTAATCCAAGAGTTTTCTACCGTAAATTGTTGCGATTATAAGTTGTTTGAGTTCGATATATCTGTCGATTGTCAAATGAACAAAATTTATGCAAATATCTATATTTTCACGCAAAATTCTAAACTTCATCCTTTACTGTAGTTTGTACTGCAAATTTATTGGTTTTATTGCCGTTTTCTATGATTTGGTTTATAAAGTGCCTTTTTTCGTGCCATAAAGTAACAAAATTTTCTGTTCTTTATAAAATAAATCTATTTGTTATATTTCAATCAAACAAATAAACTTTTTTCCATTTTTTTATCCAGATAAAAACTTTTCGACTTCTAGTGTTGTCTAATTTCTAAGTTCTATATTGTAGTTTTTGTCTATTAACACTATAAACACCATATTTTTCTTATTACGGCGCCTGGTATTCTCTACTGTTATAGAAAAGTTATTGACCGTAGTATTGTGATACCCTTTCTAGCCAAATGTGTACCCATGTTTCTTAGAGTTTACAGAAACCATCTATTGCAACCGTATGAATGTGTTTTACCATCGTGTCTCGATTTTTGCTTCAGTTATTCATATGATATTCGACTTTCCTATATATAGAAGTAGATACGTATATTTTTTAGACTTTTTTTGGATTATTTGAAAATTTGTTGTTAATTTCTCCTAAGGATTCATATTTATGACCTTTTGGATTTGTGTTTCTTCTCATTCTTAAAATTGTGCCTATTATTGCATTTTTTAATAGATCATTTTAATCATATCGTTAGTATTTATTTTTTTGTTATGGCTAATTATAATATAATTTCATATTGCTTGTATTGTAAGTTTTCATTATTTTGTTAAATTTATCTTTTATTTTATGAGAGTACCTGATATATGTTTCGTGTTATTTTTTTTTCATACAGATGAAGTGATGGTCATTATAATTGTATCTGTAGGTTTGGTTATATAATAATTATATAGTTTCTAACATATTATTGCATGATTTTGAAACATGATTTTTATTCTAGTTTTAATATTAGCTGTATTTTTTTTCAGTGCAAACCTAGTGATATTTTTAAAATAATTCAAATTGTTGTTTAATATTCACCATGAGTTTTTGGCAAAATATTTTAAGAATTTATATTGTTTATATATGCAAATACATGTACTATATTTTTATAATATTTAAAAAAAAATGCAATTATTATGCTAATATTAAAAAAAATACCATATTTACTTGTGTCATATGTCAGGCAATAAACTTTTCGTGTTTATTAAACAACACAGTTGCGACATGGCGATATCGGCAGGCCCATCACGTGTGTTTTAAAGGTATAAAAATATGATTTAAACCTCTAAATACAGGTGGTGCACATGGAAACAACTGATTAGACAAAATTCAAGTAACCAAAATCATATTTCATATACTCAGGCGCGGTGCAAACCTGGGGGCTAAGAAAAAAAAGCAGAATATTATAATTCGCCGCCATCCTCTTATTGTGCATATAAAAACGATTTGAAAATGCAAAATTCAAACATAGGTTCTTTTAAAAATTTTTAACCGAAAGACATCGTAATCAATGCAGGATTTTAAAACATACTATAAGAAGCATTTCATATTCAGAAAAAACTGATAAATTAGAATTATTGTTTAAGCTAGTAATCACCTGCTAATTGACCCGGTCATGGAAAGTAATTTTAGAATTAACATCATAAAATATTGATTAGGAGAAGAAAATTTAAGATGTGAAAAAAGTAACTGGATACTCTTTACAAAAGAAAGCTGTCAAATAGTAGACCTTGACAACTTTTGGCTGCTAAATTAAGCTGTAATACAAGAAGTCAAATTTCTCAACGAAATTAATAAGGTATATAATTTTTTTGCATTTTAAAAGCCAGATGACCACTTAAATAAGCATCTGAGGATATTTCGGCTTTCATTCATCAAAAATCAATTGTTATAAATAACAACATCATAAAAAATATGTCAATGACAGCTTTTATCGAATACAGGGGCGGTCATTCTACTAAAATATGTTTACATCGATAAGAGCGAAAGTAAAGGGATGCTTATGAAGATTCAATATATGATTCCGCATCGAGAAACGGGTTCTAAATCTAAAGGCTACAAGCAGCAATGAAAATGCAAAAAATTTATTTGGAGTGAATTTATTGCCAAGAACAAACCAGTCAATAACATCCTAGGTTTTTAAAATATATATACCATTCCTATATTCACAAAACAGCATGAAATAAATTATATAGCTATACAATAAACATATAAAACTTTAAAATCTACATTCTAGCATAAAACAATCAACTCTTGTTAACGGAAATGTCAGGGCATGCATTGTGTAACTTCTTAAGACAAAAGACAAACACGGCTTATGATTTATTTTTAACCAAAAACCTAGTAGGTTTATTTTGTAAAAAAATAAAATTAAAATGATAAGCCTTCAATATTTGAATAAAAACATCTCCTCATAGCCCTTATTACACCCTAATTAAACCGAATAAGAAGACATAAAAAGCCTATAGACTTTTTATGCCCATAGTGAGTAAAACAATCACAAAATCGAGGAAAACTATCTGCTACTTCGTATCGAAAATATTACGGATGTCCTGCATAAACAGTTATTTTATTTTAATCTATACAGCACCTCAATCTGGCAGATCACAATCAAGACAAAGATATATCTAATGCAATATTCGCATAACGAACAGCATAAGTTTATTACACGCCATTGGTCTGCTGTTCTTATGCACACTATGTAGATGGGTTATCATCCTAATCGGAAATCGATCGATGATTTCAAAATGATGTACCTTTATGACATTATCAGTTCTCTAACACAGAAAGAAACATATAAAGACTTATGAAATAATCTTCTACTATGGTTTTGGCGAATCTTCTTAATACAATTTCATCAGCATAACTGTAAAAACAAATTTTAAATCCTAGATAAATTATAACGATGAAAAATCTCGACAAGAACTATAAGAATCCTAAATTAACAATAATAGCCGTTCAGTTACCATAAAACAGCTCAACTTTTGTATTGGTCTTTGTAAATTAAATCATTGCCATTAAAAATTTTGTTACCATAGCCCAACCACTGTTTGGCTATTATAGAAAGAGGAAACGAAAAAAAACATATAAATTTTATATTAGTGCAGTGACAAATGAAAGTATTTTTTGAGTTTAAAAATATAAAATAAAACAATTAAATACATTAATCAGTCCTTATATTAATTACAAAAGATGCCTCTAGCCATACTATAGGGGCCGTTCTACGGAAAATAAATTAGAGTCGAAGACAAGTGATTACATATTTTCTAAAAATCATTTAATGACTTAGTTACTCTATTGTATCAGCAAAAAGCAACTATTAGCACCCATAAAAAGCCGTTGCTATTTCCTAGCATAGCTGATAAAAAATCTTTAACACTGCGTATAAACAAAAAGCGTAGTAAATTCCTTATATACTAAATATTTGATTTCAATAACTACTACAGCGATAACTTAAATTTTAATATTTCATCTTCGAACCCGTCCACATACAAGGGGAAGATGGTTTCTCCTACAGGGTTAGCACACAATTTAAGGTTAACATAATTATAAATTCTTATTATAAACAAGGAACTAGATAAATGTGAAATTATATAATTCTAATATGATATCTGCGATCTGGCAATGCTTATCAATAAGTTTTTTAGCACATAAAATGAAAAGAAAAAGCACGACTTTCGTAGGATATATCCATTTTATATATGAATTTTTAAAAATTTGCTCATATTATTAGAATAGAAATCTTCTTATTACAACAATTGTTTCTTGTGATGCTTGCTCTGTAATTTTAGTTGAAGTGTGGATGAATTGTGTGGATGGTTTCAGTTGGATGTATAATAATAAAAAATGTAGCCGCACATAAATACCCAAGACATGAGAATCAATTCATATTGTTCAGTACGCTGGTTTTTTTTGTAATATTTCAATACAATTATTGTTCTCTGTCAGAAGAAAACAATGCCAATGCATAATTTTAGGCTATCTATTTATAAGAGATACTTCACTAAAAATAGTCAACAAACTAAGTTTGACGGTATTATATTTTTCCTGTTGATCAATTTAGATTATGTAGATTTATAAAGATTTGTTATTTTTATGAAAGTCGATTTGTGCATAAAGACAAACGTAACCGCGTAAAAACACTTTTCAGTATTATTGTGTTTTGGTATCGCTGATGCATCTGTATTAAGTATGTGTAGATAGAAGTATTATAATTTACATCGATTATAAGAAAGATATTCATATCGAAAACAATTAAATACTTAGATGGCAAGGCTGCATGAAACAATAGTAAATAAGCATTTACCTTCTGCACAAAATTGTTTATCACAAGCTCAATTTCGTTGTTCCTGTAACAGATACTTATACTCAGAACATTAAATTAAAATGTTATAAAATAAAAAACTTTGTATTTTTTACACCGGTCTGTATAATATAGGCTTCTGTA
Organism: Rhyacophila brunnea; assembly: GCF_057557595.1. NCBI lineage: Eukaryota > Metazoa > Arthropoda > Insecta > Trichoptera > Rhyacophilidae > Rhyacophila > Rhyacophila brunnea. The sequence continues at coordinate 826,571 of NW_028233235.1, forward strand.
TGTTTTTGTTTTTTTTATTTCAAAGTGGTTGTTTTTCTATCGTAATCGTTCATTAGCAATACTTTCTTTCTAAAGTTCATTCTACCATTTGTAAAACCGAAACCTTTTTCACTTTATGTTTTTTTACCCATCAAACTCGTCAATAGCAACTTTGATATCTTTACTATATGTTTATAACGAAAAATAATATTTAACTTGCAACAATATTAATATTAATGCTATAGACAGTATCACAACGATTTCCAACAATATATGTTATTTATTTTGATTTTATAATTTCAAGCAATAACTCAATTGTAAAAATTTTTCACTTAAACGTATAGTTATATTGGCAAATATGGTATTTTTTAAATGATTTTCAGTTCACCTACAATGTGATCATGACATAATATAATACATTTTTTTCTTCTTTTCTAATTTAGACTCGTTGCCAATGTGTTTACATCCTATTTTAACGTTACTTATAGAGCATATAAATTTGTTTGACATCGGTTTCATGCTTCATTTTGCGGAATGAATTTCAATATGAACAAAATTTGTTAATCTATTTATATTGATAATGAGAAGCTTAGGCGCATAAGCTCCTAATTATTTTAACAGCATCGATAACAAAAAAAAAGCATACCAATGCTAAGTGCTTCGTACTGGCCATTACCATATGAATGAAAAAGTAAATCTTTGATAGAAATACATAAATTGGAGAGCTGTAATTTTTATGGAAAGTATATTTCTCTGAAATAATTGATCAAAATAAATATAAATATACTACAAAGACTAATTGTTTCTAAATAACACACAAGACTAATTTATATAATTACTATAATTAAAATAATCATTATTTATACATATGCATTTTGAAGAAATAATCTGGTTGAAAAAATAAAGTTAATTTTTTAGAATTCGTGTTGAATTCATATGAAATCACAATAAATTTGGATGCATATGTGATCTATGAGCAATAACATAGTTCTTACTCCGATGATAGTTTATGTTTCTTATATGATTTTTAGGAATAAATTAAGTATTATCATTAAATATTAAAAAATAACAAAGTTATTTCTCATCCGAAATATAAATTTCGAGATTCATGAAGTATGAAATTCTAAATGCAATTCAAAACTTTGGGCTAAAAGATCCAGATTATAAAATTTCTAGCAAAATTGACATAATTGTATATAATATACGACATGATTATGCAAAAAAATGAAAGTGTGATATGGAGAATAGTTTGATTGTGAATCTGTCTGTCTATTAGTGATTAAAGAGTAAAAAGTCACTATATACATAAAAAGAACATATAAAATGTAATTATTTTTTTCTAAAAACAGAAAGAAATAATTATGAAAAAAAAATATTCAGGTGATGAATCTTGATAAAAAAATGCAATAGAAGAATCATAAATTATTTCTTTTATAAATCTTTATAATATATAAATGAAAATATTCAAACAAAAAAAAATATGAGCACATTTAGCAAAATGTAATCATCATATAAATTTTGACGCTTGTTTATAGAATGAAAACTATCATACCCTACATTATAAAATCCAATAATAAAAACTAAATAAAAGCTCTCTTATATTAAAAACGATCAGTTTCTAATTTAGAGAGAAAAGTATAATGTTTAAATAAAAGAATATGATGAAAAAGGATTAAATTTGATAAAAATTATTCTAACATTAAAACAAGCCACGCCTTACTGCATTATAATAAAGCAATTAGATTGCATTTATAAGATTAATGAATTCAGGAAACTAAGATTTTATATTTGAAATTGAATAATGTCTTCTTAAAAGAAAAATTATATATTTTCTATTACATAGTGTAACCAGAAAAAGCTATGTGAACCAAGGATAGACAATGTGATTCAGAATGAGCTGCACAAACGAACATTGTAGTAACACTGTGTTCTAAATGACGCTAGTTGTTTCAAAAGAATAAAATTTCCATCATATCTTTCTGGACATTTTGTTTATACAGAAATATGCTTTGTATGAAAGTTTTCGATCCCTAAACTAATATTAAAAAAATAAAAGGGCGTTTTTATTAAATTTTGTAGCATTCATGCCATAAGATGGTTGAAAATATTATATAGATGTATATAGTTAAAAGGTTTACAGGTCACTCTTTGTTTACAAGGCTGAATATCACTCTAAAAATCACCACGGAAACTATATAGTTAAACAAGAATTGTCCTGTTTCTTATTTCCTATTTTATTTTGAATTAGACCGCAAAAATACGATTAGCAAGAGCCACTATGTATCTAATTATATGAAGTTGAAAATTAAATTTATAGGTTTTTTTTATTCTGCATTAAATACTCAAACTGTGTTTTTTATCTTATTAAATTGTGTTCTATCAAAAAAACTTGCTTCAATCAACTTTAAAGATCATTCTGGGTGTGCCAAAAATTAAAAATACAACTAAAAAACGCAAGCAAATACCGTTCAATCTTATTTATATAATCCAAAGTAAAATACGCGGTTCTAAAACATTCGGTAAATTAGTAATAAATAATTTATTGATAATATGTCCTTTATGTTTATTTTTTTGTGCTGTTTATGCAATTTTATGTATATTTAGAAATAACAAACCGTTCTGTAGTATATCAATGTTCAGGAAGTGACTGAAAATGTTTTTAAAGGGTTACACAGGAATTATTTTGCAAAAAAAATCATTTATTTCAAAAGATTGACATTGCGAAGCTGCCACATTAAATAAGCTTCAGACACAAAACCCTGTTTAACATAGCTGCCGATTTCTGTCTGTGTAAACTTAAAATATACAGTTTTGTTGGTCTAAATTTAAATGTTTTTTATTTATTTCAACCCTTGATTACAAACTAATGCACGTATATTTCATTAGCCTTCAATAATAAGTTATTTATCTAAAAAGTTAAATCGTCTGATATATTTCTTATCCCGAGGAGATATATGCGCATATAAACTCTAGATTGTCTCTTTAGCTTTAAAATGTCTTTGAATTCTATTTAGCAACATATGTGATCCTTTTTTTTCTTTCTGCTGAAGAACGCTGTTTGTGTAGATACATACTTTAATTCGATGCATCAATAATTTCTCTATGCATTATTTTATTTATAGTGCTGTTATGGATTTTTTTATGAAAAGTTGTGTGAACCCTTACTTTTCAAATGCCAATAGATTTATGATTTACTTTTTTCATGAAGAACGCATTTTCGGACGAACATTTATTCTTTAACTATTTATCATTTACGTATATTTCTAGATATTACAACCAATATACTTTACAATATACATATCTGGCGTTGCTATCTTAGTTTAGTAGTTTTGTTCATGGATCCTTCGAAATACTGGCATAAACAGGTGAAAGCCAAAGATAGTAGAAAACGGGGTGACATCTTGTATTTCTTCATTAATATTATATTCTCGATAGTAATAATGTTATGAAAAATCGATATAATATATGAAATAATCATAAAAAAACTTTGAAAAATATTGCAACAAGGCTCATAACTTTAGTTTTTTTCACAAAAAATCATTTCAAATCGCTGTAAATAAAAAAAATTTGGGATTTTCATTGTAATGATAAACAAGCCTAACAATTGATTGCTATTGATGGCCTACAACTTTATAAAAATATAAATTAATTTTAATATAAATAAATCACCGAGTTTGTTGATTGTTGTTGGAATAATATTAATAAAAATAGGCTGGAATAATATACGTGTTAAAAATATACTCTGTGATATTATCTCGGAAATGCATATAGAGCCACAAAAACTTATGGGGAACATGGGTCTGATATATGTTTTTGCCTGTGCTAAGTTTTTTTCATCAATTTATATTTTATTAAAATTTTAATCTAGATCAATTGACACTGTATAGATATATGTTAAAAGTGTGTTTATTTAAGAGTATATTGGAACATTTCGGAAATTTTTTTAAGAGCTATCAATAATATACGGAAAAATTTCCGTGCATTTCATATAAATTAACTGAATTCTGCTGTTAAATGCAATCTTTGAGGCCTACGAATTTTGTTTCAAGCTTTTAAAAAAATTGTGGTGTAGATATATGAAAAGAGAAGTGTCATAAATAAATTGATGATGGCATGAGATCAACATAAAGAGAATGAGAAGATATTAGTAAAAAAAAAGGAATCTATTGAGCGCAAAATCAAAGACTAGCGCTTTTACTTAATCGACAATATTTCGTGGTACTAAAATTTGGGAGGGCATAATATAGCCGGTAATCATTTTTTGAACGCAAGTTAAATTTTGAAATACAAACATATGTACTTTAGAGGCATTGAGTCGTATTTTTTTTAAAAAAACAGAAATTTTCTCTCGTAATATAATATAAAAAAAATATTATTTATTGGTTAATTTTTTATTTAACTTTTTATATTTTCTCGAACAGATTGGGTGATAAAATATTTGGTGTAAACTTCATCAATACCTTTTACTATCTCTTCCTCGGCTATCATCTCATCGATACCCCTTCTTCTATGATCAATCATAACTTATATATATCTAATTTATTTTAGAAACTGTTTTCTAAAATCTTTTGTAGATAAATTTTGTTACAAATATTGTATAACAGATAATATATTATGATTATATGTGTCTTTTTTGGATTTTTGCCGATTTCAGCTAATATAATCGAAAATACAACGATTGCTGGCTTTTATAGATTCTCATTTGCACGTGAAATCAGTTAAAGATCTATATAAAAATGAAAAAAAATTTCAAATAAAAATATATTCGACAAATGGTAGGTAATTTATTTATATAACTCTTTGAGAATAGCCTAATATTCATCCCCATCAATTACTATGCCTAGCATAACTCATGTATGAACAAATTGTCGATTTCGAAAACAAAGTGTTTTTTTAGACAATTTTACCTATTCATAGGTCTCGAATACGATAATAAAGAGAAAGTCTTTAAATAAATACCTAAATTTGCTGCATATGAAATAAATTAGACTTGCATCTAATCTCTTCGTGATAACATGTGAGGTATTACCAGTTTCTAACATTATATAGAAGCTTATATGCCCGCTCCAACATTATAAGTTGCACCGATGCACATGCCGTGACCCCCAGAATTATTTACTTTGGTTTTAAATACAGCGAAATAAGCTCTTTTACAATTTTTTTATTTTATTGTTGCATACCATAGATTATATATGTTTACTAAGCACGGTAGTGTTCATGGGAGATGGCTCTGTAGTTAGTTTTTTTATGTGGTTGATGCAGAAAGGTGGATTTTTTTCCAGTAAAAGAGAATTCTTGTGTAAATACAGAAGCGACTTTATTAATAAATATTGCTGCTGTCTTTTCACTGACACAATTATATTCTAATTAAAAAAAACTATTATTAAGTTGAAATCCAGCACAAAAAAATTAATGTTTGCCCCCTTGTAAAATTTCGTGATTGATCTATTTTATTGGAGTATTAGGCTTTGAAGCTGTAATAAATCCCTAAACTATTCTTATGATGTCAAGTTTCGACTTTATTATTCATTAAATAAAACCGTGAGTTCTCCACACCACATGAAGTGTCTAAATAAAATTTATGCTGCTTGCATCTAAAAGAAAAAAATATTTATAGGGAATATATTGGTCTAAATAATTCGAATATCGTGAAAATCTTCATAATAATTTTTAATTATATCAAAAAATTTGCGCAGGAATAAAAATAGATTCATCAGCCAGAAAAAATATCAATAAATTGTAATTCTATTGGCTGTTCCAATATCAATTTGGAAATAATGAATTACCCAAAGTTTTTATAAACAAAAAAAATGCTTAATTACAAAATTATGGGAATATCTATTTTTAATTTGTATTAAAAAGCTAAATTCTGCTTATAATTCGAATACAGGGCTTTGTCTGTTTCTCATTTACGAGAGTAACTTTTCAAGCTTGGTCTTAAGCTTTAACAAACGAAATTTTAATAAAATAACAAAATTTCTATCTTACAATGTATTATGATTCTTCAATAGGGATCTAAAAAGGAATTTCTCACTCTCAGTGGATTATTTTCTATTCCGCCTTTTCTTAATGTTGTTTACGATTAAAACCAAAAATATAATATATACTAGTTTATAAATATTTATAATATATTATAAATATGCAAATGTTCAATTTGACAATCTGTGACGGGTTGCATAAGGCTGATATTGTATTAGAAGATGGATGTTCTGTAAAAAGCTTTAATGTATAAGCTAAATTTATAACAACAGCAAGTGTAAATTTATAATTCAAATGATTTTCATATAGGTGATAGGCATAATATTAGCTCATTAAAATCACAAAGAGCTGATGGTAAGATTGTTTTTAATTGAAGTGTGAGTACACTCAAAAAGGAAGATTATTAACTAGGGACAAAAATCTTACATGATGCGCGTCAATGTTGATATCATTCTGAACGCAGCGGATAAGTTATCAAAACCGAGGGCATAATAGGAGAAAGCTTTTTTAAACTATTGAAAAATTCTGAATTATATAACAAAAGAATCTAGTGAATAAAGGCTATCGTTATCATATTTAATGAAATGGGAATTAGATCGAAGTCAGTAACTATACGTCAGAACGAGCTGATTCTGACATAATAGAAATTAGGAAACCAAAATATATACATCAGTTATTAATAGTTAAATATTTATATATAAGTCTGTAAATTTTCAATCAAAAATAATGTTTTTTAAAGTATTTGGTTTTTTTTGTTATTAATTTTAGACGCATATATCATTCTTGCCTCAGGCTTTATATTGAAAAGCTTTTAATAAAATAATAATGAAGAGAATTTGCCGTATTTAACAAAGAAACAAAAGGTAATTTGATGACAATCTTATTAAAAATCAACTCTTTAAATACATAATTACAATATTACACAAAAATAGAAATCCTATACGGTCTTTTAATAATGTAAAATGGGGAATGTGTGAGACGAGACGCATTTCAAAACCACGAAGATATTCATATAAAAAGAAAATATTTTACATTAAAAACAAAAATTTATAAGCTTTAATGTGAAATATAATAACTTTCTGCATAAAATTTGATGTAAGACTTTGAAATTCCCTAAGTGAAAATAAATTGAGGATATTATAATAATAATATAATTAGAAAAATCGTAAAAACCAGGATCTATAAACGTTAATTTTTTACATATGCAAAGAAATAATAAAGAAGGCTATATAACAGTAAAAATTATTGAATGCTGTATTTATTTTTCCCGAAATTAAATTCATGAATATATCATTTTAATAAATGCTATCATTGATTCCTTTAAAATGATGGAAAGAAATCACTGGAAATATTATATTTAAAAATTTATATAGCCTGATTATATGATAAATATAGAAGCTGTTTTAAAGGTATGTGCAGTATTTCTGCCATTAAAATAAATATGCTTTCAATATCTTGATTGAGTCGGAGGCTTTGTTAAAACTGATTCATTCCCTGTTTAAGAATGAGGGTATATGTGAAAAAGAGAAATTGTAAAAAAATAATAGAAATTAATAAAAAATTAAACAATGAAATTATATTTTAAACTAATTATTTACAGAGAATCAAGGTGCTACATTATAAGGTTTAAAATAATATGAGAATATTTTATAATGATATTTAATAAAAGCAATATGAAATTTTCTAAATAAAATACAATTTAAAAAATAGTTTTTTTAGGAAAATCTTAGATGCAGGGACTCGAAAATATTGCGATATATACAAAGTGATCTTTCCCAATCTTGTTTCATTATATATTTTTTTATTTCAAAGATCATTCGCACGAAACAAGCGAATGTTATAAATAATCTATAAAGGAAAAACACACCATAAATACGACGTAAAATAAGTTAAAGGAATTTTAAGGTGAAAAACGAAACAAAGGGGAAATAGATTACCAAAATAGAAGTAGTTATTAACTTTAAAATAATTCAAACGGGCGGTTAGAGTTCACAAATATAATCTTAAAGGAATTTAATGCGAAAACTAGCTGCTTTAACAGTTCACATAATAGATTCCATATCTTAGTAAATGTATAATGTGGCTCCGAATTTCAGCCTACGAACATAAAAAAACGATACCGGTCATTGTCAAGAGTAGTTCAATCTATTCGGGATTTGGCTTATAGACAATGGTAAATAACTTCAATAATATACCAATGAACAGTTATAATACACGAAATACACTTTAAATACCTTTAATGAAAAATTAAGATAGCAGATAATACCTATAGTTTTTTTTAAGAAAAAGCACATGTAAGATTATAACTTATTATAGTAAAATATTCATAAGACAATATGGTTAAAAAATAAGAATCAAAAAAAAAATTTTTACATAGATACACCCGCATAAAGGATCTTTAATCACACAAAAGACTTCAAATATTTTCTAAAAATTTTTATACGTCTTTTTTATCTGAATAATAGCCTGTAATATAGTTTTCGGGCATTCAAAATATGCTTATATAAAGTCAAAGATGTATTGATGTGTAAATTTTCTGTAATTCGGCTTAGATTAATTATTTTAATGATATTACCTCGAATTTCGTGAAAATTAATTTTTGGAATGGCTGATAAAATAATATGTTCGATCGATTATTAGGTACAAAGCAAACGCATCAGACTACCGTATAATTAAAGAAGCTCTCTATCACAAAAATCCGCTATATGATTGCGCTGATGCATATTGACTCCATATTCAAACCCATGTGTAAATATTTAAGTCATCGATTCCGTATGCGAGTTTGTTTTCTTAAAGAAAGGTGTGAATTTTGGTGAATATTAAAGCTAATTTCAACTTTTTTTATAGTATTCTACTATTAGAAAGGTACCAATGTCTATATTTTAATTTTAATCTTAAAAAAATTAATAACCTATAACAATTAATTGCATTAAATAATACATAAGAACCAATGCATGAACTCATAAACATTAGTAATAACATTTAGACAGAAAAGTTTCACAATTATACCAAGTCTATAGTGAGACATGGATATAATCAACGTGATATTTTACATTCCAATAATCACAAGGCTATAAATTATTTTTTGTATTTTATTCTTGTTTTAAAATAAAAAATTATTGATAAGATTCGCGCCACTACGAATTTTTAAATCTTATTATTGATCCAAAATAAGTAGTAGACTTTTACGCGATAATATAAATTTGAATTGCTTATTTTGATAGCATAAATGACGATCATCATAATATCATTAGTTACTTTCCGATTTTTAAAATAATATGGATAGCCTTAAAATATATGAACTACTAAACAAAACTCCTCAAATATATCCTTATTTACACAAATTTTAACCAACTTAGACTTTTCATTTATAATATAAACTTTTCCTAAATTTTTAAAAAGTATCTAATGAAAATTCCAAAGTATATCTATAAAATAATCAGAGTTTTTCATGTATATATCCTAAAACAGAAGAAATAACGAGTTTAAAAAAATAAAAAACACATCCGATGCTTTTTGGTCTATATGTGTGACAATGCTTTTATATATTACGAAAGATAATAATGACGGTTTATTTACGAAGGGTTACTCGATATATCGCAGAAAATTTATGGTTATATTGTGATCATTATAAACAAATAGAAAAATAAAAAATTGAATAAAAATTTTAAATATTTATTTTATTGTTCATCCGATTTTTTTATTGGTGAGCAATTTCGATAAAATTACCAGTTCGAAATTCATCACGGCTTTAATAAGCCGTATTACCTTTTTACAGATTATAGATCCTTTTTGTCTCTATTACCAAATTGATAATAAAAAAAGCCATAAAAAGCTTCTAAATCTAAAATCAAATTTAAATCATCCAACGATATTTTTTATAAACTTTTTTTCTTTGTTTTAATGGTTTGGTTAAATGCCTGCATATTATTATTTGATATGAAAGCTAGCTGGCTATCCTTCATCAAGAGTTGCTGTATGTTTTAATACCATGTTAATTATGCTTCGACATTTCTTCCCTTCTACATCAATCAGATAAAAAAAATACTGGGGCCGTTTATTTTTTATACAAATGTGCCTCGATTATTAGATACGAATAATTTATTTTATCATTTTGCCTAATAATATAATCATATAAAAAAAGAACGGTAAAAAGTCAAACAAAAACTCAAAAATCAACCAAATTTAAACATATACATTTAAAATTGATGAAAAAATCTCTACACAAAAAAATTATTATCTTAATGAATATATTAATAAATACATTTTATCATATAAAACTATGTTCCGGGTAATTTTTTTCGACAAAGTCGTAAACTTTTCAAAAAATAAAACTATTAAATTTTCATTTATATATAAAGTATTATTTATCAGTGGATTTATTGAATTTTCGTATCCGTTGACCTATTAGTATATATCGGGGAATAATTTCTTAAAACTTGTTTTTTCCCTAAATACCATGAACTAATTGGATTTAAATATAAGCTGTTTATATTTTCTATTTGTATCTTTAAAATATTTATTTAGGCAATTACAGATTTTCAGATTCTTGCTATGTTTCTTATAATACAAGAGTGGAGCTGTTTAATGAATATATTTTCGTGCGTGTTTATTTTTCAAATTAAAAAGATTTATTATTTTAACAAATTTTATCTTTGCTGGTGGAAACTTAAGTAAGTATATTCTCACTGCATTAAATATATATTTAAAGCATTCTAACAATTTTTTAAAATTGATTATGCCAATCTTGTAATTTTTATAACAGTGTTTTTTATGAAATAAATCAATTTTTGTTTGAGTATAATTCTTTGATCCATACGAAATTTTGAATCATAAATAATTTCATCTTTCGATATTTCCCTGATTTTTTTTTAGATTTTCAAATCACTTACAGCATAAACTACACTCAAGTCGATATAAATTTAATTTATGATTTTAAGGTGGATTTGTTTTCCTATTAATTTTAAATGTGTGTGATCACTATATAATTGTTTGAATATTAATTTTTTTAATGAATATAAATATTTTATTAGTTAATCTGTGAACTTTTTGATCACTGCTTATGAAACATGCCTTCAGTTGTATACAATATTTTTTAAGTAAATTTCGGGTTTTATATATATGCACCAAAGCAAGTAATTTTTTAGACACTGATCTATTATGATAAAATTATGTGCTTATAGCAATACTAACAATACATAAATGTTAAAACTAGGGCCGAAAGTTTATATATTTCTGCCATTGTGAATATACTAAACGTAAAAAATGGCACGGTGACTGCAATTAATATGTCGATAAATTACACAATCTGAATTAATCCTCAATTCCTCTTTTATATTTATCATAATTTAGAAGGATAATTACAGGCAACAATAGGTATGTAATTTGTATAAAAAAGCGTACAATGTAAATACAAATATTTCTGATCTGTCTATATACTATAAGATTTATAGTACCAGATCCATCTTAAAAATTGATATTTTATTTTCTTAATTATCGAAATCACCAACCAGTTTTGAGTGAATCAGTAAAAAAAAGTAATATTTGTTTTAAACTCACGAAAAATTCCTAAAAAATTATAGAAATACGATTTACAGGACACTTATAACCCCCACATATTAAGTGCATCCTGCTATGATGTAGGTTTTTATTTTAAACAATAAAAGTGAAATTTAAGAGCTATATTAAACCTATTTTTCCATACATAACATCATATAAAACACAGTTTTGCTATATTTAGGTATATATCTATAGTATTTTTAAGATATATATGGGATATTGGGTATACATCGATTATATTGAAACAATTAGGGTATATACTCTCAATCAGTGTCTATTATTTGGTGTTTTTGGCTAACTTAAAGAAAATAGTTACTGTTTGTGATGTTAATTAAATTATGACCTATTGCAATTAAACTTGAATATTCGACATTTAATATATTATACATTGAAATATTCAGATTTGAGGCAAAAATAATAATTTATTCTTAAATGAATATGACATTTATTCAAAATATAGTGTACTGCCCTAAGATATACATATAAATTGGAAACCATGGTTCTCGTCTGATTAATACTATCTTTAGTTGCACAAAATATATATGTATAAATTTTTCTGAGAAAAAAGAAAATTCTGATGCTTAAAAACTCTGAATATAAATTTTTTTATAATGAATTAATCGTTTAAATGCATCGAAATATCCCTGTAATTGTTCATTTTTACTTTACAATTATGATAAAGTATCATTGTATAATATCCCGTTATAATTGGACCGATAAACTAATCACCGTAAAAAAAAATTAATATAATACAATAATATTACCCTTATATAATGGAATGCCATTGTCTTGTGTTATGAATTTCATAAGATGAACATTTTCAAAAACTAAATTTGAGAGTTGAAATATTGCAGTCAGAATATATAAAAAAAACAACATATTGACTGAAATGAACTATATAATCGTATCTGGATAATTTAAATCCCACAAAATTAATTTCCCTTATATTTGCTGTATTTTCAAAAATTTATACTTTTCATTATGGATTTTAATAATTTTATACATAATTTTATATGAATAATTGAAATCAGACAAAATCCCAAATTTCTCAAAAATGAAAGAAGTTATATGAGGTCTGTTTTTATTCTACTCTATAGGTATATATATAAATATGGGTCACCGCTTCATCAAAAGTATATTATTTAAATTATAATCCCCTTTCGTTTACATTTCTCTGTTTAAGGTCTTTATTTGCCCTAGGAATGTATACAGCTCTTAAACTGTGGTCATAAACTTTAATTCCCACAAATCCCGGAATTCTATATACATTTTTCTAAATATTATATTAAATTATATGTTTTATTATATGAGTTAAATTCTTAAAAATTGATAGCATTACAGCATTTAATCTTCGTTATCAGCCAGAACTGTATGTGTTTTTAAATCCACCAAATATTTCACTCTGTAGAAGCACACAAAAAGATTTAAGCGTGATCTAAGATTGATGGATATCTTATTGACATTAGAATCATTATTGGTATTTATTATGTCTTCGTTGCTATTAGTATTATTAATTTTATCTATTTATGAATATATTTATGATTGACTTTTTAAAGATAAATTTTATGTTTGATTATTTATCGGACATTATATTTTCGCCGTTTTTTTCTGACATGAGTATCTTCCGTTCTTTTAATATTTATTTTCTTTACTTTTTAAAATTCTACGCATTTTTTTACAAATTCCCTCAAATTTAAATTGTGTTATTTTCCTGAAAATATAGAATTTTCTGATTTTTTTAATCTAAAATCATATATTTACACTTTTTTCTGCTTTATATATAGTCTATAATATAATGGAGAATGTCATGGTGTTATTTTCTAATTTCTTCGAATATTACAAAATACCTGTTAATTCATGATTCTTTAAAACAGCAATTATATAATCTAATAGAAGCGCTATATATAATAAATCGGAACACAGGGGTTTAAGAAAAACGAATAAAATTTAGGCTTCAAATATCTTGTAAAACATCAAGGAAAGATATTATGATTGTATTTATGCGTGAAAACTATATTTTTGCGAACAGGAAAATCAATTTTTAAATTTACAAAGATCATTCTCTTGGTAATTTAAAAGCATCTTAAAAGAGATTATATTGAGGATTTTCATATATTTATAATCAGAGATTTACATAAAAGGAATGTTTTTATATAGATAAGAATTATGTATCGCCTAGAAAGATTTTAAATAGATATCAAAAACAATTGTTTTACATAATATTGTAATCATAGTTCTAAAGTATTTAATGTTATAAATTAAATGAACCCTTTAATAACTTTATAGACTATATTTATTCTCATATGGTGTCTTTTTTAATAAACTGAATATATCTTGTGCAGTTTTTATGCTTCCGTATATTTAACCCTTAAGTTATAAGTCATGAAAAAAACAGGCCTTAAGTAATATTTTATGAAATTATCAAGTGAAAAGATCAATCGGCGAATGTTCATACGTGTATTTTTTAAGCTTTGCATAATGTTTTTTGAATTTTTAAGGACAACCACGAAAAAGGAGTTTAATAATTTTATCGAAGAGACTGCTCCAAAAAAATTATAACATCAAAAAAAACAAATGTGTTATATATTTTTGTATTTCTTTCTTGCAAAATTAAATTTAGGGCTTCTTTGGAGTTTTCTCATTTGCATGTGATAAAATAATGGCAATTATTTATATATAGTCGTAAAGAATGCATACTTAAGTTTTCGGGATGATATCTGAGCCAATAAAATACAACTTTGAATTCCACCTCGGAAACATTGCCGCGATATCTTAAAGAAGCGAAGAGACTGAATAAATGAAGAAGGGCGTAAATTATTTAAATTTTTTACAATATTCAAAAATTAAGTATATTATATTTAAATCTATCTATAAATAAGGGTAAGAAGACAATGGATGATTTTAAGTGTCCTTCTAAATTAATTTTATTTTTAAAGAGGTTTTTATCATATAAAAAAACAAAAATCCTAGTTTTGCGAATTTAGTTGAAAATTGTTTGTATACTTATTGCAAAATAACATTGAAAAATTTCTTGTCAATAATACGCATTTGATACATTATTTGCGGGTCTCTAGACTAAAGACATATATATAGAAAAGGCATATGTAAGAATAATATTTCATACTTAAGTCCAAAGTATTAAATTTAAAATGTATTTTTTTTTGTGATTTAGACAATAATTTCTATTATCTATTTCCGATTATCTCTTTCTAGTATGCTATAAATTTTGAATTTGTCAGTGTAGAAACTTAAATCATAAGCAACACATAAAATATTTTGTAATTTTGGGAATTCGATAATTTTTTGAAGCCAATATTACTAACCATGCATTAAATAAAGTCTGATAGATCTTACAAAGAGAAGAATCTGCTGAAATTTATATGGATTTTTTTTTCTTTGTTTAAACTCTAGAATATATTTTAGATTGTGTAATCTTTCAAATTAATTTTTTGTGCCGTGGACTTAGTTCTTTTTATATTTATTTAAACCTGTGTGAAATTTTGTGCGTTTCATGTCCCACGTATGCTAATTGCTATTTATTTAAGCGAACCCAACTTTATTAATATTCAAATATATTTAAGTACATATTTAAAATTTTTAATAAATAAATATGTACCTATATTAGACGTATACTGTCGGCCTGTTCATTCTTAAATCTTTCTAAAGTAATACATTTGAATTCAAAATGAGTCGGGATTTATTTAATCATTTCAAAAAAAAATATAATATTGCGGCATATAAGTATGGTTTAATGTGATATACGCCTTCCAGCTTTTAAATTTTTTCTATCTCAATGAGGTTTTTTAATTTCTATAGATATCACCACAGCCGGTCATTCAAACTTTTTAAAAATATTCATTTCAATAAAAATTTTTAAATTTAAGATGCAAAATTCTTTTCGTTAAGTAAAATATCGAAATATCTTTAATATATTCCACATTGTAATTTTTTTTAGTGGATGGTCTTTTTATAATTTTATAATTTGTTGCAGATTGTGCTTTCCCCAATCTTTTTATATTGTATATGATGATCCTGCTATATGTTTTTAACTAGAAAACTATGATTCTCTAGCATTTTTTTATTTGTACTTTGCTATTGATATTTTTTATTCCCAATAATATTTTTTTCGCAAAAAAACGTAAATAATACTTTTTTTAATGTATTAATATCGCCTTTATACTCTAGACTGCATAGTGTCGGGTAAAGTGACAAAATCATTGTCTTCAAAGCTCTTCTTAGTCGATTCTCAGGTGCTACATCACCATCGTGACTTGCGAATTCGATAAAAAAGACACAAATAGCCAATATTAGATTTAATATAATAGATTAAAATTATTCATTCCTCAAAGATTATATAAAAACCAATCTAAAAAATTTTCTATGGATGCAGAATCCCGAAATATAAATGATGAATCATATCCTTTGAATTGTAGGGTTATTAAATTTCTGGGCCTGCTTTCTTTCCATTCAGCTAATAATATTTTTCTTTTGTATTTTAGTAAATATATCTAAAATCTTCTAATATGATGATTTATTTTTCGGATATTTTTGAAAAAAAAGATCAATTTATATTCATTATTTCAATAATTATAAATAGTATATTGACCTTGTAGGGAGATTTATAGTTATAAAGAATGATTTGGAAATATAGTTGCAGATAAAAGGATTTCATTAAAGAATATGAAAGATCTAGGCTTTATTCCCCTAAAAGGGTGATTTTTTGTGCTTAAAAGATTGTTATAGAACAAAATTAAATGTTGAAAATGCGATAATTTGAGAAATAAATCATGATTTGCACACAAAAGCGCACAGAAATTTGCTCATTTGTTTATCATTTAATTATACTACCTTTTACGGTTAGTTTTATGATAAATTATATGTTTTAAGAGCAGACATTTAAAGAAAAGGTTTTTTCAATTTGAATCAACGAATTTCATAAAGTTTAGGAGAAGATAATCGATTTAGATATTTCCTGAATATAAGTGATGCGAAAAAAATAGTAGCAAATCGGTTATTATTAACTTATTTCTATATTATTATTTTATTATGATATCCATATGAACTCTTAAGTTATATTTTAATAAAAAAATACAAACAATGATTTTATAACAAAATAATTATTTTTTTCATTCATTGAAAAGTATAAAGGCATATTTATATCAAAAAATGTGCCTAACTTCTTATTTATGTTAGAAATTTATGTGATCATCGTGTGATATAAAATATTTTTATGATTTTTAAACGATCTATTTTTTACACAAAATACCAGGGTCTGATCGTAACACTATACTCAGCACTGGTACTTATTTGAAGGCAATTTTGAAAAAGATAAATATTTGAAATTATCTTTTAATTTAAAAAAACTTGATGATTTTATTTCATTTTTACTTGATTTTTTCTTTGTAAGATTTTATACAATAATGCTTGGGATAAAATAATATTAGTATAGAGATAACACAGTTTTCTGTATATTAATAGCGATTGATAACAATAAAGAAACACGAAAATCATTTTATTTTGTATCCTAAAACTTCTGCCCTAAGATAGTAATTTTTTTGTTTTTTGTATTATATTTCTTTAAATATAACATACAGATCTTATGTTCATAGACATTTATTCGACTATTTTAAGGTTTTGTTTATTTTCCGATTAGTTCAGCACAGCAATTTGTATAATTGTAAGCCTTTTTGAATTTTAATTGTTACAATCTTTTTTTTATATATGATATCGCTCAAAACCACGTTTGCTTTATAGGAAAGAAGTTCTATGTTGTTTTTCTGCGTTTCCTCATATTAAATGTATTATATTTTTTGTCAAATTTACATATGCATACGTTTCTTATACATTTATTGTTTTTTTGAAAAGGAATGCCCTAACCTTTTATTTTTGCCCTAAATATGAAATAATTATCTGAATTTATCCCTAATATTTTGATTGTATCATTATGAAAAAGCCTGAAATCTTTTCCGCTAGTTTTATATTTGATCTGTATAAATATTATAAATTTCTGTAAAAGAAGTTTAAAATTAAATAAGGAAGATATTTATTCATGGGTTAATTTTCTTTTTATCGATTCTATCTATTTAGACGTAGTCAGCGTGTTGGAAATATTGCAAAACTCCTTGATGCATCTTTTGACACCTTCCCCTGATCTATCTTCATCAACTGCTCTTCTTCTCTCAAATGAAATGAGTTCAAGTGTCTTGTTAAAATTAAATAATAAGTAATTTTACATAACAAGCTTTAAATAAAGCATTAAAATAAAAAAAGCTTTTATATAGGTAAAAGAACTAAAGAAGTTTTAAATGAAGTAATAAATTTAAAAGAAGGTTTAAAATGAATTAATAATATTTAAAAAAAGCTATTAATTATTATGATAAGAATTAATTTAAAGATGGTTTAAAATGAAGCAATAATATTAAAAAAAGTACGTTTAAATGAAGTAATAAATTTTTAGAAGAACTTTTATAATTAAATGATTATCCTAATTTATTTTAAAGGGATATTAACTTATATATTACACATTGATGAACCCAATTCCCTTTCTTTTTTGTAAATAATTCATGATTTATGCATAAAATTAGATTACATTTCTAAATTTATATAATTTTGTTTAATATTTAATTTATCAAGTCAAAACTCCAATATTTTTAAAATGAAGTTATATGATATTTCTATAATCATTTAAAAATAAATCTAATAAATAAATTATTAGTATATTTGAAGTAATTTTTGATAGTTACGGAAAAATTATTCACGGTAATATAATCATAATAGAGGACATGGAGTTACGATCATATAAATTGTCAATTTTCGATTCCCCTTAATAGATGGAGAATTTATTTGTGTTACAGGTTATAAAAGATGATATGTACAGGATCACAACAAATGCAGAATCTAAACTATATATTACTGATAATATTACCCAATATTTTCCTCAAGTAAAGAATATCGTTCTTGTAACACCTTTCTACTACAATCCTAAAAATATTCTAGATAAAATATATAATGAGACCACAATAGAATCATCTATTAATATATATCCATGCACAGCAATTTCTTTTTTGGTGGATTCTCAAAATATATTTTATGTAAATCTTTTTAAATGTGAAGAATCCAGAAAATATTATTCTTTCGTAGAAATCATTCAAAAAAGAAAATTTAATTACACATTTTCAAAGAATTTCGAATCTGAAGTTCTGGAAGAAGTTGTTAATGATGTTTTTTCGGTGTTAAATTCAATGACAGGTAAAATAGTATTGGCTGGAAATATCTACTTTGATTGTGAAAATGAAGTTTTAAAAGACGAGTTCGAAAAGAAGTTAATGATGAAGGTTTGTTCAACAGATAAATGTAGCAGCAATCAAATAAGATACTTAAATTTATTGAAGATTCAAAAACACATAAGAGATGCAAGTTTTTCACACGAAGCTATCAAAAACAATGGTGTTAATTTGGGCTCGCTTATTGGAGGCAAAAGTATATTTGAAGGAACAAATTTTTTAAAAAGGGAAGACTATCTTGCTAAAAACTTAAAGAAGTTCAATATATATAGTAAGTATTAAATTTTGTGTCTTTATTTTTCTTAAGTAAATTTTGTTTATTAATCATTTAGTTTATTTTTTTTATGATCAAAGGAGAATAAGGATGAATATTTTTTTCAAATTATGCTTATATGAAGACGATATAATCTACATTTGACCATCATTATTATAAATGGAAGATCAAGTCGTCTTTTTTTATCAAAGAATTTATGCTTTAATCGAAAATACTTGATAAAATCATTTTAAACATTCTGTTATATACATCATTTTAAGGCGTTATGTTATTATGCATCATTTTAAACATTCTGTTATATACATCATTTTAAGGCGTTATGTTATATACATCATTTTAAGGCTTTATGTTATTATGCATCATTTTAAGTTGTTACGTTTTTGTGCTTATTTTTGCGAGTTTAATAATATTTTTATTATTTTTTCCAGCAAAATAATACTGAAACATGACATTTTAAGGCATTTTACTTTTGTTGGTGATTTAAGAATCCGAACTTTATTAACTTCCCAATATTAACGATTTTATTCATAAAACACAAAGAAACATGGCATTATAAGGCATTATGTTATCAAAATAATTTTTATTATGTTTCGTTGTGGTATAGTATAAAATTAATACTTTAACTTCATAATTATGATGAAAATATTACTTAAAACTCGAATAATTATACTTTGGTGTGGATATTCTGACATATAAGATTAAATATAATAAAAAGCCATCACGAAAATATTCTAGGTAATATTTATTCAAAGGTGAATATGGCCATTTTTGCTCAAATTTTTTTCTAAACGGAATTGTGGATAAAATTTAGTAAAAAAGAATCATATTTATAAAGATTTTGTCATTCAAATGTTTTACATCCGTTTTTCGAAAAAAAATAGCACTGAAGTCATATCCGTTTGTCATAAATGAATGTAATAATGGTTATTAATTGATCCACCTCTTGATTATATTGCATATTTATCATCTGATTCATATTTAAAAAATAATAATGTTGAATAAGATGTGTTTTTTTATTATTCAAGATTAATATATAAATATTGCTTTTATTTTTTACTGATAGTTATAGTTTTTTAATGGAAACAATAGATCTTAAAATAAATTTAAGAGCCCATTTTTAAAATTATTTTGACCCATAAACAGTATCTTCATATGCATCAGGATTTGGTACCCGTATTTAAATTGTTTTATTAATATTCCCTTGACCGATTAAACTCTTTTTGTAAAATTTAAATGTATTTATGGAACAATATGATTTAATTTTTTTCTTATAATTTTTTAAGCACCTAATCCTTCCCGATTTATTTGTGAAATCCAAATTTTTTTAATTTTTTTCTGTGTGCTGTTCCTCCTTCGCTTAGTTATGTATTAAAAGAAATTTTATGGGCTTAAAATTTAAAAAAACACATATATACGTATTTAATTATTTAAAATTGACGTTAATTTTTTTTCGGATTTATAATCATTAAAATTTTAGAAATATAAAATCTTATACACCACAAAAATAACGATCTATAAAAAGATCGTTAAACTCGCCTTTTACACGTCGAAATATTGGTGGTTTTTAGATTCATGTCATAAAATGATGCGTATATAGCGAAATAATAGGGATTTAGTTGTGTTCGGCAAAATAGTTTTCGTCATTCACACATAAAAATTCGCACATTTTTAAATTCGTCATTGTTATTTTATGCGTGAAATGGCGAATAAAGATAATAAATTCGAATAAATTTATTTTTAAACAAGATAAGAATACAGATGTTTATATGTGTGGAAGTACATCTAAAAGATATGCTTTTTTATAGTATTATATAAAGAACATTCTGTAAAGATTTATAATATCATAAAAAATCTTTACTGATATTTATTACTACTAAGATGGGTTGATGGTGCATAAAATAAACATAATTCAAATTCGCAATTACATGCTTTCTTTATGGAAAAATTATTTTTTTATACAACAAAATCGAAGAGGGAAAATACAAAATTCAGCTTATGGTGATAAATTTAGAAGATGAAAAAAATCACACTTGGATTGTTTCTTTTCAAAGTTCAATTCATGATAATGTGATTTTAGGTATTTCAGATCATATTAGACCCGTCACAAGCTAGTGTTAAAACAAAAATGGTCCAGACCAAGCTTTTTCTGTTTTTTATTAATGCATGGATTTTGAATCGAAAATTACATGAACGCAATTATTCTCAGTTGAATTTCTTTTTTAGGATTATACATTAAGCCTATAACTTTAAATCATAGGAAATCACTTTTCATATAAACTCCTGTTTATTCTCAACCAATTATACGCGTATGAGCTTTTATCAACCCTTATAGAACACGAGAACATATATTTTAATTTATTTTCAATACACACAAAATATATTCTAGAATTATAAAATTAAATTTTAGCCTGCAAAGTATTTCTTCCAACAATATTGGGTTCGATAGGTGCTTTTATATCCATTATTAATTTTTTAAATCAAATAAACTCCCCAGTTGAATATAAATTTGTAAATAAGTTACAGTTCACTATTTTTTTATACAATTTATATTCTTGAATCAAAAAAGAATGGTTAAAATGTTTTTATATTTACTTATATATTACTTAATAAAATTTTAAATTTGCTTTAGCTTTTGGGATATTTCTCAAAAATAATTACGCGACATATCACTGTGGATTTATAGTACGCTTAGTATATGGTCACTAAAGCATAATTGGCTCATCCAACTGTCAAATAAGCCATAAATTTACGATTTTTAAAGATAGTTCATTTATATTTCAATGACTATTTAGTAATAAATCAGCAAGCAAGTAAGTTGATTTTTTGATATTTAAAAATATGAAATTATCGTATTTATAGTAGTAGGAGCTAATGAAAGTTTTTTCAAGTGCGTATAAAAATATACATTTTAAAGTATTTAAATACGAATATATTGAAAATCAACCCAGAAGATATCTTATGATTTATATTTTTGAGCTTTTTATCCATTACTTAATTTAAAATATATTAAACTAGTTAACTTAAATTTTTAATATAAGTGTCGAGAATAAAGATTAAAATTCAAACTAGCGAACAAAAAATGACATATTTGAAGATTTTAGTCGCTTTTAATGCTCTTGACACCTATGTGATTGGCGTAAAAGAAAAAAAAAGCTTTTATTAATCCACTACGGGAGTACTGCACCCCTGTCATGTCTTTCGCTTTTAAAAACCGCCCAAATAAAGCTTTTATTGGATCATTGCACGGGTGCAGCACTCCTATCATACCCTTCTCTTTATATAAACATCTACAAAAAAGCTTTTATTCAACCATTGCATGGGTTCTCCACTCCTTTCATACCCTTCTTTTTCAATAACCATCTACAAAAAGGCTTTTATTCAACCATTGCATGGGGTTTTCTCTCCTTTCATATTTTCGCTTTCAATAATAGCATACAAAAAAGCTTTATTAAACCATTACAGGGTTTCAGAAATACCCTTCAACTTCAATAGTCGTGTTTAAATTAGCATAAAATTTTATCAAAAATTATCTAATTTTATGTCTCTAAAAATATAAATTTAACTTAAATTTTCTTATTTTATAGGGATAAATTACTATAGATTATTTGACATGACAAATACATCAATTTTACTTTAAAAAAAATTAACATGCCTAATTGTTTATTTTTATAAAATTATGAATAAGATTATGTGATTCTGTTTTGTGAAGTCAGATTTTAGCTAAAATATTTAGAGATTTTTGACGACAAATTTAAGTAGACATTGAAAATAAAATATAAAAGCTACTAGTCTTATATCATGGTCTTCTATGCGAATAATTTTTTTCTAGCGGGCAATGTTCAGCACCAAAAATGTTTGAAATATATATCCAAATCATTTTTAATTTAAATGGTGATATTAGCCGCGCTTGCTTTTGATGCGGGGATGAGGTTAGATAATATCCGTTCTAAAGTAAATAACAAAAAAATAATACATTTGTGAAAATTATATATGAAAAGAAAAAATTCATATATAAACGGAATAGCAACGGATTTTTATATTTTAGACCAGGCTGGCATTCTGTAAAGTAATAAAAAGCTTATTGATTTTCAAAGCGTTTTAAAGGCAATAATATATTTCAAATTGCACAAAAAAACATACTTTTTTTGATTCTAGTAATAGCTAACAAGATAACTTAAACGCAATACGTATCTGGATCTAAAATTTAAATTGCATATTAATATCCACAAGATTTTATTTTGTATGTTAAGAAAATATTTCTCAACGTTTATATGTTTTTTTATATGATATAATAATCTTAATGTGTATATATTTTTGATATTTCTTATATAAATACCTGATTATAGTAAAAATTTGATTTTTTTTTAATATTTTCTATGTTTTTTTAGTAGATACATTAGGTCATTTGTATTTTTATCATAAATATGATAGAAAAGAAAATGTGAGCCCTATAAATAGAGTAAATATGATAAATTTTATATAATATTACTTAAAATCGTTTTCAAGAACTAAAATTGATGACATATTTGTTTTAATATTTTTTTATGTAATTTTTATTTATATAAATTTAATTTCTCTCTCAATAATCGATGTAACTGTCTTGATATGTTTATCATAATCAGAAAAATTATATTTTACCAATATAGACAGTGTTCTGTGTTTGTTAGATCACACTTTCTTAATTAGCAGTAGACTAATTATATTTTAGATTTGGTTTGAAATTTTAAAAAAGAACTTTAAATTAATTTATTTAAGTCTAATTTGATTCAGATGAAAACTTAATAAAATCTCTAGATCTAAATATTAGCTCTAAGCTTAAAAATACCGTATTTGCGATATCAAAAGCAATTCACGTGAGACGACTTAATATGGTATTTAGATGGTCACATAAATTCGCTTTATGGAGGAATGTATCCAGTATACAAAATTAATACCACGTATTTTCTTGTTCTTCGTAAATCTATTCGAAATTTAAGTAGGTGATAAAAGTGTTTATGCGCAATATTTTATATTATTTATTATATTCATTCTAAAGAATGTCTTTACCCTTCTAATCCAGGCCACATTCGTAATTTATTTGTCATTTTTATACTGAATTTGTGTCTTTTCTCAGCACTAATATTTTAGATCTGTTGTTATATAAAACAATTTTTACCCAGAAATCTTAAATATGCCAATAATTCCAACCATATTATTAAAAACACACATTTATATCTGATTGTTCGAAAAAAAACGTTATAATACCACGAAAAGAATTATTATATATCGATTAAAAAATCGGATTTCTTACACCTAGATTTACTGTAAATGCAATCCCGAAAATTTTTTGTTGTTTTTTATAAATTAGAGTATAAAATTATAGGGCCTTTAATTGCCGTTGATTTAAATTAAATAGATGATTTAGTATTTTTATTATGATCTTTGATCTAATTTTTATGTTTAAATGTACAAAACGTATTTGAAACGCGAAATTTAGACTGATACAAATTATTTAGAAATGTCTGAAATTTATAGAATAACTAGTAATTCTTAAAATACCTTTATCCTTTAAAATATATAGTTCATAACTCAAGATTATTTAATATTTATCTTACAAACTTTAAAAATTTATTATGGAGAGAAAATATAAGATATATAAGTTAAATTATATTTCAATCATAAAAATGATATCTATTTGAGATTAATCTTTTTATTTTTTAGGTTTTAAAACAAAGCACTGTTTTCAGAATTGTTCATTTTTTATTTTGAATCTACAGAACATAATAATTAACTGTGATTTTGATTGAAATTAAAATAAAAAGGGCAAAAAATGATTTATGTTTTTTTCGGATAAATTCAAGCTAAGAATCTTCGGCGTTACTTCACTGAAAATCAAAAATAAAGTTCTATATCATATTTTCTATGGATTTATTAAACATAATTGCATAGATTATTGGGATATAAACATATTTTATTCGTTAATTTAATCAGTTACTATGAATTAGTGGCATTGAATATCTCTAGGGTGAGTCTTTAAGCTTTAAACATGGGAAAGAGTTCAGTTTAACCGTTATTGTTCACGAAAATACGAATCAAAATTGCTAAAATAAATTTTGTTAAACGTAATTATAATGTTTATTTACATTTATTACCGCCTTAAAAATTCCTTTGAATCATTAAATTTACTAGTGAGCACGTTTTAAATACTATACTTTGTTTAATATTACTGGTTGAAGAAACGAGATACCTTCTTTGTTTAATTCGAATTCTGATTCCTTGATTGTTTATCATATTTAATAAATTAGCTTCAATGACATTATTTTGGTTACATCGACGAGAACCAACTCAAAATCATCATGTTTTTATGTGGTGATTTCATTTCATATTTTTCGATTGTACTTAGGAGAATTCAAATGAAAAACACAAGTAATGATATATTCATGAAATTTGGATACAGATGAGTTTTTTAATTCAATGGTTAAAATATTTTATTATTTTTCTTCTTTAAATATTTATTTTTGGCAGTCTAATACCAATAAAACATCATTTGCCTATTTATAGATCATGAATCGGTAGGGATTTTATCGCCCTTTATAAAATTAATTAAATTTTATGTTAGTTCTTGATAAACATTGTTATCTGAAACATAACATAATTTGAAAGGCTCTAAATATTTAATATAATTGATTAAATGTAAACGTGCATTATGCTAAATTTTTTTAATAGAATATTCAACAATTTTTAGTTATAACACGATGATCCTTTAACACCGATAAAAGAGGCCTCTATTATCATTATAAATGAGCATAACATATGATTTAGTCACTTTTATAATTTATCGAGATTCACCCGATTCTTGAAATCCAAAATTATTATGTCTAATTTTTTTTTGAAGTCATTACCTATTTTTAAAGATCCGACGCATTTTTTTTTTGTTTCAAACTTCTCCTCGGTCCGCCTACATTCCCAAAAATTCATTAAATTTTTGAAATCGGGTTTTTTTATAATGATTGGGCTCACTTTCGAAATTTCTTGTGAATCTAACGGTGTGCACCTTTTTTTGACGATACATCTATTTGAATCTTTATTTTTCGGTTTTGTATTTAGATCTGGTTCAGGAGTCGTAAACCTAGCTCTAAGTGCTTTGAAATCTACCATTCGGTCGTTTATTTGTATTAAACCACATTTTCTATCCGTTTCCATGAGATTTATGGCATCTTTATATCTATTGAAGTACAATCCGTGTTTTTTGACGCTAAAATTCATTTATTGATATAATTTATTCTGTTTATTGATGAATATATATTAATTAATAACGTCTTGAGGGGATCCAAAAATTGATCGTTTCTATGTTGGTTCGTCATATTTAAAATTAAATATTTTGAAAGTGTATCGGAATCGTTTCAACTTTTTCTTAGTTTGTGAAGCCAATTTATTTGTGCTATAATTAAAAAAAATTCCATTTTAAAACATTAAGTGTTATTTTTTAAGGCATAAGGCATTTAATATATTTTCTTTCCTTTTTAGATATTCAAATAATTTTTGACATAAATTATCATCATGATAATTCCATATTTGCTTATTAATCGTATTTTTGGAAACAACTATAAATTGTTTTAGATTATTATTCGCGAAGAACATTTGATATATGTTCATGGAACATTTAAATCTTAGCATATAGCTAATAAACTTGAAAGCGCATTAATTAGATAATAAATTTGTTTGAAAATAATTTTTTCATATTACAATTAATCGTCGGTATATTTTCAAAAAATAGCCTTGCGTGGATTGCGAAATATATTTTTACACACAAATGTTGAATTGTTAGATTAAATTTAAATATACTGGACTTGGTTTCTTTAATCCAGTCCTTTTAGAGATATATTTGGTTATAAATAAATCAAAAAACAATTAATATCTTTTCATTATTAAGTTCATATAATTAGAATATTAGATCACTCTTCGGTACATGAGGGAACCCATGAATAGATTATATAAAATCTATAACTCATCAAACTGTTTTTTTTATTAATTATAGGCAATAATTATATTTTTTCGATCCTTAATTTGTATCTTAAAATCATATATTATTAAAATATTTCACGAAAAAAAAATACATTTTAAGTGTATTACTGATTCTTTAAATGGCAAAAAAATTTCGAGCCAATTGTCTTGATTTTTTTGAATAGTTTAAACAATTAAAATGCAATATTTCACACCAGTTTTTTTCAAATCGGTAGAAGTATGTCGTATAATTGCAGAAATTTTTAGATTTATTCACAATAAATCCAATAATAACAATATCACACTATAATTCAAAGCTTAGTACAAAATATGCAATGATTAATGCTATTAGGGTTAAAATACGTGATTTTTGCCGGCTAAAACCATGCACTCTACTTATCTTGAGCGTAATTGGCGTGCTAAATTTAGTTTCTCCAAAAATAGATAAAAAAATTTATAATTGAATAAATCGTGGTTTTTTCATTTGATATTTAGAGGATTTTAGCAAATAGTGAACCCTTCTTCTATTTATGAAAACAGCCTAATATTGTGTTTGACAGAGAGGATATTGGGATTTGGCCTTTAGGAACCTTAAAAGATGTTTTTGATTACTTTATATGAATTTCTTATGATTTATATATGAATTTAACTAAAATGAAGAAATATACGCTTTTTTTATTTACTTGAGCAAAAAAAATTTTTGTGATTCCAGAACATAAATCCATATTGATAAATATATTGAGGGAAGCCTAAAATGCAATTTATACATATTATTCAAAAAAAAATCAATTTTGGAAATGATTAAAAATAAACATGGTTGTGCTTTAATGTTGCATTTTTTTTCATTACACAGTACAGAAATAGATTTTAGCTTAGATCATTTTTATATAGCCTTCTAAATTATGACTCGAAAAATATGGAAAGTTTTTATAACTGGAATAGTTCAAAAATAAATAATATATTTTTATGTTTCTAGATGCTAAAGGTTCCGAATTTTAAATACCTCTTAAAGTGATCAACCGACGATAAAACCATAAAAGACACACAAAAAAATACTAGATTATTAAAACCTTTTTTTGGTGTTTTATAGCTTTAAAAAGATTTCTCTTTTTTATTATAATTTTTTGTGATCTTTAACATTTATTGGTAAGTCTCATATTAATTTTTTTTTCATTGATCTAATTAGCTAAAAACAAAATAATACATATCTAAACTGTTTAAAAACAATAATATAAAATATTTTTTTTTAAAGTACCTGCGGCTATATTAATTCATGTTAAACTCTAGATATACTTTAAAAACAAAATGGACTTATATTTTGAATTTCAAGCGTATGCAGTGGCTCTATTTTTTCCCTATGATATTGTATGAGTTTTATTATTCTATTAATTTTTATTATCGTTATAACGATAACTATGCATTATTGTTCCTAAAAAATTGGTTAAGTTATGTAGTCTGTTAATTTTTTCAAAGAAAATTTAATAAAGTCATCGTTTTTATTTTGTCTAAAAATATTTAAAAAATTTTTCGTAATTATTTTTTCCAAATGAATCTATAAAATTTATTGTACTTATTTTAATCAAAGAAAATTTAATAAAGTCATCGTTTTTATTTTGTCTAAAAATATTTAAAAAATTTATCGTAATTATTTTTTCCAAATGAATATATAAAATTTATTGTACACATTTTACTAAAAAATTTTTAGAAAGTTGTTGCATTATTTTTTTGTAAATTCTTTGATCTCTAAGTCTAAATTAGAAAATTATGTTTAAATAAATATCTTTATTATCATCAATAATAACCTCACATAATCGAATATTGGAGTTATTTCTTAGTTATATGCCCAACAACCATTTATTATGTTCATGTAAGCTCTAAAATTCAAAAATTAAATCTTAAATCAAAGATTTTATATTATTTTCTATAGTTTAGTTTTGGATTATGATGCTTTTTATTCCTTCACTCGCTGCTTTCTAAAAATCAAATGTTTTACCTCATGTGATATAAATATCACGACATTTTAAATCCGCTAATTCTTCAGCTACAAAAATCTAATATAATTTTTAATTGTAACTTATTTTTTATTTTAATGTTTTTTCGAAATTTAATACAAATTTTGAGGCATCTCAAAGTAATTAATATAAAATGCATCTTTTATTATAATACCGTAAATAAAATAGATTTCATATATTCTATATTTCATTTTTTATGAAAAAAACAATCAATTGACTTATTTTAAAAAAATCGACAATATCGTATTTAGCATACTGGGAAAAATATATAATAGCATTTTATAAGTAGTTTGAGACGAAACATGAGCTCATAAAAATCTTTAAATGCTAATTATGTAAAATTTTGATATTGATGATCCTCTTTTACGTAAATGAATTTTTGAATAACCACTTTCATTTTTAATTTCTTTGTGGTCTTTTTTCATTTTTTACTGGTGTATTATGTGCTAACTATTAGATTACTAGGATTAAATCGAAAAATTTTACACGTAAAAAACATGGTTTTTTATTGTACTATTGAATTTTTCTAAAATTTAATGATATTATTGATTAAACACCCTAATAAACGACTGCATAAGTTTTTGTCTGTAAATTTATAAATTCAAGCAAAGAAATATTGAAAAGGTGTTAAAATTTTCTTTTTTTATAGATTTGATGTGTAGGTAAAGTTTAGGTTTTTTTTCATAAAATTTAAAGCTAAAAATAAAATTTAGATGTCATTAAATACAATAAAAATATTTACATAGGGTCTTTTATCTAAATTTATAATATCTTTACGAACATGAATCCACAATTTTTATAGCTAAAAAAGGTTACATGTTAGTTAAATTATCCATTTTTTCAAAATTCGCTTAGTTCATAAAAAAATAAGAGCTACTTTTTGTTATGCTTTTTCTTTCACAAGACTTATTTTGGTTATTCTGGGGTTAAAAAAAGCCAAAATTCTGCTTTAATCCTAATTTTAGTATTTTGTTATATCGCCAAGATTTAAATGTGATTTAAATTTGTATTTATTTCCCAAAACAATATTTGACAGCTGGTTTTAGCATTTGTTAAATAAAATATACTTTTAACACCCAAATTATAAATATTTTATTTGGCACGGATATATATTCACTGTGTAAAGAATATTATAGCGTTGAATTACTTATTTTTATGTATTTAATTTGTATTGAAAATCGATACGGAATATAATTAAATTTTGCATCCTTAAGTGTGATGATTTGTATTTAATCTTCATGTGTGAATTTTTCATCTAAATAATGGTACATTATTTTACTAACAAATACTTGATTAAGTATTTTCATTTTTTTCGTAATTTTAGATAAAATATATATTTTTTAGTACTGTTTCTTAAGAACTGTATATATTTCAAACTATCTCTGTAATTTAATAAAATAATGAAATTACACCCTTTTCAACTCGATAAAAATATGTCTCGCGCTTTCTACATGCGTTAAATGCGTTTTAAAGTCCAATTTTTCTTGTCGTTTTATTTATATGTCATATTATTTCATAATAACTCTTTAAGATAAAAATAATTTTTTCGATGGGTTTGAATTTATCAATTAAATGTATTATGGATTAGAGTTTTTTTGTTTAATTGTTGGAAGTGGTGTAACCACAGCTCGCTTTTCGGCTGCAAGAAGTTATAAATAAGTGGTGTAAATGATTATTTTTTTACTTATATGTATCTATATTTATCAATAGATCACTTATAGGCTGTTAATTCATCTGAAAAAAATTAGAATCTGACTATATGTTTTTTATTATTTACTGTGTTTAATATGACATTTATCTACAATATTGCAAGCAAGATATACATTGAAATTATTTCGGAAACCATATTTACGGCGTTCACAATTTTTCTGGATTTTAAATATGTATATGAGGTTTTATATGATAAGAAATAAATAAGAAAAATTGTCTTAATTTTATGGCAGATCAAATATTAATGTCATTGTGATGATACTTAATTCATTCAATATTTTCAAATCAACCACTTTCGTTTTAAGGCAGCTTGTTTATTTTGGAAACATTTTAAAATCATGCCACTTTCTCACTCCGACTACTTGTTGATTTTTACAATATCAGATCACACTTCTGTTTCATAAAGTTTCTTTATTGATTTTGAAGATATTTTCATAGTGTCCCCTTTTTCTATAACATCGTCTTCATCACTAATATACACTATATATTTCATTATATTCTACCTTCGCCTTTTTTATAGTAACGGAAATATAAAAAAATGGAATATAATAGTATTTTTTGTTTATCATATGGGTAAATTTTTTACATCTGTCCAAAACATGCAGAATTTATGCTGTGTTTTTTCAAATACTATTTTATTGACTCTCAATTGGTAATATTTTACAGCTTTCATTGCAAAAAACCTTTTCATAGATGCAAATAAAATTTATAATAATGCTTTAATCGATTATTACGATTTTTCGGCGTATTTTTGAATCATAAAACGAATTAATTTTCTACTTTGATTTTAAATAAACTGAAATTTTGGTTGTTTTTTTTCTAATGAATAGTAAATTTGATGATTTTTATATTAAATATGTCTATACATTCCTAAAATCTTAAAAATAATAATACGGGCAAATAGTTAAAAATCACGGATTTAATGTAGGTAGTTTAAATAGCCTTTATTTAGAAACAATATCAAGAAACTTTACATATCAGTATAAAGTATTTATAAATATATATCAAAATCATAGATAGTATAAATTAAATTTCAGAGTAATTTCAGCATAAATTTGCATCGCAATCATGCCTAACATAAATTATATTTCTAAATGGCTGCCTCATAAATTATGTGAAAGAATAATGTACAGTATAAGTTATATGTAAAAGCAATAGATGATTAAAATTATATGTAAGAATAATAGCCATTATAAATTATAACTAAGAATAAAAGCTGATATCAATTATATGCAAGAACAATAGCTGATATAAATTATACATTGAATTTTATCTTGACAGAAAATTTCCTTTAATAAAAAAATTCTTATCATAGTATAAACCTTTTCCTATAATTGATGTATCTTGAAAAATCCATTTAAAAAAACCTTTTCCCAACGAATCTACCCATTCTAGATGCTATACTTGTGCTCATGTGATCTATTTCGTCAATAGTTTTGTATGTGCATAGCTTAAAAACGTCTTCGACCTCTTTTTTTAGCATTAATATATGTTTTTTATGATTGGTTAATATTACGAAATTGGTTTCTATGTCTCTAATGATGCTACGCATGTTGTAATTTGATGATCCGATTAAAGAAATACATAGAGGTTCAATATTTTCATGCCCGTTACGAAAGCACCAAATACCCTTAAAATGAAACGATGAGTTTTCCCGTTTGTATTCATAAAAATCCATATTTATAAGCTTTTGTATTGCGTTTTTGATGCCTAAAACATATTCTTCGCATATTATTTTGTCAATAAACTTGATGTTAGAGTATTTAAAGTAATTTGGATCGGGGATTGCCACCATCATTTTTGCCTTAGTATTTTTAAGAATTGAAATGTGCATATCAGAAAAATTTGGGTATCCAGTGCTTATATAAATTTCATCGAATTTTTCTGAAAATATTTTAGAAAATACTTCGATTTCCTCATTTTCTGAAAATTTAAAGATATTTGTGCCTTGGTTTATTGAAGACATTGTTTTTGAAGATAAATATTCATTTGGAGTTTCGTATTTTAAATAAGTCCGAAATATGAATTCCTTTAAATGTTCTACGAATTTTGCATTATTTATTACGATGTAACGATCTATTCTATTTTCAAAATATGTGTCTTCTATATTGGCACCAGTTAAAATAATTTTATCGTCAAACGTATAAATTTTAGAATGTAAAACTGACATTATTTCTTTGAATTTTCCCGGTAATATTGACGTTAACATGCCACATGTATCATGGAAAACAAAACAGTCTCTGAGATCGTATTTATCAACCATCTCAAAGAATTTTACTGTTCTATGCGACCTATTCTTATCTAATATAAAGATTGTGCGTTTTCCATTTAACTTCCGGTCTTGAATGATTTTACATATATTTTCACATTTTTCACCAGTTCCAAAATATAAAGATGTACAATATGCTTCATTAGATTCTTTGAGTAATTTGATAAAGCGTTCATAAAAACAAATCGGTGTTCCAATAACTTCAATATCTTCTACTGGGAAAATTTCAAATTCCTTAAATTTTTTTAGAAACAGATCCATTTGGGTTAAATTCAATCGAAAACAAGTAAATTTCCAAATGATTCTAGGATTATAATTATTAGTAAATCCCATTATAAAAGAAAACTTTAATTTATGCGTAATTAATTTTAAAATCAAAAATAGATTGATTATAAATGCTATCAGAATAAATTTTTGACAGCTTTATTAATTTTCAATAAAAAAAGAAGGTAAAAAGCCTTTGCATTATATCATCAAAATCATCCTTTCCCCTGCAATTAATCTATGCTATTACCGTAGGAATATATAAAAATCGATCCTATATTAAGTTGAATTTAATCCTTCTGCCCTCTAATTGATCGATTACCAAAATTAAGCAAAGATATTTATCCTCTCTTTTATTTTATTTCATTACATGAAATCACGATAATAATAATATTTGAAATTATCTGTACGAAAATAGATTATTTATTTAATGTTTATTATGAAGAACTCTTAAAAACTAAATTAAACCAATTTCTTATACAAGACTAAAATATATTTTCACATGCATCGATGCAAAGTAAACAAATTAACTTTGAATAGACAAAATATTATTTAATTAAAAGTAAGAATAACTTTCTAAAAACCAATTCAAAAAAAATTATATAGATAAATACATCTATCAATAATTTTAGCCATGCATCGATTTGCAGTGAATAATTTAATGAGCTTTGAATATACAGAAATTTATTAAAAGAGATTATAATACCTTTATAAATAATAAGCTCGAAAAAAAATACATAGAGAATATATCTAACAACTATTTCCACTATTTTTTAAGTAAGCAATCTTATTATATTTAAACTAACAGAATAATTAGTACAATATAAGAATAAATCGTAATAATTAAATCAAAAATATTTTTTATGTAAGAATAACATTTAATAACTATTTCCACCATGTATCGATCAGCAGTAAATAATTAAATAGGCTTTGAATAAACAGAAAGCTGTTTTATGTCATTAAAGTATCTTTATAAATAATAATGTTGTAAAATTAACTTACAGAAGTTTGCATCAATATATGACTTAAACACTAATTTCTACATATGATAGTGGATATTATTTGACATGTACCATTGTATCAAATCATATTTACAGCCATTTAATTTATTTTAAAAATAACATTAATCCAATATATTTTATTGTCAAAGAAAGCCTTTTACGAGCTTAAAATCACGTAACTTTTCAAAAAATAATACTTCTGTTTCTTAGAATGAATTAAAAATATTTTCAATATTAATTTAATTATTTTATTTTGCTATAATGGTTCAGTAAAAAACACTACCCGTTTCGAACATTAGTATTCGCACGAATAATGTTATTAGAAAGACTGTTAACTTCTAGAACACAAAAATGTTTTTTATAAACGAATTTATTGAATGGTAACTATTTATATTTTATTAAAAACCTAAATGAAACTGTTAATATTTTTATTGAACCAAAATATTATTTTACATATATTTTTAAATTAATAAAATTCATTCTGATAAATATTAAATATATTTTTTAATTGAATATAATAATACGAAAATATAGTAAGCATTAGATTCTCCATATTTTACTGGGTCTTATGAGCAATTACCTAAATATAGCTTCTTTTGGTATTATGGAAAAACTTATTCACTATTTTGAAGGCCCTTTTACATTAAATTATAAAAATTATTGCTCTTTCTCGTATTATGGAAAAACTTTATCAATATTTTAAAATTTCCTTTATTACAAATTAAAAAATTATAGCTCTTTTTCGTATTATGGAAAAACTTATTCACTATTTTGAAGGCCCTTTACATTAAATTATAAAAATTATAGCTCTTTTTCGTATTATGGAAAAACCTTATCAATATTTTAAAATCCCCTTTCATTAAATTATAAAAATTATAGCTCTTTTTCGTATTATGGAAAAACCTTATCAATATTTTAAAATCCCCTTTCATTAAATTATAAAAATTACAGCTCTTTTTCGTATTATGGAAAAACTTTATCAATATTTTATAGACCCATTTACATTAAATTATAAAAATAACGGATTTTTTTTCACCTTCCTTATTTTTACAATTTGAATTTATGAGTATATTGAAGGTTTAAATAAATGAAAATTTCATTATTTTTACCTTAAATAACTCAGATATCGAGAACGATTTACCCATGTGCTCAAATTGGTGATTTTAATATAAAATAATACTATAAATTATTAAAGACTGATAATTTATTCTTCATACAAAAATTAAACAGAAAAATATTATATTGATATTAAGAATTTGCGAAATTTATATTTGAGAATTAAAAAGACAAAAAAAAACGCCTTTAAGCACTTACAGGTAAACCTCGACCCCGTGCTTTTAATTCAATCAAAATATAAAGTGCAAATTATCTTTATATCGTGCATATAATTTTATACAAAATACCTGTTTGCCATTTTAATCTTTAAGAATGCTTTAACTTGTATTTTCACATGTTTAAATACATGCTATAATAAAATAAAATTCTTATCAAATATTATTCTTTTGCAACGATGATGATTAATAAAACCAGAAATAATTTATTTATTTGCTAAAATTGCGAAAATATAAAATTAAAATCCATAAATATATTACAAAATCTGAAATTACATATTTAAAACATAAATTGCGCGCAACAAAAAATTATGGTAATGGATTTTATTTGTCAAGCTCGGGATATTATAAATATATTTTTGGATGTATATAACGAAAATAAAAATATATATTCTAACGTTAATGATCACTGTTGAGTTTAGCATACATTAAAAACATTTTATTGCACATAAAAGAAAAAAGATGCTTTTATAAACAACAGAAATTGTTTAAACCAACTATCCGTCTATTATGATAAGAGTATAGTGTGATGAAGGATTTTAAATAATAGTTTATACTCCTTGAGAGGGTTCGTTCGGTAGATTTTCACCAGAAGATTTCAAAGAAGTAACTCGATATAGTAAAATATTTTACAGTGAAAATACCCCGCCAAAACACTTTTATTGCAGAATGGCGGGCTCATTCTCGCCTAGTAGTTGAAAGGGGAACTCACAGTAGTCGAAGCCGCAAGGCATGATGCATGTGTAATACGAAAATGCGCGAATAGTAAATTCTATAATATGTTGGTTTTTTCTGCTTTCCACCGACTTTTAGGATGCCTAGAGCCTGTTGGGTGATATAAAAAAATAAAGTAGAGTTGTTTTGTTTGTAAATATAATACCAACTGAGCTCGAATATGTTTATAAACACAATAAATTTATCTATCAAGTACGTTTATTCTTTTAAAAACGACTGGTTTTATTTACTTCAAACACTCATCAACCCACCCTCTTAATTTTAGCGTGTGAAAAGTAACCTCTATACTTTATAATTATCGCAAAAGCATGTTTCCCAATTATAAATTTGTTTAGCGTAAATAAAAAAAGACTCGCATACTGAAAAAAATGTATTCGAAAGATAATCATGATTTATTAGTATTTAGATTAGTGTTTTAACATTTATTTAGCCCATATAAAATCGATATCAAAGGTAAATTAAAGTATATAATTCACAAAAAACAATGAAATATATTGTCTTATTTAAGGACAAAATTTATTGATATGGCATTTATTATATGATTTATCTACTGGTAATGTAGATAAAAGATCATGTAGTGAACAATATATTTATTTTTACATAAACAAAAGAAAATTTAAATTAGGAATTCATTCATTTAATGATGTATCTATAATATTCACCCTGTTTCATTTTTTTTGGATTTAAGCTGCACACACGCAATTTTTTTCCTATTAATTATTTCCGTAAGACATTTTGACACAATTACTTGACTAAAACCATCATGTTTGGTGATTATCGTCAAAAATATTTAAGCTATATTTGTCTATAATTCTTATCATATGAGGTGTCGATTTTTTTCATACGATTTGAATACTCTATTATTTAGCGTGTGGAAAATCAAAAAAAAAATTTTTCTTTTAATTCAAAAACACATCCCTGAAATTAAAAACCACGAATTATATCACAAAAAAACGTTTAATAGAAAAGGATTAAATATTTATTTTTGAGTTCATTTATTATATTGACTTTAATAATAAAATACAAAGGTTTATAATTTTAATGTGTAATCAAGTATGCGAAAAATTGGCTTGCTTTTATTTTCGAATTCCTCATAAATTTTTCATATATTACTAAAAATAATTTATTTCAACGATCTTCAGAAAAATTTAATATCTTGTTATTTTATGTTAAATAAGATTAAGACCTAAAAAAACAAAAACCTTTTAGATAAATACTTTAATTTCACCCTGAGATATTTAAGAAAGAATATTATTTTTTGGTAACTAAAATTTATTCTCTTTTTTGTTTTTT
Source organism: Rhyacophila brunnea (assembly GCF_057557595.1). Lineage (NCBI taxonomy): Eukaryota > Metazoa > Arthropoda > Insecta > Trichoptera > Rhyacophilidae > Rhyacophila > Rhyacophila brunnea. Next base: position 864,243 of record NW_028233235.1, read on the forward strand.
TACTGTGCCAACTATGGTCTTCATATACTCAAATTTGAATCTGGTCACTCATATTGTTTAAAAATACCTATCGCTGTATTTTTTTGAGTTTAAAATTTTAAAAAAGATTAAAGTGAGATATGTGCACTAATATTGCAAAAGGATTATTCATGCTATAATATTTTTAAAAGATATTGAAATTGAAACTAAAAATAATAACACAGGGAGGGTAGTTTATTCTTTTTTTAACTAAAAATTTCCTGTAAAAATATCTAAATTAGAGCCTTTATTACTTTTAATAATATAAATATTTTTTTTTGCATTATGACTTTTTAAAAATATTTTTAAATTGAAAAAAAAATAATATTACAGGGGGGAATGTTTTATCCTGATTTTTATATTTTAAATTTTCTATAAAATATTTAGATCTGAATTTAACCACTTTATTCACAAGAAATTTATTTATTTTTGATTTTAAACCTTATCAAATAAATAATTATTATAAAAAAATATAGGTTTATAAAAATTTGATTTGAGCCCAAACGCCTACCTATTATTTCAATTAGATGGTTTATTTTAACTTGTTCTTCAGTTTGTATATTTAATTAGAATAAATTTATCGAAAATCTGTTACCCTTTACGCCCGTTACTTTTAAGGAAAACGAAATTCACATAATTTATGTAAGGGCTAAATATTTCTATAACACTTGTTTATTTGTGTTTTCTAGTAAATATAGCTTATATGTTTTATATGTTGAAATATTTAAAAAAATTACAGAACAATTAGATTTTTATCTTTTTATATTTGTTCGAGTAAGCCTTTAGATTACTCTATAGAACAGATTTGGCCAATGCATCTTTTAGCCTCATCATCTCTACGACCTTTATATATTTATTTTATACTTTCAAGCGTTATCAATTCAAGAGTCTTTCTTAATACTATTGTTTGCTTCAAATGGTTTTGTTCTGTTGGGCTTCAACTAGAAAAATTATTTACATTTATATGTACATTAAAATTAGTTTGGTATATCAAAGGATGCTATCTATCCTTTTCATGGCTAATTTATTAATTATTGGGTAAAATGGTTGCATAGGTATATTATTTAAAAGGCACGTGTTAATTATCTATTTCTCATGAAATTTATAAATATACACTTCCAAGAAAATTTTTAGGTAAAAATTAACCTATTATTTACCTAGATAATATCTGGGTTAGAGTCTAAACATTGTTTTTAGATTTATTAATGGTTAAGTTGCCTTAAAAAATAATATTTTTCGAAAGCGATATATTTTCTAAAATTTCCGCATGTTCTTTATAAAACATACATTAGGTATCTTGCTCTTTATTTATAAACGCCCACCCTCATCAATTTAATGCATATATATTCATTACATATGCTTTAATATTGTTGGATTATTTTAATAGATTGTGTAATAACTCAATAATTTAAAATTGATTTGTATCGAAGAAATAAACTAAATTATAATACTACTGTTAATTTAATTATGCTACAATTTTTGATTGCCCAGTCGGTAAATATGGAAAATGAATTGGAGATTCAAAGCAACATTATAGATTTTATATCAAAACTTCCACACGAAAAAAAGCAGCTTCTTTACAATGATCACATATTTTGTGCTGGATTTATAAAGATTCTTGATCGAAGCACAATAGGATTTATCTTTCATCTCATAAGCAAAAATGTGAATCTTGATATTCTAAAGACCACGAATTTTTTTATTGACAATAATAAAGGAGCTGTGCAAACCTTGAAGATCTTGAAAAAACTTGGTCTTTTAGTTAAAAATAATTCATGGATTTATATTAATGAATTATTTAAGAGCTCATTGCTAAAAGGTCTTTGTGATTTAAAATGTGAACGTGATTTTGTTCAGTATACAAATAATGAATCAAGTAATTTTGAAATTGAAAAAAATAAAACTAAAGCAGAATTGAATGAAGAAAATGGTGAAATTTTTTATGGTGAGATTCTGGGATTAATTGTAGAGAAGTTAGAAAATACTAGGCATCAAGAAATCAAGAAGATACTTGTTTTTACTGATATTATCAACAATAAACTTGATATAACAAATAAAGGATTCGATTTTCTCTTAAAAACTAGAAAAGAGCAACTATGGATTCTTTTACTAGCAATGATTTCCTATATCAACATAAATCAAGGAGTAGATGTGCTAAAATCAGTTTTAACTGTATTTGAACTAAGCCTCTTAAGGCCGTTTATCAAATACAGAACTGTAAGTTGCGATGAAGAATTATTTAAACTTTTTTATTTCCTCGAGAAAATTGGGCTTGCTAAAATAACTGCACAAAATGAAGTAGAAATCATTTTTATTATTACCGAATTATTCGTGAATCTTTTCGAGGAACAAAAATCTATAAAAGACGAATTTTTGATTGTAGAAACTACATTTAAAATATATGCTTACACGGATTCAAAATACGAGCTAAACATTTTATCACTTTTTTGTAGTATATGCTACCGTTTACCGGGCCTTTTTTTGGGAATTTTAAACGAAGATTCAATAAATAATGCCTTTAATCACTCAATCACCGCAGAGCAAATCAATCACTATTTAAAAAATAAATCAAAATTTCTTCCCGATAATGTAAGCGAGCAAATTTTAATATGGGAAAGTAAAAATAATAGAATAGAAGCCAAGGAAGCATCTATGTTTAAAGGATTTTTAAATCTTTCAATGTTTCAAAAGTGCTTGGCTTATTCCAAAGAAAAAAGATGGGTGCTTGAGTATTTTGAAGATAAAAGAATCATTTTTATATTCAATGAAAATGCCGAAGATTTCAAAGCATATATCAAAGATAGTGGTTATCACTAATTAAAGGCTTAAATTTTTTAATATTTTACGCTAATATGGAGGTTGTTAAACCCGAAATTAATTTTGTATCATAAAATTGTATATAAAATTAAAGTATTCAAGAAAAACTGATGAAAAAATACAGCTACTACATATACATGCACCATATAAAAAATATGAAGTTCATACACCGATGTTTTCATATGTAAATTAATCTGATTTTTACTTTATTAAAACAAAGACCAGAATCGAAAAAGTTGAGTTACCTATAATTTTACTGAAATATACATCTCAGTTTTAAATTTTGCCAGCGTCTTAAAATTTCTTCTTATTGAATGGTTGATGATGTCCCAAAATTAAAGACTAGGTAGTAGTAAATTACACCATAATTAACCCATCCATCATAAGTTTTCGTGTTAAAAAATTTATTGAAAAAAAATACATAAACATAAGTAAATAAAAAAATTGAAGGTTTATTATTAAATAAACGCTCTCCACATCTTTGATTTGTATCTATTTTATTTTTAAAATATTGTGTAGAACCTTATTAAACACAAAATGTTCAATATAAAAACGGCTATCTTGTTAATTCAATGAGCGGATTATATTTCATTCTTTTACCTTAATTTCTTGACGGAATCGATAATATTAGTATTATTTATTGAGTCAATGCTATAGAAAGTTAATATCTAGCTAAAAAAATGAAAATTACCAATTTTAATAACAGAATCATGGAATTTCTAGAAAAAGTCATATTTTGTAATTAAACCCTTGATTTCTCGACGATATCAAAAAAGTTTAAATTTATCAGTTTATTTTTTAACTATCAATAATTTTTCTAATATTGCTATACTTTAACCCAATATCCAATAAAATTAAATATGTCTAATGTAATACTCCAGATTTAAACTTTTTGTAGAATGATTTTAGCAAAATTTGTTTTATATCAAAAATTGCATGAATTTTTATATAAAAATCGAGGTATTTCTGATATAAAATACAGTTAGTTTTCTTACTGAGGTGTTTATTTGGTATATTTCGTAAAAAAAGGATTGAATAATTGTATTTATTTGAAATTAAATTATATTTTATAAAGGTGCCAAATATGCAATCTATTTTTTGTGTATATATTAAAATATTCTCTATTATTTTTGTATAGAAATCTATTTATCATTCGATAAATAATACATTAAAAAAATATATAAGAATGGTGGTTATTTATATCCGTTTTTCAGAAATAATTTCAAATAATGCTTTTTGTCAAATCGATTAGATTAAAGAACGCATTTTTAAAATTTATTATAAAACATTATAAAGTCGAAAAATATATAATTAACAAGAATAATTATTCTATCCTGTATTTATTCATTTGTATTTTATTAAAACATTACAATTGGCTTCAGAACCATCATATAAATATGCAATAAAACAACGTTATAATAATTTATTTTAAGCCTGCGAAATTTCTTGATTTACAGAATTGACTGGGCATTATTTCTGTAATTTAGTTGAAATAAAGTTATGTATATTTGGGGTAATTTTATACAATAATTAGTCAAATTTCAGAAATTTGAAGGGTCTATATAGTTTTATTACTGTTGTTTATATTGAGATTATTCTAAAAAAATTTAGTCTCATCACAATATTTTATTTTTTATGTTTTTTTAGGCTTTATTTTTTTAATAATTTTGCTTGAAATTATCAGATAGAAGTCAAAATACATAAAATGTACCATGAAAAAATATAAAAAGACTTACAAATAAAAAAAAATCGGCTATGTAGTTTTATTCTTAAAAAGTATTATGTGGTTCTGTATTCCTTACTACGATTTACACTGATCACAAATAAGCTTATTATCAAAATAAATAATAATTTCTTGCACTTATAACCTAAAAACAAATCCACAAAATACTAAAAAGATCATAATTTTTAAAAATCACTGATTCTAAGGGCACTGACTTCTTAATCTTCAAAATCTAGATTTTAAGACATAGACCATGCATATCAAGTAAGTATATATTTAAAAAATGTAATTATATCATATTTTCGCATATTACAGTTTATTTATGCGATAATTCTTAATTTGTATATTTCATGCCAAAATAGAAAATTTAACACCCAAATATATCAAATAAAAAATATAAAGAATTATTTCAATTTTTTATGTTTATGAGTCTCTTTTTATATGTAATTTAGTAATATCAATATAAATATTTATAAATTAAGATTCATGGTTGAATTACATTTGAAACTGGCCGAACCTATAAAGTAAAACTTTACTACTACACTAAGAATAATAATTCAAAAAATTTGTGCCTTATTTATGATATCCATTCATCAAAAATAATATTGTTATTTAATATCATGGTCTTAAGAGAATAAGATGCATCAAGCAGATTGTAAAAATGATCTGATGAAAAGAAGTATCAGATAAATATGTTCTATTGAGTTATCATAAGTTTTACTTGAAAACTATAAAAAGTTAAAAATCAAATTAACACATGAAAGAAAATTCAAGAAAATAAATCAATAGGATATAAATACAAAGGCATTATACACCACCTCTGTTTAATCTAAAATATAATCAAGATGAAAATTGGAATATAAAATTAGAATTGAATAAAAAATTATAATCTGAGCGAAATATAGAAATACCGGAGCGCAATAGCCTTAAAAACCCACATGTTTTGGTAAATACTAATTACTTATGATTAAACTTTCAAAAAAAATATTTTAAAAATGCGGTATTTTCGATGTCAATTTTTTTTCACATTCTTATTTCTAAATGTTATCGTATTGTTTTATTCAACAGTATATGTATTTATTTAAGTCTCAAAATATACAAATATTCCTTTATGGCATACTTTATTACAACCCAATCCTTTTCCTTAAGTTTGCGAATTGTTTTGTGCTCAACTTTAAAAATGGTGTTTTTTGGGTTATACGTTGTCCGATATTATTAGATGACTGGTCATTTCTTTCTTATTCTGAATAGCTCATGTAAAGGCTCTCGTTATCGACATCATATTAAACGAGCATATAAAATCTGTTACATTTCAAGAATCCAACCTTTGTGTGCTTTAACAAATGTTTGAAAGCATTTTAATCAACCCAAACAATTTTCCGGTTCCTCCCCTTTTTTTATCATCATTTTAAAATTTGTATACATGGGCTAGCAATCGTATGATTGTTTTTTTGTAACTTCCTCTATTGATTTCTAAACTAGACATAACAGAATTTTGGGATTAATTCCCGATCATCTGCACAGAAGACGCAAAATTAATTACATGTCATGCCTAATATATTTTTTTTAAAAATCTCAGAGCAATTAAAAACAAAAAAACGTCATGTATAACCTTCAGATACCTTTTTATATTTACTATATTTAAGATTTATATTGCAAATTCAAATATAGGATGTTCATTTAATAATCTTTGGTCAATTAGAATTTCGATAAATTGTTCATTTTGAATTTTATTATTTCATTTTCAAATTTTATTTTGCATATTTAAGGGTTTTATAAATCTTATTTTAATCAAAATGATTTGGAGCTTTATTTCACTGCGTGGAGGGGATATAAAACCCCACATGAATTTTAGGTGATATTTTATTTATTTTTAAGTTTAAGACTTGAAATTTATAATTTATAATTTAAACCAACAATAAATTATATTCATTTGTTTTAATTGAAAAAGTTTTCAGGACAAATTCACAAAAAAACAAATAATTTGATTGTTAATGTCAACACAATGCAACTTCCAGTATTTTTGTAAAAAAGCCAAACTGAACCTACTAAATAATCATAATTTTTTATTTTATTTCCCATGGCTAGTTTTCTGGAACCTTTTTTTTATAATTTTTAATATTGAACTTACCCCTTCTTCCAATGAAATTTATAATCTAATTGCTTCCATAAAATTGCTATTTTAAAACTTTATTAGTAAAATTTCTAAAATATTTAATATTACATGCCTTATAGGGCTGTTTTGATTCGATAATTTTTTTATAAAAGCTATACAATTATTTTAAAATTATGGAATAATTATCTATAGTCTTCTATTCTTCGATTCTGTTGAAGATATTTTACAATTTTTATCTCGATTCTTAATCATATTTAAATATATATAAAGCATATGAACTGAAGTTAAGAATGTGAAATATAGATAGTATGGAATCTTGGCGAATTAACTTGGTTTAATATACAAATTTAAAACAAAAATAATGCCCATTTTAATGAATTGGGATAGGTTTGTTACAAAATTCCATAAACATATGTTAAGTAGTTAAAAAATACCAGATAAAGTTGAAGCACACATGCAAGCCTTAACACTTCGCAAGACAGTTGAACTCATATCAATCGACAATAGAAGACCAGTTGATGAAGATATATCATGGTAAGATTTCAAAAGATGCATCAAGGTGTTGTGTAATATTACTAATGGGCTGTATCACTTCAGTAATGAAATTTACGTAAAAAAGAAACTTAACCCATAAATAAATAAAATAGTTTAAAGCATATGATATTTTGAATTTAAAAAAAAATTATGCTTTATTTTACTAACTTGTGCCAATATGTTGTATTACCTAATTCAGAACTTTGTTAAAGAATTTCGTAAGGAATCGAAAAGGACCTTTTACCATTTTAAAAACGATTTATAATTCCTTAGAAATTTCAAATCATTGATAGATAGCTATAATTATAAATGATTTAATTTTTATTTATTTCCCTTCAAATAATGTTTGTAAGTACTTAAGATCTGTAATTTCGAAGTGTTTATTTAATAAATTAATTATAATTCTTAAAAACAAAAAAAACCCGTGTTCTTTGTGAAATTTATAATTAGAAGTTTAATTGGAAGTTACTATTTTATTTATGGTTTAATTTGGGTATTCGATGTTATGTTTTTTCTGCCAGCATAAATCGATTGCTTTCCCGTGATCGCATTTTAAGTAAACCTTTAGCTAATTCCCATTAAATCTTCTTCGTTATTTTCCCCTTGTTAAGATCTGATAATTTAGGTGCTTTTTATAACCTGTGGTTTAATTATTTATACAAATATTTCTTTCAACCTTTTATGTTTTTAGATGTATTGAAAACACATTATAAATCAATAACAACGGAAACATATAATATTCGAAAAAAAGTGCCAAATTTGGCACAGAAAAGGATTTTTCCCAAAATACCTTTTAATTAAAAATCAAATATCAAACATTTAGTTTGATTTTTAATAACCACTTTTTTTGTTGTTTATTTGCAAAAATATTTTTACACCCCATTCATAAATTAAAAAAAGAAATAATTGCGATACATGCTTATTAACAGGTAAAGCATTAAAGTATTTTTTTAATATGATTTGTATTTATATCAGAGGTGCAAATCTGTTCGAATATTGGCAAGGGATCAAAATAACAATATATTTACACCTGGAAGCCAAACATATCATATTAGATATAGCACACCTAAAAATATTGCATGATGGGATTCTACACATTGTGAATATAAATACTATTGGAAATTATTACACACTCGCTATATATAAACAATAAATATCCTATTTTTTAGGATTAAATTAAGTAGATGTTTTAGTTTTTAACTTAAATAGTTAAAAATTGATTGATATTTTAGCATAATTAAGATATCGTACGATATATCAAAAGTCCTATAAACTTTAAGATTTTTTATCAAAATCATTGCTGCATGATGGCTTTTTATTTTAATAACTTATGCTAGTATATCCAACCTTTTCGCATATATGCAAATATTTCATTTATATTAATTTTTTTATAACAAGTATCACTAAAGGTTTGTTTTTTTTACGAAACAAACACTATCAACTGTAGCTTTAAATTGAAATAAAAACAATATTTTACAAAAAAGCATCATGCAACTAAAAATTCGTGCCGATGCATTCAACTAATACATTAAATTATGTTATAATACATAAAAATTTAAAACCATGAATATTGAAAACTAAATACATCAATTTATAGAGACTTAATTTATTTAAATCTAAAACTAATTTGAGAAAATTAAAGGACAAAAGAAAACGGCCAAATATTGAAAAAACAATAAACCTCGCAGTTTAGATATTTTAAACTAAAATTTGATTTTAAATTATTGTTCTTTATGCTAAAATAGTTTAGTAAATATGTGAATACTATTGAATTCGCTCATTTTAGGATTATTAAATTTTTTTATTTCAATTAAACTTATTAGTATTATCAATCAAGCAAGGTTAATTAAGCACGGACGTGGTGTTTATTTCCAACTAGTGAAAAATATTCCCCCTCCGAGATAATACCTTTCTTGACCAGAAAACTTAGCCTACACTCTGAATATCCTTTATAATCAAAGTTTGACGATGGGCCAGTTTTGTTCAAGTGAAGAGTCCTCGACCAAAGAAACCAATAAAAATGGCAGAAAGCTTCGCACTGTTCAACCTTCTTCAAGATTTCATCGGGATCTTCTTTATCATTGTACATTCGTAAGAACTTTCTTTTCCCATCAACAGAAAATCCTCTTGTCTCCACCAACAAACTATCCGCTTGATACTCACACATTGCTTCACAAAACAAGTTGGCAATATCAATATATCGATTTCCCTTGCAAGCATATTCGAAATCAATAAATCGCACATCATCATCTATCTTCATCATGTTTCCAAGCTGTAAATCATTGTGACACAGACAAAACTCATCTTCATTGTTACATAAATCATTCATATGCACTAAGATTCTTGATATAATTGGATTTTCCTTAATATCTTGATTGAAGCTCAAAATATTTTTCATCATGTCAAGATGTGTGATGTTACAGTCAACTTTTAAGGAATGAAATCTTGATAATTCTTTTGCTATTTTTTCGCAATCAGAATTCCAAAAGACTGGCTGGTGTTCGAGATATTTTTCTATCCTAAAATTTTCTTCTTTATGCAATATTTTTGGGTGCCCGATCTGTTCTTGGATGTGAATTTCAATTTTCTTATCCGTTATACGATTATTCAAGTATTGTTTGTAAATATACTTTCCTTCTTCCGTTTTTATTGTATAAACATGATTCGAATACGCAGAGAATTGTCGCTTTATTTCGACTATGTGCTCATTAAAAAATTCTTGAAAATTTTTTCTCATTTTAGATATTGTAAATTGCATTTCAGGGGTTCAAATGATTCTAATTTAGAAGTTTTATGCAATGGTAGCCCAATAAAAATAGCCTTCCAAAATGGAACTCGTAAAGAATTTAGGAACGGCGTGCTTCATTGTTTATTATTATATTATGATTTACTAGGTTTATAAACTTTTGAATTGGACTTTGTTAATAATATATAAAACTTGTGTTATGTTCATGATAATTGATAAACATCATCCCAACTCATACATTTAATGATCAAAATAAAATCATAGATAAATTCTTTACTAAGCTTGTTAATTGAAACAATCTGGCATATGATACATGTGCATCATTAACAGGTGCATTTAAAGATATGAGTATATTATATTTCAAAATATTTTTACCACATTTACAATAAAATTGAATTACAAAATAAGCCTATTACATTTTAAAGCAAAATTGATAAATATTTAACTTATTTTAAATCGATAGAATATTGCATTAAATTGTAAAGAATTATGTAGAAACCTTGGTTTATGTATTTTTTTTAATATGTAAAACTTAGAAAATCTTACATATTAACCGCAAAATCAATACAATGCATTTATTTATGACTATAGTAAATAGAGAAAAGCCAAACCTATAATAGTTTATAAATCTGTTTTTATTGGCAGGCTATTTTTTTCTTAAATTTCAAATAAATTAATCAATTATTAAACACTTAGATAGTTTTTGATTTTTTTATTGCATTTTGGAGAAACCATAATAAGTTTTATAAGTATAATTAAGGCCTTTGCTTTAATTTTAAAACTTGATATTTTAACTGTAAATTTATTCGAAAAATGATAAAAAAATTTCAAAAAAATATTACTCTTCTGAATCTAATGTATTATAGTAATTATAAATGCTCAATTTTTTTCTCATATAAGTTATTACAAAAAGGAAATTCCTTATTTCTTATAAATAATGTATTACTTTCTTGTGATTAAAATGTAGTTTATGTCTTTAACCCAAAATTAATATATTTTGGCAGTGATTCAATGTTTAATTATAATGGATTTCCGTACAATAAAATGTAATAAAAATTATGAAATTTGGATATAAAAAGATTTTTTCTTATTTTCATAACTCTGAATATTAGCAAAATATCCAGGTGACAAATAAAAAATAAATATGTAGTGGACAAGATATGAAGAAAATATCGAATTCGCTAAGATACTAAAATATTGACTGGTCATTATTACATATATAATTTAAAGAAATGGTATCCTTTGACTAAAGAAAGGAATTATAAATATTTAATTGTTCATCGTTTTTATAGTTAAATTTTTTTGATATTTATATTAAATTTATTATCACGTTCGTTATTTTCCGTACAACTCATTCAATTCTTAGTTAATACATTTCTTTACAGAGTGAATCATATAAGGACATATATTTGTGATCAAATGATATATACCATCCAAGCCACCATAGTTTTAAATTTATAAACTTCGATTATACATGCGTAAATTAAATATAAATAAACAACTATTTTACTAAAAAACAGCCCGATTTAGAATTAAGATGGTATTTTTAAAATATAAATATACCATATTGCCAATATGAACACAACCAGATGTATTCATATTAAACAATTACTTTTCCTAATAAATGCATTTATTCATGTTTGTATACAAATTCTTTTTTTTAAGAAGATTATTTCATTATTATTCTGTGATTCATATTTTCATAACCTATATTTAAGTTTCAGAATGCACATATTTGCGCTGTCTTGGTTTCATCTTCGCGTTTCTTTCTATAGATGTAGATATTTCAGTAGAAACGAATATCGCAATATTCTTATAATTAACCATATTTAACACTATTAAAGGCTTTATTATTAAATTATGCGCAAACATTTTTCATAGTAGTTTCGGAAACTAAATGCCTTTACTGCTGTTTTAATCATAAATTTTAATTATGGGTTGATTTGGATAAAATGTCATCAATATTTTTCTCTAAACATAGTCTGATTAGTTTTCCAAGCGCAAATTATATCTATAACTTTACCCATTTCACTTCCCCTATTTATAAGCCTATCAGTTCAGTGGTTTTCCCAATTCTATTTGTGGATTATATCCTTATTTTGGTTTGATACTATAAATTCTTAAAGATATATTTTGTGAAATTGTGCTTCAACACTATCTACTTTTTCTAGTTTATAGAATGAGCTATGTCTATCACCTGTATTTTAGCAACATTTCTGATACCAGTAAATCATATTTTCTTGATTTCAACTACGTTTACATTATGCATGCTAGCTACTATAATTTCGATAAAGGCAATGCAATTCTTCCATATGACATATATGAATGTTTTGAGTCATCGCTTGATAGTCTGATGTCCGTCTTTATTCACATACCCGTTCCAATCTATGCATAATATTTTACACAATTGCAATTTTTGTGTACCTGTGTATTTATTCGTCTTCTTAAAATAAGATATCCGGTTGTTATGAAACCAAAATATCATAGTATCTCTTTACCCATAATTGTATACGATTTAAAATGCGATTTTTGAATCTAATTGTTAAGGGGTCAACTCTTTAAATGAATTTAAAGATGTGGAAATTATATTTCTCCAAAAAAATATGTTTTGGTCCTTTAGTAGCATAATATCATTTTTTCCTTATGTTTATGACGATAAACCATTTGAATAACCACCGATATGTAGTGTTGAATTTTTGATTTTATTATTTGTTGCAAATCATATTTTAACACAATAATACCATATTATGTCGATATTATAAGTTACATTCTCTTTTAATCAATTTTTATCAAAGTTAGAATATCGCGTTGTGCATTTATATCATTTTTAATTGTCGCTTTCTTTTCGATTGCCCATCTTCCATTTGCGAATTAATTTATACGGAAGAATTTACTTTCGAATTTTAACTTTATGGTTTATGTTCTACACTCTAATTTGATCATTTAAGAATAATTTTTTTGCAGATGAATGCAGATTAATGCTATTTTTTGCTATATATTCCTTATGTAAGCATTTGTAAAGAACTATCAACGGTTAAAATTTGACCCGTTAGCGGGTCAACACTACTTGGACGCATTCTAAGATACAAATAATGGCTTTAATTACTTACACTTGCGTTTTTAAATTTATTAAAGTTATTTTATTAGTGTGACAATCAATGGTATGTTTAAATACGAAAGCTTTCTTGCACTGTGGGTATACCCAACGATGTTTTCTGTATTCTTGCGTATAGCCTTATTAATTACCAGTTTGGTAGTTAATGCCCTTGTGCGAAAAGGATACAAAACTTAAATAATTAAAATCATAGAAATTTAGTAAATATTTACATCGCTTAATAATAGTTGCTGTCTCATTTATATTTTTGTAAATTATCCGGCTTCCAATTTGTAAGCCTACATGTTTAGTGGTTATGGTGTAAATTTATTGATCTATCTATTATTTACCAGGTCTTAGTCCAAGTTTTGACTGATGCTATTACTCTGTGTATAATTTAGATACTTATTTTTTTCATTTCTTCTGAATTTATTACCAAGCCTAGTCTTTTATCTAGCGAAACATACGTTCTTATAATTTTCCGCAACAAAAGTAACCTATTATTTTTAGTTTAAGTTGATTTTTGCAGATTATCTATTTTTCCCACCAATTCTATGTTATAGAATAACTTTGAAGCTTCTTATGTCATTAGTAACGATTTTAGATTTCATTTTGCTAATATGTATAGGTCTTCGATTAGCACTAAGGGATATGTTTCAATGTATTTTCTTTTACTGGGACTATAGGAGGGATGACTTGCTATTAAGTATTTGCCTTAGATTTCTATAAATTACACAAAAATAAAAGATATGAACAGTTTCTCTGTATATTTTTCTTTTTTCGCTTTATTTCCTTGATTGCATATCTTAAAGATGTATTCCGATTTCCTGTGTGTTTAAAGATAGAGTTGATCTTCCATTCTTCTATGCCAATTTCTTTTTAACAGCTTAAAAATATTGTTAATCCTTGATTCGAGTACTTTTCTTTTGATCGAACTATTTAGCATAAATTTATTTTCGCATCCACAATTGACTGGGAATTTTATCATCACCTTTTCGTCGGTGCTTTATGCTTATCTGATCGTATAAGTTAGTTTTCGAATAGAATCTCACTAGCACAAACTTCATTTAATTATATTGACAGCTATAGATATATACAATAATGGACCATATATGTATGTTATTTGCCTTTTAAAGATCTATTCACTTGTTATTTTTTGGAATAGGCTTGTAAAATTTGAGTAGCTCTAGCATTATTTATTATATAGAAATATTTATTCGGACAATCCTTATACTACTGGATGCAATTCTGTTAATATTTTACCATATAATATGCTTCATACAGAATAAACAGCTTTCTATTTTATTAGTTATCTAAGCACTCAGGCTTTTACTTACAGTATTATATAGCTATGTATTTTTTATAAGCTTATATGTGATAATGTTGAATCTGCGTAAATAGTCGTATTTTGACTTCTTTCTAGGCTAAAATTGTATAATAAGGGGTTTTGTTTTTTTGAATTAATCTTATCATATCCTTCAGAGATATATATAATCGTCTTCTGTGGAAATCTAACGTGGTATAGATATTTAAAGACTTTTTTTCAGCAAAAATAGTATAATAATTCTTGGAATATTTTTATATTTCATTTTTTTCACTTTATTTCCTAGAATACATCATTTTTCTCGTAGATGATTTTTTTGTATAGCCTAATGACATCCTAAGAGATCAATATAACCACATATATTTTTTTATGTTATTTATTTAGATGACTAGTGTTCCTAATCAATTATTTATGATTTTATTCATTCTAATGGATAAATACTGTGTATTTATACTTGTGTCTTCTTTGTTAGATATCGTACCTCTTTGAAGGCTTATAGTATTATTTCTATATTGTATATATATATTTTTTTGTAGCGGAAGTCAGCAATACAAATGAAGCGGCCTAATTTAAATCATATATCATTTATTTTTCTATCTTAATATAGGGTATCTTTTTTTTTGAGCAGTTCGGATTTGCATTTTCCCAAAGCCCCTTAGTGTTCTTAGGAATTATTTTTACAATTTAACTCTATTAATGCATTCAGTCAAAATTTTAAACTTATCTTCCTTCATACGTTGCTCAATTTGCTCACAATATCCTTAAATCCTTGGAATCGTCTAAATTAAATAAGACTATATATTACACAATAAAATAAATTAAAAATAGTAAAAAAAACCATAGAAAATGATGGGAAAATGTGAAGTTTTTATCATAGAAACAACCAAAAAAATACGGATGAATTAAACATCATTTTTATATTGATTTAGTGAATAAAAACTTAGTTGAAATATATAAAATAGATCACCCAATAATAAGCAATAATATAAATATAGGTGTAAATTACTATAAAGCACAATTTACATAAAATCGGGTCTTAATTAAAAAAAATAAACGTATAGAAAAACAGCATTAGTAGAGTAAAAATTCAACAATATGCTTATACATCATGCTTTTATTGTTCTTTAGATTTAAACAATCTAAAAATTTAAAATAAAGTACCAAAAGAATCATTTTTTAGGAATGGAATATTATTAAAACAAAATAAGAATTAAAAAAATATAAATTACTGTTAAAGTTAAAATAATAAAAAAGTGTTTAAATCAATATTTAATAACTAAATAAAAAACCCAATAAATTTTACAATAAAAAAATAAAAGAAAAACGGCAAAAGATTCTAAAACCTATGCGTTCTCTATATATAGACACAATAATTCCAACCTTTTTAATATTAGCTTATGAGAATCGCGCGTAAAAAGTCTTTGAAAAATTCAACCATAAAGGTTTTTACTTATGCTGTTATTATATTTTTTTGTAATAGATTAAATTTTTTAAAAAAATAATAGCAGATTGTAGGTTTTCTTCGCAAATAAATTATATAAATTCCATGTATTTTAATATACACCTAGAAATGTATTTCTTTTATTAAAATTGGGAAATTATTGCACTAAATATTTTTTTAGCACAACTTTATGCTGATTGTATCACTTTTATCGCGAAGTAGAAGATATAAAAATAATTTTATTACCTTTCCAAGAGGGTTATTATCTATAGGGTGATTAAAATTTACAATATGTTTATTCAAAGGGTTAATATTTTTAATTCAATAGATGCCTCAAAAATATGTATTTTCCCACTTAAAAATATTAATCCTTTGAATAAACTAATTGTAAATTTTAATCACCCTATAGATAATAATCCTATTTGAAAAAATTGTTCACAGATAGTATAGGCCCAGTTTAAGCTATATCCTATGTAGTCCTATTTTTTTTATCCATGCTGCATGTTTTAGTATTTATTTTATCGTTTAATCTTTCAAGGATTAGAATATGTAAACAGATTCAAAACAAAATTTATTTTAATTCTACATTATTTTTGTTTTATTTTCCCTATACCACAAACAACTCAGTTTACCAATATTTTTTTGTTTGAATCATCTTTTTTTAATATAAATTATTTTATTGTTTTTTTTTATATTTCTTAATTAACGGATTTTATAAACCTTTCTGCCCAGTCAATAGAAATTAAATAAAGAAGAATTTTTACGTTTTATCATAATGGTATATATCCAAAGCATTTAACGGGAAATTAGTTTTATAATGTACTAAAACGTAAATTTTACCATTATTAAAAAACCAGGTACGCCCATAGTTTATTTACTTAAAAGCGTTTAAAAGGTATTAAAAAAAATTGAATATAATGTATGGAATTTATAAAAGCCGGACAAAAATTAAATTTTATTTTTAGGCACAACTCGTCTTCTTTTATACTTTAGAGGATATTTTTGGTCTTTCCTGGTATTGAAGGTTATTTATTAATTATTTTTCAGATCGAGAAAATAATTTCATTTTTGACAGTCTATTTATTTTATTGGAAGTTTTACACCCATCCAAGATAATACTTAAATGATATGTAACGATTGGGAAGATGTAGAAGACATAGATGAAGAATATGAATTATCAAAATCCCAGATAAAAACCATAAAAAAATCCCGAATCAACACAATCCATGTATTTTTAAAAATATTAAAAAAAATCGGTGCATTTGAATTAAAGCCAGAGCATATATCGATGCAAAATATTTATTCCGAGCCGCTAGTAAGAAATAAGATCATGCTAATTAAAAAGCATCTTCAGAAATTCAAAGATTTAAGAGAAGATGCTGATAAATTAAAGATAATTTTTTTCAAAATTCTTATTTCTATAAATGTTCCATGTCGGATTATTATAGTTTTGAATGAATTTAAATCAACCATTAAATTTATTGAAGCTATTGATGGTGGATTAATTTTAAAAGAACCGAACGTCCATTCTAAAATGGTGGATCATTGCTTATCAAAAGGGTTTGTAGTTTCTGTTGATTATCGCCTTGATATCGTCGACCATTCAATTTCATATACTACTAATTTAAAGAACTATACATTTTTTAATCGTGTAATAACAAAAGAAAAGCTTTCAATTGGGCATCATCTTAAAAAATCAATTTTGAATCAAATTTTGAAAATTAAAAGCGATTTATGTTTAGAAGACGAGGTAAATGTTTTTAAAGGGTATATGGATGCCACAAGCACCGAAAATGCATTCACAGTTTATGATGATAAGAAATTAAAACAATTGCCCAATAGTCAAACAAAGTTTAAATATCATCCACTCTATATATTAGAATCGCTTATTAAAAAAAATCAAATAATACATCCAAAAAGACCGGTTGTTGGATATTTTAAAGGCGAGCCTGTGTACCATAAAAAAAATATCAAAACACTATATAACAAAAGACAATTGTATCGAATAGGAAAAAAGACGAAAACCGATGAAAAGACTCCTTACAGAATAATCAAACCCGCCAAGAAAATCAAAAGTACAAAAGAAGGAAATGTTTTTGAAGATGGTGCGCAGTTAGAAAAAGAAGTCTCACATTTTTACGCTCCATGGCAATGTGAAAATATATACAACGAAAGCTTAGATAACCTTATAAAATCACAGCCCAAACATTATAAATATATTTATTACTTTCATGAAAACCATATACCTAAAGATTCTTGTTATATACATAGCCCATTTGCTTCCGAAGTATGTAATAAAATGGGAATTCTATATAAAGAAGTCGTTACATCTTTTTATCGAACCACCCCAGTTGTATCTGGTGTATTTATTGAATCTAAAAACCAAAAAATTACAGAAATTTTTCTTGTTGATTATACCTTATCACAGGAGTTGCAAGAAAGATTAAAAAATCTTGATGATTCCTTCAAAAATTGGAAATTGGTCTCTAAAATGCTTAAAAAATATGAGAAAGTAGCAAATAGAATCGATTTAGATATGGAATAAAGATATAGAATTTTGGTGTGTTTTAACATCTAAAATCACCCACCAAGTTTTTCGGATTTAGAGCTTCCAAAGATTTATGACGTTTAATTTGCTTTATTTACTTATCGAGTATCCGAATAAATTGTAAATTCACAGATTATTATTTTTTTAGATCAAATATTTTTATCTTATTCAGCACAAAAATTATCTATCTTATTACAAATTTTTTCTTGCAATTATAAAGCTTTATTTGCATCAAAATTAAAAAAATTGATGTGTTTTTTAAGTAGTTAACATTTTAAAATATAAAAGTTTGCTTTTATCATGGTATTTGTAAATGTGACAATCTATTTTTATTTAAGGGCTATATTTATAGTCGTAATTTTAGTTTTTGTTCTCAGGCACAGCTTGCTTGATTCTCTGTACACACAGTGTATTTATACTTTCAGCTATATTCTCCTCTCCAAAGTCTTCTTCGATACCCCCCTTCTTTCGAGACCTATTAATTCAAGGGTTTTTCACAATCCCAATGTTTGAATATATGCCTCAACCTGGTTGGTGACATCTAGTTCCTTCAGGTACCTTCCTTTCTATGAATCGTGTCCCCACGCCGTCCCATGTTATAACATATGGAATAATTTTTGTCTTGCATTTGTAATTTAATCTATTTTTATAATTAATAAATAATTATATAACCATCATAATTGATACTACTTACGAAAAATAAGACAGAGCATTTATACTGTGGATATAATTGTATTTCAAAAACATTAAAAAGCGATTTTAATATTGAGGCAGGTAAGATCTAGTTCCATTATATTTTGAATTTATTGATGAAAATATAAAATCGGTAAACTTGTGATTATCATATTTTTTTTAAAATTATAGCTCATTTTTTTGAAAATGAAAGCCGATTTAAAATGTTTTTTGATTTTGGAATTACTTACGGCCTACTTAGTTTTTATTTGATATGAGTTTATAGGGTATTTGATAGCTTGGCTACTTTACTCGCATAAATTCTTCTTTAGCTTCTAATTTATTTTTAAGACCTGATATAGCACACCTATCAAGTTTTTATCATGTATATTTAATTATCTAAATAATATGACAAGTTGAGCACAAACACGGTCTACAGAGCATCAAGAAACTTAGGTAAATTTATATTTTAAGGGAATGACTCTGTAATATAATCATTTAAATTCGTCTACTGAATATCTATTTAGAGAAAATCTTATATTTATTTCGCAACTATGTGCTGAAAAATATGTTTAAAAATCTTCTAACAGTTCAAATTTTTTAAAAATGTTCTTTTGGCATCACTTTACTTTATTTTAATATTGTAAATCTCGACTTTGATTCATATTTTCTTCTAAAAGGCTAATAAAACCTGTTTCTTACCTTTGACATGAATATTAATATTTTACAAATGTATAATTATGGTAATTTATCATCATCATTCATACCATATGCTAAGAAAAAGTATAGTATCTTATAAATTTATAAAAAAACAACATAGTTTATTTTTTGTGACATAAAACGCACCAAAAAACCCACAATTTCTATGTGTTAAAAATGAAAGCATAAACTTCTGTCACATGCAACAAAGTATTTTTTTTTTAAATGAACTTGGTAAATCTAGATCTACTATAATCTCTATGTTGTTGCTCCATAAAAAATAGCCAAAACCAAAATTCAATGCCTTATAAAAGCATCGAATATCCGCTTATTTTTCACGCTAACAAAGTACTAATGTTCATAAGCTTCCAAATATAGACAAGGTATTTCCTTATATTTTTAAATATCATGAGAAAATCCATTATACTTACCTTTATTTTGTTTGGTAATGTTATTATGTTTTCTTATCATATAATAAGTGCAAGTGAAATAGAACATGACAAAATTTATATTTTATATGGGTAAACATTTTATTTTTTAACACTAAAAAACATTACCAAATATAATATATTCATATAATAGATATCATTTTTTCAACATATAAAGATAATAAATAGAAATAATGCCTCAAGGTAGAATTTTCCTTTAAAAATAGCATGTTTTGGGGGAGTTAATTGCGCATAAACTATTATTACTCATTAGAGCTTGTCGTAAAACAACAATAAAAATAATATGATTAAATAGCTGGCATGAAAGCAGAAATTATAAATAAATAGAATTCACCGTATAAGCTGAAAATTATTCATTATCTAGCTATGTGATAAATTATGAGTATAGGCCATGAAAATTTATCCAGGTATAAGCTAGCATATTGCATGAACATAAGTATATAATCCATCTAAAAAAATATTTGATTCTTAGGGAGCTATAGAATTTATCTTAAATTCCTCTAAATGACACATGATAAAATCTTCCATTAATAATTTATTAATTATTATAAACCCAGAAAATAAATTCGTTTTACCTTAACGGAAACAATTTACACTGATTTTTGGATTTTTTAATTAAAAAAACCGTAAATAGAAAAAATGCGATCGATTATATGCTATACACTTTAAAAAATATTTGAGTCGAGAAAAACCTATCTATGAAATGCACTGCTAAAATAAGTCCTTTATCAATAATAGATAATTTAGGTAGGAATAAAAACTTTCATGTAAACAATGCAAACCTCTATAATGGTTAATATTAAGAAGGACTCAAAATTTATTTAAAAGAATATATTTTTTGCTAAATAGTACTGTCTGTAAACTGTTTCAAGCCAAAAAATATTTATGTGGACTTAAATGAAATCTAACGATACTACTACACTCTAGTTTTACTTCCTCAAATTTATTATGAAATTTATAGTTTTAAGGATTTTACAAATTAGAAAAAATTAAATTGAATTTTAGGAGCAAATGTTGTAGATTTTTCTAGAATCCATGAGACTTATTGATTTCCTGGCAGTATCTACAAATTATATCTAAGAATCATAACAGTTAACAAATATAAAATTACACTACTTTAAATACTTTTTTATTTCAATCAAATAGGGTCAGTATTTATGGATTTATTCTTTTTATCGAGTATTTGGGGCTAAACTACGATAATAGATACTCAATGATAAATAAACGATAGGTCTATATTTTTTGAATAAATTTACATCTTAAGCCAATAATTTTACTTTTTTGGCGATTTTTCTTTCTTTCGTTAAATATTTGCATCACTGCTATTTTAAATTATATATTTTGATATTTAATTATTCAAAATAAATATAAACTAAAAGTTCGATGCCCTAGGACTTATTATATTTATATGAATTTTAAAGCTATAAAACTAATTTGTGAAGTTAGAGCATGTTAAAAAAAATACTTGTAAATATATATATTATTCGCGGTCTACTTCAAAAATATAGAAATTTAAATAGTATATTTGAGAATAATATAGTTATATATAGCACAAGTCATATTCACATGGCAACAAAAATCACTATAAAACCGATAAAAAGACGATTTGTTTGATTAATCGAGAAAATAAATAGTACTTCGTGGTTATTATTGTTATAAAAAATTTACTTGGTGATATAAAAAGAATATACAGGTAGATTTTAAAATTACGCTGTCATTTTATGCTTGAACAAAATAGTGATACTAGAAAACGATAATATTTTATGATTATAGTTACATAAAACTAAATAAACGCCAATCTTCAATATAGAATAATAAAATGGAAAGCGTTTGTAATTTAATTATACAAACATATAATGTAAATATTTTATCACAAAATAAAACTGCTTCTATTCTGTATATAGAAAAAAACCATAATTATGTGATAATTAATTTTTTAGTGAAATATTGAGGCTTTATATTAATAAAAATTATAATTTAGCTCTAAATGTTGATTTAGACACATTTTAAATTTTACATAGGTCACATAATAATGAAAAAGAAACAAAGCAATCAAAAATTTCTTAGAAAATATCACTCATGTTGAGTTCGAAGCAATATTAATATCGATCACTAATTACAATAAAACCTATTTTTTATAATATGATTGTAAATAGAGGATAATTTATGCCACAAAATTACATACATATGGCTATAAATAAATATAAGCGAATTTTGAATACTTCACAAGCAAATTTTAATAAAAGATCATAGGAGAATAATAAACATAGATCAGAAAAAGTCAGTGAATATCCATGAATAATATTAAAGACGTAAATATTTCGGTTTTTTATGTTAGAGCGGATAAACCGACATCTTGTGAAGTTTTGTATTTAAATTTGAAATTAAAATATAGAAACATTTTATAATATTCATTATAAAGAGAATTATACTATATTCTAAGCACAGAAATGAAACAAAGGTGTATTCTTTTGATTAAATAAACAAAGAATAGGTTTATGATGGTGCGTATTTGGATAAAATATAGATACGTCAAGAACTTCATTTTAGAAGCAACGACTTTAATGTATTTTCTGTATGCGTTTACATGAAATAATCACATGACATATTATTTAATTTTTATTTAAAAAACATATTTTGGATCACAATATTTATAGTTTCTCATTTTAATTGAATTCATTTCATGATTCGCGGTTATAAAGTCGAGTACTTAGTATAAATATGATCATGCCCATTTTTCTAATTCCGAAGACCTGAAATCCACATAAAATCCGCAAATTTATTGCATATGGATATGTATTATTTTTCGTATATTTTCTCGTTTTGAATAAAGTAGTCATATTTATCATTAATTCACATATTTAGATTTGTTTGAAAATCCCATATTCTATACATTTTCAATAATTTTTGTGCCTATCATCAGAATCTTCATATGATTGCTTTGAATTCATGTTTTTTTGATATACACTGTACTTTTATTGTCCTAATAGAGTGAAACCTAAAAAAATATATATCTTTAGAATTTTATATTTATAAATTTTTTTTATCTTTATAGCAGGGTACGTTTCGTGATTCTGTGGCCTGTGGGCACTTAAAAACCAAAATTGTTTTGCGCATATAGTTTAATTTTATTTTACATGTGGATTTGTAAACTTTATCCATAAAATACAAGAAGTATGGGTCCAGCTAATCGACCAATAAAGCACATAATCGATTATAATTATATGTGAATCTAAAAATATTGTGTAATTTTATATTTTAAAAATCTTTTTGGATAATTGGTACACAGATACCACAAAGAAATACAAATTTAATCTTTTATGAAAATTTGACAAATTAGTATAATACAAACTCATTCAAGTAAGAAGATTTTATTTAAAAAAAAATATAATGAACTGATGAATTTATAATTTTCCTCGTGCATATCATTTTTTTAAAGTTGATTAGCAGTCGAAATACGTAATACAAAGAATATTCGAAAAAGTTAATCTAATGGAGCATGCATTTACGAGGACTTAAATGTTTTAATTTTTCTACAAAATTTATGTTTTGATACATTTATTTTGCTATGATAATTGCTTTCCTTTCCAATATTGCTCATTTATTTTCGAAAATTTGATCAAAAAGATTTAAAAAGATAAAGTAATATGGAGATCGTGTACGATAAGAATTTAAGAATCATCTTATATATAGCAATTTTTTATTGCAAAGCGTTTATTTTCTAAAACAACGTACTTATAAGAAAAATTAACAAAAAGTGACTTAATATTCCTTAACTTCGTCATATATTTATATCGATTATTTTTTGTTTCTATACAGAAAATATATATCTTGAGCATCACCAACATAAGTAGAAATTAAAATAAATATTTGATGCTTCTTAAAGTATTGAATTAAAATATGGATTCAGTTGGCATATAACAGATATAGTCTTAAGATTATTTATTTAATTACAAAATAACTTCAATAATATGGTTTTTGAAAATTAAACGAATTCATTGATATTTTTATAATAATCGATCCGTCAAATAATCATGTTCTTTGAAAAAATAATCTTTTTGGTTTTCTATAAAGTGAGTTCATCCGTAGAAGAATCAAAATCTTCTTTTGAACCAAAAAGACAAAGCACAAAAAGAAGGTTTTACATAAGTGATTATATGTACGCTTCTACAAATCACTTCGAAAATACTGACACAGAAAGACGGAAAGATAATCAAGATGTAGAAGCAAAACTTTATACTCCTGGGCCACTAATGTATATGGTCTTGGTAAACACCCCTTTAGGAATTAGCAATTGTGGATCATCATTAGATAAAGAGACTTGCAATTTAAACAGATCAATTCTTGAACATATGTATAACAGTCCATATTTATTAAAAAAAAGTAAACTATGCTCTAATAATGACCCAGATTTCACTACAAACAGATCAATTTATGAGCCGACAGCTAGAGTTAACGATAAAAAATACTCTAATGACCCTACAAACTCTTTAGCCCCCGAATCAAATGATAAAGACATCAAAGTTAGAGAAAAATACCTTGGTTTCAATATGAAATCTACTTTTTCAAAAGAAAAGGATGAAATGGCAGAAAATCGAATAAGAGAATGGATTCTTTGCGGAATATCAAGTTTTAATTATAGCCAGAACCCCCATATTACATTAATAGATCCAGAAAGAATAAACAGCCTTAACTTTTATCATGTATATGATAAAAATGTTGTAAAAGCATTAAGTTCTATAATTACACGATTTTCACTCGCTGTAACAGAAACTTATATTGAAGAAAGCCGTTCTATCATAGATTTGCATAAATTGGATTTAAAAAATCTGATAAATATAATAGTTAAAATCTTGAAAACAGTCTTTAATCACGAAAATGATAAGAAATTATATCCAAAGTGTGTATTCCAAAAAGATGATTTTATGACAATTTCAACCCTTTTAGATCATTTAAAAAAGAATTCCAAACTTTGTAGATTATTTCCAGAATTTCTAGCATTAAGTAAACTTGAAATCGACGCTTTTCTTCATTCAAAAGAAAACCCGCAAAATCATCAGACTTTTCCAGAAAGAATTACTTTTGAGTATTTCGTATTGTTACTAAAAATTCTAGTGAAGGAAGAAAATGAAAATATTTTCTATAGTTATATAATAGAGAGCCATAATTATACCCTTAGGCTTATATATCTAATTAGATTTCTATTTCATAAGGGTACAAGGCCTATATGGAATAAGATCATATATAACAAATATCTTGAAATTTATAAAAATGAGTATTCCAAGGTAAATAACGCCTTTCTAACATCTACTAATTTAAAACTGATAGATTCATCTATGCATAGTCGATTCGTGTTTCCAGAATCATTGGAAATACGACTAATTTTCATATTTCAAAACCAAATATTTTTAGCAAAAAAAAACAGAATAATGTGCAGTGAGAATGATTGCGAAAAATTAAATGATTTTATTTCGTATCAAGATGATGAATTTTATAGTTTTATATCCGACGTTTTTAGAAATTTAGATGAAGTTGAATCCAATAGATCCAATGATCTTAATATAAACCGAAAGCACAGATTTTATATAGAATGCTTTTCAATATTAATAACCTATTTTGATTATTGTATCAAATCAAATTTATATAAAAAAAACAAGCAAAAACTATTTCATATAATTAATTTACTGAAAAAGTCAGAAAAGTTAAATACTACATATCGGGTGAAGAATTTATTTTTGAATAAATATCATAGGGCAAATTTTGTTTTAAATGGTATGAGCGGTTTATTGCACAAATGCAGAGATTTATTCATTT
Source organism: Rhyacophila brunnea (assembly GCF_057557595.1). Taxonomy (NCBI): domain Eukaryota; kingdom Metazoa; phylum Arthropoda; class Insecta; order Trichoptera; family Rhyacophilidae; genus Rhyacophila; species Rhyacophila brunnea. Next base: position 890,238 of record NW_028233235.1, read on the forward strand.
ATTTATCGAAAGAGGATTATGAACATCTTTTCTCTGAAAGCTATAAATCAAGATAAATAAATATATCTAAATAAATTTTAATTTATTTACAAAAAATCGAAGATATGTACTTCTTTATGTGAGAAATTGTCGAATTTATATTTTAATTCCATTCATTCCCAATATAAACTGATAATAAAAGATTACGTATGCAACAAAAAATAATAATAACAGTGAATATTTTCAGCTTTTTAGTTCCCAATCTAATTACACCAATCACATCAAAATAGTTTCGGTCCAATAAATGTGGTCAATACATAATAAAGCACAATAATATACCTGAATATAAGTATATGTCCATAATTTAACAGTGGATGTTTTTTGAAGACTTAAAAATCATATTTATATAAATAAAACCTATTATATATGTTTCTGTTGATTTTAGTGGTTGTTCAAGGATTAATATATTTTAAGTATGCAGAGTAAAAAAGAAAACTTATATTGTAATTTTCATATTCGAATTATATTTTACAGCCTATTATTTGTTTTCAAAGTGAATGATTATACTTTAATAAATTTAAAACGTTGAAAAAAATTTATTCCTTGTAAATTATTTTTCTAGATATCAGTTCAAAATATAAATAATATTTTATTAAAAATAAAGCGATCATAGCTTATGTGTCTATATTGATATGAAAATAAATTCTAATATTGTGGCATCGATTTTATTCTATTAAAATTAATTCAACATATATTGAATCTAAAAAGAATCAATAATATTCCTTAAAAAATATTATTTATGTGTAATATGGCAAGTACTTAATTGCTTAATGTTTTATCTTGAAAAAAAGAAGTTTCAAATCTACTCTAGACCTATATACAAAGATCAGATTGAAGAAATATTTGAAATAACAGAACTTGAAAAGATTTAAGATAGATAATAAGGTGTAAGAAAAGATGCTATAGATGTTATCATGAATGATAATCACACACTGAAAATACATCACAAAATGCTTGAGGAAAAAATCTAAAATTACAATAAAAAATTGGCACATAAATTTAAAATATTTGTGTTTTATCATAAATATACCTCGGGATGTGCCTTTAAGCACAAAGATGTGTCTTTTTGCAAGAAAATGCATGCATGTTTGCAGCCATACTCTCCCCAACCCCTTATAATCCATTTTTCAACATATTAAACTGTTTGGTTCTGAAGTTTTTTGATTTTAAATATTAAAAAAAATTATTACGAAAACTAAATACTTATAATCTATATTAAAGTGTAATTACTATATATCATGTTATTATGTACATTAAACCAAATCCAAACGTGATAATAAAATTATTTTATTGTTAATAACTCCTCTATATTTAGTTTCTCGTTTTATTCTATGCAGGAATGGGTTATTATAGCAATGATGGTTTCTAAGAGAATTTTTTTATCTCCTTCTAACCATGACTTTACATGCTAGTCGTTGTATTTGACAAAAAAATGTATTTTACATCTTATTTACCTATAGCTTTCTCCAATATATGCTTAAAAATATATTTTGTGAGAGCCTGTGTATTTTTTGAGTTTTTAAAAAACACATTTTTTTACCCCAGATTCAAATTCAAATTACACTAATATTCATATTGTATAATCATAACTATATTGCCTGTAGATTATCTTTATAATTGATTATCTACATTAAATTATATGTTTCTATGGATGTATAATACATTTTTCTCGTAGGATATATTTTATTCCAGGTGAAATAGAACCTTATGAATTCAGAGTGCCAGATAATTTTAAATCATAAAATATCCAATAATTTCAACTTATAATGTTTAGCTTTATTTCTGGTTTGAAGAAACACATTTTAAAGGTTAAGATTGTTTTATTTTACACTTTATTAAACAAAGTATGTCGTGATTATGATTTTCAATATTAACATCTTTGCTTTTTTTGGAATAAATTTTTTATGTAGATGTATTCCTTAGCAGAAAGTGTTATTATTGATCAAACAATGAATTTTCTTGGCGTAATCAGTCTAATTTAGTTTATAACATGAAGTTTGTGAATTGAAGTCGTAAAAATTCCCAAAAATAATTGTTTTATGATAAATACGGTAAGATAAGAAAAGATTATTTCAACATTTTATCTTCAAAAAGCCTTATAAAGTATAAATATTTATATTTCTCGTGCAGATTGTGTGATACAATCTTTGGAGCAAACTTTATCAATTCTTTTAGCTATCACTTCATCTGCTATATCTCATCGATACCCTTTCAACGCACAATAATTATAATTTAAAGGGTCTTAATCAATTCTGTGGTTTTCATAATTGCCTCGATTCTTTGAATATATCAAGTTCTTTCAAATATTTCTTGTAAAATTTTGTAACCATCCCATCCCCCGTTATTTCACATGGAATTATTTTCTCTTTACATTTAATGATCAAAAATAGTTCATTTGCAAGAAGATCAAAAATTCCTTAGTCTCAAGTTTTTTTACTAAGGTCATGTTATAGATGCTAGTGACACCAGATTCTATCAGTGTTATAGAATTATTTTCTTGACATAAAAAATATATCAGGGCAATAATTTTACATATGCATCTGTTTTCCGTCTCGTATCAAATTTTATTTCAGAAAATTCATTTTCCATAATTTCTTGCACTGAATGTCTGCGGGTTTTCTTTGTTTTTTTTTACCTATAATTCTTGATATCAAAAAAGGAATGCATTACATTATTTAATTGTGTTTTCTTGTGTAATCACGACCCAACATTTCTTACATCTACTTGCCAAGTGATCAACTGTCTTATAAGATTCATTGCAGTATGGACACTTTGATCCATCCCGAATAATAATTTCTATCTTGTATATAGCGAAATTTAGCCTCTTCAGTCAGTTGAATCTTTCCGAAACTAGAAGATTTTTTTAAGATTCATTGATCGCAAGCATTGAATTTTCGCTACTGCTAAAGAGTTTTTGATGATATTGTTTTTATTTCAACTTACAAAAAAATCACAGTTTTCAGTAGTAATTTTTTCCAAATGAATCATGGTATAGTATTTAATATTTAATATTTAATATTAAATAATTTTATGTTGATTTTATATGGTCTTCTTTTCTTTTTCAAGTTATAGGATAAGGATAGCTGCTTTTCTGTTATTTAGTTGGCTTTCAAATTGAGATATCAGTTTAATTAAAATGACATCTTTTCTAATTTATGTTCTATATTAGCAAACACTCTATCCAATTCATTTCTTTTTAAGTAAAGGCTTTCTTTATTTTCTGGTTGAAGATGTATTTTGTTGCCTTTAAAAATCTTTTTATATCATTATCAAGTTTACTGTAATCTTCCGGATTAGCTTTATTACTCCTATGCAATAGTTAATAAGGGAAATAGCGCATTCTTTTATCGATTTCGTAATTTTTGGGCATTCCATTCTTTTCTACATAAATTCTTCACTCTAATGATGATTTCGTTTTTTATCCAATCCATGGTTTCAGATTTTATTCTTGATTATAAGTCTTCAAGAATTCCAAGGTATTTATATCCGTATTTTCCATCAAATAACTGTAGCTATATCTTTACAATTTACGTGATTAGTTGCTGACTTTCTTTGTTGATTTTCATGTCTATATTTATAAAGAATTTTGTAGCTTCTTTTAAATTTTTTTATAAGTTTTTCTGGTGATTGAAATTTTTTTTAGTTTATCAATAAAGAGAAAGTGATTTGTTCTATCGAGCTTTTATTTATCGAAAAATTAACAGATGTGTATTTGTTGTTTAGTAGTAGGCCTAGTAGATCCATACATAAAAAAAAATATCGGGATAAAATATCATCATAGAGAATTTCATAATCAATTTTTTTTCCGTTTAATCTTAGCGAGAGGTTTCAGTTTCCAATGAGTTTAAGCATAAAATTAATCATCTAATCCTGTAGGTTGTGTTTTTTGAAACAAATTAATAAATATTAGTGATCTACTGTGTCAAAGACCTTTTTTTACATTGAACCGAGTTGAAATAGCTTATTGTGATGGTGATTATTAACAGCTACATTTATGAGAGATTGCTCTTTGGCACCTTTTGCCCTTCATAATGTTCCCATTTGATATTAAATGTAGATATATCACTATTCTATCTTATTGTGTAGGACGGTAGTGACGAGTTTAGTTGTGAGTTTATACGCATTTGAAATACAAGTAATATGCCAAAATTTCGCACCACTTATAATATCCTTTTTGGGTATAAGATACGTAATCCCAATGTAGAATCATATGTCTTCATCGGTGTTCCTTAAGCAAATAATATTCAAAATCTGGTGGAGACCAATTAGTTTTTTAATAAAAAGTTATAGATTCCATCACACTCAGTAGTCTTTAGTTGGGAATAAAATTTACACCATCATAAAATTCTTTTTGTGATACAAAGCATATACCCTTTGCATTCACTGATAATAATAAAACAATTAATCATCGAAGTCATTCTCGTTTATACAATTAATCAATTTTTTCGACCAAAACTCCGCAAGGTGTTCTTCAGATGCTGGTATTTCATGTTTTTGAGTTTCTGATATTGATCTATAAAATTTCCTTCTTGATAGTTCTGATTGATTATTCTTTTTCGTGAATTCACCATGTTTTACACCTCGATCCATGCGCTTTCCATATAAATCTATTCATCGTTGATATCCATAACTTCTTTTACATCTGTGTTTTTATACGGGATTTTATGATGTAGCCTCATTACATTTCTAAGTAATCCGAGTTTCTCTTCAATATTGTGCTTTTTATTTGTCGTATACACTTTCAAAAAGTTATTTATATTAGTAGATCTATCTATTTTATTATTTTTTATTTTTATGTAATTTTTGTTGCTTGTGTTAGTCGGTTTTCTTGTCATTTATTCGTATGTTGATTGGGCTGTTTGTATATGTTTTGGTACTTCACCTATGTTCTTAGGAAGAATGTTTATAATATAGCTTTGAAGCACTATATTTATATCTTCAAGAATTTTCAAGTCTAGACTGTGGAATCTTATCTATCTAGTTCTTGAGAAATCATTAAGTTCTGTTTCTCAAGGTTTTCTATATTAAGAGAAACATTTTACTGGATCTTTCAACTTTTATAGAAGTTTTACAGGCGTGATTTCAAGGTCTTGATTATCTTTTCCTATTCTCTTTACTTTATTTATATCAAGATTCCATATCAATTTTTTCCTTTCATTCTTGTCCTGCAAAATTTTTAGTTGTTGGAGGCTTATTAAATAAAATAATAAAATAAAATGCTTATATCGTATGATAAAATAAGAAGAATAAGTGATTATTAAAAACATGATATATTATCTTAATTTGAATACTTGATATAATTAAAGTGTATTATGAAAAGAAAAATCTTATATTTAAGGGAATGATAAAAATAATCGTTTTGGTAATAATATACTTAATATTTCAATTTTGTTGATACAATTGTTGTGAATAAAAAATATGAGCACACTATTTAAACATTATAAACAATAAAGAACAAATAGATTTTATAAAATACAAATCATAAGCCTAAGAATGTGATTATTTCTTTAACATTATATTTTTTTCCGTAAAAATTTTCAAATTGCTTTACTTTAATTGATTTTAAACGAAAATTCTTCGATATACCTTTCATATTTAGTATCAAATAGGCAGTTTTTTTTCAATCATATTACATTTTGCACAAATATGTACTCTAATTACTAGCAGCTTATGATGATAAGTGTTGGTTTCTGTATCTATAACGTTCGTAATTTTAAAACAAGGCAATGTATTTTTATTTGAGTTTTTTTTGGTTTCCATGGTATAAATTTTTTAGTTTATGCTTATGATATCATGCTCTTAACATTTTTTTACAATTTAAATGATATTACAGCGATCATTTTGTGTTAAAACATATAATAAATTATTTTTATATGAATTTAACGAAGTGTAGAATTATAAATTATTTTTGAAAATAAATCAAATTAAATATCAAAGATCAAGTTTTCTGTTGTTTAATTATATTTAAATATTTAATGTGAAGATATTATAGTGAATCCATGTTGATATTGTAATTTTATTCAACCATTTCACGAAAAAATAAGGCGTTTAATTTATAATTTCAAAATCTTTTCTATTAAATGAATTATACATTCTTTCAATAAATTATTAATTGTAAATTTCTTAAAGAAACAAGTAAAATCGTTTACTAAAAATAAATATCCTATGTGAATTATTAAATTAAAAATATTGATTTATATTAATCTAATCAAAACAGATATAAAGTACTCTACAACCGATAAAAAACATGATTTAAAAAATTTGATAACATTTAGTAAAAAATACTTTATGTAAAATATAATCAGCTTCAAATTCTGCAAAAATTAAATATGGACAAAGCCAATTAATTTCGATCGAACTTGTTTCTTATATTATAAATATTACTATTTCATTTTTTTTTAATCAAAATATCCTTATCATCTTAAATAACTGGAACAGATAAAAATAAATTAATAGAAATGACGTAAAAAACAATAGCAACCCCCCCAAAAAAAATTTTACGTTTTAATGAACGAATTATAGGCAGGTTCTTTGATGTAGTATTTTAATAGATATCTGCATTTCTAGGCGAAAGAATTTTTTTTGTTTATAATAAACTATCAATAGCAATGTCAAAAATATATAAGAAAAAACTATGATTAAGTAAATATAAAATCAAATAAATGCTTTCATTGAATTATATAAATTTATATTGGATCGTATATAAAAATAAAGATTTTTGATCTGCAATTTTTTCAAACTATAATTTTGTTTATTCATTTTTATATACAATTTAATTATATCAGTGACAAAGTCTGCCATAAACTTGTGATATTTGCATATTTTATATAGTATTGTCATTATAACAGCAAAAATACAACCTTTATACATTTATCACGATTTAAAAGCGTTGCTTTGGTGATGACACGATTAATACCCACACTTAAACTATTTTTACCCATTAAACCCATTTCATACCTGGTTTATAGTAAAATATTGTAATTTGTGTTTTCTATGGACATTTGTATCAAAACAATTATAAAATTACCTCGTCTCTAATTTTCAAGTCTGAAAGAAATATATACTAAATAATGTGTTTATATTCTTTAAAAACACTTAATTTATGTTAAAATCATGAATATGGAACTTGTATATATGTTTTGTTTTTAGAATATATTATAAATTTTCTTTTTTTGTATTTGAAATCGAATTTTCTTTGTAGATTGTCAAATTTTTGCACAGATATTTTCTTTTCTGATATCTTCAACAGGACATAAATCAAATGAATTTATGCGTAGATGAGGGATCAAAATATCTGTATTTTTTTATTTATGGCTAAATTTCAAGTTTTAATTTATGTTTTTGTTCACAGACACAGCTTGCTTGATTCTCAGTACCTCCAGCGTATTTACACTTTCGGCTATCTTCTTCTCTCCAAAGTCTTCTTCAATACCCCTTCTTCTTTATAGACCTATCCATTCAAGGGTTTTTAACAATCATAAGGTTTGTACATATGCCATAACCTGGTTCGTGACATCTAGTTCCTTCAGGTACCTTTTATGATATCGTATCACCACACCTTCCCACGTTATAACATATGGGATAATCAAAATATCATATACATAAACGATTTTATCAAGAATTAATATTCAATGTGTAATGTCGAACTTATAGCTAACAAAAATATTTTTTTAAAGGTGTCTGCAACGTTTTATTTTAGTCTTTTGACTTGACCTTATGATTTGGAATGCATTGGCCTTTCATGTTTTAATACCTTAATAAAATCGCATATAAACACATATATCTTGTTTACCATAATTTTCTATAATTATTCAATTGCAAATTTTAGGTGTTCCGTAAAATATAAAAAAATTACATGCAGACGTTTGCAAAATTCTGTGAGTTCTAATCGTAATTTTATAGTAAAAAAAAACTTAGAATAAACATCTGCAGCAAATAATATCTAATAGTTGCATAAAGTTTATTTGAACCTTCTCATCTGCATATCAGCTATGAAATGAATCATTTTATCGAAAATTTATGGGGTCAGGGTTGTGTGCACTTACACACAAATTTACCTTTTGCCTTGTTGTGTCCCGATCAAAATGTAAAAAAGAATGATCTATATTTTATCTCAATTATATTCGTATTACCATGATATAGATCGTGTGGTTTAGCTGCCATTATCTATATTTTTTCTTTTTCGGAGCTAATAATCACCTCTCTATGATTTTCATGGATATTATCTTAAAGATATAGAATACTATTTAAAACAATAAATTATTCAATTATATTCTTGTAATTTATTTTCTAATTAATATCTATAATTAGTTTCTTCTGAAAAATTGCGCCTAACACTCATATTCATCTCTATGATAAAATATCCACTATTATAATAATTTTGGAATGAAATATGAGCCAAAAAAATTCATATTTCAATTTTAAATATTATCACACTGGTTCTAAATGTATTTAATTTTGATCAATGAATATTTGTGTTCCTAAGTTCGAAACGCCAGGCGGATAAAATCGTAAATACATCGGGGTGCCTGAAACGAGTGTTACAATTTTATGCTATATCTTGTAAAAAAATATAAATTCTTGATTATAACTTAAAAGAATAACAATTATATTATAACAAGATTTAAATGATATAATATGAATTGAAGCATCAGAAATAATAAAATAAAAAAAATATATTTATTTACCAAATAAATTTCTAGCTATTAAAATTGTTCAAGCAAAGCTTGAATTTTCCTAACGTTCCGTTTTATTAATATTTCCTTTAGCCTCGCCATCTTTATAATCTTCCTCTATATTTCTTATTTTCATATAATTATATATTCAAGATTTTACCTATATATTTTATTGTGAAGGCTTCCGATTAAGTTGTCATTTATCACTTTTATCATATGTCACATGGTATTTAGAGACTACACTATCCCATGTTTTATAGTATGAACTACACATGTTCAGCATTTATAAATTAAAGTTTTAATTACTCGTAAAATATACCTAATGACTTTAATTTACAATATTACTAACTTTATCGTTGCTTTTTCACTTTTTTTAATAAAATATAAAAATATTTTTATTATAGTGTTAACTCTTATATCTGATAGTTTTTGCTCTCTTATTTCGTGAACCAGATATATTTTGATTTTTTAGATCTTTTAAAATTATATTTTATTGAAGATTAAGTGTACAAATTTTACATTTCGTTATTTTTCTACCTAAGATTATCAAAAATGTCTCTAAAATATACCTTTTACGTAATTGTCCGCTTTAATTGTTTCTTCATAGGGTTTAAATTTGCTTTTTTCTGAAAAATAATGTTCTATTCGACACGAATAAAATTCTTGTTTTCTTTATGGCTTATTTTCCCAATTCATGATAACTGCGCATTTATCTATGATAGTAAACAATTTTCTTGCTATTTTCTTAAGTTTTTGGTGTAATTATGTGTTCTTTTTATTTATACAATAAACTTTATTTTTGTTTGTACTCTATCGATTAGAAACTTGGATTTTCTAGTGATAACTGGCGATTTTATACTAAATGAGTAGTTAAATGTCTGTTTTACACAATTTCAATATATAAGTTGCTGCTTTTCATTGTAGTATTCTTTATACCTAGGCAGTATCTTATTAATTTGATAATACATTTTTTAGTCAGAAATTCAACATCCGATAGTTCTGAGAAACTTCCGAATATTTAATTTTACACAATTTTTGTAAATTTTAGTAAATCCGCAAGTGCTTAATTTATGATTTTAGATCCAGCAAAACACGAACATAATTCTTTATTAAAAAAACATCTGATTGTATTAATGGGATGTATCTAGGAGCTGTAATTATCCGAAAATATTTAATCATTAAAAAAAGTAGTAAATATCTTTAAATAATATTTATATGAATTATTAAGATAGAGGATTATAAATCCAAACGTTGTAGCCTTTTTATAGATAATACTTACCATTTCTGCATCATAATACAAAATTCCTATATATTAATACTATTCAGCAAGCTTTATTCCTTTAGATATTACATTAGTGCCTTTAAGAGTAAGAATATATTTTCTGAAAATAATAAACTCGCTTTTATTATATTTAAATATAAAAACTAGAGCTAAAATTATAGTTACAGAATTTAAAAACGATTACAAAAGATTTTTCTAGCTAACTGTTATTTTCTTGAAGTTATATTATATAAGAAAAATAGACATATCAAGTCCAGTTATGATAATAAATACTGTATGGCGGATTATTTCAAAATTATATTTTAAATCGGGATAGTGTAAATCACCGAAAAAGGAGTTATTTATTATTTTCATACTTCATATAAATGAATAAAAATACAAAAAACATGAATAAACTATCTAAAACACTTTAGAGTTATAAATGCAAATGGTTTTTTGAATTTAAAGTAAGTGGATAACTTCCTTTATTTATATATGATATTTCCTCAAACATTAAATAATTTTTTTTTATTACAATATGCATTACTACAATATTATACGGTTTTGCGCTAGCATTGTTTTTGGTTTTCAAAAAAATAAAAATAAAAATTTTCTTGCATAAAGATGTTTCGATCATGCTCTATTATCTTAGCAATGAATTTCTACTTAAAAAGTCATATTTGTATTTCGTTTCATCTGTAGATGTAGTAAAGTTACATGAGGTTAATTCTAGAAAACCTCTTTGATTATTTTTAAGTAATTTTGGCATGCTCAAACACCTTTAAAAAATTCAGAATGATGCTTATTTAGATGATTATTTATAGATTTTGAAAAATCTACAGGATATATCAGAACCAAACTATACATTTTCTAGTTTTTTTTATCACTTTTAAAAGTGTAGGATATTTTATAAATTTAGGTTTAATTATTATTTCGTTATAAATATTTTCTTGGCAATTATTATCTTTATTTCTTGCTTTTATTGTTTTTTTTTAAAAACATGTTATATCTTAAAATATTACAGATTGAAACCTTCCGTAATACTATAATGGCTGAAAGGCATAGGACTTAATCTTTATTATATTTAGCAGTTTTTTACACATATAAAAGAATCACATAACTATAAATTTATGAATATATCAAACTATCTTAGAATATATAAATGTTATATAAAATTTTAGACCAGACTTGTTGTTTTATTCGCGATAGTTAATTTTTTCGTGATTAATTTTGCTTATTCACATTGGATCTGTTTAAAATGTAAAATGCCACATTTTATGCCAATTCATTCTTTTAGATCATGTAAATATAATTTTATAACAATATAATCAATTAAGTATTACATTTCTGATTAATAATTAAATAAATACTTATGGTATATGTATTTGGATATTAATATGCATCACGGTGGATTTCATATGTTGAATGCTCATTTTTATAGATAAAAGAAGCCTAATAAAGGTAAAAATACAAATTTATTAGGATTAAATTATCTTATCTTACACTAAAATACACCAAATACATTATTAGCGCATAAACATTGTTAAAAATATTCGTCACCTTTTGTTAAAGTATTGATTTATTGTCATTAAAACAGAAATTTACTCATCGGATTCTCACAATATAGATTAGATAATACATTTAAGCTGTTATTAAACTTTTATGATTTATGATAAAGTCAGATGTGTTTTTTTTTAATTTCAATAGATTCATATTACATAAACCGATCTAAAATATATATCAAATAAATCATCAGATCAGTTCTTTTATATTTCAAAATATTTTATATTGTAGTATCAGCGAAAAAAATCGTAAATTTCTTCAAAAATCACACTAGATCTCTTAATGCTTATATAATACATCGATTCTTTATCCTTAGTATACGCCAAATTTTATATTAATGTCCTTGTTTGGGCTACTTATTGCTTGTGATTTCGGATTTATTTTGTGTTAAGCTGATTCATCGAAGTTCTGAATATAAAGTATAAATCTATATACTCTGTGGTATTTCTTTTCATAAAGACTAGTATTAACATTTGTAAAAAAAGCATCTAAAAGCAAAAATTACCAGATAATTGTTTTTATTTTTATACTTTTAAAAAAGTAAGTACATGTAATTTTAAACTTAGAGCATACGCATAAAAAGACGCATTATGCTTAAAAAATCATGTGATTTTGGATATTAAAATAAACAAGCACTGATCGGTAATAATTCAAAAAAATGTAATACTTATCCCGAACTTTGTAAAGAAATAATATATTGTTAAAAAAATTGAATCCTCCCGTTTCGGGCCCTCGACAATCACATATTTCAATAATTGTTATATACCCTTACAATCAATGAATATATATAAAAAAATAGCATGTAAAGTTTTTTTAACTGAAATCAGCGTCTTCTTTGTATCAAACAGCATTTATTTCAAGAAAAACATCTTTTCAAAATCATTCATAACTATCCAGGGGGAAAACATACTTTTCCCCTGTTAAATGATGTATTTAATGCATCGCTGTTGCATATAGATCGTAAAGAATATTTTGTATGTTAGATATATTGATAGCGAGATTTTTCAAACATGTTGCCTTTAGATCTCAATATTACTACTATAATATAAGATATTTAAATACGAATAATCCCATATTAAATTATTTTTAATTGTCTTTTAAATATTCAGATTTTAGTAATCAGTTTTTGTTATTTTTTATCATCTAAGATATGACATTTTCGCGGGGGAAGAAAACCAGCTTTATGGAGTATTCCCAAGTTTCAACATGGTTATTTAATTTAATAAATATTTGTTACACATTAATAATACTCTGAAGTATTTTAAACGCTCGATTTATTCTGATTTTATTATATATTTTAGATCGCGTTAACAAAAAACAATATAATTTTCTTAAAAAATCCGAAATAAAGATCACATATAAATCACTTACATTTCAGATACAACAAATAAATGTGCCGAACCTCAAAAAAAATCATAGTGCAGTTCCAAAAAAAATCTTGATGAAATGATATAATATTTTGAAGGCTTGTTTAATATAAGTAAATGCAAAAGTTAAGAAATCCCTTTTTTCAATAATAACTATACAAATAAAAGAAGAAATATAGAGAATAGTTTTGTATTTGACGATGAAAAGCCACTACTTATATTTCAAAATAAAGATCGATAAGAACTTATATACAAGAATCATTTATAAATACCCCAGCATGATGAAGAAAGTACATAAATCAAATACGAAGGAATATAATGGTTCAAATGAATTATTCTAAAAATATTATTGCACAAAAAAAATCTTATGGTCATGTCTATAAAAAATGATCAACAATATTAAATTGACATGTCCTGTTGAATCGTTCATCTATAATTTATACAATATCATGTATATTATCAAGGTGACAAACCATGTAAACTAGTTTTTTTTATAAGAATTTATAAATAAAATAAATTCGAATTTATGTTTTACTCAATCTTGTATATAAGAAATTAACATAATATTTTAAAAACAGAGATTTCAGGTTTAAACTAATAAGATTTCCAAATAAAATATATTTCAGCTATCATTTTTATCTAGTTTGTTTTTTTATTATTTTAGATCTGGTTTGTCATAGAATCAGAATTTCAGAAAATCCTAATTTATATGGTACTATTTTTTGTAAAATTTCCACGTTTTATATTTTAAAAATTAATCATTATATTACTTAAAAATTTCCATCTCATTTATATATAAAATTTTCTATTGTCGTTTTTTTCTTTTATATAAAATTTTAGTTCTTAGTTATACTACATTTTTTGCAAATTTCTCAGTTCATTCTAATTTATATTTGAAATTTTCACTTTGATTATATTTACTGCAATTATTGTTTTTTAGTATATCAGTGTATTTTTTTATATTGAATTTATTAATTCAAAATATATTTATTTTTAATTTTGGGGCCCAAATATTGTATAATGTTGGATCAGAATAATGTTTTTATGCACAAATATACCGTATAGATAGCTATTTTATATTTCATGATTGCAAAATTTACATTTTTATAGTAAACTTTAAAAACTTGTCATTTTAATTATCTTTACTTTTATTCAATTTCAAATACAAATTGTTTGTTCTCAAAATATTTTTAAATGCTCTATTTGTTATTGGGAAAATCAAATATATATTATTCCTTTAATTCCATAAATTCCAGACATTCAATCTGGTTATGTGACTATTAAAATTATTAGAGATAAAAGGGTAAGTGATCGTTATTGAGGAGGATAGGGTAAAATAAACAAATGATCTTTTTTACCCCTATAGTTTCAACACTAATCTCGATTAAAATGAACAGAAAATCGAATTATGTATTTGAAATTTCGGAAAACGATTAAATTTTATAATCTAAAAAAGCGTTATGGTTATAGCTTATTGATCTCGATAATATGGGTGATGATAAAAGGGGAATTATAAAAAAAGATTTTATCTAAGATTCTAGGCTTGTTATATATGTGTTTAGATGTAAAATAATGTGTTATTGTCGAAAAAGATAAATAATAAACTTAACTGAATTTAAAAAATGCGTTCTCTCTAATTATTTATTGGTATAAGAAGCTAAGAGAAGCAAAAATATAATATTTATGTTATATGACATAATACGGAGATATAATGTTAATAAATATATTCTATAGAAAAAAAAGTCCACAAAAAAAGATATGGGGAAAATATACTTTAGTAAACAAATTTATTTTTTACATTCATCATAAAGATACCAAAAAAATCATGATAAGAACATATATAATTAAACAAGGTACGAGCTATTAAAAAATTATAATAAGATTTAGCAAAAAAAACAACTTTAATAGCATATTTTAACAGTCTGTAGAATCTTGTGTAAATGTATTTAAAAGGTTTTATTGAAAAAACCAAAACATTATAAAAAAAGGGGAGTTATATCCACAAAAATAATACATATTTGTGCATAGATGGGTTCTTTTATTTTACCAATTATTCAATTTCTATTTTAGAGCCTTCAGAAAACTATAAATTAATTATTTTACAAATACATTATGTAATAAATACAACAACTTCTACTTTTTTTTTGCAAGGCCCTTTGAAAATTTATTTATATTTTGGTACTCTTCGTCTATATAATTTTCTATTTACTCTGATTGTTAACCCTTCGCGACACTAGTATAAAATATATTTGACTTCTTGATTTAATATAGAAAACACAGGTAATCAATTATAATTCTCCTGTAACTTGAAATTTTTTAGACGAAAATCATATATTTGTATAAGGGCTAATTTTTCTTTGAACTTTACATGTTTACTCGCGCAAAAATTCAGTGAGATCTATTATCAGATTTTATGTATGCTCTTTTCAAGCACATCATCTTTAAATTCTTCTTCAATACATCTTCACGCTCTAGACTCTAAATTGTTTTTTTTATCTCACTACTATTGTTTTTACATATGCTTCTGGTTCCTTTGGCATCTCGATTCCTTAATATACAATTTATGGTATTTTGTGATAAAACCATCGCATGTTATGACATATGGGACTATTATAAAACTTAAAATCAATAATTTCTAAAAATTTAAATTTTGGGAATTATAAAATTCCTTCGCAGTCATAGCATTATATATTTCGAGCCTTAAAAGTCACCAGCATCAACATATCAATATTTTACCCCAGTACTTCGAATTAAAGAAAAAAAATCTAAGGAAGGTATCTACAAGTTAGAGTCCTTAGTAATAGTAAAACAAGCGTATATTAGTATATCACGCAAATCATGATTGCTAGATTAACATATAGTGGTCTTGATTCAATGTATTCTGATTTATAATTTGGAGTTGAATTTAAGATTTAACATATAAAATAAATTTTATTATACTAAAGAATAAAAATATAAGATATAAGTATTTTGAGAACAGAAATAAATATACAAGTTACATATATCTATGTAAAAAAAATAAGTATAAATTATAGAATTAGAAGATAAGAAACCTTAGAATTAATTAGAGAATATACGATTCATGTTTGAATGTTTACGCTTTTAAACATAAATAATTTTACAGTGTGATGTTTTTTTATGTCAATAACTTACAATATGTTGATTTTTTAAGAGTAATTTAATCAATTGTATAATCCCTCGTAGTTATCTAGAAATATTAATGTATAATTTCATCATAAAGATACACATGGTTTTAAGTCGGTAAAAATGTGTTGTGATATGTTTGAAATCAGAATATTATTTATTGATGTGTTAATTTTCTTTTTATAATACCATCTAGTGAGACGTAATTAGTCCATCGGAAACATCGCACAACCCCTTGATACATCTTTTGAAACCTTACCCTGATCTATCTTCATAGACAGCCCTTCTTCTCTCGAACGAGATGAGTTCAAATGTCTTGAATTTATTTGAAATATATATTTTTCGATTTTTATAAAAAAAAATGCTGGATCTAAATTTAGATTACAATTGTTAATTTACCCTCTTAAGCACAATATTTTATTGTTTTTTTCCCTAAAAATGCCAGTATTAATGATATAGAACATATGTGAGACAATATTTTTGACATAATGGATGCAATATGAAGAGAATGTTTATCAATGTATTGACTTAAATATTTTTCGCCCTTCAGAATGGCGTACAAACTAATATATGACCTGCGAGACATCAAAATAGAAGAAAATCCGTTTGTAAAATTTCCTTTGTTATAATGTAGTAAGAAAAGCTATTAAATCTATAAATATAATCAAAAAATAAATTTATGTATTTAAGCCCATTTTTATAATAGTTTTCCGTCCCAATATATAAAAAATTCGTTTAAAATACAATATACGCCTAAAGCCTTTAAGAGCGATTTTTAATAATTAGCATAAAAATTTATTCTACTGGATTTTTTAGATAGTGATATCTTTTTAGCTAGCATTCGATAAGAAATTTTTTTATTTTATATAAAGTGCGAAATTCCCATCACTTTGTAGATAAATTTTTTGGGAAGTACAATTTATAAAAATAATATAGTGTCATTATATTATATAATAAACCACAATTAAATGAAAATAAAAGGCATAATATGTGTTATCAACTTTATATTAAAGTGCATTATATTCCATTTTACTTTAATACAGGGATTTCTTCAATCGTATAATATAAATTTAGATTATTTAGCATCGATAAAGTAGCGTTTATGAAACACAATTTTTTTTATCAAAAAAATATTATAATAAATATTTTTCAGGTGAATATATTTTATTCAAATTTATTAAATTTATTTTGATGCCTTTATTTGTGACAGACTTCTGCCATTTTTTTATAATAATTATATATGAAGGAAAAGGCTATAAGACTTTGCCTCAAACATAATGAAAAAATCGAAGTTTATAATCAATAAATATGAAAAATTATATATAATTATGCTTAATCATAATTTTTTTCATGGCTAGAAACAATACTTGTTAATATCGTATAAATTGATGGATGACTCCTTTATAGTCTGATATAAGAATTAATTATTCTTCGAGATTTCCGAAATTTAGGAAAACATAATTTCAAAAACACTTTCTGTTGTATAAAATAACATTACATGCAATTTTTTTTTAGCTTAGGGAAATGGTATAGTTGCGCATTTGAAAATTAACTAAAAAAATATGCATAAACTCGTCTTTGCATTTTATTTCTACCAATAATTATAAAACTCTGTCAATTTTCCAATAAATCCATGTAGAGTTTTTAACCAATTAATTTATTTTTAGTTTTATTATTGAAAGTTATTGGTTGTTAATTTATATTCGATATAAATAATAAAATTTTCAACTATAGTTACATTAAATTAAATAACTGGTCAGATTAAATATTTCTAAATTCTGTTCGCGGATATTTTATATAATCGTACATTTAAAACAAAAGAATTAAATATATAAAAAAATGAAGGATTTTCTTATTCTCATTAAGAAGTGAATTCAGATGGGATTTTAAGAGATAGAAAATCTGATTTTGAAAATCGCATCGTCCTACCATCTCAATAAATGTATAATTTACATAAATTAATAAGAAATATAAGATTGAAATTTTTTAGCTTTATTAGCAAGAAAATTCATTATTCCGCTTACAATTTCTACAGTAGACTTAAATCTTAACATGAATATAAAAATACAAAAAGTTATTTAAAGATACAAACAAAAATTTTTAAATTATTTAAAGTTCGTTAGTTATCAAAATTTAATCAGTTAGAATATAAAAAAAAGTAGAAAACTTAACAATTACGTGATTTCGGGCGCATTAAACACACATTAAAATACTATGAATATTCTAAAAAATAAATATCGAGAAAATCATTGATTTACGTTATCTGTCCGTAACATTTCTAAATATAATTAGAAATAGTTTAAGTTCGCGAGTTAATGCCACAATTTTTCGAAATATTAAGAATATTTTTCGTAAAGTACCGCACGTTTTATATCAGGATTGAAACCTGTTAAATCGTAAAACAACTTATCAGATGAAATCTGTGTATAAAAACATAATTACGGGTTAAATTTGTCTTAAAATCTTTTACCATGTTATTTTTAATCTAAATTTTTTTTAAAATAGTTGGTTTTTTTCTTAATTATCTTTCATTAAGAGAAAAATGAAGGCACAGTTGCTTTATACCATTAATTTTCGAATACTTAGTTATTTAGATCCGATTTTGCATTAAGGCTTACTTTAAGAAAAAATAAAGACAATTTTGCTTAATACAAATCAATTTCGAACATCCAATTTTTTTGATCTAATTTTACATTGAGGTTCTTTTGTTATTTTTTTCTGTAATAGAATTTATAAACAATATTATAATGTTTAAAAAATAAAAGGGTCTTATTGATGGTGAAAAATATCATAATTTATAACCACAAAGATCTTAGAAATGTGATAAAACGCCTTTTTTTAATTTAATTTTATATTACGCACTACAAAATCATTGAAATTTAGCGAAACAGCTAAAAGATTTTAATGCTTTTTTCGAACAAATAACTTACAAAATATACGGATTGTCAATATAAATTTAATAAATATGGAATTAGCCCACTCAGCAATTAAATATAAGATTTTTGTGCACTTAGAAGGTTTTTGTGGTTGTAGAATTGTATTTGGATTATACCTAAAACAAATGCTATGATAATTTATATAAAAGAACTTCGAGCAAATTTTATTTTACATAATATATGAGATCCTTTTTGGATTTGACGAGAAATAATAAATTGATTGGAATATAAACAGAAAAATCATATTGATTTAAAATTGAAATTCTATAACGTTTGATTTTTAAATTAAACAATGCTGACGTGTATTTTACTTTTTTATGCAATTAATATTGTGAATTAAATTAAATTAAGCTTAAAAAATCATGAATTCATATCTACCATCTTTTCAAAATAATATTGACCTACAAAATAAATTACTCTTTTATTGAGCCTTAATAGATATATTTTAGAAAAAGTTTGAAAATAATTATTTTTTAAATAAAATTATTATATAATTTTTAAGAGTTTATTAACTTTCCGAATATCTATTTTATTAGACAATTTATAAGAATAATTATTTTTTAAATAAAATTATTTTATAATTTTTAAGAGTTTATAAACTTTCCGAATATCTATTTTATTAGACAATTTATAAGAAGATTCTTTTTTAATATAATGAAACTATAAAATTTTAAGAGTTTCTTCGATTTCCTTTTGATCAATGTTATTGGACAATTTATAAGAAG
The DNA here is from genome assembly GCF_057557595.1 of Rhyacophila brunnea. NCBI lineage: Eukaryota > Metazoa > Arthropoda > Insecta > Trichoptera > Rhyacophilidae > Rhyacophila > Rhyacophila brunnea. The sequence goes on from NW_028233235.1 coordinate 909,948, forward strand.
ATTTTTTTTTGATATAAGGAAATTATATAATTTTTAAGAATTCTTCATTTTCCTTTTGATCAATATCATTAGACAAAATTTAAGTAGACTCCTTTTTTGCCCCTAAAAATGGATTCGCATCAAGTAACACATTTTATAATGGTAGCATTGCTTTGTCTTCCATTGAGTGGAATTTTAATGAATTATCTTTCAGATGATTTACAAAAAATAACGAGAAAGATAGATTATTTTGCTCCAAATAGGGATCCAGCAGTTTACAAGAGGTATATTATAATTAAAGACGAAAAAGTAGAATTATTTGATTCGTATAGCGCTTTGGAGACTATAGAAAACAAAGCATCTCTGATCGAAATAGTTGAAAAATTAGAATCAAATAGTGCACAAGATGCCCAAATATTTAAAGCTACAATTTTGAAATGCTTAAACCAGAATGAATCACCCAACATTAAATTTTCAACGGAGATAAATGCATTTTATCTTCACGCATCAAGAAGTGCGCCATCCCATGTATTTTTTTATGATACCAAACCATCGACTGCGGATACAAACTTAGTGGATATTCTTAAACATTTTTATGACTGTATAGTGGACAAACCCCAAACTGATGATGACACATTATCTTCAATAGCAAATATGGTTTATGACAATTTACTGTACATGTTTCTTTTTATAGTTTATGAAAATGCAATAATAGGATATCTTAATCAAGACGAAAAAATTGTCTTGTATATAAGACGTGAAATTCTTATTCAGCACTTGATTAAGATAAAGATAGTCAAGAATTTATCAAGCTTTATTGATGCTCCAATTATACTAATTCAGTTTAGTGGAAATATAATTAATGTGAAAAGAGTATCGCGTGATCATGTATGTTTATCGAAATTTGAGATCGATAAAAAAAGTTATGGATATTTATCATTATTTAGTATTTCTTTTGGTAAAAAGGCGAGCGAAGAGGGTATTAAAGCATTTAAAGAATTGTTTGAAAGCAAAAAGCCTGTCGAAAAATCTAGTTTTCCATTTAGTGGCATACTTGAAAAATTCGAAAAAGCTTTAAATAGTGAGGAAACAACTTCCGCTTCCGAGTCAATTTTATAAAGTTGCAATATTATCACTAAATTTTGGTTTATGGAACTTTGATCAAAATTATGCCACTTTTTGTGATAAATAGCACGTTAAAATGATCATATTCTTGTAGCCACACATATATTTGTTAAATTCATTCGATATTAAAGTAATTTTTTATTTGATGATTTATTGGATTTTTCTCTATTTATATGGGATTAAGTAAAACCTTTTATTGCACTATAGAATATATTTGCATATACCTCTTTAATACTATCATAATCTTTACTAATATACTCTATTGAACAACAAAATTAAATCCAATTATTTTTGTGATTTTTAATATTAGAAAAAAAGACCCTTTATTATTTTTTCCCTCTAAATTTTTTAAACTTAATTTAATTATACACTTAATTTTTTTTGGTAGTTCTATCAATAATTATCCCAGATTATAACTACCATCACGTTCAGATTTTCATCAATAAGATGGATAAAATTCTTTTACTAGCCATTTACGCATTTAAATTGGGTAACAAAGGATTGTGAACAGTCTCACACATTAAAACACACAGAAAATAACATAAATTGAAACGTAACATAAAAATTGTTTTCATTACCTTTGTTTTTTTCATCGCTAACGTCTTTGAAAATGTTTTAATGTTCATAAAATAAATTTTCGGAATATATTGGTCTCGAATATATGTGATTAAGTATTATCAACTGTTTTTTTTAAAAGTTAATTACTGTAGCAGAAGTAGAAAGAAACAAAATTCCACGATACATATCGTTATTCATGAAAATAATTGGTTTAATTTTATTCAAATTATGTAGAAAGACTTTATATTTGTAGCGATTAACCACATTATAAATTTTTCATTTTATCTATATTTTATATTAAAAACGATATTATCTAGTTTATATAAATTATGGTCTGTTTCTATTAATTAATTATAAGCGATGCAATTTTGAGAATTTTAAAAAATTAGCGAAGAACTTACTTAATTTTTAATTTATTTGCTCGTATATATATTATTTTTAGGAAGTTCACTCATGACTATTGCAAAATTTTGCGCATCTGATGCACCTCTGCGTGTAGTCTTTCATATTTTCTGTTTGACCACCGTGACTTGGACCTGTTTTACCAGACAATAGTCGATAAGAAGGAGGGGTGAGATTCTATCTACTTTTCATCGCCGGAAAATTATGATACCACGATTAATCTACACTTAACCATATCCTTTTAGAACGGAGCAGGCTTCATTAAATGTTCGGGAACGTTTTCGGCGTCTTAAACAGCAACAACCCAATTGATATACGTTTCATAAGTATTTTTATGGTTTTACTTTCTAGTTTTGAAAGAACTCATTATGTGAAAAAAATATTTCATTTATGCGAAAATTCATATGAACTCCGGGGTATATTGCGGTAGGATTCGGCTACTATCTAAAAGTTTTAAAAAGCTGAGCGACCGCACCCTTATTCGAGAATTGATTTAAATAAAATAAAATTTAATATCAGTAAAGTGTACACAGTTAATTATAAGCGATATAATATATGGAATAAGTTCAAATTTATATATTCCCTTCTCATTAATAAAGTCAACATAGTATATTATAAGCGATGGAATTCAGAAAAAATATATATATTTATTTATAGGTTAAGTTTATTTTTATCAATTCCATCTATTAAGAACATTACACAACTGCTTGAATCACCTTTTGCACTATTCCCGATCCATCTTCATCAACTGCTCCTCTTCTCTCAAATGAGATATATTCGAGTGTCTTGCACTTTCAGAAAATATGAATAAAATTTGGCACGCAAAAACATACATAAAATCAGATTTTGAAAAATACTTAATAAAAAAAATTGAATAAAATGTATCTATATTAAACTTCCTATGAATCTCAATAATAATTGTATAAATTTTTAATTCACATGGATTTATTTTTATAACAACAGTTTCTTGCATATTGCTTTTATGATGAAATAATTTAAAAACATGATCTTGCATTCTTTAATTATCACAATTTTTATATTTTTTTTGTTTGTATGCATATTTACTTATCAGATATATAAAATATATGAAATTTCTTTAGAAAGAATATTTTTTTTTAGTAAAAATAAACCATCGGTTACAATTGCATATATTTTCACGAATAACAGAAAATAATTGGAAGTATTATAGAAACTATCCATCGATCATGTTTTAAACGAAAAAAAATACTTGTGTGAAGAAATTACGATCCTTAAAAATCAAATCCAAGTATATTTTTCTGACAAACAAAAAATTAAATCATCGATGTTAAATAGCACAAACTTTCAACAAAATTTGGAAAAGATAGGCACATAAAAAAAGATATGTGGTTTTTAAACAAAATAAATGGAAGATTTTATAAATTTATATCAAATTATTTTTACAAGATTTTCTTAAAAAGATAAAGAAAGCTTGCGTATTTTTTTCTTATCTAAATTTTCTATGTGTTAAAAATAATCCGAATCACATAATATCTATTTTTTTGATATTGAAAACAAAGATTAAAGGTAAAAATACAAAAAAAACTGTTTTTAGGTTAATTACAGACCCGAAAAGCTTTTTAAGTGTGTTGAAATAATAAATTAACAATAAATTGCTCTCATAAACATTTTATATGAAATAATGGTAGCATCGCTTTGCATGGTAGAATTCAAAATAAAAAGAAATAAATATATTTTTAAAGATGAATGTTGTATAAAACGCAAAATTACAAATTTTAAGGAAAAAATATGCACGAAAGCTGCGCAAAATCTATCATTATCAGTTAAGAATTTTTTATACCTTTCGAAACTAAGTATATAGTTGCACAATTTATTTTCAAAAATGAGAAATGTGATCTATAGTTTTAAATGTTAGTAAAAATTGTATTTCTCTGAATTATAAACTAATTTGATCATATGATTGATATTTTCTTTGTTTAGATTTAAAAAAGTGTTGAAACTTATCATTTTAACTTTCATGTTTCAAAAATTAATTGCTGATATTCAATGGATATTCTTCTTGATCTGGGTTAAAATTCGGAGTTATCAATATTTAAAAAATGAAAGTTTGAAGGATAAAGGGTTTAAAAATATGATCACTCATATGGGCTTTAAAATAAAAAGTTAAAGATCTATAAAAGATTTCAGTATATACATGTATTTATTGATCCTTATCAAAATGTTGGATTTGCTTAAATTTATAAATAAAATACAAAGTCATAAAGAATTTTGTAATTATAACAATAAAATATCAAGAAATAAATTCTAAAAGAGTTTTACTGTGCACTATTGGTGCAATGAAAGAAAAATAATAAATGATGTGTTTTCATTATATAGATCTTGAAAACCAACCAATAATGTATAAAGGCACCGATTTAGCTTGCATATCAGTAAATTTAGACAAAAGAGCATAAATTATCGATTTGGACGTTTTTTCAATACATATCAAGTTTAAAAGTCCATTTCAAACCTTATATCAGTTTCTAATTATAATTAATTACTATTGAAACATAAAAAACAAATTGAAAAGAACCTTTATTGGGAAAAAAACCGAATATTATTAACATAATCTATTAAAATAGGAATAAAATACTGAAATCCGTTGATTTTCCTCTAAAATCCATTAATATTGCCAAGAAAATCAGTTCGAAAATATTGGGTTGAACTCTCAAATTAATACCCAATAGAATTTAAATATATCAATCACTAATTGGTTTATAGACAAATAAAAATTCTCCTAGATTCTATGTGCATATATATAAGCCGTTATTCAATATATTATCTACACTCGGAATTGTCTATTGGTTATAAAATTTTTAATTTAGAACCATACGAAATATCACCAAATAGTTGGGTACATTCTAACGTGTAATTTATAATTTTATTCATTTAAAAATTTAAACAAAAATCGTACTTTTTTCCATTATAATGAAATTTAGAGAGAAAAATAACAATAAACGAACAAAATTTAATTTAGACGCCTTATTATCCTGTGTACTTCACGTACATCTTCATATACTCCATAAAGATCAATATCCGGGGCTAAAAATTCCACAGCACATCTTTCTAAAAAATTGGCGACATTATTATTTAATGATGGATTTTGGTTCTGCGTTGATTCGTTTGTTAATCGTCGCGGACCGGTTTCTATCCTATTATTCTCTCTGGGTGCTTGTTCAGAAAAATCGTTTATACGTCGGCTATCTTGTTCGTTGATTGGTCGAGTTATAATATGTCTTTCTATGAACGCAATATTTGCATCTTGAGCCCCTCCATCTGTTAAATGTACTTCATTAGGTTGGTTTTGCATTAAACTATTTATTACTAACTCAATTATTACACTAAAAATAGATTCGCCAATCATTTATAAAATCATTTCTATCTAAATATATAGTTTTTGACTTAAGTTCTATTATTGTGTTTCTATAATAAAACAGAAATAAATCAATATGAAATTACATTATATTGAACACGATATTAACCAATACCATAAGGGGCCACATGTGTTAATATATTTTGATTTATGACTTAAATTAATAATTTATATTATATGATGTTATATAGGCCAAATGATACTTAAGATTCGGTTATTTCAATAATTTCATCTTCACAAAGACCAAATTATAATGATTGCGATAAACCCACATTAATTTCTTCTAGTTCTTTTTCCTAAATATTTGGCTGTAAAATTTGTGATTTTTGAGACACAATATGTCCCATCAAATTATTTGATTTTAAATTAAAAATAAATACAGTGATTTTTATGCTCTTAAAATTAAAGCTTTTATAATAACATTTAGAAACATAAAAATATTCAAAAAAAACAAAAATTAGATCATAGATCAGTTTCCCAATTCATTTTTCAATATATGTGAGATAATAATTATATGCCATATACGATTTAAAATATTTATACAATGCATATTTTTAAGGAATCAAACCGAATATTGAATTTATTTCTAAATCCATCAATTACGTCTTTATATGGAATCTAGATAAAAAGTAGAATTTTTTTTGTTTTTATATAAAGGTTTGAATTGTAGTGAGATTGTCCATGCATATTACAACAAACGTTCGAGTTTAAATTTTGTAAAAATTTAGTAAGTTCTTTTAATATACCAGAAAATACAGACATTTCATCTAATTGAGGTTTCTTTTAACATCACGTGATAAAATTGCATTTTTGTGCACAAAAGATAATTTATTTTACAAAAATTTAACAAATCCTTAATTATTGTTTCGTAAAAAAATTATATGGCCACATATCAAAAATATTTTCTTTCCTGGTTTATAAATGGTTTGAGAACAGCCTTGTTATCTTCCAAAGTACATCAATTCATGTTCATTTGGGGATATACAAAAACTTTTGGTCAATTTTTTGCGTTTAACTTAGTATAATTAGAATTTCAGCGCAATGTAACTGTTTTATGCAGAATTCGATAGTGAAAAAAAATATGTTTTCATATCTAATTAAAAGAATATTGCACGAAAGAAATTAAGACTCTATTAAGCCCGTATCTAAAAACTCCATGAATCCAAAGCACCACATAAACGTAAGATTGCATATTGTTTCTAGGCACGCATTGTATTGAATTACAGCAAAAGTCAACAATAATCTTTGAAAAGAAATAATTTGATTACAACCTTGAGAAAAAGCCCCAAAAAACCATTCCCCAGGGTTATTAAAAAAACATCTAAAATCATTTTAAAATTACATAAAGAAACTTGTCAAAATAGAGGTTTATTATTCTTTAGGATGATAGATTATAATATGTCTTACAACGTAAATTTTATTAAAACCTATTTTTGATTCATTTTAAGATTATTACCAGATTATATATACTTCTTATTTAGCTGAAATTAGAAGGTTTTGTTTAGAGCTACATATTCACCAAAATTCTTTTGATGTGAGCTGTTCTTTTAAAAATCCATGAATTTATTATAATCCGCATATTATTTATTTACAAGACTAAAGTAATTGTTATAGTTTTTGTTCTTGTTCTTGAGCAAAACTTACTCGCTTCCCCGTGCGCACTACATATTTATACCTTTAGCTATTTTCATTCCTTTTGTGTTCTTCAATACTTCACCTACTTTTGAGGCTTATTAATTCAAGGGCCTTTCTCATCTCAAGGTTTGTATATATGTCTCGATCTGGTTCGTGACTTCGACTTCCTTCAGAATCGATGCAAAAAAATTTATAAATGGAGGATATTTCAAATTCAGATTTATATAAAATTTAAAAAATAATATAATTTTAATTTAAAAGTTTCGTTTAAAAAGATCAAATTAAGATTAGAAAAATAAAAGACGTATTTCTCCAGTATCTGCAAAGCGGCAAGTTTATATTATGAAATTCAAAAAAACCTCAAATCAAATATGATTTTTATAGTATAATTGTCGTAGGGTTGTTTGTATTTACCAGCCAAAAGATATTTAAAAATAAAATACAGTAGTAATGTTAACAAGTATATAGAAATATATTAAACTCAAAATCCGTATAGGCGACATGAAATGCTTATTTTGATAACTTAATAGAGAACTTTTTTTTATTCTAGACAATTTCTGATAAATAAGATTTATAATTTTTTATTTATAGGGATTTGAAAAGAATAAGCTTTCTTATGATAGTTTTAAACAGCTATATGCAATTTAAAAGACTATTTTTGAAGTTTTAATTTTTTTAAATGAAGATTTCATCTTTTTATATATTATAACCTTTTAAGTATATTTTTTTTGCACATGAAATTATAATCTGGATAAAAATATGTAATATCTTAGTCCTTATGGGTGTCGATTATGTTCCATTAGATATGGGATTTTTATATTTAAGTTTGAAGCTAAAAAATACTATATATATTGAAAGCATGCGTTTTAAAATAGTTTCTCATAAAATTACGAATCCAGTTCATCTGAAATTTGCTATTTCTTTTCATATTATGACATCAGAAAAAATAAATTTGAAAACCACTTTTTTTCATCATATTTCGCAAGTTTCGCTTTAAAAATTTAGTTTAAATTTTTCTTAGTTTTAAATGCCTTTTTGGAGACAAATTTGCCGTAAAAAAAGACTTCGAATTTGTTCAAAAACTTGGGAAATTATACTTGCTCTTTTGTATGCAAAATGTAAATTTATGTTTTATTTGCCAACATTTTTGCCGTTAAAATGTATATTATCACATTTTATACCAATTTTAATTTATTTTTGCATAGAGAAAGCCTTTTTTTAATAACATTCAATTTCGGTCAAAAATAAACCAAATTATAACCTTAACAGCGTTTAATAATAAGATGAAGAACACAAATTCATGATACGTATATTTCCAGGTTTTTAATGCATATTATAGTACGAAGATGCTTTGGAGCGAGGGAATGTAATCTTGTTAAAAAGAATTTGTCGAATAAAACAGCACTTTATTATATGCTTTATTAACAATTAGGCAGAAGAATGACTGCTTTAAAAATTATAACTTTGCATTATACTGCATATTAAAATACTGAAAATCAACGAATAGATCATAAAACTCATAACATACACCACATAAACACATTTTTATTATATTTGTATAATACACAGTGGTAAACTTAAGATTTTTTGCGCAATGTTCTTTCGATATAATTTAAACGTGACTTAAATTATGGATTTTTATAGAATTCACAAGATTTATTGTATAGAAACTTAAAGTACATTTTTGATGCTATTTTATCATAAATAAATTTTTTCTTGTCTTTTAAAGCGTAAAAAAACAAACACAAAAACCTCATCTACAAAATAACCAAGGGTATTAAAAAAAGCCCCATAATGAACATGTAAATATTAAGCAAGTTTTAATTGCACATGCAATAAAACCTTTAAGACAATTAAGGTACGTATATAAAAAAATATTTGTAGATTTGGTCAGAGGAACCAATCTTAACGAGAAGAAAATAATTTAATGTTTATACTTATAATTATTATTTGAGATAAATTATTTTCGAAGGTGAAAATATAAATATCTTGAACAGATTTCTAGTGTAAGAAAAGCATAATACAACGATTGAAAAAATAATAATATAGGGATAGTAAATTTTTAATCGTTTAAGGTTAATGACCTAGATATTTTATAAATATAAAAACTGGCGATCTCGGGTAATTGATAAATCCATTAATTTGTTCTTTCATTTTAAGTCAAGTCTTATTAAGAATAAATATTTAATTTAAATAAATTTCTTGATCGAAATATATTCCTCTGTTTTTTTTTGGGAACTATAGATGAGGGGGCAAATATTGCTAATATAGAAAATAAATGATTTAAAGGCTCGAATTAGAACCATAAAGAAAAGTAGTATGCTACCAAACAGCAATAAATAACGCCTAGATGATTAGTTTAAACAAAAAAATATAGATAGATCCACAGTATAAGAAAAATTATTGCTACAAGCATGAAATTTAAAGTAAAAGCGATGAAAGTTGATTGATCCCGAATATAAGGCAGGTAATCAAAACCATATGATGCGATGGGTTTTTTCAGATTGACATGGTCAAACTGTAACAGCCGGATCATTTTTTAATTGTAATTGTTTAAATCAAATGCTTAATATAATTGATTAGATTATCATTGTCGCGTCTGTAAATATAGAACACTTGATGAATATCAAATATAAAATAATATTCAACCAGAGAAAATGCAAAATTGAATCGTAAATGGCTTTAAGATTGTACAAATAAAATTTATTGCATTAAAAAATATCCTCGGGGTTTTTAAAATAAAACAAAAAATCAGCTATGGCTTGATTATAATCAAAAAATTACCTAGACCAAGATATTTTTACAAAAAGACGTCTATTATGTATTTTTTATTTTATTGGTTAATATAACGAACAAATTGAAATCGAATAAATTAAGCGATCCAAAATCGGGACGCAGACTCACACATTCAAAATTTTATTTTTCTATTTTTTTATTCAGCGCAACCATTTATTAAATTTTTAAAATACCATTAAAAACTTCTTAAAGTAGGCACGACGATTTTGAAATATGATTTTAATTCTTAAGCAGTATTTTTTAAAGCCTTTGATTAGCTTTTATCATAAATAAATCATGTAATATGATTATAATTACATAAAATCATTCTAAAAATCTACACAATTATTAATAACCATAAAAAAATATAAATTTCAAATTAATTATAGACAAAAACAAAGTTATTTTTCACTTGAAAAGAATATTAATATATATTTTTAAATTTGAATACATACTCATGGTATTTAAATAAAATTTTCCGGTAAAATTTACAATTTATTAGCATAGAAGGCCAAATATTACTTTTTTTTCATAATATAACACTTTAATATCGTTATATATGTTTGACAGTCATCTAAAAACGTTGATAGAAATTTATTGTGGTCTATAAAACAGATTTGGCTTTTAATTATTTGTACCCATCGTTTAAAATCTTCTCAACATGTCTTTATTCTTCTAGACTTATTATGAGAAGCGTAGTTAATCCTATTGTTTTTATGTACATAACACAGCTAGTATGCCAACATCTTTAATATAGAACTTATGACATTTTGTATTCAAACAATCGCATTATAAATGAATATACTCATTTAGTCACATTTTTCTTTTAGAGTGTCATGCAGTATAATAATTTATCTATAGTTAAATTTCATGAAATAAAAAATTTTTGTGGCCGCGAAAGGTATCATATGATCATATCGAGCATAAAATATGATACTTTGTCTAATCCTATTCTCTAAAATATCTTTCATTCTTCCAACCTAAAAACTTATTAAGATCAAGTTCCATCCTAAATCTTATTTTTTATTGATAAGAATTCTCTTATAACGCAGTTTCTACTTTCTTAATATAAAACCTGTTTTATTTTGACAAAGTGTTCACGTTTCGATGTATTATAGTATTCTTGTTTCTGAAACTATAAATTGATAAGATTCCATGCCGAAAAACTATATTAAGATGATTTTTGTTATTTTACTATCCGAAAAACGATAATTATAAAGGATATAAACATTTTTAGAAATTATATACTAGGCTATTTTAAACTTTTTTTCAAAAAAAAATTAAGAAAATCCCTGATTTAAAAATATTTCTTGAATACAAAGTATTTTTATTAAATGCCCATCTTATATCATATAATTATAGATTTTTAATTGATAGACATGTATTTCACTTCTTTAACTATCGATATAATGTTTGAATAGTTGAACAAAATGCTTTTTTTTTCAGAAAAAACTAACGAATGAAACAATTTCGTAATCAGTGTTTCCATATATCCAGATCTTAGAAATTAGTAATTTTGACCGAATTTCTAATATGAAAGCACATATAAGATGCATCTTGATTTCTATCTCGAGTGAATTCGATGGATAGAATAATCAACATTCCTATAAGTATAGGCTTTAAATATCTGTTTTTATCTCAAATGGGCTGTATTAGTCTTAAGTTTGTCAATAAGATTATTAACACAAAAATTCGCGACCTTTTTTGCACTAAAATCAATGTGTTTGAAATATATTGATGGTAATATCACGGCAAATATAAAAAAATCTAGGCACACACACCATCCGTTCATATTTATATTTTAAGAAAAAGTATACTAAAATAAAATGTAGATTACCATATGAAATAATATCTGGGTTTATAATTAATTTTGTTGAAAAATAAATAAAAAATCGAAAAAGAAAATTAATGTATTATCCTTACGAAAATAGATAGACATATTATATGCATAGGCTTAATCTAATAGAAAATCATGATTCAAGTGTTTTTTATGTTAAATGAAGGAATATTTAGTAATTTAATGTATTTATCAGATATTAAGTAACCATTAGTTTATAGATAATAGAAGTTTAGCCATAAAATAACGCCTAAAAATGTGTTGTAAATAGAATTCTTGTGTTTTCAAGGTTCAAAAAAATTATAAGTGTTTAAAAACATAAATGATAAAAAGTATACTCTACTTTATCTTTTATACTTATATAAATTAATTAATTAACGTTTATATATATCCTGTAATGATAAGATCATTTAACTCCTTTTAAAAAGCTAATACGCGAGTAAAAAATGTTTTAATTGAAAACCTGAAATACGAATCACAGTGTAGTCAAAAATATTTAACTTTTCATAAAAAAAAAATGAAGCTAATTAGAGACAAAAACGCTTCATATATAAATTCTTTTTGTTTTTACTTGAAGTTTACTCGTGTATTTAAAGAGCGAAATAAGTTTCCTAAATATATTTAATTTGTATAATATTATTTTCCAGTATTTAGATACATGGTTTGTTTTTAAAAACATTGTTTACCATTAATTTATAAATGGACTACATATTAGGGGTATAAATAAACAAGCTATTTACTTCTTCAAAAACAAACAATTATAACAAACGATGATCTAATAGAATACTAATCTTGAATGAATCAAGGTTATTAATTCCAAATCGAGTAATTATATAATAAAAAAACACCATTAAAATTTATATTTTGACGTATTTTATTTTCTTCTAACAGCCAATTGTACCTATAAAGATCAAAAAACAGAATTCATAAAAAATATAAATCATGGTAAAATTTATGGAACGAACATAAATGCGTTATTTTAAATTACCATTTTTTCCTTAATGATAAGTTTATTTTTATCAATAATAAACATTCAAAAACCATAAAAATAAACCTATTTACTTCTGTTAAGTTATCCACCATGACACTTCTGTTCTAAATTCTTCTCCTTCCTTGTATAAAGGTTTTATTAGAATATTATTTGCATTTTTCATATTTTTAACATGAATTTTTCTGGCTATTTTTGAAGCAGCAAGATTAAGTTCTCGATATCATAATTAAGTATTTAGATGTATAATATCTATAGGATTATGGTATTATCTATTTATAGACAGCACAAAATCCAATTTATTAAAAAAAAAAGAGAACATAAAAGGTTATTGCAGATTACCCTATGAATTTCGATTTTTCATATACCATACAAATTTTTAAATCTTAAGCTCAAAGCAGCAATAATATTAACCTATTTTTGTCTATGAATATTCGAAAATCAACTAATTTATATTTTCATTCTTCCCAATAGGCGGCCCTGTCACAAACAAATTTGTAAGAAGTCTTATAATTCACATTATTATTGGTAATCCTTTCTTATAAATAAGTTGCCGTATTTACTTTCAATTATAAAATTTTCTTTTTGGAAATCGGCAAAAAACTAAAATAAGGGAATGATTTTACGATATTCAGGTCCTTATATTCAGAGATTATAACAAAAAAAACTATATGTACTAGCATTAATTTAATGTCAAGTTTTAATTGTGATCTTCTTCAAAAAAAGAATCTAATGTTTTTTTATTTTTCGTTGAATTTAAAAACATGATTTTATTGATTAAATTTTATAGAGATTTTGTTCTCTTTACAGATAATCATCTTCATCGTCTAACCAAGACGGATATTCACGAAAGTATAATGAATCTTCAGGATTTCGTCCCCCGGCACTATGAATTCGTGGAATGAAAGTTGTTCTGCTCGTAGTAGTTCTACCCGGTATAGTGGGGAGGTTTATAGTAGGTTCGAATTGAAGGACTGGAGGATTATTGTTTCCATATGCTACTTCATTACGCGTAGAAATACGAGTGGTATTAATAGGAATTACTCCTGGCCCCGTAACAACAATTCGAGTAAGAGGCTCTTCTTCGGGTCCTATAATTACAGAAGTAGAAAGTACATTGACTAAGGTACCTTGAAGAGCAGTAAAAATAGCTTTAGAAAACCGCATATTGAACGAATTATGATTTTTTTTGAACGTCGTATTTAAGTGATTCGTATAAAATAAACAATATATGCTAGTACCAATTTGATCTTTAAAATTTAGAAATCGCCATATCCGTATATTATAGTATTACTTCTAAAATTAGTAATTCTGAATCATCAATTTATTTAATGTTTGTCATTTTGTGACGCCATTATAATTGAATATGTATTTTTTTTTTTGCAATACCAATAGATGGAAAGATTTTGATAAAAAAAATCTTCTCAACATAAAAAATCTATCTAATTACAGTTAAAAAAATTTAAATTTTTTTATTTTTATGGTTATAGTCTATAAAATTTTGTGTTTATGAGATTAATTCTGGGTGAAAATGCTTGTATTTACAAAAATTATGGCGAGAAAAACATAATTACCACGTATATTTGCCTAAACATACATGTAGGTTATAAAATTTATGTATAAAATCACAAATGCCCAAGCCACATGGTTTTTTGAGGCTTTAACTTATTATTATCTACAAATATTATTATCTACAAATATTATTATCTACTGATATTATAATCTACTGATATTATTATCTACTGATATTATAATCTACTGATATTAAAATCTACCGATATTTAAATCTACTGTTATTATAGTCCACCGATATTATAATCTACTGATATTATAATCTACTGATATTATAATGAATGCATTTGTAAGAATTATTAATAACCATTCAAAATAATTACAATTTTTAGTTGATACTTTGTATATTATTTCTTTTTTAGATTTAACCAATTTAAGTTGTTTCTTTTGAAAATTTATAGAGAGTTTAGACCTTAATTTATGTAAAGTAATTAGATACTTTGCAAATGAATGATTAGGTTCTTACTTATCTTTTATAATATCTGATTAATATAAAGAAATCCAAAATTAAAACCGGTAAGCATTATATATTTTCCACATTAATCAATACATGAATATATACTAAAAAGGCTTGCAACACATGAATTTTCTAAAAAAATTTAATTCGTTGTCTTTTCTCTTCCACTACATTTTTAATTCCTTCTTATTGGCGGTGATTTTAGTGTAAATAAATTACAAAACCTGTTTATCTATTTATTTTTATTAGAATATTACCATACCTTTTTAAATTTCGCATCATAATATTTTTTATCATAAATAAGCCGTTTTATTTACGTGAGCCACCTATCATCAACCTAATGAACAAAAAATACATCTTGTGGCTTAATTTAGGTTTTTATAATGTAAAAGATTTGACTATGGCAATCAAGAACATAATTATTGAAATCAAAATACTAAAATTAGTGTTGATTAAGCCTTTTATAAGTGGTGTATCTATGTTAACACGGTATACTCAATCCAATTATTATAAATGAAAACGAAAAACAATGTTTTGATTCAAGTTTTCAGCATAAAAAATTGCCGTTAACATTAGATGTAAATAAACACAAAATAAATCTAAAAAATATTCAGATATGATTTTTGTGACAACAATTTGTTGTGTCATATCATAAAATGTATAATCCAATGTTAAACACAAAAAGAAATTGTAAAATGATCAAACAAAAATCGTAATTTAGTTTAAATAAATCCGATCTGGTATTATAAGAGCGTTAAAATTAGAAAAAGGTATTGAATACTTTCGCAGAATAAAAATTTGAACAGATTTCAGTGAAAAATAAAAGTAATAAATACAAAAGTTAAACTATTTTTTATGGGTTTATTTTGATTTGATTTAAATATTTTCACAAACAGATTGTGCGATACGATTCTTGGAGCAAACTTCATCATACCTTTTATATCACCTTTTTCTGCATTATCTTAATTGATACCCTTTTTTCAAGGACTTATTAGTTCAGTGGTCTTTCACAAACCTATATATGTGGAAATTAGTTAAAATTGTAATTTATGTTAAATGTAAACTGCATCACTCTGATAGAAATTGGCGTGACAAGTATTGACAACATAAACATTGTTGAAAACGAAAAATTGAGAAAATATGACCTGCTAGCATCTGAACTTTCATTAATATACAAATGCAAGACAAAAATTATTCCATATGTTATAACATGGGACGGCGTGGTGACACGATATCATAGAAGGTACCTGAAGGAACTAGATGTCACCAACCAGGTTGAGGCATATATTAAAACATTGGGATTGAGAAAAACCCTTGAATTAATAGGTCTCGAAAGAAGTTGGGGTATTGAAGAAGACTTTGGAGAGGAGAAGATAGCCGAAAGTATAAATACGCTGTGTGAACAGAGAATCAAGCAAGCTGTGCCTGAGAACAAAAACTAAAATTACGACTATAAATATAGCCCTTAAATAAAAATTACCTAATGTTAAATGTATATTAAGCATGCGTAAAAAAAATTTATGTCATATTATTTATTTCAATGGTGTTAATTATATTTTAGGGGGGGGGAAATATTCATTGTAATTTATTTTATAAATTAAATGCTTGAATAGTTTAAAACTATAGGATTGAAAGAATACTTATATTAAGAGGTCTTGAAAAGAGAAGGGTATATAGTCAAGAGCATATATATTATGTGCAGACTGTAAATTAATCACGTTATGTTTGAAGAGATTTTCATAAATTACAGTACTGAAATTAAATTAAAAATAAAAAGCTAATCATTTATTATATTTTAAACTTTACATTTTTTTGAGATTTGACTTGTTTTATAATGAGTAATTGGAGAAAGTTATATTATAGGAACATTATTTGACATTGTTCCTTGTTATTAATAATAAGCCTTTATATATTTTATTTTCCGATTGATCATCAGTTGCAATTACTCGTTTTATATATTATCATTCTATCAAATGATGAACCTTATTGCAATGGAGAATAAGTCTTTATATGTTCAATATTTTAATATTTATATGATTGAACTTCTATATATTTTTTTACTTCAAAGGTTTTATTATATTCTTGATATGCCTTAATTAAGATAAAATTTTACAAATACGGCGTTAATGAGATTCAGCATCTAAAAAGTTCATTTAAATTCCCTAAACTACTTTTTATTATAATGTAATTTGTTTTCATTATATTTTTTGAAATAGCTGGGATTATCCAAATTAAACTAAAAAGTATGATTAAGAAAGTAAAAACCTACTTTTTATTATAATGTAATTTGTTTTCATGCATGTTTTAAATTATAATTTATTACTATGAAAGTAAAATCCTACATTATTTTTATTAGTTAAATTTATTTTCCAACTTTTTGGATTCTTCAAAAGGTCTACCCCGGTTCAACATTTAATTTACAATATCAAAGACCCATTTGAATTATTATTTTCGTGCCCTTCAATGAGTCATACACGTGAAATAGGGTCGACCCAGTTTCAAAAGGCGTACGCTTCTCAAGGACCTCCGGCAGCCTATGCATCCCCGAGTCTTCCCGAAACAGTTAATGGTGAGTTAAAGTCTTTGCCGATGCTTATCTATACTACGGAGATTAAGGCTGATATTTCGCTACCGCCGAGTTCTTTGGTTATTGATGGTGTTGTTGTTTCAGAAGTTTATAACACTTCACCTTTTCTTGTTAAACCTTCTATGTATTTTGTGCCAGGGAGTCCTTCTATTTATCGGAGTATTGGTGTTCCTTTGTCTGTTGTTGTGAGGCCTTTTGATGTTAGGCAAGAAATTTCTAGCATTACTCGTGATACTAGCAGTAATATTGGTAATAACAATATTAGTATTAACAATATTAGTAATAATAACACTTCTAGCAATACTTATGTCAACAGATACAGTACAGGTAATAATCATATTGGTAATAACAATATTGGTAGCAATACTTATGCTAATAGATATACTACAAGTAATAATAACAGTAAGACTGATACCAGTGTTAATACTAGTAGCAATACAAATAATAAATCTACTAATGATAATGAAATGGAATCTATTTGGAGGTGTTCCATGTGTCGAAGCTATGCAAGCCCAAGCTGTAAAATCACGCCAACAACAATAAAATGTGCACTATGTAATGAAGTGAGTATCTACAAATCATCCCAAGTAATTGTACCTTCTTTCACACACACACTCACCAGTAATTCCAGTCATATAATCACCAACCCATTTTACAAACCCGAAGACATGGTATCATCATCTTTTTTCACGCATCAGCTCTACAACATTCCTGTTCTTATTCTAGCAATTCACATTAACCCTTGTTTAAACATATATCTTGATACAGTTATGTCACTTCTTAACGATGAACAGTATGAAGAAATGTTTAATAGAACTTCTATTATCTTATTTTCATCTGAAAATATTAAGTTGTATAAGGTCAATCAAGCCAATAAGATAAGTATTGATATTTGTGTTGATGATATTCCTTTTCTTGAGCCGACATCCTTTTTATCGAAGCAAGAAGCACTAACAGTAATTTCTTATTTAAAATCAGAAAATTTTGAATTGAATTTAAAAAGAGGGTGTATACAAAAAGCAATGGATACCCTAACATCTTTATCATCTCTGTGTGTTACATCCAAGATATGTATGTTTATCGATCAAATAATAGATAAATTCGATACAACAAAGTATGTAAATAGATTAAATGACTCGCGATCATCTTTTTTTAATATAACTACATATAATTGTTTTGCATTGGGAAAGTATGGTATTAGCAATAATGGACTTGGAAATGGTTTTCTTGATGATATAGCTTTTAGAACTTCGGGATCTCCTTTAAGTATAAGCGATATCAACGTTTTGTTAAAACCGTCTTTTTATGATGTGAGGGTTAGAATGAGAAATAGTGATTCGGTTATTAAGCGAGAGATCGTGGCTAATACAGTTGTAGAAAATATGGTTGAAGTCGGGTTTTCTCATTTAACGAGCGAATCGTGTTTAACTTATGTTTTTGATGTCGAGGATAGCATGAAAGAAGGCGAAAATGTTGTTTTCCAGGTTGAAATCGAATACCTCGAATACACCAATAATGCATATAGCGTGACGGGAAATGTCGATAACGATAGTAGACAAATCAACAATGCAGAAAATGGTATTAGTGAAATAGATAGATTAAAAGATAGTAATGTTAAGAGGAATAGTAACAATGAAAGTGAAAACACAAAGAATTTTAGTAATGCAGAAAGTAATAGTAACAATGAAAGTGAAAACATTAAGAATTTTAGTAATGCAGAAAGTAATGGTGAATGTGATAATAAAAAGAATAATAATAATGCAGAAAGTAATGGTGAATGTGATAATATAAAGAATAATAATAATAGTGAATGTGACGATATAAAGAATAATGATAAAACTGAATGTGACAATATAATGAATAATAATAAAAGTGAATGTGACAATATAAATGAGAATAGTAGCGTAGAAAGATCGAGTGTAAAGGGCGTAAGTAATACTTTTAGTGATATCGAGATCTCAGATTTATCAAATAATAATTCAAAATATAATACCAGCACTGGATTTACCAGAAAAGTACGTGTATTTAACCTAACCCTGCCAGCGTCCCACAAATCATCACTTATATACAACAACTTAGCATGGGATACCATCACAGCCACTCTAATAAAACAACACACGAACAAAATACAACAAAACACAGCCTCTCCATTTTCTTCCATAAGAGATCCAATAATAAAATGTCTTTCTTACTACAGAAGAAATATGACAAGCGCAGGAAAAAACCAGCTCGTGTTGCCTGAAAGTGTGAAACTAGCACCCTTATTTCTATCATCCGTAATGAAGCACAACATGTATGTCGGAAAAGAGATCGGAGATAGAGGATGCTGCAGTATTTTATCGAATAACTGTGATACCAGAAAAGACCTCAATAGTAGCAATACGTATGTAAACAGTAGTACGAATGGATGCGATAGTACCAATATCAGCCTTAGTAATGACAAGAATATAAATAAAAAGAATGAATTTAATGATATTATCAACAACATCAACAATATCAATATAACTAATAACACCATTCCCAATAACAGTAAAAACATCGATGGCACCAACAATTCAAGTAAAAATATCACCAATAAGAGCATTAGTTATAACTGCACATTCCAAATAACAAAAAACCATTTCAATAACATAATAAAACAATTTCCAATAGAAAGAACACTAAGACTATTCTATCCAAGAATAACATCAGTATCAGAATACTACACCGAAAACAAACTAATCCTAGTAAGAAACACTAACATGAGCATAGACCCCCAAGAAATTTATATAATCGATAACGGAACTAAAATTTTTATATACTTAGGAAGAGAAACTTTAACCCTAGAATGCGAAGAAAAAGGAAAAATAAACTACAACAGCGATCTCGAAGAAGAAAAAATAATCGCTGAAATTGTGGGAAATATTGAAAACGAATACAATTGTATCTGCGAAATCGTGTTTGTAAGACAAGGCAAAAATGACCAGGAGATTGTGGCAATGATGACTGAAGACTCTCTAAACGGAATTAAAGCATATGCAGAGTTTTTGTGCGAAATCCATTTTGCTATCCGCGATAACTAAATAAAAATAATCCCTTCTTTCATATTTAACCCTTCTTTTTGGTTTTATATAACTTAGCCTTGTATAAACATAGGTTTTATAGGGCAGAACTTGGAATAATAAAACATCCTTCTTAGATATTTATAAACGTAGGTTTTAAATAGCATAACTAAGAATAATAAAACATCCACCTTAGATTTGTATAAACATAGGTTTTATAAGGCAGAACTTGGAATAATAAAACATCCTTCTTAGATTTGTATAAAAATAGGTTTTATATAGCATAGCATAACAAGGAGTTTAAAATCCTGGACGAAGTAGAAGCATACATGCAAGCTCTCACACTCCGCAAGACACTTGAACTCATCTCATTTGAGAGAAGAAGAGCAGTTGATGAAGATAGATTAGAGGAAGGTGTCAAAAGATGCTTCAAGGAGTTGTGCAATATTCCCAACACGCTGAGCACGTCTAAATAGATAAAATCAATAAAAAGAAAATTAATTCATAAATAAATAAAAGAAAACTATATCATAACTAATAATAATAAAACATCCTTCTTAGTTTTGGATAAACATAGGTTTTAAATAGCATAACTAAGAATAATAAAACATCCACCTTATTTTTGTATAAACATAGGTTTTATAAGGCAGAACTTGGAATGATAAAACATCCTTCTTAGATTTGTACAAACGTAGATTTTAGATAGCATAAATAAGAATAATAAAACATCCTCCTTAGTTTTGTATAAAAGTAGGTTTTATAAGATTGGCTTAGAATATTAAAACAGCCTTCTTATCTTTGTATAAAATTAGGTTTTATATGGCTAAACTAATAATAATAAAACAGCCTTCTTATCTTTGTATAAAATTAGGTTTTATATGGCATAAACTAATAATAATAAAACATATTTCTTAGCTTTTATAAAAATAGCTTAATAGGTTTTATAGACATAACTAAGATAAATAAAACATCCTCCCCATTAACATCCTTAGATTTGTATAAATGCCGTTTGGTTCTATTTTTTAAAATATTCTATGATTAAAAAGTCGACCTATAAAGTTTTTAAATTATATGATATACATTTGATCACCAGACACGAACCCATTAAAACTAAATACTGCTAGATAAACATGTAATTAAAATAATAATAATTAAAAAACATATACATATATCCTTTTAAGGAATAGTGAAGGCAGTAAAAGGCAGCAAAATAGGTTTTATATTGCATAAATAAGAATAATAAAACATCCTTTTTAGTTTTGTATAAATCACCGTTTGGTTCTATTTTTTAAAATAGAATATGATTAAAAATACACCTATAACTATTTAATTATGGGGTATACATTTAACGGCCAAGACATGAACCCATTATCATTAAATACTGTTAGATAAACATGTAATCAAATTAATAATTAAAATTTATATACACGAAATTAGATACAAATTTTTTTTTTAGAATGGTGAATACAGCAAAATGTTTTTATATAGCATAACTAATAATAATAAAACAAATTTCTTAGCTTTTATAAACATGCTTTATAAGTTTTATAGACATAACGAAGATAAATAAAACATCCTTAGCTTTGTATAAATGCCGTTCAGTTCTATTTTTTAATTAATCCTATGATTAAAAAAAGACACCAATTATTTATTTAATAATTGGTTGTGCATTTATAGTAGAAGACACGAACCCTTCCAATTGAAACACTGTTAGATAAACATGTAATTATAGTAATGATCAAAATTTATATTTATATATCTTTTTAAGGAATAGTGAAGGCAGCAAAATAGGTTTTATATTGCATAAATAAGAATAATAAAACATCCTTTTTAGTTTTGTATGAATCACCGTTTGGTTCTATTTTTAATAATATCCTATGATTAAAAAGCCAACCTATAATTATTAATTTATGGGTTATAATTTTGCTTGACAGACACGAACCCATTATCATTTAATTCTGTAAGATATAAGTGTAATGAAATAATTATTATATAAATTTATACCTTGAACCTTTTTTTTAAAGGTGAAAATAGCAAAATATACACAAAAAAATTCTGATATGTTGTTAAGAATAAAAATTTGATACATTTAAAATATTATAAAAGGAAATAGAAAGGTTATTTTTATGCAAAAAACAGAATTAATATTATCACAGTCTAACTTTCATCTTCATATAATTAATAAAAAAAAACAGATTCATTATAGTGATAGCAAAATTTCGTTAAAAAGGTTATTTAACAACAATCTGGTGTCATCACAGAAAAATTAGATGAAATCATTTAATTGTTTCTATTAATATATCTTTAATTTATTTGAACGTGCATAATTAATTTCTAAAATATCTGCTTGAATAAATTATTTACCATTTAACTAAAAAGCATGGTTAGAAATTATATAGCAAAAATAAGATATTTAATATTTTAATAAAGAAAATATTACTTGAATAGTGCCAGAAAATATAATATTTGATCTTTTAATAAAAAATTTTTTTTTGAATATTATCGGAAAATAAAATATTTATTACATTAATAAAGAAAATATATTTTATACCATCAGAAAACAAGAAATGAATTTATTGTTCTAAAAAATAAAGTAAAAAATATATTCATTATTGGTGATATATTACTGCACGAGAAATTGTATTATTTGTATCTCAGTATTTAAACAAACTGTGTAAATTATTCTTTTCATCAAAAAAAGAACATATAAATTTAATTTAGACTTCAAAACGTTCGAGTTTACTAAAACCAAATGATTGTAAAATTCACCAAAATATATTTCTTGAACTCAATCATATCTTGCATCATTCTCAAAAAATGTAGTATAATTTATTTTTATTTTTTTACCCCTGTTCTAGACCATACATCATAATCCAATTAAATACACACAAAAATACATATTCATCTTAGGTTTTGCGAGAAGAGGGTTTATAACCCAGAATGATACAACCAAATAAAACTTGTGCACTTCAAACAAATCTTTTTCTAAAAATTTCGGCATTTAATCGTTTAAATATATATAGATCTGTTAATCTCACATAAATAAACCATTCGAAATATTGTGTATATTTAATATGATTGCTTTCTATAAAGTAAACTACATAATGGAAACATATCATTTCTAGAGCCTTTAAAAAATATTTTATTCAATAAGATGATTGCTTTCTAAAAAGTAAACTACATAATGGAAACATATCATTTCTAGAGCCTTTAAAAAATATTATATTCAATAATATGATTGCTTTCTAAAAAGTAAACTACATAATGGAAACATATCATTTCTAGAGCCTTTAAAAAATATTTTATTCAATAAGATGTTGCAAATAGTAAAGATCAGCCTATAATCATATTATTTCTTAGAGTATTAATTTTTTTTTAGATTTTAAATTAGGATTGCCTCATATTATGAAGCCTTTTCGTAATATTATGCTGCTTAAACATAAATAAATTATTTGATTTGAATTTATTTATATAATTTATCAGCATATGAGCAAGTATCTACCCAAACTATGTTATTTTCACAGTCCAAAAAAATATTTAATTCAGACTATTCACCAAAATTATTGTCCATGCAGTAAACCAAATCAGAAAATATTATATTGCCCATAATCTTATTTTTTTTGATTCATTTCGGTCGTGTTCTTATAAAGTTAAACTATCATAAACACCAAAAATTTTTTTTTAAGTTTTTGTTGTTTATACCAGACTCTACTAATCAAGATTATTTTGAATTTGTAAATTTTTAGTTTAAGTTGAAAGCGTATATTTATAAATTTATCAGAAATTCACTGACCAATATTGATTTGTAAATATAAAGCTCTGTGCTCAAAACACATGTATCATTCTTACATAAAAAAATTGTGAATATCCCTTTAAATTATGATTTTTTTCATAAAGATATAGTTCTATGCAATTTGAAAGCGTTGATACGTGACTGTTCGAGAATAACATAAAAACAGAAAATTTAAAGTTTTAAATATATTTTAAACATCTATCTTCAAATTTGTGATTTTAATACAGCGATACAACACATAAATTCACGTTTTTAAAAACATTTTCTTTTTATGTTTTATCGATTAAATAAAAGTTTCTAATGCTTAAATGTATTTAAATTCGCAGTATACAACATAGTGCACTACTTTCCATGCTGTATGACAATGAATTTTATATGTGACATATTATTGTAATAGTTAGAGGAAGATTAACATTTTTTGTTCGTTTTGTTGTCTTTTTTTTTGCACAAAAAGAAACCTATAAACTTATTATAAAATTATGCTTTAGTCGATTTATTTATCAAACTTGAATTTCATTAAACATAATTAAAAGGTTTTTTTATGAAAGGTTAGTGGATTTTCGGTTTCTTAAACATGAGCACAGCATAATTTTTTTAGAAAACTTATAATAAATATCATCTCTAAAAATTTGATATACGACAGAAAAGGCCAATTTTATATGGGCGATTATAGCAGAAGCCAATTTTTTATTTAAAAATTAAGAAAGCGAAATTTACAGTTACCACAAAACCAATGTGGTTTAAAGTCTAATTTCAATGCAAGATATCAAAAAATAAGTGTCTAATATCTTAATCACATATAAATTATTCTTATAATAAAATAAAAATCATGAAAAAATTAATTTATATTGTTTTCATGTGTTAAATTAATAAAAACTGCACTGTTGTATATTTATCTGAAATGATATCTAAATATAAATTTTATATGCCAGATACTTTTAAAATTTTTTCTATATTCAAATGTTTTTTTTCTTGTGTATAGAATATTCTATAATTATATTTTGATAAAAAGAGTAATTTCACATTCTGATAATCTATTATTTATGGCATAATGATACAATTAAAGTAGAAGAAAATGTGTTTTTTGAAGGTAATAAAGTTTAATATTATCCAAAAAAAATTAAAAAGTAAAAATATTTATTGTATATTTTATTTCATAATCTAATGTTAAATTTGAATTAGAAGAATTTTTTTTAGAGAATTCTGAATACAAAGTATTAAATTTTTATTTTGGAGATACAGACCGTGTTATACCATTAAACCCATATCCTCTCACGACTTTCAAGTATAATGTTTTGGCATTTTTTTAAAAAACAAAGACGCATTCGATCATAATTATTGAAAAAAAATTTGCTGGATTTTTATTAATTATTTATAACATTTATTTTTAAATAATACATGCATACCATTTATTTCTTTAAAAACATGTCTGTTAAATCAGAAAAAATGGTATATAAGTAGAATCACTTGAAATTTTCCGCGTATTTTAGAATAATCTTTATACACATGTATAATCAAATAAAGCTTCATTAGATCAAAAAAATACAAATTCTGTCTTTTTGACAAGAGAAAATATTGTTTGTAAGGTTTGAACTACAAAAAAACATAAATTATTGCGAAAATATGGATTTTAAATAACACATTTGGATATGCTTACGTTTTAAAAGCATTTTTTACTTTTAAAAATAACTAAAAATTACTGTAAAAATATGCATTAAAAATATTACATTTGGATATGCTTACATTTTAACAGCATTTTTTACTTTTAAGGATAAAAAAATTATTGTAAAAATATGTATTAAAAACATTACATTTGGATATGCTTACATTTTAACAGCCTTTTTTACTTTGTAGGATAAAAAAATTAGGATCATTTGATTTTATTGTGAATATTTACTGTAAAAAGAATGTGTTGCTGAGTTTCTTGGGAAAAATAAATCAATTATGGCTTATTTTTTCATAGCTTGTAAAAAGCCAGAACCAAATTTAAAAACATATCATTTGATAGTATAAAGAAATCCATCCATTCCCAATAATTCTTTCATAAAAACCCAATATGAACATATCAATATAAAAATAAATCTCTGAATGACTTTTGGTGTATCTAAACAACAAAATATGCACATTTTTTAGAGTTATAAGTCTTAAAAATATTTTAAAGAGAGCTAAAATAAATTGTATGCAATATACATTACACTTTTGCCATGTAGATATTTCTTTAATAAATCCATTATTTTATTTTGTTAAAGACTTGCATCGTTTTAATAAAAATTTCCAATTTATCATTCAAATTATATTGTTCTTAATCAACTGCGTTCATTTTGTTCTGATTATAATCTCCGTTCATATTAAGTATATGAATTCACAGATCAACAAAAAAATAAAGTCAAACATACTTGAAATTTATATACTAATATTCGCACATCAAAAAAATATAAATTTAACTATTTATAGTTTTGAAAATTTTAAAAAGCTAAATTTTTAGCAAGAAGAAGAAAAGGAACAAAATTTATAAAATTTATAATTCAAAGGTAAAGTAGTGCTGAAATATTAAAAAAAATATTCTTTGATCGTGATAGCTACAGTTATACCCACATAACAGAAAAATATAGATGAATACAATCATATTAGTGTGATTTTTATTTCAATAATTTTTAAAACCCTAACTTTGTAAATAAAAGCTTTTAACATATACACAGAGGAAGTGGCAAAACATATACTGTTATCTAAAGAAATTATTAATTAAAATATGTTAATAAAAAATACAAAAAGATTTTTATCATTAACGCTAATATTATAATAGAATATAAATGAGATCCAAATATAGAGTTAATGGTTCTATTATATCTAATTGGGTATATATTTCAAAAAAAAATATTTTGAGATATCATAAAAGACAACTATGTGACCATTGAAATATAATTTTTTCATATACCAAAAAAAGTTTAACCAAAAATTATGAAAAATTGAATATATTTTAAGAGCAAGTCGTAGAATATGATTAAAAACATTACAAAAGAAGGTAATTCAAACTTACTATGTCATTGAAGCTTGCTTTAGCCAATAGAACAAAAATCTGTTCACTTCACTCCAAAAAATAATATAAAAAAAATTAATTAAAAATTAAAAATTTAAAAAATAACGGATGAATAAAATAAAGGTGAAAAAAATAAAGAATTGAGCATATATTTAGACTTGACTGATTTCAGATAACAAGGAACACCCAAAAATCATTTTTTGTGCATTTTATAAAAAGTATCTAAATCGTGTACTTTAATTATTTTTAATGATTCAAAAATTGTTTAAGATATAAGATAGAAATAATTTAAGATTATGGCACGAGCTATTAACCATATTGATTTTAAATTAAAAACATCCACTAGGATATTCAAGGTTAAAATAGTTGGAAGCTTTTATCACTAAAAACACAGATAATCTTATAAAATATGCAAATAAAAATATTCTTGAGTGTCGAGGTCCCAGAAAAGAATTAATTTTTGCTCACATTTTCAATCTAAATTCAACCTTATATTCCATATATCATAAGATATCAGAGACTAAAGCTATAATTTAATGTGAATCACATTTATACCGAATTTAAAAATATTTTTGTAAATTCTAATATGATTTTTTATATAGACCTTGAAATAGGAAATATTTTTCATTATATAGAAAGTAAAATCCGGAGTTCATAACATTTTTCAATTTAAGATACGTCAGAACAACTTTTAATACATGATTCAGACATTCGATACCAAAATAAATATATAAAATATTTCCCTGAATCTAAACAGAAAATAAATACAATAACATATCTTTTTAACCTTTCAATATAAATATGATATGCATTAAAATTATTTTTAGCTGATTAATCATTAAAATTTTTATTATATGGTTGATTTGCAGGCTATAATTGATAAATCTTAATTGTATTACGAAAAAGACTAAAACAAAACCAATAATATATGCATATTAATCACATCAGAAAACGGGCTTATTATCGTAAAAAGCCACTAGCATAGTAAAATATGTCATTTTAAGTCAGTACAATCTTTTTTTCGAAGCATATATAACATTATTTTAATGGATTTATCTATATATTTCAGAAAAGATGATTAAGAGAAAAAAATTTTAGTCACCAAATTTTACTAATAAAGAAATCTATGCATATAGCGAAAAATCACAGAAGATTCTTATAAAATAAATCATGACTGAGGCAAACCGATCACTCTAAACTTAAATAAAAATAAAAATTATAACCTAAATTATGTGACGTAACAACACCAAAAAAATTCATTATTAAAAAGTATTTACATATTTCATATCTCAATTTTTTTAATAAAACCTTCTGAACTGTATAACATTAGCAGTCATCTTTCCTACGCTAATATCTCTATAATAATATCCAAGAGAAATAATATTTACTTTATTAAATTTAGCTAAAAAGTCGAATTTTGATTTCTGAACTTGAATTTAGTGTTTTTTTATTGAATTTTATTGTTTCCATGACAATCTTATATATTATCAATACCTCTTTGGCGCAAAATATATATATATTATGATTTTTTGTATAATTAAAGCGATGTAAACTATGTGATAGCATTATTATAATTCGATCGCATAAAAAAAATCGAGGTTAAGCAAATTTGTAGCTTCAAATCCCAGATAAATAATTATTTCTACACATTCGATTAGGAATAAATTTTTTCAATTATAGCAAATTAAAATTGTTATATTTTTCTTTTGATCAATAAAGCGGAATTCATTATAAGTATTTAAAGAAGTTTAATTTTCACTTCTTTGACACCATATCATAAAGAAATATGAGAAAATAGTATTTTTTTTCAAGTTTTAATATCAAATACAACATAGAAAATTTGCTGACCAATGCTTTTTAATCTTCTGGCAAAAAACATGCTAATTTAAAAGATGAAAATCAATGGTTTTAAAGAAAATAAATCAGAAAATTTAAGAAACCCCGATTTTTTTATCTTTAATATGTTTGTTTTCAAGTCAAACAAAACAACACTAGCTTTATGTATGAAATAAATTTTTTGTGCATGATTCTTAATATTTACAAGGATTGCAATAAACTAAAATCATGAACTATACTTTCAGATTATATGGGGAAATGCTAGGTGTCAAAAATATTGATAAAAGAAATATTAAATGATCATCGATCACAATATATGACATATATCTGATTGAGATGTATAATAAATCATATAGAAAGAAAAAACGTGAAATAAATGAATAATAATTACAAAAAACTTTAATTTTATAGACATTTGGAAATAAATAAAAAACATCAAAACATTATAATTCACCAATAAAAATATTTCGAAATTCGTTCTTCAAATTTATGCAAAAAATGTTAGCTCTTATGTTTATGTTAAAAAAAATGTAAAAAAGTTAGCAAAAAAACACGATTATAAATGTGTTTTGGTTATTCTTGGCTGTACAAAGAATACCACCGGGGTTTAAGATTGTTATTAATCACGTCGTGTTCTGCCAATGCTCGTGGCTCTTTTGAATTGTATCCCGTCTTTTAACATACATATGATTTAATCGCGTAGGCTACTTCTAATTCATACCGATCGCTGTAATTTAAAATATATCAAAATAATTTAATTATTTTTTTATGGTCAGCATTTAAGGTTTCATTTAAACATTAAATCCAAATTTATAAAATAAGAAAATGTCATTGCGAAATCCCCGATCATTTAAGTTTTGTCATTTATATAGTATTGTATATACATTTTTTTTCGCATAGAATCTATTAATAACTTATTTACGAATTACAAGGAACATAATATTTTAAACATGAATTCCGACGAATTATTTTTTCTAAGTATGTAATTAGTAAATATTATAAGCGCATAAAAAAATATTAAAAAAATATAGTAGGAAATTACATATATCATTTGTGTTCTCCCGGAATTCATATGATAAAATATATTGCAAAATGATCTTAAATATCAGCACACTATAAATTTCAAAGATATACATGATGATGGAGATTTATTCAAATATAAAAGAATATAGACAGCCATAATTACAAAAAACGGATGTTCTAAAGTTCAAAGCAAATAAAAATAACCCTAGGGGCTGGTGAGATTTACAAGAGTTATTAAATTTCAAAATCAATAAATAAAATAAGGCAGGATAAATTATAGTAATGAAAATTAAAAAAAATAAAACATTAAAAAAAACAAAACATATAAAAAAAATAAGAACTAAATATATCCAATAGAAATTATGTTTTAATAAATATAAGACAATGAAAAAATATTATACAAAAAAAGTAAAATGGTTATCTTAGAACAAATTAATTTATAAATCTCTGAAATAGTATAATAAGTAGAAAACTATTTATCAAGCATTATAATATAACACAATAAAACTATAAAATTAATTTTCAGACTTATAAAGTTTACAAGACTTATATTAATAATATTTAGATTCTTTAGAATCATTTTATAGGTATTTTTTTTTTCATATCTTTATATTTTTTTTTAGATCTTTTAAATTTTAAATGAATCTATTTAGTTAGTATATTCAATCCTTTTAATCCAAAAATATCACAAACTTCTTCTATAATTTTTCTCATCGTAAAGTTTTTTTATTCAACTATCTTCTTAAACCCTAATTTTTTTGTACAAGTCTTTACTAACGGTGATATATACAACACCTTAAAAATTGTCTATTATATTTTTTTGGTCTGAAAATCCCAATTTATTACCTATAGTAATATTCTTGTTCAAACTTGTAAATAAAAAAGATTTCATGCGCAAGTAAATCTTGTTTGTTCAGTTTATTGCTTTCAAAATATATCAATCAAATAAAATTAGCTATTCTGATCTTGAAAAGTGCTTTAGCATTTTTTTATAATCGTGTTTGATGATATCTCAATTTTTTTTAAAATAGATAAAATATTTTAAAATATAATTTTTAGATTAAATTTCAATCTAATACGGAATCACATGTAAATGTTGAAAAAAAAATATTTTTGTGCACAAAACTACATTGTAAAAGTAAAGCCAAATGTGTTTTATTTAAATTTTAATGATGTGTAATATTTTACTATATATATCTCTGGGTTTTTATTTTTAGAATAAATGTCTATTTATTTTCTTTCGATGAAAATGTACCGAATATTTGAATATGTTATAGTTTAAAACTCGCATCATATCATCATAAACCAAACATGAACACAGGTATCTTCAATATATACACTAAAGGCTGTGATTTTGTATGATGAAGACCCCTCATAATTTACTGGATTGTGTGAATATACATTAGTAATATGCAATCTAATTACAAAAATCCGTAGGGAAGAAATTTTTCACATAAAAACCGAATACAATCTTACTGTATGTGTATTTTTATTTGGTTCATTCATTTTATATTTTTTTTGATAATTTTTGGCATACATGATATAATCAAATGCTTCAATTTAATTTTTAGATATTCATATATGAAATTATGCGTTTTAAGTATCAAAAATTAGCAATAACTTTATTTATATGTACATAATTATACACGTGTTGACGAAAATAGATGATTCATAATCCTTTATCTAACTAAAATAATAATTAAAAAACATTGATAGCGAACAAAGAATACGAACATTGATTATCTTTTTTTTGAAAAATATCATGGTTTTTTTCTTTATTTAAAGACCAAAAATTTGACAACCGAGCGTAAAATAATACGATAGATAAATTGCCCACAGGTAAAAATTTATTAATCACATTGATAGAATTAAATAAATAATTATAAGTCGAAAATAAAAGAAGGTATATGTAAACTATGTATGATATTTTCAAATGTTTTATTAAAAACGATTTTTCATTTATAAACGTTTTACAAAGCATGCTTTCTGAATAATGTATTAGTGATTAGATGAAAGGGGATGATTAAAACATAAAAAAGCATAAAACCATATCTTGATCACTTTCGCGAAAAATGTCTACATGCAAACATTTTTATATAAAAAAATATGCCGTATGCTTCATATATGTTATATAAACAGTAGATTTATATCGTGTATCTAATACACTTAAACGAATCACGTAAAAATATATGAAATTTTATGATTCTTTAAAATAAGATTATTATTAGCTTTGAACTGAAAATAATCAAATTTCAGAAGCTGAACATTTATTATAAATTTTAAAATCTACCAACAGAATCATCAAATTATATTCCGATTAATTTGAAGAAATTTGCTCTTATATTAAATTTTATATAATTAGAGCACAATCGACTTTGAAAATAGAATATAATTCGCCAAATTTCTAGATACGAAGAATTATTGGTTCATTTATGGTTTACTTTCCTTTGATAATTTAATTTTTATGAATATAAATATTAGGGCACCACACCGAAAATTTTAGCAAACTTATTTAATCGTCACATAAAATGCAAAGAAATTCCATTGAAGCATTTTTTGTGGACTTTCATCACTTAGTTTTAAATAAAATCATCTCTTTGCGGAAATTTTGAATTTTCTGTCATGCAATAAAGCATTTTATATTTTACTAAAATTGCAAAAAAAATTTAAAACCTATAGTAAGCTATGGCAATTATTTAATTTGATAAAAGGATGGCAATACATTTTAGAATTTTTTAATGAAACAATAGAATTTTGTCCCATTTTTGATTTTATGGTTTTTCAACCTATAATATTTATATAAACCTGTAAATTTTGCATTTTTTTCTGATTGTAATTGATAAGATGTATCATACTGGATATTAAAATTTAAATCAGTGGTATAGCTGTAATGGTACATGCCACCAATTCTATTGTAAGAAACTAAAAATTAAATTTTTTTTTACTTTTGCACAGTTGCTGATCCTACTTATCAATATTTATAATCGCGTTTTTTGAAAAATAATCGAAATGAATATGTATATAAAAATATAATATCTTGAAATTACGTAAAGAAGATTTATGTATAATTATCTATGAATTTATAGTAAATAACTTGAAATCGTAATTTTCTTGAGAAATCAAAAATAAAAAATTTCAAATCAATGCAAGCTGTTAAAAACTATGAATTCATTTAGCATTTTTATAACTCCACATGATGTAAAATGTTATAAGCTAGTAAAGAATAATGATAACCCTATCTTTTATTTAAATGAATTAATTAAGAATATTTTTCTAATTTAAACCGTTATTTTTATTCCATATTAACATCATAACCTTAAGATTTTATGTAAAGTTTTGTTTAAGTTTGATTGTGATCTCAATTAATGTTTCTCGTCTCTTTTTGCCACTATTTTCAAATCATCCGTATGATTATTTTTTCGGTAATCAAATTATTTTCCCGAAGCAATCGTTCTTTTCAGAGACCAGTTATCGTTAGAATCTCTTTTATTTGTATATGCAACGATTGATTTTCGGCATGCCCAACTTTGAGGGTCAGCATGAAAACTGTCACTACTACAATTAGCAATGGGTAGATAACCGTATGAAAAAGATTCAAACTTAAATTACTGGTCCTTAGATTCTGGTAATGGTTATAACATGGAATCGTTGACTCCAGGGGGTCAAAATTCATTTGAATGAAGCGTTGGTAATCCGGTTTGATAGGAAAATCCAGGTGGTGGTCTTATTTGGTTATTTTCCAATTTTTTAGACGCATGATTGCATAAAACAGATACGGAATCAGTTGAATACCCAAACCCAGGTGGTGGACGTATTATCGGGTTATTTTTAAATTTTTCTAACGAGTTATCGCATGAAAAAGATAAAGAATCAGTAAATTGCTCTAAACTAATTGGTGAGATTTTAGAGGACTCGTATTCGTTCAATAAATTAGTTTTACTATTGATTGAATTAGAATTTTGATTTAAATGAGAGCTACTATGACCATCCATATTTATATTACAATTGTTGGTGCTTCTGAATGATCCAAAGGCTAAATTAGATTGATTTGTAATCCCCACGCCATCAGTACTCGAAAATGGATTCGGTTTTAGCTCTATCGTTGTTTCTTTATGATTCTTATTGTTCTCAAAAGTTTGGTCAGAAATTCTGAGCGATGGGATTTCATTTAAGATTTCATACTGATTGGAAATATTCTTATTCTGCAAAAAGATATCATTATAACTTTTATATAATG
This sequence comes from Rhyacophila brunnea, assembly GCF_057557595.1. Classification (NCBI taxonomy): domain Eukaryota; kingdom Metazoa; phylum Arthropoda; class Insecta; order Trichoptera; family Rhyacophilidae; genus Rhyacophila; species Rhyacophila brunnea. Next base: position 944,221 of record NW_028233235.1, read on the forward strand.
AAAATTGGATATTTTTATGATCTTTTTGTGCTCTTGATTTATCAAACAATTCTTTGGGCTGGTTTGACGGCTTATTTTCTAAGTAAATATCAATATCCTTTGTCACTTTCGACTTTAGAAATTCCGAACACGCCGATTTTTTTAAGTTATTTGTGCCGAATGCCATATACTTATTGAATAATAATGAAATGTGATGCTCATCTACACAATTAAAAAATTCAGTGTCGAGGTTATCCTTACCGTTCTTTGAATGAGGTTCTATTTCGATAAACAAATTGGCTTTTGTGCTTTTTTCAATTCTCCAATAAAACTCTGTCAAACACGCGTTATCAAAAAAAAATGATTTTATGTATGACTGTATTATGTTTGAAACTCTTTCGACTTCCCCATAAAACCATGGTATATGCAAGAAAGTTCCATTGAGATCATGATATTTCTTATTTTCATTTGAGATAATTCTACTTGGAAAAATGGGTGGCTTGGAAATAATATAAATATTAATATCAATTTGGTGTTCCTTAATTTTTCTCTTATGAGTATTTATTGATTCTAAATGTTCCCTTAATTTTAAACAATATTGCTTTTCGTAATCTTCTATTCTATTGTTTATCAATCTATTTAAATTATTATATATGTGCTTCTCCGTCTCATGAGCATTCCGAGCTCGAAATAAGTCATCTGCCAATAAATTCTTATCCATTTCAAAAAATACAATTATATTTTTTGCGTCACTCGATCTAATATACTCGCGCAATTGAAATATTTTTTCAATATAATCATTATATGAAATATCTTTCGCCTTTTGGAATGTATTTATAATTACAAATTTAGCACCATTTTTTATCATAAGTAGGTTATCATTATATTGTATATTCTGTAAAGCCAGAGCTATATTCGATCGGAATTCAATAAAATTTGTTCCGATATAAGAAATCCAATGTAAAATGCACAGGACCCAAAAATTCATAAGTTTGACATTTTGGTTCATAAGTTTTGTTTTAAACTTTTCTATTGTTTCGCTATATTCAAGGTTAAAATGATCCCATGGATAGATTTGAACAAGGGGCGACTTATTCATTGTGGCATTTGACATTAAAGCTTGTGTTATCCTTAAAAAATTTAAAGTAAGTTTACTTTCAATATAACTATCTATTACGACGCCTAGACATCGTTGTAATTGTTTCAGAAATAAGTTTTTCACAAATTTTGCATCCACCTTTGAATCCATCTTTAAACATAACTGCAAACATATAGCGTCTATATCCCAAAGAATATTTAGTTTCATGAACTCGAAAGCCTTGTCATTACAATTGTCGTACAAATACTTGAAAACATCATCTTGCTTAAGTTCTTCTATTTTATCGGTGAATAAGATTGATAAATTTTCGTTTTCTTCAAATTTGCTTGTTTGTATATGATAAATAAAGAAAATGTAAACACCGAAATATTTCATAATTTTCAAATTTTACAAAATTATTTTTTAATAGAAGTTCTTTGTTATCTTTATTCCTTTTATATACCAATGATCAAATTAAAAGATTTTAATCACAAAAATATGATCATAAGTGCGAAATTTTTATTTGTTATATTATATGTCAAGTAATGCATAAACGAAGATAGAGAAGAATCAAACCAAATTAATCAAATATTGACATTATTAACACGTCATAAATGCGCCAAAGATTTCTTAAATACAACGATTACAGATTTCTACTTTAACAAAGAACATATTTTTATATCATCTTTGCAAATAATAAAGTAAATTTTAAATGATTTCCAATTTCAAAATTTAATCGGAGCGCATGATGTAAATACACAAAAAGATAATAAATCTACTCTAAAATATTTAGGATAAAAATAGGTTTTATATAGCATAGCATAACAAGGAGTTAAAAATCCCGGACGAAGTAGAAGCATACATGCAAGCTATCACACTCCGCAAGACACTTGAACTCATTTCATTGGAGAGAAGAAGAGCAGTTGATGAAGATAGATCAGAGGAAGGTGTCAAAAGATGCATCAAGGAGTTGTGCAATATTCCCAACACGCTGAACACGTCTAAATAGATAAAATCGATAAAAAGAAAATTAACCCATAAATAAATAAAATTTACAAAACAGTTCGCATATTATAGGCAAATATATTTTTATAAAAATAATTAACATATATCAATATGTATAATAATCAAGGTTAGTCAATTATTTCAATTTACCAATAAAAAAAATTACTTTGTTACTATATTTATAGTTTCTTTATGTATCTTGTACTGGTATTTTAAGCCTTTCCTTCATCAACTCTTCTGTTGAATGTAATTAGAACTCCGTTTCCATCACATAATTTTAAAATCTATAATATACAAAATAAAACGTTCAAATCTTTGCATAATCATCACTTATTAAAAGAATAAAAAAACGAATTACCATAAATCAAATAATTATATTTTATAGCGCATAGTAAACAAATTAACGCCAATTTATTGTTCATGTTTTTTCTAATTTATAGCCACAAAATTTTATTTTTAACGAAAATTCCGCTCTGCTTTAAATATAAAAATTTTATATATCCGAGACACGGTTATAGTAACCAAAATGGTCACATTAAGATGTTTGTATCTTGCTTAGACTCCATTTACCTGTTATTTTGATATATTTTCGTAAGTTCAATATCTGGGATTCATTAAATGCAAAAAATATAGTGAAGAGAATAAAAAAATATTTAAGAACAAATTCTAAAAATTTATTTTTTATTATTTCGATATTAAATCTGTAGATATTGAACTGTTAATTCAAAAATTTGATTAAATCATGTTTTTTTAATGATCATTATTTTTTTTTGGCTAATGTACCATAAAGAAGTTGCAATCAAAAATTATTGCTAATAGTTCATCGTAGCTATTTATAACTTAAAACATCAAAAAGAAACTTTTTTCTGTTTTAATTTTTAAATCTTATGCTAAATAGCTTATACCATTTTTAAATATATATACACAACTTGCAATCTTTAACAATCATATACTTTCTTCATGTAGCTTAGTGCGTATAACTGTAATCTTGATAAGTTATACATTGTAAAAATAAATTTAGGAGATCCATAAAAGATTTATATTTTACTTTTTAATCGTAATATTGACATTTACCCGTTTTTTCTTAATATTCTTAAATATAAATTCATCTTGATTTTAGAATTTGCAATATAAAAAACTACCCATAACATATCACAAATCTATTTTTATAAGCTTGTGATTTAAATTCATTCATCATTTCAAATATAAATTTTTTAACAATTTTAGATTCAGCGCATGATTTTATTTATTTTATAATCTAATTTGCAGCAAGTTTCTTGGCATCGATAGAAGATTATAATGAAAGAATCATCATTTTGAAATAATCAATGCACTGTTTTGTTACGATGATTCATATCAATTATTATGCTATTAATTGAAATTATCGCAAATTATCATAAATTTTAAAACCTTTCGCGAAAAAATCAATGGTAATATTCACAATTTATGACTTTCATATGTTAAATTTAAATGCTTCAGTACACTAAAACCTAAAAAGTTTATCATATTCATTTATGGAAAAAAAATTCGTAAGCTATGCCGAAGATTTATATATAAAACTTCGTACCAAGGAAGACACTACCAAAATTCAATCGAAAATATAGTTTATTCTAAAAATATAGCATAAAATTTCGAAATTTAAAAATTTAAATTAATACGAAAGAATATCGGTAAAATAAAATTATCCCATATGTTATAACATGGGACGGTGTGGTGACACGATATCATAAAAGGTACCTAAAGGAACTAGATGTCACGAACAGGTTGAGGCATATATACAAACCTTGGGAGTGTGAAAACTCCTTGAATTAATAGGTCTCGAAATTTGGATCGGTATTGAAGAAGACTTTGGAGAGGAGAAGATAGCCGAAAGTATAAATACGCTTGCGTACAGAGAATCAAGCAAGCTGTGCCTGAGAACAACAACTAAAATTACAGCAAATAATTTAGCCTATAAATAAAAAATAAATAAATCAAGACAAAGATATATTAACACACTGATATTAATTAAAAAAAGGCAATAAATTAGAATGTTAATTACATTTAAATCAGAATTTAGCTAGAATAAAGTTTTCAAAAATTTTTGCCATAATATGAACGTCACAAGTAATTAAATTTGTAATATTACATTATTTTGCAAAACATTTTATATTGATAATGGGTTAACTTAAACATTATAGAATGCGTGAAACCAAGAAAATATGATTTAATAGACTCAGAATCGTCATAAATATGGAAGAGTAAGACATACATTATATTCTATGTCGTAAAATGGGAGCTAGTGGCAACACAATATTATAAAAAGCATTTGAAAGAACTCGAATCACAAATAAAATTGAGGCTATATTCTAACTATAGAATTGACTAAAACACGTGAACTTATACTTCTTGAAAGGATTAAGGTATATAAGAAGATTTAAACAAGACAATATACTCGAGAGTATTTTTATAATATGCCGCGGAGATTCAATCAAGTTATGCTAAGAGAGAATTTTAATTAAAAGGCCAAAATCGTTTTTTTATTTAAAAGATATTAATAAATAAGTAAAAGAAGCTCTACCATTTAAATATATAATATTATAAAGTGTTTTATCTTTATCTCCAATTTATGCAAAATATAAATATCTCAAATTATCCGTATTGTTAAAAAAATGAGCGGCCAAATATTAATCAAAATATTGTCAGGTAAAACATTTGTGTGATAAACAGAAAAAATAATAGAAATTTGATGAGCAGTTTCAGAAATTATGACAAACACTCGTATGTCTAATATTTCAATTTAAAATGTTAAGAAGTTGCCATGGAAAATTTGGATTTTATGGTAAGCTGATAAGATTCATATGAAAAAATTAAGAAAACTAAAAATTTGCACTACATATTTGATCAAACAAAATTTTGAATTATTTAAACAATTTAAGGATTAGATTTATAACAATAATCTGCCAAATTAGAAGATAAGCATCATATTGTACTCGAATGACGATGTGTAATGTATTTACAGACCCTAATGGAGAAGAAGTGTTTAAAAATTACATACAAATAATTACAGAAAATTTGATTTATTACAGAAAAAAAATTTTTTAATTCAAGTGTTAAATCCATTACATATATGTTACACCGATATGAGGAGGGTTGACGGTTTGCCATATAGAAAAATAAATAAAAGTTCTACACATAAGAAAGATACTTTTTTCAGTATCTCAACTATCTAATATAAAAATATGATTTTGTTTATATACCTTGTATACTTCTGTGTTAATGCAAAGGTTATTTGTTACCTTTCGTACTAGAAAATATGATACAATAAAATAAATATTATAAGCTGCATTGGTGTGCTATAAGGATCTATAGATTTATAAATATAAAATATTTTGACGTGAAGATATAGTATACCAAAACTGCATACATTGATTCCAATGAAAGCTAGAAATATGGCAGCGAATTCCTTGATGTCATGGAAATTATTTGCGAATTTGAAAACTGATTAGATTATTACCATGAAATTTAAGATAAACATACCCAATAAAATATAGATTATATGATCTTCAAAAACCGCACTATAGACCAGATTTGATAGTTAGATTTATCTATTTCAAATTTTATATTTGGTTAGATGATATACTTGAAATATAATTCACAATAAATTACTGGCTTCAAATGTATACGACAGGGTTACAAAAGCTAAAAATTTATACGGAAGGATGTTGAGCTTTGATATAATATTAACATGAAAAAATTGCAAAATAAACTATATATCAGGGGAAATATCCCATGACTATCAATAAATGAAAAATTATAGAATATCAAATAGGCACTCGATGCATCAACTTTTTGTACGAAGTAATGTTCAAAGCATCTTTTAAATATGTAGTTTGTAAAAAAATGGCGCCAGAAGTCTGTCGATGACGGCTATCCGAATTATATAAGAAGTATAGGTATTACGTATTTTATGAGAAAAAAACATTATAATAGTGATAATACAGTTTCAATGATAAAATGTAAATTATAATACTAAATTTAACATGTTTGTTGCAATATACGCATAAATAAAATACGTTTTATATCATTGTGATAAGCATATAATAGACATATAGTAGATATGTTATAGTAATGCAAAAAATATTATCAAAAAAGAGCAAGAAATATAATTTTAAATAGTAAGGATGGTGCGCCAGAAGCTATATAGAGACTTTTCGAATAATAGGGGAACATTAAATACCATAATAATGAGATTGCTGTTATATTGTAGATAAGGGGCGAAAACAAAAGCAGACTTGAAAACTTGATCTGGCTAATTTAAATCAATTAAACAATGTTTTTAGCCAGTAAAAACTTAAGGTTGCATTAAAAAGCAATGACATGATGAATAGTAAATATAATCACTGAGATAATTACCTATCTCGACATTAAAAAGTTACATTCAAATAAAAATGCTTAAACTGCATGTAAAAAATTTTATTTTTATTATTGTATGAAGAAATTATAGGGTTTATTTTAAAATATTGTAATAGACAGTTGAGACATATGGTCAACTTCAAAATAATGACATATGTAAAAAAGCTAAAAAGATGTTTATATTGTAATTTCTTAAAGAAAATGGCGCAGATTAGTGGAAAAATATACAAATAATGCCGTCGATTCGTAATAAATATTCTAATCATAGTTACCCATAAAAATTAAACGGCGAAATAGCACATGAGAATAGTGCCTATAAATTCATAATTTATAATTAAGAAAAAAAAAACTTCAAATGCATATCTTTATATTTAATTTCTGTACAGAAAATCTAAAATAGTAATTTGTATGTTTAAGTAATCATTTTACTATTTATAATTATTTTTGGTGCAAAGAGAACAAAGTTACACGAAAAAAATACCAATTTATTGTTTTATGTTAGTCTGCGAAAGATCTTCAATTTTATTTTAAAAAATTTACAGGATTTGGCTAAATAATAAAGTGTGTTTAATGATCATAATGCTTGATTTATACTAAATTTTTTAAGCCAAAAATAAATTTAAGTGTCGTCTTGTAAATGATAGAATAACCGCAAAAAGTTAATGTAAACTTGCTCTTTTTGAAGCAGCTGTTGTAATAGAAATCAGTTTTAATTAATCGGAATCGCTTATTATGCAAAATTTAAAGTTCTATCATTGAATTAAGCAATATTATATGAAACTATACGTTAAAAAAACTTGATAAAGTTTTAGAAATAATAATAAGGCATCTTAGATTTTTTAAAAAAACATTGTTGCAGGTGTGCAATATTTTACAAACTTCTAATAATTTTAAGAGGAAATAAAGGTCGAATTTCATATGATATCACATAAAATTTATGTTTTAAGAACGCTTAAATAATAAACCCAGAATACTTTGAAATTAAAGAAACCTTTATGTGTTCAACGGTTGACTTGAAGTCAAATGAACGGTTATTTAAATTTATTTTGATAAAAATATATAAATAATAAAAATCACAATAGATGGAAAGGTTTTTGAAGCTGTGTATGTAAATTTTAAATTACAACACTTTTAATATCATTATAAATTAATTTTAATCAAGAATAAATAATAATTTTAATGATGTTAATGTATATAAACTCGATAAATGGATGTTTTTATAATATTTAAATCTTAGAGACTCCTTTTTGAATGACTATACGTGCATCAATATTTTTATATCCAAGTATTTGCATCTCAAACCAAGTTAGAGCATCAACACAAACCAATTATTGCAGCTAGGGTTACTTATGACTATTTAAGAAAATTAATTATAAAGTTTTATCAAACGAAACGACATTATATAATATATCGCCCGATAAAACTTTAAAAAATAGAATAAAAACGACCAGCATGTAGAAGAGTACAACCAGTGTATGATTAGATCCAGTTTTTTAAAGCATAATTATATTGTATTTTATAAAAGATAAAGCCACAAAATATATGTGTCTTTCTCGAGATCATTCATAAGTCACAAGTTCAATTATTTGGATTTTTCGAAAACTAGATTTCTTGTTTATCTCGTATTGAATTCAAAAGGTAATCTATAAATCTATGGAATAATAAATATATGTGCAATCTATAAAAATAATTTCAGACAACAACATATAAATGAAGTGCCATAAATTATCTAATATGTTTGAAATATTTTGCGAATCGGTATAAGTTTATATCAGATATATATGTTATAAAATATTTTATAAAAATTCAATGCAGTTGGAGAAAAAACTTGAAAAGATTATTTTAGGCGAATGGCATTTTTGAAAGTCTATAATAAAGTCATACCTAAAAATTACAAAACCAAGGTTCGTATATATTAGGTCTAAAAATCAATTAAAAAAAGATGTAATTATATGAGTCGTATATCGTAAAATAATTTTGGGATCTCAAAGCACGGATTTAATTGTAATTCTACTACAATATTAGATAAAAGATAAAATATACAACAATTTATAGATTAAATATATTTTTTTTTAATAAAAAAACATTATTATTTTTTCTTTTAACTTACGTTTCTCGCTTTCGTTGAAATGAGTACAATATTTTATTTTCTAATTCCGAAATAATAATTAAAATTAATTTAAAAAATCCTAATTTACCAATAGAATATACGAAATATAAACAATTTCGCTATATATCGTTTGAAAAATCTTAGATGATTGGAATTCGCCATACCAAAAAATAAATTTATAAAATCTATAACCAGGACATTAACCGCTGTGTTCTCTAGATTTTTACGAAAATTCTCAAATAATTTCTAAAAAGCATTTTGTGTCACCATATAATATTTTAAAAAATTCGTGTTTTAAAATAACTATGATAATCTTAAAAATCAAAATAAATTTTTCTGCTAGAATAACTTGGTATAGAAATTCCAAATGTCAATACATTAAACATAGATTTATGAAATAAACCATAATTATTAGAATTTTACAATTGTTTACATCTTAACAACTAAATATCCCTCCTCTAAAACGCTGCATTTAGAAATCTTGTTACAAAAAGCTCCGTATTTTTGCGGAATTTTACATATATTGACATGTGTTTTTAATAAAGGGTTACTATATATTTTAAAGTTCTACCTGCAGCATATCATATATTTTATAGGTTATATTACCCACAGTAATTGAAATAAGCGTGTGTTTTTTTCTTAAATACTTAACGGAAATACAACAATTTTAATTCCTGCTGCATGTATTACAGAAAGAATCTTTTAAACATTCGATATCACTTTATTTGGAACTTTATTACTTGACTAAATGCCAAATTGGAATTTAATGGTAAAGAGAAATTTCATCAAAAAAAATGAATGAAAATACAGCTAATACGAACCTATATATCAGTAAAATTTCTATGAATTCGGTTGAATTTAGATTTATAAATGACACACGCTTAAAGTTTTTTATTTACATATTCTTATCTTTGATTTATTGGAAAAATCATAACAATTCATAAAGGATAAAAAATTATAGTAGACATACTTTTACCACTCCAAAGGTGTCAGCTTTTCTTGAAACAGACTCTTTATACAAATAATGGCATGAATCATTTAGACTTAAAATTAAAAATTGATTGAGTATTTTTGAAGTAAAATCTAATTTCGTGTTAGAAGCTGAAGGTTATTTTATTATCTGATCATCGACCTAAATGATTTGCCGCATACCTTGTAGCTCGAGGGAATTAATTATTTGTTAGGTAATTTATAATGCCCTTTCATGTAAAGTATTTGAGTATAATATTAATTTAATTGAAGATCTTAAGTCGAATATAAACCATACCCATATTTTGCAGCTTGAATAAATCTTAACGTTTCTATTTTTGAGTTTTAGATTATAAATTTAAGTATAGCAAAATATAAACACATGTTTTTGTGAATTTTATGGCTGAAGATGATTTATTTACAACATTTGCTTATTATATCGCACTTTCATTCATTTTTGATTAAGATAATCATAATCAGGGATCGAAAAATAAAAGTATTAGAAAACATACTTCATTTTAGAAGAATCAGCACCCAATTGATTTACAGTGAATTTACTACTTTATAAGTATCAAATAGATATCAAATGATATTTCATTGGTATAACGTGCGAGATTATTACACATAAAAATCCTTAGAAATAAATAGACCAACCACATCATAAGATGCAAAATTATATTCATGGGTGTTATTGTCAGATTTAAACCACCACTTCTTGTATTTTGTCATAAAAACACCCTATTCGTATTTTTAAAAGCGTTAACCTGTTATTAGCTGACAAGTACTACATAAATAAATTTATTTTATGATATATATCTAAGAAAATTACATATAGAATTAAAGGGGATTATAAATCTTATGTTAGAGTATGTAAATATACAATCTATGATTTTCATACCTTAAAAAAAAATTTTAGGAACTAAGTTTCCAGCATCCAGCACCTATGTATTTGCTGATTTGATTTTTTTAACATTCAATAGTTATTTTAAAATTTAATGCAACTAATTCAAATTAATTGTTATAATAGGGTTAATAAATATGCTTAAAACTTTGTTTGCCTATTTTATGTGTGAATATAATCTTTATTCCAACTTGTTTTGTATAATAGCAGAAATTCCTCATATTAACTGTATTTATAAACAAACGCCACAAAAAATCAAGAATTTTTATATTTTTATTCTGACCGTATAGTTGAATTTGAATATAAGATTTTTATTTTTCATATAAAAATATGTTCAAGAAGTTTTAAATGATACGTTTGGGGTAAATCGATATTAAAAATTGGAAAAATGATTTAAATAGGATGGAACAGATTTAAGACATACCAAAAATATTATTTTTTAACTTATTTACATTTAAAAAGCTTAAAACTCATATTTGCAGGGTATTAGTTGCATCAATGTTGGAATCTATATTATGGTGATTTGTGCAGTGATTATATTCTATAAACTTAGATTATATCTGTTAATATTTACAGCTATAAATACAATATACGTAGAATATGTGGTTCTAGTGCCATAACGATGTATATAGAATATTGCACTGAAAAAATTTAATATTCTTTAGATCATTGTTATATTTTGTACTCTAAACTGAATTTTTATACACGTCAGATATCACAAATACAAAGTTATGATAATATATAGCACTGGTAGAATTTACTTGATAAACTTCTAAACGGTAATAAAAATAACCAAAAAAATTGTTTTATTATAGCTAAATATGTCTCCTATACCCTTGCAGTCGTATATCTAAGTATTACATTTTCTTTTCAGGTTTTCGCAACTATAACCTTTTACAACTATAATTCTAACTGATATAATAAATAATCTTATAATAATTGTACATTATGTGTTTATATCCAATATATTATTTTCTTGATAAATATACGCTCTATATTATATATTGTAAATTTATTTACATCAATTCATAGAATCATTGAAAATAAGCACAAAATGTATACACAAACTAAAATAAACAGTTGGCTTATCAATATCTCCTTTATTTTGAATTAAAAAAAATATTTTTTATGACCTATCACAATGGTTGAGTGATTAAAAGTATAAAGTAATAAAAATCACATTATAAGCAAATAAAATTAGGCGCACAAATTTTTAAAAACAAACGATATACATCGAATAATTATAATTTTATGAACATAGAATTTACGTGCCTAAATAACCACATTTAATTATATATATGAAAAAAACTATAAGACAAATCATATAAGCTTAAAATTATTTAATTTTATTTTAGATTTAGTGGAATATATAAATTACAGATAAAAAACATTTTTAAGTTTGCAAAATAGTGAAAGATTTTGAATGATCTTTACTTTTATTTCGATTTATTTCTAGCTACAAATATTTAATCTTTGAAAAAATGTGTTGGTCACTAATTATCTATATATCTGAATATTATTAAAATACACAGAATCATAATTTTTCTGAAAGTAGAATAAAATTTTCTAAAATGATATTATAACCATGATAATTTTTTTTTGGTAGATGCAAGCTATATTCATTTATATTTCACGTTACATCTTAAAGCATTAAAATCTTATATATTGCATTGATCTTGGTTAATCTATATTTCTGCAAGTATTTTTACTGTAATTTTGACGATAAAAAAAGTTGAAAAAATGTACTATTGCACTTTTGTGCAGAATCAGAGCTCTAATTTTATAGTATACTACGAATAATGAGCACAATAATGTGTTTTTGGTTAAAATCGAACGGTTTGATCATGTGACCATATATTTCAATATATTTAGATTAATTTCAATAACTAGGATGCATCATAAGAATTTTCTATATTCAATTCAAATACTTCGCATTAAGTCGCTTTTAATTTATTTTTAATCACTCTTTTTTTTTTATAATTTTTGAATGAAGCAAATTAAAATACCTGTGAGACCATTTTTAAATTCGAATAGAAATATATCACTTTTTAAAATAAGTTTGGATAAGAATTGTCTGAAATTCCTTGTTATAAATTTAAAATAGAGTTTGACCGTAAGCATATATTTAAGAGTCAGAAATGCGAATTCAGACTGAAATTATCTATAAACGAAGGAATTGAGGTGCTCCCTTGAATTAATATGCCCAAAAATAGAAATAAAACGCATAGGTGATTTTATTTAATGCATATTAAGAAAGTGTATTCTATTAAGAAATACAAATTTAGATTTAAAATAATTAGAATTTCTCAAAATCAAGAAAAACATAAATATAAATTTTATACGTTGATTAATTTTATTTTTTTTTCTTTCGTACGGTTGTTTGAGCTAAACTTAAGATTGGTCTATAGAAAAAAATTAAAGAATACTTCCTTCCACTTAATTTTGACATTATTTCATGATGAATTTCTTTTTAAAAGACTTATTAGTTCAATTATCTTTTTAAAACTATTACTTGTACGTATGTTTCTGCTTCAGCTGGTATTCCTAACTCCTTATATATAACTTATGGTATTTTGTAGCCATTATTTACGAACTTAAGACGTATGTAAATGTTCGAGTTCTGCATTTTTAAATATGGAAGAGTTCATTTGTAGTTCGGTTTCCCTTTCTTAGCTTATCATTTTTAAGATTCGTCAGATATTCAATGCTATGAGTTCATATTTACATTTACGTGATCAAGTTTTTCTCCTTATTGTGCAATAATAGTTTCGTTGCTCATGTGATTATTTATAATTGGCTTTTATTCTTGTATCCACCTCTATTTTGCTAGTTTGTTTTCAATTTATTTTTGAGCTGGGCTCTTTCTAATTGTCTTCGATTTTTTTAAGTTGTATATTTTTAAGAACATCAAGTATAGCATAAACCAAATTTGTCGCGTCTTCGTGTATAGTTATAGACAAGTATTTTTTACATCGGCTTTTAGGTGATATACTGTTCTAAATGGTTCTTAACAGTTTAGACATTTTAAATTTTCTCCAAACAACATATTTATACATTGCGTGATACAGAAGCTTGCGTATTCTTGTAACAAAATTTCATAATTTAACCCAAATTGTAGATTAAGCAATATAAATCATTATTTTTGATGTAGAAAGGTTTTTTATTCTGGTTTATTCTATATTTTATGCATTAAACTTGCTTTTTGCTTCAGTTCAATAGATTCTATTGATAGATCATCTAAGATATACTTGTTATTTAAGTTTTAGTATTTAATGATATAAGTGTTAATTTACCAGCTAGAATTTTTTATATAGATGCTCTTCTTAGCGATATTCCTATATCCGTGGTAAGCGTTTTATTTTGCTTATAGAGCATTTTATCCAATGAAAATTCAAGAAATGTAAGTCTTCCTGAATTATTACCATTAAAGGTAATTCACAATATTTGCTGCTATAAGTAAATGGATTCTTCTGATCAAACTTTTAATTCGATCGTGTATTTTAGCAAAATTTTTAGTTTAGATTTGAAAATGTTTATATAATAGTTTATTAGTATAATTGCAGATTGTTAAAGGATTTGAAAAATCTTTGACACTTGAGGTAGGCTTCACTAGATTTTAAATTCTCGATATAATCATAAAAGAAATTTATAAATGTTTTTTCTGTATTAACTGATATAATATCTACTAATTCGAGAGAAATATTCCTTTTTTATCTTATAGTATATTCCCATATTCCCATCACCCAGAACATTTGCTACAGACTTCGATTTATTCATTCATTTCTACTTCTTTAAAATTAAATAAATTGAACTTTGCTTCAGTCATCTTTGGTTAAGTTTTATTGGTCCTTTGGTCAAAAGATATAGATTATAATAAATAAATAGCGATTTAATCTATATTAAGATTCATCTGATGATATATTTAGCTTAGAGAATTCTTGCCAAGTATTCAACAGAATTGATTCAGGCACAGAAAAAATAGAATTGGTGATCGAAATTTACATTCTAGCATTCTCACATCATACTTTTGTTTAATTTTTTTTTTGTTGTTTTACCGTACAGAAATTCACAATTTATAAGTTTTCCCACCTATAAACCAGTATGTTCACACAGAAAGATTAAAGTTTACTAATACGCACATTAAATAGTTATGATAGATTAAGTCATTAGCTTTATTTGCATAAATCTACGAAGGATTCAGTTTTTACAATATTCATATTTAGTGCAGTGTTTATTAGTGCTTACTCTATATCTCTTTCCAACCAACTCAAGTTACCCAGTTGATTTTCCGATAGTTCTTTACAATTTTCTATTTTAATTTTAGAATATCCGTCATCATTATAATTTTAAATTTATAAAGATTATTCATGCAGATTATAGGCTTAAATCCACTACCATAAATAACATTATATTTTGAAATAAGATATGTTGTTTTGTCATAAAAGCATGTATTCTCGATTTTTCCGTTCAAGAATATCTCTGTGATTTATCGTAGATTTTGATGCAAAGATTTCATTAGCTGCATAAGAAAAAGTTATAAATCCTAATAAAGACTGCAGCTTTATATGTAAAAAAAAGTTAAAAATTTTTTCTAATTATTTTAAATTCGTAAAAAGACCTCACCATTTCGTTCGAAATAAAATCATACATATACTTTTCAAACTGCCAGCATTTCTTATTTTCTTCCCGAATTTCCCCAAAAATCCCGAAATTTTTTTTAAATCAGCTTTGATACGAAATTCCTTCTTTATATTTAATTTACGATAAATCTGTGTTCTACTATATTCGAATTGAATTTTTGTCTGTATGAACTTTAACTTTGTAAGCATTGGTCGATCTGTTTTTGAATTTATTATTTCTTCATACCATATATAACTTCAAGTACATCCATTTTTTTACTAAGGCTATGTTATGCAGTCGCATAATCTTACGACGTCTTTTTTTTTCTTAGTACTTGATTCTTGCACTGAGATAAAGCTCAAAATCGGTTATTGTTGTCGATGGTTTCAAGCAATTTTTCTTAATTACTGTAATTTAATTATTTTTTGGATGTTTTTCTCTTTAATGGTAGGATTTACAATAGTCAACTGGATTCACTGTAGAATCTTGGTTATCTCAGTCATATCTTTAGGGTGATTGGCACTGGTACTTATCAACATTATTTGGATTTCGAGGTCTTTCTTATTTACTTTGTGAAATGTTACGGGCTTTTTTTTTGAAACACCCTTATCTACAGATTACCAACCCAGTGTTAATGTATGATAATCAGATTTGATATAGAGATCTTTGGGTCTAATTAAATCTTGTTGCTGTTTAAAATATCATCGCTTAGTTTTTCTATTCTTTTAAAGTTTCCTTAGCATAAATAAAAATTATTCATATTCGTATTATAATAATCTTATGAATTCCATTTATTAATGTTATTATCATTTAATTCTTTTCATTCACTATATAATTATTTTTATCATTTATAATATAAAATACTCAGATTATATGATGGATTAGGAAAACGAAATAGAAATGCATAAAAAAAATATTTTTTTTTCGATAGAATAAAAATAGGATCTATATAAAAATCTAACAACTGACATTATTTGAGCCTAAAAAATTGAACTATGTTCAAACGTAATATCTAAATTGATTTCAATGTTTAAGGAATTTATCATCTGGAGCATCTGTTAAAATTAGCGCTTCAATCTTATAAATATGTATAAAACACACACATAATATATTCACTTTATGAAATAAAGAAATAATGGAATTTTAAATCCACATTCAATAAGAATATGAGCGAAATTTTTATATATTACTCCTAAACTATAATTATAAGTTTACAATTCCACTTCACTTTGCTGATAATAATATTCACTCAAACATTTTTTCATTTTATTTTATGCGTTCCCTTTCGGCCATAATTATTCTTCTTATGTTTGTGTAAAAATTATCCGAGTTAAAGTGTATGTAATGCTGCTATTCGAATTCTAAACTAAAAAACGTCTAATCAAATTTACTTTATTTCTTTATGTTTTACTTCTTTTACTATTAGAAAGTCCGCTTTATATTCGTAGGAACTATTGCTTAACTGCTGCGTCTCTCTGTGGGTCACCCCAGCACTTCTTGTCACCCGTAATCACCGTGGATTGGGCCTTTTCTCATAAGCGGCAGTCATTATGACAAGGGAATGTGATTCTGTCTACTGTTCATCGCTAAGGTATACAAGCTACAACCACACTCTGCACTTACATATATCTTTGCTGAACGGTGTGGGATCTATTTCCATACTGGAGGCACAGTTCAACAGCTTACACAGCAATCTCCTATTTTTAATGGCTTGTCAATGCTCTTTGGTTTATCCTTTCTTGTTCACTGGCCGCGCCCTTTGGTATTTTTTTTGGAGTAAATTCGTTTTCAAATTAGTGTTGTGGGTGGAACCCGGGACCCCTCACCGGTTATCGTCTTGTAAAACACACAACTATACCACCTCTGGAATTCCAAACTATATTGATATTTATAAATAAAATATTATGATTGAAAATGAAAAAATAAGATGAATATATCTTTATTTTATAATAATCTACATCTCGAGTTTAACTACTTATATTTAAAATATATAATTCAATTTTAGGTAATTCAATGAAAAACACTACAAGATTCATCTTTATTTCGTAGATATTATGTCAATATAATATTTACGCCTTGCTTTATTACTTCATATTGCGTTTATAAATAATTTAATACAGTTATATTAAGAAAAAAAAACCAGTGGTCGCTTTGAACTGGAACTTAGTATATACAGATACAGATTTATTAATAATCACGGAAAAATATTTAGCAACTTATTCACCACGCAAGAAACGAATTTCTGTAAAATTTAAGAATAAAATTCATCGTCGTATTTTAAATAGATCCGATTAAAAGAGAACCTAAATATATATATAAAAAGATCTTTGTGATTTTTTAATTTAACAATATTTTTGGAACGGTGAACTCCAGATATGAAGTTGCACAAACACTTCTTAAACTTTCAAATCCAAAACGGTTACATTAACCTGCTGCAGATATTTTAGATAATTTGAATCCTACAACTTCAGAGATAAATGTATCATCATGTTGTTCAATGAAACTTTCTATTGGTTTAAAATGCAATTGTGCTTCATTAACATCGCATTTTACGCCAGAAATGTGCATTGCGCAATCACTCCTTTCATCAAAATCAGTAAAAATGATGAAGAATCAATAAACACTAAAAATAATTGCGTAATCGGGCTTGAAACGGAGTTGGGAGAAGGCAAAAAAGATGAATTGACACAATTACAACCGATATTAATTGATTCATCGGCGATAAAGTTTAAAGTAAGTTGTTCAAGCCATAAAACGCCCAGATTATCTACAATGAGAACATCTAAGACTTCAACATCCAGTATAATTAATAACGGTTGTATCAAGAAATTAGGACCATATTCGTTACAAAATTGCAGAGGTGAACCAAAAAATGGGGTAACCGAAGATAACTATTTCGCATCTAGTAAACCAATCAAATATACAAACGATATAGATTCAAATTCAAACATATGGATGAAGATTTCAGGTGTCAAATTACAAAATTACTTGATGGATGTTGATATATATTATATAACATAATTAAAGAGAAAACATTAGATAAATTATATCAAACAACACAGGTGAAAATTTTATCGCGGGCGAAAATAGTATGATTTTTACAAATGACGTGATCAATTTTATAATACTAGATTCCAAAACTTTCAAGATGGTATTATGTAATTATTTTTAGGTCTATAAAAAAGATGATACGAATGATGTAAGACGAATCAAAAAAAAATTAACTATATTGCCAGTTATTTTCTGAATTCTTAGTGTTAATCATGAAAATACAATGATTTGAATGTCCAAGTACTCGTCTAGATTTACAAAATTGCAATGGAAAACATCAAGGAAAAACTACTAACAGCGAAATTTTATTTTTATGTAAATAAGTTAGAGTATTATAATAAAACTAATAACAATTTGGTCGGAGATATAATAGAACTAAGGAATTATATAAACTTGACGGAAAATTACTAGGAAATCTAACACTAACATCATATGAAAAGTAAGAACAAATGCACCAAAAAAATTATAAAAGATATGCAAGAATTCTTTATTTTTTTGTGCTAAGTCTTCGCAAGCGAAATATAAACCTATAAATATTCAAATACAATGCATTAGTATACATTAAGGCATCGCAATCCATCGGAAGCCACATTTGATGAAAAAAATTTATCTTATCCATCGATCCATGAATGGTATTTTCTTGCAATTTTGATAGGTGAAATTAAAAATGCCATAAGCATGCTAATTCGAATTGGTTTGGATATTCGAAAAATATAAATATATTTAACAATAAAAATAGTGAAATTGATCTTTTTTTGCGATCATTTAGATACCTAATTTCCCGATGTTTGCAAATTATCTGGTTACGATTCAGGAAGAATGTATTTTTTTCTACCAGCGAATAGAACTACAAAAATACGTAAAAATATAATACATTTTTTGTATTATAATGATATGCAACGCTGGGAAATATCAGGAATATAAATTTTTGATTATGTTTTTTCTAATCGATTTCCAGTTTATATCACAGTAGATTATGAATTATAGTAGAAAAAGCATGAAGATAACAATTTTTTTCATGTTTAAATTAATTAAAAACTCGAAAATTCTTCTAAATCAATCATGTCTTATAGTTGAAAAGAAAAAATTTGCATAAAATACATATATTTTGATTGTTTTTCAGGGTTATACGTTATTTATGACCATGAACATAGACTGTAAATTTTTCGAAAAAATAGCATACAAGTAATGTACAAAAAAAACCTTTAAGTCGTAAGGATATAAAATTATACATTTTTATTTTTGATTCTTTTTAATATTCAATATACAATCATCAAGCATACTATTTATCTCTCCTAGCTGTATAAAATACAGAAAAACAGGCAGGACAAATTTCATTCATAAATAATCTATCTGCGTAATAAACTTTATTGCGAACTCTAAACATTGCGAAATATTTTTTTATCTTATACGCGTGTTATGAATGAAACATTGATACGATGGATTATATTACAATTATATCATATTATTTGAAGCTCGAATCATCACATAAATTTAAAAAAATTATAAAATAACATGCAGAAATATGATTAAAAAACAATAATACAGTTTTTTGACATAATATAATATTAAAATTGTTCGATTCACATGTTAATACCCATCGTGATATATCTTATACTCAAAACCACCATTTATTCAGTTTGAATGTAGTTTTTAGCAATATAGGTTATCAAAATACTTCGTATATTCCTTTAATATATACAAAATATGATTTTTACGCGTTTCTAATAAACCTTGGTTGCATCGCATATCTTTTTACAGCACAATTGTATCCTAAAAAGTTTGATTGAATCTATTCTTTGTATAAAAAGAAAATTTATGATTGTATAATAAATAAATATTTTCAGTTTTTTATAATAAAGAATTCTATTATGCTATAAAATTTTCATAAACTAAGTTTTGATTGACCTAAATTAAATTAATATCCAGGCCTTATATGTGTCTGCAAAGAAATACTCAAATAAGGTTCATGTTTATTCACACGTTCTATCTTATGAATGCACGTTAAAAATTATCGTTTATATAAAATTATAATAAACTAACGAGGCTATACAGTATTAGTGTTGTTCAAAAATAATTTTAGAGCCAGTAGATTATTCATTGCTTTTTTTTTCATAAAAATATGAAATTATATATCGAGATAGGTCGAAAATTCACTTTAATATTATAATTGAAAAGATTTAATTCCACGTTAGTTTTTTGCAAATTTGTATTTATGTTAAACTTGAAAATGACTAGATTTATACACAGAAGATTTTTTTTTATTTCCGATTTTTTTTCTTGCTAGTATATATGTTTATTATGACGCTATATTACATATTCCCTGTTCTTTTAGTAAACGTATTACTGTTTTTTCATTTAGTTTATATAATAACTTTTTTTCAAGAATAACAAAAAATCATTTATCGATTATAATGTGTAAAACCTTTTATTAGGAACCAAAAAATTTCATAAAAAATATGTTAAAGAGCTAAAAATTTCAGAAGAAGTACAAGAATACAACAAGCTTTCACAGAACGCAAGAAACTTGAACCCATCAAATTTGAGAGTAGAAATGTTGTTGATGAAGATAGATCAGGCAAAGGTGTAAAAAGATGTGTTAAGGTGTTGTGCAATATTCCCAGTGGGATGAACTCGTATAAATAAATACTATTGATTTAAACAAATTGACACATAAATAAATCAAATATACAATCGTATCTAAAAAAATTGCTCAAAAACCATTATATAATTTTTAAAAACTTGCTATATGCTTTTTTTAAGCTATTTATTTTTCGTATGCACTTACTACACCTTAGATTTTATACTCGTTAGTATAAAAAATATTGTATTCTGTGAGTACACCTTCCCACGTACGTCATATAAAGCTTTAAGCTTGGCTAGTCGAATGTGATATAGATACATTTAAAATTATCAAAAAATAGTAAAAGCAATCATAATGTTTACATTATAACAATCTAGAAATCAAAATACCCTTTTTATATAGCAAAATATGTTCTAAAAACGCAGTGAAAACGAAAGCAATTTTTGTATTTTTCATCGGAATTTATATCATATACTAATATTAATTTTTTCCAGAAATAAATTTTTGGGCTGATCACTGATAATTTTAAAATATTTTAGGCTTTTAAAAAGAAATTACTTTAAAGGATCTATAATTGAAAATACTTATTACTTAACATATAACTCAACATAAATTATAAAAATAAGTACAATTATTAAATTCATTTACATAATAAAAAAAATATTTACAACAATTATATGCTTGTTAAATTATAATAGATGAAAGTAAATAGTTTTTAACTACAATATAAAATCTCTTAATAAGAAAGAATTATTTTTTTTTCATCGATTTTCGCTATAGTTATTATATTATATACATTTAAAATGCTAATAATGTTATTTTCCCCCCTTAATACTTTCGTTTATAAAATTACAACCTTCTTCATATGTATCAATAGTAAGATAGAACTTAGAAATATATTAAAATATAATTCGAACTATAAAATAAAATATAAAATAAAATTAATTTAGATCGTATTTTTAGTCTAGAAAACAATAGAAATAAATCATTAAAGTGACATATTCTTTATTTTTATATAAAATAAAATATGGAGCAACGCTGCATTAATAGAATGTGATTATAGTGAACGATTATAATAAAGATTTAAAGACCGAGAAATCATATAAATATAATTTGCAGGCAATATAATTTTTAATATTAACATAAGGCGTAACACGATGGACTAAAATATGCCGAATTATACAATAGTGATTTAAAACACAAGAACAGGAATTATCTATGGGAATTTCAAGTTGCAAACCAAATTAAGACATAAATTGTAGACCACAACCTTATTATTTAGTGCCAAAAATATATGAATTTAAAAAACTAGAAGGAAAATATCAAGCCAAAATTTTTCCTATTTTGTGCAAACAGCTTAAGATAAATAATGCTTACATATAGAAAATTTTCATATTAAGACGTATTAAGATCCATATAAAAATAATTATACCTAGAAATATTAAAAATTTCACAACATATATAAAAAATATTGATCGATTTATTATGATTTATTTTTTTGATTTTATTATATCTATGTTTCTTTAGCTAGAGTCAATGTATTATCGAAGAAATAAATAAAAAAAACTATGCACCAAGAAACCAAATTAAATAAAGTATAAGTAATTCTATAAAAATTATAGATTTAACATTGAAAGGGGGCTAAAATAAACACTGCAATGTGCCTTGGACGATTGATTTTCGTGTTAAATGTTTATTTTTTTATTATTCGATTCTAAAGTTCCGAGAGCCTAGGCCTCTATAAAATCTTGAATTCTTAATAACAAATCAAAAGATGATTTATTATCTAAAAATTATTGAAAAAATATCATCTATAAGTAAATCGATAGCAGTTTTATTGCATTATTGTGAAGGCACAATTTTTTTCTGAAAGATATATTCACATAAAACACCTTTTTGTGATCAGTCAAAAAATTTATCTTTTCATTTATATGCGATGATTTATCATGGTGGCTAAAAAATAAGAAATTATCCTTATAGAACATTATCCTTTTCAATTAAATTTCTATATTTTTAACTTTATAAAATAATTTTTGAAGCCTATGGTACATAAAAGTATTGTAATATATAGAGAAATACTCGATTTGTGTTTTATAATAGTGTTAAATGACCCATGAAAACATAAAAAACGCCTAAAAACGTTTTTAAACTTTAAATTAAATTTGATATCGCTTAGATAAAAATAATATCTTTCTTGATTCTTCTATACGGTCATCATATTTGTTTTTTACATGTATTTTTCGATTTTTTAGATGTTAGAAAAGACAGAAAAATTTCTAGCAACCAATGACCTTTATATTAATTTAATTATATGTCAGAACTTTTTTTAACTGTAATTCTACTTATATAATAGAATACATACATTTTTTTATAGCATTAATGTTTTTATTACTGCATCCGATGATTCTTTGGATGCTAAATACAATCTTTTTGTATTCATATCACATTTAAAATATTTAAGACCAACAAGAAGATATTCGAAAGGTTTATAAAAAAATATGATTTGCATGTAAAAAATTAAAATTTTCTTTTATTTTGTACTTTTAATGAAACAAATTTTTTGGATTTTTAGATTTGATACAGCATAAGAAATATTTCGAAATCATTTTTTAATAGGTATATAGCATTAATTCAAATAAAATTTCTTTAGCCTTATTCATGAATTGAAAGAGTTAGTCTAAGGATGGGATTGATCACAAAATTATTAAACGCATTAATCAGCCTTAGAAATGATTACGCAAATTTTAAACGATCCGCCTACGCATAAAATATTGCGCTTATCGATAATAGTCTATATGCAACGCCAACTTTATTGTCCATAAAAAATATACTGAGGATCGAATGCGCCTAATCACGTGAGTAGAAGCTTATAAACAATTTAGTAATAATTAGGAAACAATTTATTTATGCATATAAAATTATAATGATCTCTTGGAACAGGTTATCTAAGTAACACACTTTATTGGTCAATATTTGAAGCTAAGCTGTTAATACCAATGCATCTTTTAAAAACCAACACTATTAATTATCTTTTTTAGAGCAAAATATTTGCTTTGTTTTATTTTTATACCAAAATATGATTACGTTTGTAATTATAGTAAAGCCACTTTATTTGTGGAAAGTAATAGTAAAATTACAGGAAATGTGCATATAAAAATGGTAAAAGCAATTATTAGTTTGTTATTATGACATATAAAAATATTTTAACATTTTTGTCACAGCCATATTATGATTTTGAGTTATAATTCGATATGTGAATAAAAAGACTATTTCACATCCGGTTATAAATTTATAATTATAAAACATACAATAAATCACGCTACGATTTTATTTAAATTTATAAAGTTTTTAAAAGTTTTTTGCTGCAATATATTCTATATAAATTAACAGAAAAGGCAAAAGATAATTTTAAAGGTGAACACTTAGATATATATAAAAACGCCTTTCATATATCATAATATCATTTTAAAAATAAAAAAAGTTTTCGGTATTTCTTGTTTATCTATGTTAAATTGAACACAACTTTAGATAAATTGTTTTTAAGAAATTTTCCAATAAAAGACTTGGGAAAATATATATTTGGCGTAAATTTTGCCTACAAAAAACCTTTTAATATATATTTATATGGTTTAATCGTGAATAGAAATTTTAAATATATAAAATGTGCCTTTAAACTAAACTTGTTAAATTATTTATGTATTTTGCCAAATTTACAAAAAAAAGATAGTTTTTGATTATTAATTGATATTATCAAAATGCTTTAGAAAATTGCCAAAACAAAAAATATTTTCTTCGGATTAAGCTATTGAGACGCAAGCACTATTGCTTATGTATGTAAACACTTAGCATCATACCATTTCAGAGAATAAATCATGAAAAAATTTTAAATTCAATATTTTATTATCCATTTATACCCAAGAATTAAAAGAAAAACATCCACTTTATTTATAAAATACAATTTTGAAGATAGCAAATCATAAATTTTATGTTTCATTGAGCATTTTAGTTTAATTTTAGAGATATATAAAACAGTGGGATCGAAAAATAGTTTGTTACTTAGAATAAACTATAAAACTTTGAATCATATTATTTAAAAATTAAAAACACAGATAAAATACTTACAAGTTTTTTTATGCGCAGAATTTGTTTATTACATTTATAAGCTAAAAACACAACACAATATTCAGATTTCAGGTATTTGTATTTATTTACGACTAAACTAAAAATAAATGAATTTTTGTATTATTTTTACAATATAATTTATCCAAATTTTATTTTTTTCTATCAAAAAACCATAACCTAAAGTTAAAGCTACAGAAATACTCAATGAATGTTCAATCAACGACCATATTAGCACATTACTTAAAATTTTAAATTTATGAATGGCTCTTTGTAGTATGAAAATTCATTTCTAATTTGAAAAAAAAATTGAATGTGTTTGACATAAGATATTTTCTAAAGCGTTGATTTTTTTCTATTTATAAAGTTTAAATAAAATAATTAACTTTTTTTGTTCATTTAAAAAAACATCAGGATTGAACCAATGTTGATAGGAATTTTATTTGTTTATAGACCATTGCATTATATATTTTGACATTTACAAAATAAATCAGCACTTCTATTTTTTTGTTTTTTTTATTATACACATATTGATTAATAATAAGATGTTTTAAAAATATAAATAAAATTTATTTATACAAAAAAGGTTTAAATATTACTGTAAATTTATTTTCGAATAAATTGTATATTTTGCAATATGTATTTAGTAGAAATAGAGGCAATAAATAGTAAATATGAAAATTCATATAAAATTGATCTTCAAAACACCGGTTCATGGTATATCAAAAAGTATGCTGCATATTCAAAAAAACACAAATATAATGATTTCAAACGCGATGAAAATGCCTTGGAATAATAGCTCTTGACATATATGCTGGTTATAAAATACGTGAAATGTATCTATATAAGAATGTATGCATATAAATGTGGCTATATTAGACTAATATAAAAATATTTATCGTTATTGTCAAATAAATGTATGAATACACGTCAATATTTTATAAAAATCTTTTAAATTTCGATTTGATGTATAAAAATCTTTTATGACTTAAGAAATAGGTAAATTTTTATTTGATATTTTTCATTACAAATCAATGAAATATCCAATATGCCCACTTCTTGTGATAATCTGTTCTATTTATAGATAACATATCCGTATATTTATATAACCTATGCTACTTGTTCAAAGTTCGTCGAATACGTATGCGAAGTTAATTACAACAAAATATAATAGTATAGTGTTTTTCATGTAATTTCGAATAAAACATAAGCTAATTTTAAAAACAATTATTTTTATCACCAAATGTTTTTTAAAAATAAAATCATAAAAAATTCAAAGCTGAACTACATTTTAAATGATAGTCATCCTCAAAAGCCGAGTTAAAAGCTAGAATCTCTGAAAATAGTTTTTTTATGAAGAAAATTATAATTAAGTATTTTTTTAGTGACAAAAGTGCGTTATTGTAAACTACAGATATTATTTAATGCGGTATATAAGAAGAATTATGTGTTTGAATCGATTTAAAATGAATAAAATAATTGGCAAAAAGGTTCTAACAGGCAGAAAAGACCAAAAAATTGCTTTTGAAAACCAATATTATTTAAATAGTCTTTGAGGATTTTTATCTTTTATTTGCGACTTTTTTTTTGTGATAATAGTCTAATTATTTATGCATCATAAAGGTCTAAAATCAAGTTTTTTATATATTACAGGCTTTTCAATCACACAATTTATCTCGCCTTTATTGCACTTTAAGATAATCTGCATGTATACTCTAATGTTTGATTTTTTTGAATCTAAATTTTGTTACTGTGTCAAGGGTCTTTGAAATTACTATAATTTGTAGGTGTACAGATTGATTCATATGCTTCAAAATGTGTGAGCCAGTAAAAAAATATTACAGTTGTTAATATAGATGTAAAAGACTCAAAATTGTAAAAAGAGATCTGGGTTAATTGCATAAAAACTAGATAATACTATATGGATATATTATCGTTGCTTATTTCTTTGAGTCAAAATGTTTCGCGTGGCTTTAATGATTCTTTTCGATAGAAATAACGAGTGATGATGGTAATATATTAGGTATACTTTCGAAATTAGGGCCCGTTAGGAATTTACACATTCTAATATTTTTCTTGATGAAACAGAAAAATCGTACACATTTTAAGCTATTCTTCGTTGTTCCAGTGCTGGTATTGCTACATTATCTGATTATAAAATTATATTTTATTTGATACATAACTTCTTCTTTATAATTTTTGCTGGAATTAAATTTGGGTGGAACTTTTAAGAGGTAAAAGTTGAGCTTCGGTTTTATATCGACCAAAAACAATGTTATCCGACAAGAGTGAATATTATAATTTAGCTTAACTATGATTGAGAATTTTAGAAATATTTTTGAGGCTTAATTCGCCAAAAAAATTCCTTAGACTAGTAATGCACGTTTTCTTTTGCATAAATTTCTATTGCGCTTGCCATTTCAGATTTTAGGAATTCAGAACAATCCGATTCTTGTAAATTATTTACATCAGTTGTCATCGGACTTTTGTATAATAAAGAAACGTAATGCACATTATTATCATTCCTTGAATCTATATCGGAAATATTAATATCGTTCCACGAAGGCGTTTTTATTTCAGTAAAGCTATTAACTTTTGAGTCCCTGTCTGATTTCCATAAAAATTCTATAATATCGCTTTATCAAAAAAAATCGTTTGTATATATGACTGTATCATCTTTGAAGCTTCTTCTAGTGAAGTATAAAACAATGGTATTTTTAAGAAAGTTGCACACAGAAAAGTATTTTTTCTATTCTTGTTAGAGTTGAATTTACTTGTAAATGCTAGGGGCTTCGTGATAAAATATATTTTTAGATCTATTTTCTGTTCCTCAATAAATTTATTAAAGTTCTTAATTGATTCTGAATATATTGCTAATTTCCTTTCGATTTGCTTTTTATAGTCTTTTATTCTTTTTTGTACAAATCTATATAAATTATCATCATTAGGTTCTTTAGCCATATAGGCTTCCAGCTTTCGAAATAGATGTTCAGCCAATAATTTACAATCGATTTCAAAAAAAATTATTATCTTTTTTGAATCGCATAATTCAATAAATTGCTGTATTTCAGAAGTTTTTTCGATATAATTTATGTAAGAAATACAATTTGTGATTTTAGGGACGCGATTGGCAATTATAAATTTACAGCCATTTTTAATCGAAAGTGCATTATTATTATTATCTAAATTATGCATTTCTTGAATTATATTGCACCGGAATTGATGTAATTTCATTCCGATACAGCAAATCCAATTCAACATGCTTTTGATCCAGCAATTCATAAATACTACTCTTTGATCCTTTATTTTTGTTTTCAAGTCATAAATGGTTTTGCTACAATATAAATGTATAAGATCCCATGGATATTCTATAAAAAGTATAGGAACATTCTTTCTTTTCTTTTTCATCATAGTTAATGTTTTATTTGTAAAGTAATATAATAGTTCACTTTCGATGTCAATGTTTACTATGTCGACCAAATATCTTTTTAATTGTTCTAGAAATAATTTGTTTATAAATTCAGTATCAGTATCAGATTGTAAGTTTAATTTTAACTGAATGTATGTAGCCTCGATATCCAAAATCATGCCACGATATATGGAATCCATTGTTGTATCTTTAGATTTGTCGTATAAGAATCTATAAACATCATCGTGCTTAAGTTCTTCCATTCTATCTAAAAATAATATTGAGAAAACGTCGTTTTCTTGAAATTCGAACTTTCTAAGATGATAGATCAAAAAGATTAAAGCTCTGTAAAATTTCATGATATTTTTAAAAGGGTTAGAAATTATAAATGACAAATCTATAAAAAATCCATCTTTTCATATTTTATGTTGTAATCTTAAAAATAATTGTAAGAAAATTTGTTGATACAAAACCGAGAGTTTTTAATTCCTACTATACCGTAAAAGATATCATGACATTTATCTTGACTTCTTTTTTAAAATAAACATTTAGCATAAAATTTATTAGTTAGAAATAATTAGTGCACAGAAAAATTCATGATTGAAACATAAAATAAACCAAAAAATCAATGTATAATAAAATTGAATTTTATTTGCACTATTTATTTTGATCTTTTATTAATATTATTTCAAAAAAAAAATTAAATTTAAAGTTCTTGATGAGTTAAGTATATACAAAATTTAAAGAGCCCAAAAAAATATTCAATATAAGAGGAATAATAAAGTACATAACATGACGGTATTATATCAAAAAAATCATTGAAAATGATGATCTCGTGAATCTGGATATTTAATACAGCGAACTTTTATTGTTAAATTGAATCGCGATGTATAATCATGCTGATAAATATATATATTTTTGAATTCTTATAATATAAAATTTAAATCTTTGAGATTTCTGATGGATTTCTCAGCGTTAAAAAAAAGTACACATTCATAATTCTTATACCAGTAAAAAAAACATTATATTCTATACAAGTAACTATATCTTGAATCTTTTGCTTTTGTTTCAATTTTATTTTGTTCTCTTATTAGAAAAAAATAATATATGTTAGATATAAAAGTATTCATACATAAATATCAATAAAAAGATATATTTATTCAAGAAACAAAAAAGAGCACATTATTTGTTTTTATGCTCCTATATAGTATAATTACTGCTGATATTTCTTATATTTATCGGGTTCATTTTATTATTAAAATCCAAGAAATTTTTATTTTGACTCTAAATCCGGGGTATAATCCGTCAAAATTTGATTCTAATAAACATGCATGTATTTTTGAATGACCATTGGTTTTAAGAATTTTTGATATTTTACCTAAAAACAAAATTAATATCACCATCATTACAAAATTAATAAAAGAAGAAATATAATTTGTAATAGTCGATATTTGCATGCAATTTTTGCAGATCTTATACTTTTATAGATTTAAAAGGTAAAAAAATTTTGATGACAGAAAAAAACGCAATTTATAACAATAGATAGATGCAAATGAGCGTTAAATTACCCAGTGGGATAATAAATTTGGAAAGATACAAATCGAGGGAAAAAATACGTATAAAGTTGTAGGATTCACGCCAATATATGTTTCCAAAGCGTATAACACTGGAATTCGCCAATAGATAACATACGGAGTCAATTTGCACATAACTCTAACATCCTTATTTAAGATTATTTAACCAAAAAAATAAAATGTTATGTTTACAATCATAAATATACAAAGCTATGTAATTTTCATATTTGATTTCTAATTCTCAGTTGATGGAATATACAAAAAGAAGAGACTTTACCAATCTATACAAAATATGTGTTCTTATAATAGTATAGACCATAGCTTCTTTTTCGTAATTAGATCTAATTTTTGGCTGTTTGAAAAGATATACTTTGTTTAATATAGAAAAGATTATAAAAATATACATTTAGGTAATAAGTTTAAACTTCACAAATAAGTCAAATTTCCACATTTCTAATATATAACTGTTTCCAAAAAAAATTGCTGATATCCTTTAATACGTTTAATATATACGTATTATTTATACACGCATTGAAAAAAATTTAAGAGTATAAAGGCACGTCTTTTTATTAAATATACCAAAGGATTTGCACACTACGAAATAAATAGTATTTCTCTGATATTTATACGATAATGACTATATTATACTATGTTTATGATAATTCAAATATATATTTGTGCATAAAGACTCTATAAATATGTATCGGCTTATTGAATTGCGCTGTAACACCTCTTACTCGTTATAAACCTAGTACACAAGATTTGAAATATAATAATTCAAATAGATAGTATTCAATGCACAATAAAATATTATATATGTCATTTTTTAGATATTGAAATTTAATTTCAATGTAAATTGTGCCTTTTATACAATAAAGTTTAACTAATGTATATTCAGTAATAGAATTTCTAGCGGATAAGAGAGAACATACATTTTTAATTGTCTGATATGAAATATTCAGCTGTTTTTTCGATTTATATTATCGTTTTTTTGTAGTTCAAATGACATAAAAAAATACAAAAAACGCCGGCAAGAAACTGTATATTTCATTAATTGCAATCACAATTTTTTAAAGTATGATAAAATCGACTACTATTTGATTGAAAAATTGTATATTATAAAGATAAAAATCTATATTAGTACAATTGGATTTATCTTTAATCAAATATGCTATACAATTTTTTTTGTTGATTTTTTAATTTTGATATTCTAATTCAAAAGCAAAACCTTGTCATTAATGAGCTCAAATTTTTTTACTGCTGTCTTATAGATACGTTCTAAAAAACAAGATTTAATATATAAAAAACGTTTATGTGCCACTATTCATTATTACATGCCATTCTATCATTATAATGCTTTTTCATGGGCTTGATTTTTCATTTAGTTATTCAAATAAGTACCTAGGATACAATCTCTTAAGTGATGATATTTAGCAAAGTGATAAATGATTTAAAACATTGTCAACGGCTTGAGCTATAAATTTACAGCGGAACTGTTATGTATTTTTTTAAAAATAAATAGTTTAAAACTCATTGCCATGTATTATTTTGGCCTTTAAAATGATTTAATCGTTTTAAAAGATTAAAATATGCTTATGCATGTTATTAAAACAAAAAAAAACACAGAAAAGATAAATAAACATTAATTTTGATATATAATAATTTTAGTGGTCATTAGTAAAAGATTTATTAACGAGTATATAGGCTTTATATATAATCAATTGCTGTCTCATTTGTTTATTTAAAAATGATTTCGCACACATTTGTTTAATTTGTAAAAAAGATGAATTTGATTTTTTTATAAGAAAAATATGTTGAATAAGCCTTTTTCAAAAATAAAGAACTCTAAGTTGTCCCAAAAAAAAATTTTAAATATAAGTAAATATATAAAATATGTTAGATTTGAATTAAACCAATGATTTTTTCTAAATTTCATTAGCCATTTTTTAATCAAACGCAACAATTTTCATTTTTGTTTTACAAAATAGAATAAAAAAATACAAGCAAAACGTATAAATTCAAATCTTGTGTCTAAATTGGACTTAGAATTTGCTACTAAAACTTTCCGTGCTGAATTAAACTCTTAGACACCCGAAATATTTTGTTTTTAAACTAATCATTACAAAATCCATTTTCCCTTTTATTAACTATTCTTTACATATATGAATCTTTAGTTGACAATATTTCTATTTTTTCACTGTGATTTTTAAATTCAAATAAAAAAAAAGAATTCACTGTGTAAAAGTATACATAATGACCATTTACTCTGTGCTTTTTATCTAATAAGACACATCGATTAAAACATTTTTTAATGGATTATACTACTCACTCTAATTCACATATAAAAAAAAATAAAAAAATTGGGCCAAGATTGATAGAATATACATTTGTATTGTTTTTAGAACAATTTTTGATTAAAAAATGTTTTTATGCTCTAATTTCATTACTTTTTTTATAATTTTACAAATATCCATGCAAAAAAAACATTGAAACAATTACAAATTATATTCTAGATTAAAGTGTTAATTTGTAAACTTTAATATGTTTTGATAAATTAAGAATCGCTGTATTATCTAAATATACACACAAAAAGATCTAATATAATTTAAACAGTCCATAATAAAATCTAATTCTCAAAATTAAAAGCACAGAATTGCATATTTTTCTCCCAATAAAAGGTTTTTTTTACAAATTCATGGTGTTTGATAACACCCAGATCAAATATATAGTAGGTAAAAATATAAAGCACATGCATTTTTACAAAACTGGCATAAAATACAAAACCTTTATAGTTTTAAAATAATCAAATCAAAGGTAAAATATTATAAATGTTAAGCAAGACAAGTTTCAAATTTTTTTCAAATTACTGCTTATAAGTTTTTTACTAAATACTAAGATTTTCGAGATAAACTATAATGTTTCTGTGAAATGTACCTCAAAGACAAATTTCACGTTTTTAAATAACAGCACAACGTAATATGGGGGCGAAAAATTCATTTTTTATACAAGCTCACAAAATAAGTAGATATTTAGCAATTTAACTTACGATTCATCGTAATTAATTTAGTTCGTGCATTTAGTTCCTTTGTCGATATTTAGTTTAAATGATATCAATAGTTTTCAATTATAAAGTTCTTCTTTAGATGATCTATTTTCGGAGTCAAGCAACAACAATATTATGATCTTTTAAATCGTTTATATGTACTCAAACTAAAGGTAAATTTTTAATAAATTAGATTTTAAGAACTTCGAAGTATGTAAATAAAGATTTATTCATAACATGCAAATTTGTATAAAAAAATTAAAAGTAGTATTTATAGTCAGTTCGAATGTAAATATCATCATTTTATATAAAAACATATATATCGCCTATAATATACAATAGTTATTTTAAAAAACCCTTTTCTAGATATATATAGATTATGAAATATATGATTTTCACATCGAAAAAAAAGTTTGTGTGTATTAT
Organism: Rhyacophila brunnea; assembly: GCF_057557595.1. Taxonomy (NCBI): domain Eukaryota; kingdom Metazoa; phylum Arthropoda; class Insecta; order Trichoptera; family Rhyacophilidae; genus Rhyacophila; species Rhyacophila brunnea. Next base: position 977,484 of record NW_028233235.1, read on the forward strand.
TTGCCCTAAAAACAGTTTTATTGATAGATACAAAAAAATTCTATGTACCTACTCACAAAAAAATATTTATTACTTTATATCTTCATGTAAAATCTGTTTTTTATATTATAATCACAATTAAATATTGCATTTAACATAGCTGATATGCATATCCTATGTAGTATTCGATCATATATTGTTTTGAACAATGATAAAATTATTAATAAAAAATACAAGAAAAAATTAATTTTATAATATTTGTATAAAATAAGCGATAGAATATATTTCAGAACTCACACAAGTATTTTTTATATAAATTTTAGATATAGGAATATAGCTTGGTGCATGAATTCGACAATGATGCAATCTGTGTATATCTACATAAAGAAAAAAAATCAAAGTTTCTTTTAGATTTCACCTTGTTTTTCATTTTAAGGTATAATAATTTTTATTTTACGATATTAGACTGAAATTGTAATAAATATATGACGAGTCACCAATTTTTTCGTCATGTGTTAGAAAATTTATTGACGAATATATAAATAAATCCAAATATTTTATATTATTATTTATAGTGATAATGAGAAAAATATGTTTTATTGCCGGATTTCTGTCTATATTTGTTTTTAGAAATTATTAAATAAGTGATATATGATTATATTTATAATTGTGAAAGCAATGAAATTCATATTTTAATATAATTATAGTTGAGAAATGTAATTATAGAATTTGCTTTTAAAACTGTTAGCTTTATATACAGTTATTGAATTTTTAGAATCATTTTCTTAAACTTATTAAAAATATATTTATATATGGATCGATTATATGAAAAAATAACGAGTATTTCATGAATGTTTATTCCGTAAATTTTGGATTCTTGCCCTTAAAAAAAATTATTTCAATTGACATTTGGATTTAGAATGCAATTTTATATGCATATTTTATAATAATTATTCATATTTCTTACATCCAAAAAACTATAATGATGTTTTTGTCAACAAAATATTTATCTATTATACTTTTTTTCGGATTCGTAAAAATAATTTTTTATGACCTAGCATCATACAAAAATAGATAACTAAAAATTTCTTTTCTATTTTAATGTTTTTTTTGATACTAGCAAGTCGACAAAAGATATTTTGTTGGTATCTAAAAGTATAAAAAAATATTAATAACGCTGGAAAAAATAGAATTATGTAAATTTTAATTACAACTAGAATTTAAAATTAATGAATATGCAACTTTTATAGCGAAAAAATATGATTTTTCTTGTAGTAAATTTTATGATTCAATAACCTATTTTGGTTGATGTGCTGTATTTAAGCGAGTTTTTACAATCTTATATACAAGTTCATCACTACGTATAAATCATGTTGTTCTAGAAAAACAATGCACAATTTATATTTTTTTATATCAAATATGATTATATAAGAATTGTATTGTTTAAAAAAAACGGATATTTGAATTTAACAAATGTAACATAGGATTTGACCCTTTTCAGGACATTTATGCTTTAAACCTTAATGTATAAGACCACAAAGATATTAATAATTGTCTTTTTATCACCATGAACTTAATCAACATTATAGATCATCGAGTATAAGGCTTTTTATTGTAGTTTTTATTATATGTACATTCTATGTGAAAAAGAAAATTCGAAATTGTATATAAAATACTGAAAAATTTTGTTTTATATTTATTAATGGCAGGTTTTTTCATAAAATTATATTTATGACCATCGAAATTGCAAAAAATAAAAAATGAGATAATTTTGTATAAAAAAGCTCTTAAAGAAATATAAAATGTAGATGAAAATGTTTTAATTCTTCTTTGAAATCACAATAACAGATAAATATGCTATGTCAACATGCAGATAGCGAAATTTATTTCGTTTATGGCGTTATTTTACAGAGTTAAGTGATATTAAAAATTGATATAAATAAAAAATAAAATCGCAGTAAATTAAATATAAATTGTCCAAAATTATGTCTTTTGTGCATCTTTGGTGCATATAAATGGTGATATAGAGAAGATCAAAAATGAAATTTTTTTATTTGAACAAAAATGCAACAGATATAAAATAAAGGTATTTGTAATAACTAAATACCTATTAAATTGGTTTAATGCTTTACAAACCACAAAAAAACCTTGCATACGTTATATAAAATAGATTGCCGTAGAATCTATACTGTGTGCAGTTAAAATTATGTTTTTATAGACAAGAAAAAACAAATCGATTCAAAAAAATAATTTGAGTAGTTTATGGAAATTGCAATTCCTCTAGTTAAGCTATATTTAGTAACGAAAAAGATATAAAAATGAAAATTCGGCTTAAGTAATTTAAATCATTCTTGATGAGTGAAAAAATAAATAAAAGACTTATTCGCATTTCATAAAGTATTTTAACTTTTTTTAATGGTGCTTGTAGCTTTTCGGAGAGTCTTGATAAAAAAGATAGTGATAGTTTATGTTATTTTAGTTTATTCAAGTGGTATCGATTTTTTTATATATCTGGTAGCGTAAAACAAATAGAAAATTATATTCATTCTCATTATATATATGAAATCAGCTAATAATTATGATTAATAGAGTTTTTTTTCTGTTACATAATACATAAAGCCTATATATTTCTATATAAATTTTACATATTGATATAAATGCAGAAACATCATAAGTAAATTTGTTTTAAATACAAGCGTAACAGTTTTATACTTTAGATATTGTTTTTAGATATCTTTATAGTATTTCATATAATTTATTCATACATATTGCTATCTATTAAAGTATAATATATATGATCGTCGTAAATAAGCGTGCTTGAAACATTTTACGCTCATATTACTTACTAATTCTATACGTTCGATTTTTATTTATAATCTGACAATATTGCATGTCAATAAGATTTTTTTTTACTGTACGTCATAGAATTAATATCTTTGTATCATCTTAGAAACGTTCTTTATATGTGCCTACATGTTGTATTAGATATAATAAAAAAATTATATACTGTTACGATTTCTTGTTGTAAAATGTTGAAACAAAAATATTTTTTTCTTTGTGTTTTAATATACTAGAACCGTGAAATATAAACCTATAGAAAATAATAACCGAAGTAATAATATGTTTTTTTGTTATCACATTAGATTTGCAATTTTGTGACCATTTAGATTCATATTTTTAAATTTATAATTTTATTTTAGAATTAAATTTCTTTTTGTTTGTTTGCATGGGAAGATCTCAAATAAACAGAAAAATACATTCAAAAATTTTGTTTTTTCATAAGTAATTATAAACATATAAATATAATTCTAGCACAAAAGAGCACATATTTCATTGGTCTTTTTTTATGCCATTTGAATATGCTTATGCTCTAGTTCTTATTTAGCCTGATAAATGTAAGATTTCGTTTCTAATACTCTGTTCTAAAACAGTAACCTTATGATATATATGCTTATTACAAGTATATTTATTGATTTAATGTGCAAAACAACAATTAGACTAGTTTTAATAATTTATTTCTAAGCAGGTCCTAAAAATAAAATTAATGTATGGCTAAAGATGTTTTAAGTTATAAATACATAAAGACTACGATTTCGCTTGGTTTATAGCAAATTTTTAAATTATTATGTATATTTTTATTCTGCTTCTATATAACTCGGTTAGTCGTTTTATTTTTATAGCTTAAGTGTCCTTATTTCTTATATTTGTACATAAATTGTAAAAAATTTTACAAATGCAAGTTAATGACAATTTGATAAATTATAGTGTTATATTTTTCAGTTTGAATAGATATCTAGCAGTAAAATGTTACATTAGTTCAGAGAATATCTTTTAATGATATAATATGTATAAAAACAAAAATTTTCTCTATAATGCGTAATATTGAAAGTTCAACTTACTTTATACTTTAATTTTAATCGCAAACATTTATCTATACTTTGTTATCAATTTCGAGAGCATATGCATATTCCAGCATATTACATATATTGATTTACAAATTTATCATATAAATCTTTCCAAATTTTTCGGCACCTTTACCTCAACTATCGTTTCATAAATTTCATCTAGATTAAAATAAATTCTTCATATAGTACCAATCAGCTTATCTTTCGATTTTTTTTGCAGCGCCTTCTTTTTGAAAATTTTTTATATGTGTATTTTCTGCAATAGAAATAAATTATTCGTATGTTAAAAAAATACGTTTTTGCTAACAATAAGGCCATTAATTTTTTAATTTGTGATCTGAGTTTTAAAAACATTTAAGAACATTTTTTTTTAGATTTAATGTATACTGCTGTAATATTTAAAAAATGTGTTATATCAGTGAAAAATACATACAGCAATTTAAAAGCGAATGTGGTTCTTTTTTTGCTATGTATCTAAAATTCTATCAGTAAATTCTGTTTTTGTGGAATTTTATTCTATTGAGTATTTCAGCGGCATAATGTCGCAAATGTTACAGACAGGATTGATGTGAATCTTCGATAAGTACAAAATTTATATAATTTTATTTTTAAATACTGTTTATACAATGGCAGCATGTATTATCATTTGAAACATGTCGAGATTGATTAATCATAATCCTATGAAATTAGAAAATTTAATACTTTCTCATGTCATATGATTATAATGTTTATATTACCTTAGGTGAAAGTGAAGATAATTCATACCAAAAATCATAACCACTTATAAGTGAGATTGTCTATGCTTCAACAACCGAGCAAAAAATATTAATATATAACTTGCTGCTTAGGTCCTTATTTAGATCAAATAATCTGTGGCTTTTAATTTGATATCTTCTGTAATTTTTCGTTATGCTTTATTTAGCACATTTATGGATTATTTTACTACAAATTAATCATACAATCTTTGTAACACCGCGCAAATTACATAATAAATCGACAGAAAAAAAATCAAATACCGCTAAATTTTTTTTATAGGATTTAGTACACGAAAAGTTTAAAAGTCATAAAAAATTGGTAAAAATAGCTAGAAAAACTAGAGAAAAAGGGAAGATTTATTTAAAATGAGCATCTAACTCGCCAAAAAATTTTATTTTCAGCACTAAAAAATATTCTTAAAAACTAATAGTCCTAACTTGATTTACATATAAATAAAAAAATCAATTTAATATGATTTCACATAAGAAGCAATTATTTTTAAAAAAATTTAAAATCAGTTGGATAGTATGAGCAGAATTGGTGTAAATAAATAGTTTATAATAAAAAATCACAGTTACATCATATTGCGTATAAAATAAAATATGAGGCATAACAAATTGATAAAAAGCCATTTAACACTTAAGTGATATTCTCTTAAATATGTCAAAAAGCTTTTCAACTATATAAGTCCTACATTTTATATATTTTCTAGCCTTATGCTTAGATATATTATAAATAATACTAAATTTTGCAAGCTTAAATATTTTAACCACAGATAAGTTGCTTTTTATTGTAATTTATTATATAAATATATAGGTTTGATTGCACTTTGTACTATACATACACTAATTTAAAATTGTGTAAAATACAAATTGCTACGTAGATATTTAATCTTTTGCTTTATTTTTTTGAAGAAAAACATATAATCTTCAAAGAATGACTATATGAAAATCAATGCACGGTAAATTATGAATTCAAGAATAAAACTATAAATTTATGGTTTTATTTTAGAAGTCATTTATAGTGGGGTCTTTAGTTTACAGTAATGTCATGGGATACAGTCTCACACACGTTGACTATATATTTAATAGATTTTTATATTAAATTGATTCTAAAACAAAAAATCATGTTTTATAGTCTATGCAAACTGTATTTTAGTATAAAAATTTAAATAATCAATTTTTGATTAGAATAATGCTTGCAAACGCTCTAAAATTATAATTTTTGTGCAATAAAAAAATAAGTGATATCAGAAAAATTGTTTTATGCTACAACCACACATTCTTTAAATGTATATTTTAATTATAGGTTTAACTTTTTTAAGCAAAGTAAACATCTACAGAGATGCAGACAGCTCATTAGAAATATTCCACAGACATTTAATCCATCTTTTGACATATATAGGTCTTCTCATCTTAACTGCAGTTATTCTATGCTTAGATTCATGTTCTAATTGTCTTGCGAAGTGTATGAGTTTGCATGTGTGGTTTAATTCTAGCTTGAATTTTATGCTGTAACATTATATCGTTCTAAATATATTTTTATTGGAAAAAAATTAAAATAAATACATTTTATAGATTTCAAATATCTAATATATGGTTTTTTTTTGATTTTATGAGGAATTCTGAAAATAAATCAGATAGTGAATTTCTACAAGTTTTCATTTTCTATTAATATTTAATTATATGTAAAAAGGAAAAAACCCATTAATATTTATAATATTGTAAATTTTTATCCTATTTTAAATAATATAACTTAATTACACCCTGATATGCTTATGTAAATAGTTTTTATAGTGCAAATTATTAGAGTATTATATATTAGCATCAAAATCTAACTCTGAAATTTAAATATTTTTTTATGATGTTCAGATGATATTTAATGTAGATCATCCTGTTATTGAAAATAGACAAAAATTGAGCTTTTTATATATTTTTGTATGCTTCTTATACTGTTAGATAAGTATTTTATTTTCATATTTTTACTAATACTATGTATTGTGAATAAACTAATACTATGAAAGGAGAGCTTCCTTTTCAATACAAAAAACCATTTATTGCTCAAAATTTAGCTTTTATCTATACTTTGCATTCCTCAATTCTTATTTTATCTTAGAGTTATGTCGGCTGAGATTAATTAAGGATATTAATTACTAATGTTGTAAAGAACTGCATCACTCTGATCGTAATTGGCGTGACAAGTATTGAAAATATAAACATAGCTGAAAACGAAAAATGTCGAAAATATGACCTGCTAGTATCTGAGCTGTCATTAATATACAAATTCAAGATAAAAATTCTCCCATGTGTTATAACATATAACGATGTGGTGTTACAATATCATAGAAGGTACCAGAAGAAACTAAATGTCACGAACCAGGGTGAGGCATATATTCAAACCTTGGGATGGAAAAAACCCTTGAATTAATGGATATCGAAAGAAGGAGATGTATTGAAGAAGACATTGGAGAGGAGAAGATAGCCGAAAGTATAAATACTCTGTCCATACAGAGAATCAAGCAAGCTGTGCGTGAGAACAAAAACATAAATTACGACTATAAAGATAGCCCATAAATAAAAAATAATCTATGTAATAAGAATGTTGTAAATTTTTCGATGCAGATTTTGGCAACAATGTAAGATTTTTCACACAGATATATTCGTAGAGGTAAGTAATAAGTATATATACGTGTTTTTTTGATTAATAACATGGATTATGTTTACAAAAAAAAACAATCCCCCTAATATATCTAGATAAATAGCATATATATAAATCATATTATATTATGATCATCTATATAATATATTATTTTATACATAGCAGAAATGATTATTCGAGATAAAAAAAACGAGTTTATACATCTCAGTATGCAGTCTATTTTTAAAAGTTTTAAAGCCGACGTCAAAAAAATTTCACTAAATTTGCCTAAAACAATATATTTCGGCGTCAACTTAATATACTCCATTATTTTTTGTTGTTTTTTTGTGTCATCCTAAGACGTAAAAATTACTAAAAAAAATTATTGATTTTTCGTTTATTTATATGACTATAAGTAAATAGAAGTGAAATGCATATATTGTAAAAATACAAAAACCTTTTTTTAATATAACTTCTAAGTATATTTTTTCAATAATTAGTCATTTTTGCTAAATCTATAAATTTTTATAAATGCGTTATATATCACTTATATAAAAAACATGTTCTAGTAAAATTTAATCGGTTTTTTTATAAATTCATGGTCAACGTAGGATAATAAAGCATAGAAAAATGTATGAAATATAAAAAGTTATAATTATTAAACATTAGAAACACAATATAGGCAAAATTATAAGCAGCTTGTTCACATTTAAAAATTAAAAATGTGTTATCTAGTGTTATATTCTATATGTATGGTTAATAAAATCAATTAGGTACATAAGAAACAAACATACTAAAGGATTGCTTCAATGGTAAAAAAACATAAATATTCTTTTTTGCAGATTATCAAAATTACTATGAATGCCATGAAAATCCAATTCTTCAGAAAATATCAGTCAATGCGTCATAACTATAAAAAAATGTACCTTCGAAACATTATTTTATTGTTAAAGCATTTAAAATGTACGTTCTTCTAGTATTTTATACTCAAGCAAAAAAAATCATACACTTTAGCAGTTACAACGAGGCTGTAAATTAAAAAAATTATAATTACGCTGTATACGATTCAATATAATTACTGTTGTATATATAGAATATAGAACAAGCAAAACAAATTCCAAGGTAGAGATACATACATAAAAAGATAGCATAGTTTTATGTAAAATTGTCATATATCATGTATATAAAAGGTTAATATACATATTAAATTGAGAGTAAAGCCATATACCTTTCTTAATATAACAGCAGACTTAAAGACACACTATTATCTAAAATTTTCTACGCATTCTGTTTCAAACTTAAAGCTAAAATTCGAATATGAACTGAAACAAAATACACACGCATCCTTTCCAAAAATTTTTTGTTGCATATGGTTTGCTTTCTACAATTTATAAGAGTTCTTATTTTATATACAAATAAGCTTGAAAAATGCTCGACAAGTATCTATGTATAAAAACAAAGCCGACTCGTTGATATATGTATGATATCTACCTTTTGATGTTAATTCAAGTCGAAATAAGATAAAATTAATAGGTCAAACAAAAACTTTTTTCATATGATAAATTATTGTTGAGAAAATAAAACATATATACTCTATAAAAAAAATATGAATCTATTAATTATGTAAAAGAAATTTATAAACACATTTTACGATTCTACCTAAAAATTCAGAAACCTCATTTATAACAAAATTAAAAGATACTTATACATGAAAAGGTTCTTTCAACTGACTTTAAAGTGGAAAAAATATGTAAAAAGTATAAAAAAAACAATCTAATGATCATAACATCGTTATAAAAAACTGAAAGGAATTTAAAAACGATTCCTCACTCACAAGCACACTATTAATTTAGACATTTTTATAAAAATATAGATAAAATATGAGAGTAATATAAATTCAAGCACAAAAGTATAAAACTTACTATAAAGTGATTCTATTTTGAGATATTAGCCTAAATTTTGCAAAACATAAGTAAATTAATATTGATTTTAGCAGAAAATTCAAATGAAATAACACCACAAAAAATTTGGATTTTTATATCTTATATAGAAAAGAACAAAAAGATAATTTAGGAAACTCAAAGTATTAGAAGGTCTTAAAAGCTTTTTAATAGTAGGTTAAACACTGATCTAGAGTTAAATAAAAAGGTATTTTCGTTGTCTAATATGATTTATAGATATTGAATGCATGTTAACTTATTTATATTTGTTTTTTATTTTTTTGCTGTATTTGTATGATGGTTGCATATACACATTTGTTTTTAAGGTAATAGGCATATAATATAAAGTATGTATTGTGCTGCTAAAGCAATATTTCCCGTAATTAAAACATCTTAAAATAATATCTATTAATGATTTATCGCATATTAGATCCGTCTATTACCAGTTTATATAAGTATTCGCCCTATTTAGGATGTATAAATTTGTAATGAATTCGCAGAGAAAAAAATCAGTTTTATATCCTAAACTTATCTATACTACTTAAGATTATATATTGTAAAATTGAAAAAAATTGACACTTAGAAACATTATTTTTGTTATAATATGAGTATTATACAATTTTGTGTAAGAGAACGTGTTGCGCATACTATTATTATTTTTTTACTTATTTTGTCGTGAAAAAAAATTAATACTAAGATTTTATTATACCTTGTACTTTCAGCTGTAACATAGAATTTATGATATAGAAATTTTTGTGCGCGTGTTTGTAATAGGATTTTTATAAAAATTATATTTCATATATCCATTCATGATAAAATACATGAATTGACAAATAAATAATTATAAAAAATTTTCGATGCAATATTTACACCATCCACACTTCTCTGATCTGTCTATTATAAAAAATTGTCCATATTTGTAATTAATAATAATCTATATTTTGTTTTAAATGTGCACTTTACCGATTTAATATGCTTTTAAGCCATGATTAGCGCCCTTTAATATATAATAAATTTGAAATTTACATTTTCAGCTAATGGTATACACAAATTAATACAAAATATACCAAGCAGATTAATTATGCATTTTTTATTTATATAATCAAACAGCGTAAATTGGGTAGATTTCAAAGAACTTTAGTACCCGCACGTTAAGCCTATGAGGTTCATATATTTAATTTTTCTTATTTTTATTTACAAAAATTGATCTTCTTTTATTAAATTTTAGATGATAGTTTTCTTTTGTGACCTATTAGCATCAATCGAATGTCATGATATATATAAGCAATATTGTAAATAGCGTTTTTTTAGTTTATAATAATTATTTTTTTATTTGTAAAATAAAACAATAACTGAAAATATATAAATTTTATGTTTTTCGCATAGATTCAATAATTAAAAGACACTATTTATGTAATTTTCTAAGAATATTTTTTCACTTGTAATGATAAAAAATATAGTATAATTTTTGCGTAAATTTTTCTGTATTTGTAAACTATAGATGTTACTTTTGTTTGCAAGCAATCTTTGCAGATCAGATGCAAACAATATTTCTAGAAAAACGAGTAGACAAGCACATAAATCGAGACTTTTTATGTGTAAAAGTAAAAAAAAACCGGAATATTTACATTTATATATAGATACATTGATATCATCTAATGCAGATATTTTTAAATAAGCCGCATAACATACAAAATCTATGTATTAAACATCAAAAAATAATTTAACTACAAAATCAATTCGTATAACAATTTATTCACGTTAAAAAAAACCGATCGACTATATCACATTATGTGGTATACAAGAAACAAAATAAGCTAAAATCATATGCACACAACAAAACGATCATATAAAACTTTGTAATATTACAATTCCTATTTCAGACTCTAATTATACTAAATATATTAGAGTGCAAGATATTAGATTATGATATAAGTAAATGCAATACATAAAATTAAATAACTTTTTTCGGGAATGGATTATATCAAAAATATATATAAACTGCATGTTTTTTTCTTATATTCATGCCATATTTTGTTTTTATAATATAAACATCATTGTTTTATAGGGTTTGTAGCAACTATGAATTAGTCTATGTCAACATAGTGCTGCTATTTTGCATCAAAAATGACTTTTAAAGCCCGATTATGGTAAAACATACTAACCTAATTATTAAAAAGTACTGTTTTATTGAATCGCGTGTAATTAGATATAAACACGCCATTTTTAGTATAAATATTGGATTATTACAGATATATTGATATTATCTATGGTTTTTTTGCGATATTACAATATTATCTGAAATTTTAAATAAAATACTTTACTTATATCGGCTTTCTTTTGTTAATTATAATGCAAATTTCTATAAATAGAATTTTTTTATGTAAAAATCATATACAATAGAAAAAAACACAAAAATTACAGAATAATATATTTTTTATAGCTGCGCATGGTTTTTTTTATTATCCCTGTACGTCATGTATGATGTAATGTACCGCACACATATGATAATGATATTACCTCAATAGATGTACTATTTAATTAGTATGGTTGCGATATCATCTAAGACTATAACTCGTATTTACATTATAAATACTATTATTACACATACACGGTTGTATATTGTATATTACAAGCGAAGTTTGCAATCTAAACACGTATAAAAGTACAAATATGTGCAAAACAGTTTCTAGATGATGCAAGTAATTGTTTGATTTCCTTATATGTGTTTAATAAAATTTAAGAAGTATCTTTTATATTCAAAAACGATGCTATCAAGCATATCGCTATATTCTGCCTGCAGTTGTTCTCTTTACATATTAGTAATTTTAATTATGCATATTATATCTTCTCTGTCGTATTTGATGTAAATATCACCATTATTTAGATATTGTTTTCTGCGTAAGTTATACAAATAGTGATAATTTAGAAGTATACATATTTTAATTTTATATGAAAATAGCCAAAAAGTAGAACTTTATTTGTTTAAATGAAACCGTTTATAACCACGAGATACTAAATCACAAGAACGTAAATTCATTGTTTTTTTAAGAGCTATAACAAAGTATCGAAATGAATTAGAAATTACTCAAAAGAAAAACACAAGCAAAGGCTGTATCATATTCTATTGTGTTTTTACGATTTGAAATTATCACATTTATGACTTAGAGCTATGTTAAATGCGATATTGCTAGCTTGTATGTGCACTAGAACGAGTTTTTAAGCCATAGTATACGACTATCATGTACTATAATCTTTTTAGAAATTATACAGAGATGCTACTTATGCACAGAAACTGTTAGCAAAATTCAGAAAACATTATACATGAAAATTCGTTATAATTTTAACTTTTCCTTCATACAGCACTATATAAAGATTAACAAATATGATAATAAAATACGTGATGTGTTAATATATAAATATACGTATTTTTCTAACCTTTTTAGTATTTTATATATTATAAGATAATTATTGTGATATTTTGGGAAGCTAATTATCATGTGTTTACAGATGGCAACAATTTATTATAACAGAATTATATAAGAAGCATCAATTTAGAAAAAGTGCATAAAAAAATATAGTTTTGAAGTCTTATATATATGGAATAGTTGTTAATTTAAGAATATCGAAGTTTTCGATGCTGAAAATTATTATAACAAACAGACCTTAAATGGTCGAAAATTTTATCTTGCAAGTATAAGAATAATATGTTCCTTACTTGCAATGAAATGTATAAAAAATAAGTGCGATGAGCTATAATTTGAATTATTTATACAATTACAATGATACATATAAATATAAAAAAATATATATCTTTGTATATAGGTTTACCACTAAAAATAGTAAAATGATTTTTGTGTCATTAAAATTTCATTTTTGTAAAATTACGACTTTTTTTTAAAATAGTTTTAAGATTGTATTTCTAGTATTCATACTTGTATTTTCATTCGTGTTGTAGAAAAACTTTGCTCTTTGTTATGTTGTGATTCTATGGTTTATTTCTGCAACAATAAAATAAAAAAATACAACATTAATGGCTATAACATATCAAAAGTCTATAAATGAAGGAATTGATTTATATATTTATACTATAACTCTTATTTGTATTTTCTAAAAGTAATTTATCTAAGATGTTTTTTTATTGGATTTAGATCGAATCAAAACAGTAGTGCTGCATACAGGAATAATATAATTTGATACACCAAAGTAAAATAAACCCTGTATTATAGAAGCCTTAGACATATATTTAATAGAGTATCGGGAAATTATAAAAATTGAATTTGCTATGATTATAAGCCGATAATTTATAAATAAAAAACATATCAAAATAGACCAATAAAGCGAATGAGCGAGGTAAACAGTACATTTATTATTTAAGAGTCATGAATAAATCTAAGAAATTTATTAAACACGTATTTCTTACAAAAAAATATGTACTTTAGAACATATGTAATATAATTAAAGAAAATGAGTTATTAAAATTCGTTACAATATGCTGAAACGTATATTATAAAAAATTAGAAAATATAAAAAGATTCCATTTTTATACCCTAAATTACAAACTATATTTCATTTAAAAAATATTCATATTTGAGTCATATTTTGCACTTAATAAATTTTGTATAATTATTTTAGAAATTAAAAAAAATCTAATAATAATGCATATTTAAATTTCAAAATACATTTGCTTCTATATAAAAAATTAAGCACTTAACTCGCCGAGCTTTCTAGCCGATATTCGTATTATCATTGCAATAATAACACAGAGAATAATTGCTTTTTTTGTATAAAAAATATTTAGAAATATAAAATTACTAAATCTATTAGCTATTAGTTTTAGAAGAAAATTTTATTGCTTAAACGAGCCTTTTTATGAACTGTAAATTGTGTTATATTATCTAGTTGTGATTATATAGTACGTAATCGAAATTTTTATATCTGTGTGGTTGTATATATATCATGATTTAAATTATGAGAAGACATATCAGTGATAAAAAGCGATTTTTATGTGAGAAAGATAGTCATACATATGATATAATGGGATTCGTTCATAAAGAAAACCCTAACGTTGTTAAATTTTCACAATATAGGAATTTTATAAAAAACGTATTTTTCATTTCAAGGAGTATTTTACCATACAGAAGTTTCTATTAAGCAATATAATGATACTTTAGATAAGAATTTTTTTCTGATAAAGTATCTTGATATATGTAAACACATAAAATACATTACTCGAATACGTTTAAAGGCAATTTCGTTTTAATTTATGAGTCATTTTATTATTTAGATAATCAAAAATTATCACATAAAACCTGTTATTTGTAATAAATTTGCTTTTTTTTAACACAAAATTTTATAAAAATCTGTTTTTACTCATAAATCATGTTTAAAGAGTTTTTTCATAATAATCTTGTTAAATATATTTTTGAACATACTATTTCTGTTTACTTCGCATAAAATCACTTCTAAAATAACGTATATTGCAACAATAGAATAAAAATCACGAGAAGGAAAAAAATGGAGACTTAAATTATTATTTTTATATTTAGAAATTAAGGTATTCAAACCTTTTTTTTTGTATTTACGTAAGCTGATTAAATATTTAGGAAATTAAATTGCTGCACAGATATATTATATCACTTTTAGAAACATTGATTAAAAAAAAGACTCAATACTACATATTAAAGCAGGAACAAAAATTTGACAATTTCTTGTTTTTTAGATGAATTTATCATCATCGCTAAATACAAATAATATTTTGATATTGTCGTATCATCAAATAAACCACTAAATATACAGTGTCTACACACCCACAAGTAAGATTATGCGATGTATTTGGCTCGATATCTTCGATCTATTTTATATCAATTCTCAGGGGTCATACAAAAAATCAACACTCATAAATATGGAGTAAGACATAAAGATTCCATGTCTAATATAAAAAATTTTTGTTGTGTGTTCTAATGAATACACACAATCTTTATTCTATAATAATATAATTTCATAGACAAAATCTTTATCATAGTTCATTCAAGAAACACAAAACGTTTTTCAGATCTATCTAAATACAATTTTTGCATTTTACATAATTAAAAATTCTTATACCTATAAACAGCAAATATTTAATGCTGAAGTTGTATATATGCAAATAGAAGTTAAAAATAACAAATCAAAATATTTCAAAAAAGAAATTTCGTACATTGCAAATATATAGTAGATTAAGATTTTTACTTTTCATTTCAATTTGATCGCAAGAATCGGATTGTATTTGTATTGTTAAATTATTTTCGTCTTCTGTATTCTTATGATTACAAAGAGCTATACAAAATTTCCATTATACATTTACAGCATTTCTAAATTAAAAAAACTCTGTTTCATACGAAAAATACCTTTTTTGGTGTTATATAGTATCGATTCGCATTGCATATTCCATGAAAAAAAAATTGATAATTTATTATGCATTATAACATTTGAAAATATTTTTTTTTATTTTAATGACGTAGTAACTTATGTATTTTAATTTGATTACACTTCTCTTCTAAAATCATTAAATTAAATGCATACAAAGTATAATTTTCGATAAAAGACTTGAAAATCAGCATTAGCATACTTGCAAAATAAATGCATCAATAACAATTTTTTTACATGTGCTATCAAAAGAATCATGTAATTCATATGTTTTTAACGTTAAATTTAAAGATAATTTATATAATTCTACAAGTTAAAGATGCATATATTATGAACCTAAATTGCATGTTTAGCAGCCTCTATCAGATAAATGCATAATTTCACTTTGTTACTTGGCCCAATATTTCTATTATGCTTTGAATATATTACAGGCTCCTGATTTACTAGCAGATTATGCATAAAAACATCATCTGAAAAGCGATTTCAAAAATTAATGAGCATGTAAATCTACGAATCATTACATAATTATGAGCTGTAATAAAGGCGTTGAAGCTTTATCGCACATTTTCGATTTATAAATAGATTCTTAAATTAAAAAAATGTAATATTTGCTTTCGAGTTCTTTGATTATTTTCTTTAAGTAAAAAATGTCATTTTAATCTAATTTCTATATCTAAAACACGCATTTATGCATGTTATTAGCTAAATGTGTTCAAAACAAAGGATGTCGTAGTATGTAAAACATAAAAAACTATTAAATATATATAACTTCATGTAAATTATTATATCTTATTAATTTATAATGCAAACACATATTATGTTATTTTATTATACAGATCAATTTTTCTTGGTTATAAAGACGCACAATTTTGTATTTTTACATACTATATAAAAGATAATATAAAAAATTATAATATTTATTTTAAAGTTATGGAGAAACATTATGTAAATACCAGTATAATTTGAAATTTATGTATATAAATAGACAGACTAATTATTCTTTAATTTTAGATAGATAAAAAAATTTTCTTAGAAAGCGGCTGCGAATTGTAAAAAGAGATATATATGTAGAATCAGAATGTATAAGCCGTTAATTTTGCGAAAAAAAATATCTTGTATCTTATTGTAACTAATTTTAAACAAAGCAGAGTAAGAATAATCTAAATATTGTTCCGCATAGAATTTATATGAAAAAAAGCTTAGAATAGATCTCTGGAAATCATCTAATTCATTTGTAATTTATAAAAAAAAATATTTGGGATTCATATTTAGTTCAAAATCTATAATATAAAAACCTAGTTATATAATCTCCAACATGTATATTTTCACATATAATGTTAATAAATTTGAAAAGTCATTTTATGTATTTTAATTCGTAGTATAGTTATTTATATCTTATAAATAACGCAGTTTTATGGAACCTATTTCAAGAATATATTTTATAAAAGAAAATCAATTACAAAATATTAAGAAGGTTACAAGTCTATCTTATATTCTTGTGAGCAAAGGAATGCTATTATTTTACTAGCTCAAATTTCCAACATTAAATCTGTTAAAAATTTAGGGTCATTTGTATGCTACGTTCCATACTAAATAGATCAAATTATTTATTTATAAATATTTATTGCCATAAAAATCATTTCGAATGCATACAAAATCTTTCGCTGATTATATATCCTAAAAATGAGTTTCATGTTTGTTAATACTGAGCTTTCTATATTATTTATCACATGAATTCACACCCAAAGTTAAAAAAATGAAAATACTAGAAATGTATAGTGAATATTATTGTGTCCAATACTTTGCGAAATCGATAATTTTCACATAAGTAGATCAAATAAAAGTTCTTCTATGGATAAAAAAAACAAATCTAGCTTTATAGACAATTATATACCATCATAGACCTCGTTTTTATATACATACTTAACCTAAGTTTGGTGTTCAAATAATATTTTTAATATTTCGCTTAAAACATATCAATAAGGCGAATTATTCATCAAATAAATCTATATTCATTAATCAACATCAAAGACTTAAAACGGTAGATTGTTTGTTTTCAGTGTCTTTTATTTTATATAAATTGTTATCTTGTTAATTGAAAGCTTTTTTATGTGCTAAAATTAAAATTTTAAAGCTTTGAAGATTTACATCGCATATTTTATTACCTTTCTATATTTTTAAAGATATTAGGCCGCTTTATTTTATCATCAATCTTTGTTTTTATCGTTAATTTGGAATAAAGTGCTATAGCATATAAATTAACTTAAAACTTATTGTTAGATTAATATAGGTGATTCTTATTTTTTGCTAGTAAAAATTAATATATTTATATAGCAAAAAAAAATTAGTGATTATATTAAGAAGACGGAAGTATAATGTGTTTGATTTCTTCTGATATTTATATTAAATTGACCAGTTAATTTTATATATATTGTTAAATTCACAATCACATCTATGTTTGAATATAATAAAATTGTAAATGGTAGTGGTATAATATTAAGTTTGTACGTAAACGTTACCTTTACTTATATTATTTAGAATATTATCATTATAATTACTATTTTATAATATTTTTTTAACGAAACAAAGCTGTGATCTGTGTGATTAAAGTGCTATAATATCAATATTATTTAGACTTAAATTTAGATTTTTGATTGAAAATATTAAGATTTCGTGATGATATTAGAGGCTAAAAGTTTCTGGCAGTAAACTTAAACGTCGACAAAAGACTAACAGAAAACAATTCATGATGCGTGAAGGAATATTTAAAACAAATTTAGCAAAATATGAATTTTTATTTTATTTTAGGCATATAAGTTAGAGAAAACGCCACAGGTTAGTTTCGCGGTCTGTTTTTTATATAAGTGTTGATGGCCCTTATAATTTTTGATTTTAGAAATTTCGAACATGCCAATTCCTCTTTGTTTTTTGTATCAAATATAATATCCTTATTATATATTAATGAAATGTAATGCTTATGCAAAATATTGTTAGTACCAGTATCGGAGCTATCAATATTATCCCACAAATCCCTTTTTGTTTCTTTCAACATATTAATTTGTGTATTTTTGTGAAATTCCCATAAATATTCATATTCTATAATACTATCATCATTAAAAAAAATAGATTGTATATATGACTGTATTATGCTTGAAACTTTTCTTAATGCACATACAAACCCAGTTATATCTAAGAAATTTGCTTTTAGACTGAGATATTTTCCATTCTGATTGGAAATGATTCTTTCTAAGGATATATGAGCATTTGATATAAAATAAATATTTAAATCTATTTCTTGTGTCGTAATAAATGTTTTTAAATTTTGTGTGAATTTTAAATATTTGTTGAATTTCGCTCTACTTTGAATTTCATAATCTTTTATTCTATCACTTATCAATAAATTTAAATTTTCATAAATGGGTTTTTTAGCTTCCTTTTTACTCAATTTTCTAAATAAGTGAGCAGCCAATGAATTCCAATCGATTTCAAAAAATAGTATTATTTTTTTTAATTTAGACAATTCAATAAAATTCTTGATTACTTTTGTTTGGTCGATATAATTAAAATACGAAATGCAATTTCTAATATTGTGAAATCGATTTGAAACTATAAATTTACTTCCATCGTTGATTGAACGCACATTAAAATCCTTTTGTTCATATCTTAAAGCTTGATTTGTCTTGAATCGTAATGAAAAACACTTTATTCCGATATAAGAAATCCAATTCAAAATGCTAATGGTCCAGTTACACATAAATTCAGTTTTCTGATAAAATATACCTTCTTTAAATTTATGGAAAGTTTCGCTATTCATATAATAAAATCCTTTCCAAGGGAATTTTAGAACAGGAAATGAATTCTTTGCATAACTTAATTTCATTATTGTCAATGTTGCTTCCATTAATTTAAGTTTATAGACAATGCTGATTTCATTGTCTGATATTTCCAATAAGCATCTTTCTAATTGTTTTAAAAACAAGTTGTCTATAAATTTGGGACAAACATTCGAATTTATGTTTATTTTCAACAGTATTAATGTAGCGTCAATATCCTCTTTCAAGTGTGAAAACATGTTTTCACTTACATAATCAGCGTATCTGGCATCCAAATAATTAAACACATCGTCGTGGTTAAGCTCTTCTATTTTATCTACGAATAAGATTGAAAAAGTATCGTTTTCTAGAATATTACTTGTACGCAGAGTATAAATCAGAAAAGTTATCGCTTTGTAGAATTTCATGATATTCTTTGCAGGGCTCTATGAACTTTAAAATAAAATATTCAAAAACGTATGTAAAGGTTTTGCTATTTATATATCATAGATGCCAAGATTGCAAAATATCACGAAAATACATGAATTTTGTAGTTTTGATGCTATAAAATTCACGAAGTTGATTAACAATATGATGTCATGAAAAGATGTACAGTAGATCTGTAATATATTATTATGATTGGTTTTTGTTTGCGTAATGAAATGTAAAAATAATTATATAGTAACTTATTAGTTTATTTTTAAACTTCAATTTTTCATGATTATTCTATTGATATTTACATTTATTATAAGAAAATGTTATGATTAAAACTGTGGGGAATAACATGGTAGTACTTTTACATTATAATAAAAAGTAGAAAATATAAATTAACCAATAATAATACATCAATTGATAAAAAAATATTTCCTAAGTAGTCCATATAAAAATCGCGATAATACATCGGATTATTTGTTTAGACTTTACATCTTTAAAACGTGAATTTCTCAGAATTCTTCGCAGGAGAAAATAAGTAATAACATTTACTGAGAACTAAAAATATTCAAATAAGGATAATAGGTTGATAGAAAACACTTGGCGTAAATTTTTGAGAAAATTAATCACTCATAACGACTAAATATAATAAAATATTGCATTTTTGTATAGGAAACGCGACAGAATCTATAAAAGTTCATCCTATTTTGTTTACAGAGTATTAAAAGCCACGGTTGGTAAAAAACGATTTATTAGAAATATATTAATTAAGTAATGTTTCTGTGTCAAATAAAGATTTCTTTATTCCTTTTCTCGTGATAAAATCGTTAGAAATTCAAAAATTAAGAATTTTATTACATAGACTTGAAAATAAAATAGTTGAATAGATATCATAGACCATTTCGTGAATGAAGAAAAATATAAATTTTTTTATCACAATTCTTCTACAAAATAAATATATATGTATAAAAATATATACTCGAAATATAAAATATAGTTGCGTTATTGTATAAAAAATAGAAAGAATATAGAATATATAAATGGTAGAATAGAAAAAGTATGTAACCTACCATCCCACATAAAAAAGTATGAACAGATACATTTTTAAATCAAGGTTCTGCGTACTTAATAACCATACTGATACATATCATACAATTATTAAAATAATCCTTGTGATAAATGTAAAATGCCATCAAATGCTATAAATAACGCTGATAAATATATCGTTCAAAGACAATAGCACAAAAAACCTAAAATCTATGCATTATTTATTAAATAAAGACTCGCATAAATCTAAATTTTTTAATTAATAAAAAGTTACTAATTTAATTATCAAAATATATCTGATAAATGATAAAAAAAAAATATGCTTTTTTATATACGATCTTCACTTACGAAAATAAATCATAGTATATAAAATATAGATTTGCATTCTTTGCAAGCACCGTGTAAATTTGAAATTTACACTTCTGATAAATGTAATCGTATTTATCTTTAAATTCGGGAAAACACTAATAAAGCTTAGATTTGAAAGCTGGTATTTTTCGCCGCTAATAAAAACTTAGAAAAAATTTTTATTTGTATATTAAGAATAAAAAAATGCGACTACCTGTCTTATATATATTCTGCAATATAGAACAGAAATAACAACTTTTTGGCATACATTTATATAGATAACTTAATAAGTCACAATACTTTTAATTAGTTTGATAATGTCGAGAGCGCAAAATGCTTGGTTTTATTTAACGACTAAACTTAAATCAAATAATATGTTAAAAAATGAAGCGAATAAAGGCACATATTATTTTGTAATTTAAATTACGAACTTTAGTGATTACAAAATAATTTGTATACGAGTATCGAGCGAAAAGCTATAATCTTAAACACAGCTAGCTTTTTTAAGACAGGTTTAAAATGCTTTTATAAACATTTTAATCACAGCGATATAGTAGGAATGTATTATCAAGCATATATTATGTTTATATCTAAAAATCCTGATAGAAATACTTTTAAAATAATATTGGTTTTGTTAATTTTATCTTGCAAAGTAAACAGGCTAGTTTTCTAACCTTATAACGTGCATATGAAAAATTTAAGCGTATTATTACAGAACAAAAAACATTGTATTCACCTCTTAAAGAGAAAACTGCATATTGATAGGCTTTTTTGATTTTCTTATATAATGTGTTTGATAACACAGATCTCGGTAATATACATCGCAATTTTTCATGCATGATATATTTCATGGCTAAATTTCTAAATTTTGGATTAGCTAAAGCTAGTACTATTAGACACAATAGAACAAGATTTACAAGCGGAAAAATACATTTCTTTTACGGCATAGGCCTGGAAATATATAAATTCTATAGTAAAATCCGATAATAGGTGCAGTAGTTTACGTCTTGCATAGAAGAATAATATTACTATTTTAACGTCGATATTTTAAAAAAAACCACATCAGCATCTGAAATATAAGGTAAAATTTGTGTGGAATTTTATAAAGAATCTAATCCAACTGAACCTATATTGCATCCAAATAAATTCAAGGTTTGTTACAAGAATAGATACTTCCCGAAAAATATTTTACCGGGTTTTAAAAAAGGAAACAAAAGACTTTGTTTAGAATATGTGTGAATATATAAAGATGAAATGCAACAAATTATTTACAATATATGCCAAAGAATGACTCTTATTTAATTAGCAGCTGTTTGAATATGAATACTTAAAATATATTAGAATTCAATTTCTAAGTTAAATAGGAAGCTGGTCACGTATTAAAGAATTTGATTCCAAGAATAGTTATATATTAATGCTGTTAATTTACTTTCCTATTTTTGATTTCAACAAAATTATTTCCTGCCTAGATATTATCATCCATGCATATTATAGATTAAACAAGACACAATGTAGACATTCGTTGGCTAAACACAAGTACCACATATAATTTTAGCTATCAAAGCAAGTTTAAATTTTACAGTGACTATCTTTCAATATGATTTTCTATTGCATGAAAGAGGCCAAAATATTGCAATAATATGTTTCACGCATGTTAAAATTTTTTTTTGGAGAATTTTAATTTTTCAACTATAACGAAGAGCAAAAAAAAGTGCATCACCTAGATAAGAAGTGGAACTGAAGACTTTGTCAAGAATACATACATAGAAATGGCAATGTGGTATTATCAGTACATTTTTAAATGCGGGAAATATATTTACGCTAATTAAACTTAGTGAGTGTAATTTATTTCGCTTAGCATGACAGACTAAAAGTAAGAGATGCAAGCCAATAAAATTGTGATATTTTATCTTGGCATAGTTTGCCAAATACCTTTTCTAATTCAAATATCATGTCACATTGATAGAAACGAAAAAAATTAGATGGAAACATAGTGTTTTTTAAAATTTTAAGCTATGGAAATAAACATCTGGCAAAAATTTACATTATAATACAAATGCAGAACACAAATAATATTTTAAATTATAAACTACGGAAATATCTATATAAAAAAGCATATTTCGTTGCAATAACTAGTAGAGATGATAGCCATAGCAGGATCATGAGAACAATAGTAAGAAAACTGTATACACTTATAACACAAAAGCTTAGAATGAAAATTTTTTAAATATTTACGTAAACATGCCGTGATAAAATAAGTAAAAGCCGATTTTGTACACAACAGAAATGCATTTTTAATAGATGATATAACAAAAAAAATATTGTAAAAGAGATTTTTAAACGATCATAATCTGTAATAGAGTTAGAAAATCTTTATGTGCAAAATATAGGAAAAATGAAGAAACAATAGTATGTAGATTCGATACAAACGAACATAGAGTGAGTGAATCAAATTGATTATACTAGAATGAGATGAAGCACAAAAGTGAACAAATGTTACAATAAATTTTATGGTGAAGTAATGTGTTTGTATATATATATAAAAAATACGAACTATACAGTTAAATTATGGTGTAGAACTACGTAGAATAAATTTATAACATAAGTATTCTACCAGTGTAAATGTCATTATATATTTTTTTTTAATGCATTTATCGTTAGTGCACGAGATATAGTTACTGAAAAGCTGTTAACAATATTTAAACATCTTAAGTTGTAACAAAATATCCATGACATTAGTCTATGAGATACTTTATAGTATTATAGATTATAACAAAAAAAACATAAAGATTCTTACTGATAGTTAAAAAAATATGTTTTTAATAAAAAACTTCTTAATATCCATTTGTTTATATGCTATAAGCTTAAATTTAGAATTTATTCCTATATTTTATTTAATGTCAGATTATAATCGCAGAAAAAAACAATAAAGGTAAATCGTTTTATCTTAAGAAAATAAGTTACCCTTTCTTTTATCTTTTAAAATATTTATTCATATATTTTAAAATATATAAATTATTGAAAAAACTATTATTTTTATCATACAACTTGAATTTAACACTAATACTTTATAATAAAGATAACTTTATAAAGTTATTATTAAATTTATAAGAAATTAAAAATGATTTAAATTCGACATTGCTGATTTAGAAATAAAAGTGAAAAAACCATTCGAAAAAAAAATATATTTAAAAAAAATATTTTATGCATGTAAACTTTTTGTTATTTCTAAAGATTGCCTTAAAGGAAAGAAATATGGTGTGACGATTTATAAGTCAAATTACTCTAACATGCCAACTTTTAAACTTGCGAAACATTATTATATATTTTTATAAATCACGAAAAACCCGAAACAAAAAAAAAGACTGCATATGTGAGTATGGTTTCTAAGACTTGCTAGACATTCTTAGCTGAGAGTGTATGCACACATGTAAATTCTTTACATAGCTACTCGTATTAGAATTTCATAGATTTTTATATCATAAAATTATTATTTTGTTTTTTGTGTATAAATTTACTACAATATTACCTGAAAAGGCAGATGGTTTATGTAGTTAATGTATTTAAAACTTGTTTTGGCGCCTAGAGCTATTTTCTTATACTTAATTTTTATGTGTTTATACTAATCTTTTATGCAAAAAAAATAATTTTTAAACAAATCGAAAAGATATTGAGTTCCTAACATCTAATTTACAAGTTAAATACACTTTAAAAAAAGAAAAAGCTCGAATTTATGTACTCAAATATACCCGAAGGCAGCAATATGCAAAAAAAAACAAAGCATAGGCATTATTTAGCGAAACAGTATTACATATCGATTAAATTTCATGACCCAGAAAACGAATTTTTTTATTCATAAAAATAAAAAATTATGTTCAATGTGTATTTTTATATTTTCTTATCATTTAGCTACATAAAAATATTTACTCTAGCTCGTTTTATCATAAAAAATAATTATATAACCTAAAACTATTTGATTTACGGCGTCAGAAAAATATTGATCAAATATCAGATTTCTCATGTATATAAGAATGATATAAATAAAATAAAATAAAATACAAAAAATAAAGAAATAAGTATATCTTGTCACATCTAAGTCAAATTTAAGTTTCGAAACAAAAAAATCATATTTTTTGCTTTCAATTATACTAAATTATTATAATGTTGTCTTTTTTTATCTTTTCTAATGTATTTTACAGCATAAATCATATGGTAATCGGTAGGGTAAACT
The DNA here is from genome assembly GCF_057557595.1 of Rhyacophila brunnea. Classification (NCBI taxonomy): domain Eukaryota; kingdom Metazoa; phylum Arthropoda; class Insecta; order Trichoptera; family Rhyacophilidae; genus Rhyacophila; species Rhyacophila brunnea. The sequence continues at coordinate 1,002,979 of NW_028233235.1, forward strand.
TTCATTGATTAAATTGTGATTATATTTTTTTAACCCTCTAAATTACAATATTAAAGTCGAATAGATATATTTAAGTAATATGATATCAAAACATGTGTATAGTGTTATATATTTTCACAAAAAATACATTGTTGATTTATTTATATTTACTTCTATTTAATGGTACAATTTTATAATCGCGATCTTGATAATTAATAGTTTACTTCCAAATTCCTTTTTTTCATGATACAAAATATAGTAAGAATTATCTTTAGTTTTTCGATAAATTTTTTGCGTCATTTTATGTGATAGCCCCCCAAAATTAAGAAAATTTTTATTAATAAAATAAGTCGTTTAATTATCTTTAAGGACATCCAGTACTTCTTATACATACTTTTGAATGTAAAAAAATATTTTATATATAAAAAAACAAATCTGCTATTATTTTTAGACGAAATTGTTATGTTTCATATATATTAAGAGATACCATAAAACTCACTTTCATGTAATACTTTAAGTCACAAAATAAATTTGCTATGATAAAAAGCATCAAAGTATTTGTATTTTATTGCGCTGACTATTCTTATATAAACATTCTGTGATTCAAATATAGAAAATTGCTCTATGGTCATGTTCAAGAAAAATTATCGTGATCTTAAAACATTTTTCTGGTCTATTTTTTGCGATGATTCAATCTTTTTATAGCATTTATTTCTTTAATTAGAAAGCGAGCAATACAACTAAAGTTTATTAATAAAATTATAATATGATTCTAGCATCGTGTAAAAAATGATAAAATAAGTGATTTTTGCAGAAAGTATCGTTTCAATTGATCAAAGCAATTTAATTTTGTATATGCATACTTAACATATCTAATTTATGCATAAAAAAATGTTAATTAATAAAAAAAACAATTTATAAGCGTGCTGCAATTTGATGCACAATATTTCTTCTTATACTATATAAATTACATATATAGTATAAAAACAGTTTATCTTCTGAATCGAATTTATTTTTATCCGATTCTAGCATCCATAAGATCAATGGATCGTAAATCTACTATAACTTCTACAAGAATTTTGAGAGTCCTTAACTAACCTTGATGCTTCTGACCTTTAACGTACAATAGGCATATAAATTTTGAGATCCTTGTTTTTTAAGCCGATACAGAGTTATAACCCTGATATTGTATATAAACAAACCGTGTAAATTTTAATTATTTTATGTGCAAGAAAACAAAAATAAACGTATATGAAGCATATTTTATATTTATAATGCTTCGTGATAATCTTTACTAATAATGCTGTGGAACTACGGAACTGATTTTTGACGAAATTTATTTAATTTTTTGTCAAGCATAACTTTTTTTATTTTTTGTGAAAAGAATATATTTTTACATGTCTAAAAATTTATTTGTAATATTTATGATTTTTGTAAGCAATCGTTCAAAAAAATTAAATATTAGAAATATTTGCAAGAAAAACTACAAAATTGGTTTATTTTTATATATTCAAACAGTTCAAAATAGTTTAAAGAACTAGATAAAATCACTTTGATAGCTTTAAATATTTGGATTATCTATATATGAAATAGATGTGACCATATAATCACCAATAAAGTACATCATATTTTTGCACTGTTTAAGCACTTAAAACAGTCTATCGCATCTTTATTTTAATAATTAAAAAAAACAAAATTTTGCATATACATCTTCTTGTGGTTTGAAAATTCTTTAGAATAATTTTGTAAGTTCATTAACATAATTTTATCTCTTTTTTGTCGTAAAAGTACAGTTTATAAGATTATTTCTTGTGTATATGTATTATCATGACGTCTTAAACATCTGAAACAATCTTTGTATTTTCAATCGATTTATGTTGCAATATGCCGATAAATATTGTTTTTTTTGAATTATGATTAAATTTTTAACACTTTTTATGTTAATAAGTCTACAGAGTTGGGTTTTTTTACATTACAATTTATACATGAATATAGGTATATTTTATTTTATACGTTTTTCGTTTTCTATACTTTAAAATATGCATGAAATTAACATTTGCTTCTAGATACAATGGTTATTTTATAAAATGATGCATGTGATTTTAATTTTGGTTTATCAGATGTGATAAAGTTTACTTGTGTAGTTAATTATATGATTTAAAAAAGTATGCTGGTTTTTTATGTTTTTAATATTTTCTATAGCACATAAACCATAGAATAATTTCACTTTATATATCCTATGGTTTGAAAATTAAGAAAAATCAAAATAACTTATGAATCACATTCTTTAGAACCAGAATTCCGCATTGAATTTTTTTTATGCTATAGAACACAAAGTAATATAAATTTAATTATGCACCTCTACGTCGCCTAGTATCAAAAATCACCCGGAATTTAGAAAATTATATAGACACCGTATAAATTAAGATAAATAAATTTATTGTGTTAAAAAGTCAGTTAAACCTTTTTAAACATGAATCACTTTTAAATCTAACAAAAAAATTCACCTTATTTTCTCAATCATGTTCTTCTGTTTAATAGTGTCCAACTAATTTATACGGTTTTTTTTTTCGTATTATGATCAATATTTTCTATATATAAAAGCTTGTATGTGCCTCGTATAGGCAATTGCTTGCTTGCTTGATTGTTACTTAAATGTCAAACGTTGTAAGATAATAATTTTATTGACATTAATACACATTGCACTATCTGACAAGTATCTAATGGCTTTTGCTTTATAAGTCGATTATGTTTTTTAAAGAAAAAGGTTTTATTATAAGTTAGTTTTGGTTTGATATTTTAGATTTTCATTGCAAGCAAAGTCGCTGTATGTAGCGCAGACACATCATAAATATGATATAGCTAGTCTTCTAAAAAAAATTTAAACCATAATATAAAAACCTTTTAAAGTATATAAATATTTGGTGTAGTTTTGATCTATTAATTCTTTTTAATACTGTGAATTCGATGAGCACAATAATATATCTGGTATTTTAATAGTACAACAAAAGATTATGTTTATAAAAATTTGGCATATAAAGGTTTTCTATTAGATACAAGCTATATAGATAAATATAGCTATTTCGATCATGATCTTGAAATTTTTGCAGCCTTTGTCAAGTGTTGTTTTCTAAAAATTGAATTTTTTATTACAATCTGAACTTGAAACTACATATAAAATTCTACTAAGATATATAAATCCGTTGTGATATGCATTTAATATATTTTCGAGATTTAAAATGATTTTTCTGGTATGAAAAAATTACTCAGACTATTAAATTTATAATTTGTTTAGTTGATAATTTTCATTGGTTTTCAATTGCTTCTTTCACTATTGTTCAATTATTTTACAACTTTTTATGTGAAAAAATGTGCTATGAGATTATACTTTATAATGTTAGAAATGCATTTGTATTTATGTAGAAGCTGATTTAGAAAAAAAAAGAATCAGAAGTTATTTATTGATTTGTATTTTTCTTTTTATCGATTTTATCTGCTTTGGACGTAGCCAGTCCTTTATAAAAATGCACGACCCCCTTTATACATCTTTTGACAACATGGCCTGATCTATATTCATCAACTGCTCTTATCTTTTAAATTAGATGTGTTTAATTGTAATGCGAAGTATGCGATATCGCATGTATGATTATACTTGCCAAAAATGATTAACTCCTTAACATATTTTTACTAGAATTTTTAACCAGTCCACCCCATTAATTACATATGTCTATATTCTTGCTTTACAGTTGTGCATTAAACCAAGTTTATTTGTCAAGATGACATACTTCCAATATTTTCATTAAGAACTTAAGTTAAGTTGTCAAGTATAGTTATACCCATTCCAATCAACAAAATAATATTTTATTTTATATAGGCGAAAAAAATATCTCTCTATTTTGTTAAATTAATGCATCAGTTTTAATTTTGGTTTCAACATTTATTTACACATTTTCGTTTTTGCAGATCTCTTGTACGGATCGAGTTCTTGATCTTTTTGGTTTTTTTAAAGCTGTATCGTCTTGATAAAAGCAATTGAAGGCATCTTACAATTGCATTGTGCCTTCGAGTGTATTCATGCCATAACATTTTCTTGATCAAGTTGCGAGGTGAATGACTGTTTTTATGGCTCATTTATGATGTACATATTCTATTCTCTCACCAAACAACAGATTTCTGTCTTGAATAAAACAGCTTTTACCTCTTTCACTTGGATATATGTTACCTTCTAGTATATAGGTTGAAATTTCAACAGTTCAAACGATATCATTTTTCTTGGCTTCAAAAAGTTTTTGATGTTATGGTTTTGCTTTTATTTTACACAATAGACTTTCTTGCTGCTTTTTTTCCAGTGTCTTGGAATTGTAGATAATTGCATTATATCTATTTTTATAATATTCTTCAATTAGTGAGAGATGTGTCTTGTTATCTTTTTCTACTTTTGAAATTGCAGCCCTCCTCTGTGAACTGTTTTTACTATTTTCGAGCAAATTTTTTAGCTGGTGGATCGTCTTCCCGGTTTGAAATTCAATATTTTATACCATACATCCTAGTTCATCTCTCTGCATATATATTCTTTCTTTATTACTAAGCTGTGGGGGAATAGAAATTCGTTTATGATATCTCTTATATTAATATCAAGTCTAGTGTATTCTTCAGGTTCTTATTTTTATGGGCATATATGGTAGTTTATATAAGATGCTGCATTTCACTTATAGCTTTAATTGAATTTTCTGAAATTTAAAACTTACATAATTTTCTGTTTTGATTTAGTGTTTTTTCTAAAATTATATATAAGTTTCTAGCTTTACATCCGATTTTCTTATTGAATTACTCCAAGATATTCATAACCAACCGGGTCTTCAATAAAAATATTGTATATCTGCGCAAATTTCATGGTTTTTTGCAGACTTATCTTTGATTATGTCAAGGCCTACTGCGCTAATGAAGCTTAACATTTGATCATCATGAGTTTATGTGTTTCTGGAGATATTGATAATAATTTGTGGTCATCCTCGAACAGTAGAAGATAAAAGTGAATCTAATTGTTATAGTATATATTAAAATGCAAAAAAAACTTTAGATGTCTACTATATATAGATTCTAAAGGATAACATAGTTTCATACCATTTTATGCGCGATGCAAACAAAATAAGTGGAAAATTACAAATAAATATACGTATAATGCATTGATAAAATAGTTATTCTGCTTCGTTAGTTTTTTTATTAGGCTTTTACTTTAATTTTAAATTTGTTTTAACTTTTCTATGACTTTTAAGTTTATAACATAAAAATACTACATGTTTTTTATTATAGAATCGTATTCTATTTATTATTTTATTTATCTGAAACGCCTAACACGGCTAAAAATAAAAAAAAATTACAATTAAGCGAAAAATTCACAAATTTCTAATGATCAATATTATTTTTGAAATGTGTTTTTTTATTATTTTTATCTTTAGCGATAAAAACACGGATTTTATGACTTTTTTCTAAAGATGATGACTTAATATAATAAAAAATATATATACGGCTCATAATCATTATCAATTAAATTTAGAGGGAGAAAAGGGGTGAATTTCGTAAATATTTAGCAAACATGAACTTTATTTCTGTATTTTATATAATACTATAGCATTATATAACCTTTTACTAATCACAATATATACTGTAAACTCACTAAACAGTGAAAGTATTTAACTATAAGGTCTTAAAAAGTAAAATAACAATTTAAAAAAAAACATCAGAAAAAAATCATGCGTCAAAAAAGTCCGTTATATATATCTAAGATTTTAAAATTTTAAAAAAATAAAAGCAATAAATTAAATAAGCAAAAACAAAATTCCAAAGCTTGTCATATATTTCTTATTTAAACCAAAAAGGTATTTGTTAAATTTAGCTCGTTAGTTTAAGACATATTGATTTCAAATAGTAGGATCTTATTTTTTACGATAGAAGATTATTGTTATTTGCATATTCTAATCAAAAAAATTATACTTGATTAACAATGGATATTTTAAGTTGATAAATAGATATTAGTCAGCATTAAAATATTTTTTTGTAATTTATATGTATCAAAAAAGCAATATAAACATGTAATAATTATTTTTTCTACACAGATTTTCGTTACAAAAATACAATAAACCGAAAAAAAAAGGCAATAAGGTATTTTTTAATTTATTTGGCAATAATATGCTAGTTACAAGATAAAATAATGACTTTATATATATAAATATCTGATAAAAATTCTATTGTAAGGTTTATGACAATTTAGAATATTTTTTTTTTATATTATTATATATGCGTGAAAATAGTATTTTCTGTTGATATAACAATAAAATTTTATTATGTAAAAATAAGATTCGAAAAAACTAATAGTTAATTCTAGAATCTAGTATAAAATAATATACATGAAAAAAGTGTATTTTTAGTAAAAATTTTTACTGCTTAAAAATAGTTTATCACATGATAAAAATATTTTAAAATAAAAAAAAAATCAAGACATCCATAAAATATCACATGAAGAGAAAAAACATTTTTTTAGCAGACTTTTAATGCTAAGGTTTATTATGTTGATCTAAGTTTTAAAACCTTGCAAGACAGCACAATATGAAACGTATAATATATTCTAAATATATATTAATAATCTAAAATAAAAACTATAAATTTTTTTTAAAAAGCTATGTACAATGATTTGTGTCAACGAACCTCGAAATTTACGAATGGGGCGTTTTATATGTGTTTTTTCTATAAAGTCTGTAAATACCACTTGGCGTAAAACCCTTTATAACAAAATTATTCTGTAATTTATGACAAATATAAAATAAGAAGTTGATATTTGCTAAAAGTAGAATCATTACATGGCATGTATGTGTTATGGCAGTTGTCGACTATTATCGGTTTATTTGGTCAGTAAAGCTAAAAATTTACGGAAATTTGTCCAACATTATCGTTAATAAGTAAAAAAGAAAGTATAAACAAATTAATAATAATCAAGTCCATCAAAGCATTTCATTTTCATTGATATAAATCAAGGTCAAAGAATACATAAATAGTGCAAAAAAAATAAATCCGATTTAACCTAAATCATAAATCATAAATGCAGTCCACAATGTATGTGATGCCAAATATGCCCATAAACCAACACGAAAACAATATAACAGTATCCTAAATAAATAACATGCCTTTTCACATGAAATCACGACTTTTATGTCTTAAGTCTTTAAAAATGCTAAATGTAGATAAGTTTTTATAACTTTATTCAATTCAAAAGAGATGCAATCAATTTAAGAAAATTGCAAATGATTATAATACAACGATATCTAGCTCTAACTGGGCACTTTTATTATAAAACTGTGGTCAACTTGCATGTTTTTTTACATTGAAAACAAGAATATGCATAATTATCTTACAGTGAACAAAAATTTGCACTACTATAGTATCTTCGAGTATAGCTTGCTGTTCTGTAAACAGCAGCACACGTCCATAAGTAGATGGAAACAATAATTCCAAAGTTATGATTTTATGTGCATACAAAATGACCAATAAAGATAATGCTTTATACAAAATACTAAGCTGATTTTCACATAAAACTAGTCAAATTACAAGTGGTTCATCCTATATAAGAACTATTATACGATTATTGGATTGTTTAAGATATATATTTAGTATTCGACGACATTGGCGACATTCTTGCACTTTTTTATCTTTATATACTATTCTATTGTATGGTTTACAGCAAAAAATACGTATTTTTGTTTGAGCTGATATTTATTAGTCGTAACAAAACTATTTTCATATATCTATACGCCCAAATTTCAGCAAAAAAAAACAACAAAATATCAAGAATATGGCGTAAAAAACCGATAATTTCTGCTTATAGAACGATTAAAGTATATAATTATATACGATAACCCATTTTTTTACAAGATATATTTACCATGGTGAATAAATTATAAAAATAGATAATATTCAAATATTTGAATATAATTTTTTTATATCATAAAATCTTATTACTTACAAATATCAGGAATTTATAATGTTTTTTTAATACATTAATACATAGTCTAAAGATATTTTTGTCAATAAATTTAAAATTTTAACAAGAATATAAAAAAAAATTCCACTTGAAATAATAAATAATCGACAGACTATATTCAGAATTTGTACGCATTATCCTGTCTAGTTTTGTGCAATTATAAAAAAAAGGTGTTAATGGAAAAATTTTACTTACGATTATTGTTTTAATGATAAAAGCTAAGTAAACAGGCGAAATTTAATTATGTATTATATATTCACGTTTACTCATTACAGCTATGCAGAGATTTTTTCTGTGATTAATTCAAAACTTATATATATTATACTAAGATTGCTATCATATTTTGAATTAATAAAACAATGTATACAGCAAAAATGCATGTTTTATTTTTATTTTCAAACATAAAACATATACCACATCATATACTAATACACTATTTATAATTAGTTATAGTATGCTTTATTACATACATTTTACAAATATAGCCTTATTTTGGACAATAGATTTCTCCAATGGGTGCAAATAAAATGTCATCGTAAACAAAATTAAATTTTTCACTAGTTGTCGGATTATGTAATACTCAAGAATACAAAATCTGATTATAATAATTTACATTTTGTTTATTCATGAATGCAATATTTCTAAAAATTTACAAAAAGATAATCAAAATAGAAAATTAGAAACTAAATGACAAGCCGACAAAATTAAAGCATTCAGGAACAATGCTGGGCAGAAAATCCAGTGTATACTTATATCCTATACTTTATTTTAATCCGTGGAACATAATTATACATTAAGAACTTCAGAATTTTAGATCTATTAGATAAAGAAAAACAAGGATCGCGAATTTTTTAATATTAAAAAACATTATTTAATTTTATTCGTTGTAGAATTTGTAGAGCATCCCTTCTTGATAAATGGATATACTTTCTAGAAATATAATTGAAAATACATACAGTTGTCTATAAAAGGTATGAAAGAGTTTACAAACTAATATTCTATGCCCAGCAGATATATTATATCCACAAAATCAGATTAGCACGAATTTTTTATAAATTTCTATGCATTCTGGAGTTCTATGACAAAATAAGATTTGAGTAATTAAAAATAGAGTCTTTTATATAGGGCAACCATGGGTGTTTCTAGGTTCCAAAACGAGTAGATAAATCAAATTATACATGCAAGTGACTTCGTAAATCTTTTGAATGCATAAAATTTCAAAAAGATAGAACAATGCGAATTTATATTATCTATCTGTCTAATGGTGTATAATAGTTTATAATCTAATTATGAGCTGTATTTATATTCAACAGCATATAAGGCATAAAAAAAATGTTATTAAACAAAATTTTGATTTTACGACGGACTTATTAAAATCTGACTAAATAAAAAATTATCGCAATCAATTGATCATCATAAAAACATTACTTTCATTGATTTTATTCTATGGTACTTTTGAATGATCGTAAAATTTTGTTATTTTAAAAATTTTCTAAAACAAATAAAGTCCACCTAATATCAGTATTCTTTTCTGACATGAAAAAATTAAAATAGATATCTAAAGTATAAGCTATATCTAGAATTATTTGATATTAATTTTTGGAAGCGCTCTCATAATTATTAAAAATAAAAACTTCATATAAGCATAAAAAACGATAAATATGGTTTTTAAAGCTACAAGATATAACCTAAATCATGTCAATATGAATATAAAAAATAAAACTTTAAAAAAAAATAAAACAAATAAAATAACAAAAAAGATCATTATGCATGATTTAAAGATTAGAAAACAATTATTATCTGTGCATAAACAGGATATTTACGATTTCAAGATAGTTCTATCGAAACAGTATGACAAAAAACCAAATTTGAAGTTGTAATAAAGCACTATTTTTGAAAAGAACATTTAATGGGCCATTTATGATTTGATTTTAAAATTTATATTCTTTTTAACAGCAAGGACTTGAAATATAAAAAAAATGATGTGAAAGTCAGTTCATATAAATTATACCAACAAAATATTTTTTGCAATAGGAAAAATCAAATGCTTATTAAACTATAAATATATGGAATTTATATCAAAATCATGTGTAATGTTTTTTCTTCGTTATAGCAGCAGGTTATTCTTATAATATATTAATTGTCGTAGGATATTATCTAAAAAGGCTATGTTAGGCATTAGTTCTAAGTATTTTTTAGTTTATGAACATAATAAAATAAGTTTCATGCTTTTTTTTTAGATTTTAGAATACATGTTTTTATATCTTTTATTATATTCTTTCTTATTATAAAAAGCAAAATTCCAAAAAAAAAAAAACATAAGATTTTTCACTTTGCGTGTATTATTCAGAGAATATATAATCTTATATTTTATAAAAATTTAAATTTTTATTGCAATAGAAATTTGAATTTTTTTAACACATTTTGAATGTTTATTTTAGATTTTAAGAAAATTTCTTTTTCTGATTTACAACTTTTAAGTGTTTAAAAGTGAAATTTAAGTACGTAAATAAGCTCAAAGTGTTTTTATGGAAAAAAATTAAACTAATTTTAGCATATTGTATGCTTTGAAAAAGATTGAAAAAATTGCAGCCCACAGTGTTGTGATTGTAAATATAAACAAATAGGGAAAATAAAAACCGCATAAATCCAAAAATGGGGATATGATATTAAATATAATATCTTTTTATATACCTTTTTAAGCTTATACTTATTAAGTCTTTTTCTTTTAAAGTAATAAAGACTTATCAGATATTCGATTTAGTAATAAAATATCGTATGAATAAATTATACAATGTGTTTATTTAATATAAAAAAATATTCCTGTGTTAAGAAAATTCCATCTAGAGTGTAGCACATCTTATATTAATATTTATGTAATGTATCAAATATCAAGTACCTTTTCTTCCACACATAATTCTTTTTAACCCTACTTTTTACTTTTATTTTGCATCTAAAAACCTTAATTATTTACCTTAGAATAAAAAATTGAAAAATAATGACATGATGTTGTTCATATATGCTCATAGTTGTTCAACTCTTAAATATATGTGCCTTTATAAAATAAAATCACTCTGATTTGTTTTTTTGTGTATAACAATCCTGTGCATATTATTCAATATATAAAAAATTCAAAAATGCATCTTTTCTATAGTATATCAAATTTAAAAATCAATTCTAAGATTTAATACATTTGTTATTTAGCTAATTATGATTCAATCTTTTATTAAACGCCTTTCTATTGGCTGATAGTGCATACGGCTGTAAGCTTAATACGTTTTGTATGGCAATGAAGGTTATAGTTAGTACTAACCCAGTTTTCTTTTCTAATAGATTAACCAGCAAAAATACCAGAACTGCACATTTTTTGTGTTTCTGGCCTTAGTTATAGAAGAACAGGAAAAAACCTTGAACCTGATGTGTACTTATAATTTTAAATTCTGGGCTTTCTAAATTCTGATATCTTGCATAAATCACTGGTTTTTTTATTACAACTATAGTTTTAAATTATCACAGCTATCTTTTGTAGGTTTTATAACCAAAGGTGAACGTATTGAAGACAAACCATATTATGCACAAAAAGGCAACAATTCTTGTTTTTAACATGAATAAATAGACTTTCCGGTATTTTCGATAATACATTACATATGACCATGAAATTTTTTGGCATGATAATCAATAGAAGCCATCTATTTTATATTTAAAATAGAAGCTCTTATATATTTAACATACCTATGCATAAAAGGAAACTAATGCGTCTAGATAAATCTATGTTAAACAATTTAAACAAGAATTTGTTATTTGTGTAATCCATAAACCTCAGATTTTATAGTATTACAGTATAATAATTTTTATATTTATGCATACTATTGACTGAATATCAAATAACATATGTTCAGCATGAGCTTATATTATATTTTTTTTTACTTGAGAATACGTATGAATGACTATTTGCACATAATATGATCTTTTTTTCGAATGTTGTAATTATAAAAGCATTATTTTCGTTGTGCTATAAATTCATTTTATTAGTAATATCTACGCATTTTATATGAATAAAAAGCCATTACAAGTATATAAGTGACTTGATTTAAGCAATATAATGTAAGGTACAAAATTTTTATGATTTTATTAAATGTTTATAACAGATAAAATTTATTTTTTATTTACAAATTTTTATCAAATTATAATAGTTGACAATATGGTTCTCGTAAATACTTATAGTTCATCCTTCATATTGTGTTTATTTTTGTAATACATCTCTAATGTCGAACCATTCTCTTGTCTTGCATTGTCTGCAGTATATCTTTTCTGTGATTTTTGATTGACATTAAACCCGATAACTCTTATTTTTAAGGTTTATATTTTTATAAATTCAGCTTGACATTTTTTTAGAAAATCATATTTATATATGTTTAAATAATAGTTATTATATGATGAATTCCATAAACTAGATTATAAAATATTATATTTTTAAATTTTCTAAATAAATAACCAACCATAATGTTTTTTTGTTCTAATGCAACAATATATATAAATTCAAGTCTAATTTGAGTGTTATTAATATGTTTGCATTTGAAATCTGTATTTTTTTAATGTAAAATACAGTAGCTCTGATAAAAACAATATTTTTTGGTATATATTTTTAAGCATTTAAAAAAAAATTTGCTTTATGTGTTTGTTACATCATCAAAATATGCGCAATTTACGCAAAATAGTACTGAATTTGCTTATTGGATCGTTAATTCCCTAAAAATATTTAAAGCTATGTTAAACTCTTAGTTATTCTACAAAATTATTATATATGCAATTTCATTATGATTGTTCAAAGCATGTTTGAAATATACTTTTAAAAAAAACAATAATAAGCAAATCTATAAAATATTGCTATTACTTACATTATAATTCATTCTAACAGCAACTTCATTTTGGGACTATTGAGCCTAGCCTTTACATGCAATTTAAAGGTTTAAAGCATCTTTTATTATTTATTCCTAACAAAAACAATATTTTTTTTTTCAAAAATACGCAACTGCAAGATTTTATGTAAAATTAGATATACTTCACATCCACGTCACTAAAGTCACTACAAAATATATATTTTAGAAAATAGTAGTGATTCCAGAAAATGATATGTATATTAGCGAATATATATTCTTACAGTAACTATAGTATATAAAATATCAATTTTTATTTGATTAAAAGCATACGACTGTATTGTATATAAAAATTTACTATATTCTGTATATTTTGAAATTTTTGATTAGAAAAGATATAACATACTTTTGGTAATATAATTTTAATTTGTTGAGCGAAATATATAAAATATATTGCTCACGACAATATTGCCTTTATAAACTTTAACGCGTAAACATATATTTTATTTATTTTTTAAAGATTATATCTATATATAAAATATATTTAAAAGTGCAGGAAAATATTATGTGTACATAAGACTATATTTTTACGCTATTTAAATCTATAAGAATCTTCTTGAATCAAAAAGGGTGTTTAATCTTAGCTAATATCACACTTGTCAGCGAATATGCATTTTTTTTTGATTCATTATATTTACAATATTCTTCTTCTAAGACTTTTTTTGTTTAATTTTATATTCTGTTATATATTCTTATAGTTCCGCTATTATCAGCATTCTTTACTTATCTATATTTCTATAATTGCACATTGTAAAGACCCTTTATCTTTTTCTGGTTATGTCAATTTATTTGTTTTATGTGGGTTTATGAAATATTCTTATGTCTAACGGATCATACAAATCTATTCTTAAATCTTATCAAAGATCCTATTATTGCATAACATATACTTTTGTTGTATTTAATAATATTTGTTTTCCATTATTTATATTAAAAAATCTAGTTTATTGTCATATGTTTTTGTCTGTTTTTTACAATTTTTACTTTTAGTTATTTTTCAAATGAATCGCAACTAGAAATATTATGAAATTCTCTTCAGTTATTTTTAGATATTTATTTTATTAATAGTAATTAGTTTATTTTCAAAACATATTTTAAAGATATTAAATATATTTGTTCAACTTTTTCTGAACTATTTTTTTGTCTTCTAAAATTTATCTTATTGAATGCCTATGCATCTTTAAAGATGTTAAAGAGGTTACCATTTATATGCATAAAATATATCTTTCTATATATTTATGATTTTTACCACTGTGCTTGCAAGATCAAAAAATGCGACTAAACGAATTTTTGAATCTTTGTTGTAAACTATATGTTTTTTATATATTGTTCTATTTAAATTTTTAGATATTTAAAATTATCTAGCAGCTTTCTTCTTCAAAATTTATAACGATTTTCTAAATTTTTTCTGCGAAATCGTACTTTTTAAATTAATATGTATTATAAATTTAAATTTTTTATTACATTGCTTACCTTTTTTTAATGTTGGAAAGTTTATTTTTAGCCAAAAATCAAATATATATTTTCAATTAATATTATATATATCTTATAAATAACGTTAATCTATATTAACATTTTCTCTTTGTGCTTTCTTTATGTGATATGTTTTTAAACAAGAATTTTTAATACTTTTATGTAATAAAATCTACAGACTTATATTGCTATATTTTAACTACATAATCGTAAACGATTAATATATTTCTCCCGTATAGGTATTTTTTATAGTAATTTGCTATGTTTAAAGAAGTTAGAGGATGATTCTGATAGATTATTTATTTTGATTGCGGGCCTTCTTATATATATCTATGGAAAAGTTGCCTTTCTTCTTTTACTAATATATTAGCATGTTTTATCCGAACACCATTTATTTTATATTTTAATTATATGTATCAATTAAATGCAATAAAAATAATTTACTCTTTCTTCAGCCTGAATTTATAATTTATTTTTGATAACAAGCTATAGAAATTGCCTTACTATTATTTCTATTAGATATTCATGTACTAATATATTCACTTTAGATTCAATTGGGAAAATTTTTCTAATCAATTAAATAATGAATATATGACGATAGAGTCATAATAATGCGTCATCACCCTTTTTTTTAATTTGTTATAAAAAAATATACTTAGATAATTTATATAAACCTATGTAAGTGTGTTTTAACATTATTTTACGAAAAACTTACATTCTTATGGTTATTTTGTGCAGTTCAAACCTTTTTTTTACATTTTATATAATTAATTTCGTTTTAATGGATTAATATCTCTCAAGGTGTTAGAAATACATACATTTGATCTTCTTTGAACAAATAGCCCTTTTTTGCATTCAAGTGATACGTTTCTATCACAGCAGCTAAATTATTGTTCCTTTTGTCATTTATTTATCAGTATTTAGCACAAATTATAGATCATTATAATGACAAAAAATTACATCACATACAATATTTTGCATTTTGTTAAGACACAAATATTGATTTTCATTTTCCCATCTCGAGCATCGTAGACATATTATGTAAGATGAATTGTTTCAAATGTTTGATTTTCTTTTCAAAATTTATTTGTGCAATATAGATTCAATAATATTTTTTCAATGCATCGCTTAATTTTTTTACTACAATTAAAAATTACAATCCTTCTATTTTCGTACACTATAATTGTTTAGACCCTCAATATACTGTGCTGGCATATCTATTCTTCAAAGTCATTAATTGCCATCTTAACTGAAATCTTCTTTAGGCAATATCAATATGCCTCATTAATTTTAATATTGATAAAACTGTCTTATTTTTATTTTGATGATTGCTTTGTAGCTCAAACTTTAAAGTTTTATAATGCTTGTTGATCTGATTTATTTTCATATATCTTCTTAGATTTATATGCGATAAAATTGTTATGATTAGTTTTCTGTTTAGGGTTTTAATAGATTATCCTATGCAAGGGTTCTTTTCAAATTTTTTTGTTTCCCTGCCACTTTCTTTCTTGCTTGTAACGGAACTAAAATTCCGTCTATTACATCTTCAGCATTAGTTTATATTTTAATCATTTCGCTTTTTTTAAACTTGCTTTTTGGAAACGCTGCATTATAATGTTATGGGCGTTGTAGGGCTATAAAAATCTCTGGTATTCTTCCATTCGTTTACTGCTAGGCTTTAATAAAGTCTATTATCTACTTGCTAGAACATCTGAATTTTCTTTTGCGTATCAGTATTTTTTTTGATTTTATTAGAATACATACAAACTTCTCTGTAATTTAAAAAATTTGATCCGTGAAATAAAAACTATCTGTGCCAGTAAAAAGATGGTAAATTTTATCATAGTATTCTATATATTTTAAAGTAGCAATATCATTTCCTTTAGCCTTTCCTATCTCTACCTTTTTGTGAGGTTTAATTATATTTGCTAGCTCTTTTACCTATTTTAAAGATAATAATCTATAAATTTTTAAAAAAAATATAATATTATCACACAATTGGGCATTTAATTTGCAGTAAGCGTTTAAATCTTGCATTTAAAACATATCATATATTTAAATTTGCGCTGCACTGTTATAAAAAGTTTATTGCTAAAAGCAAAGTTGTGTCTTTTATTTTTTTATTAAGTTTTTTCACGTCTTTCTTTCACGTTCATTCTTCATATATAAATTTCTATTGGTATTGGTTTCATTTATTTTGGAATTGTATATATTTTATTTGATTTTTGTAAAAAAAAGATTACAAATCGGATAATCATTTGCTGTCATTTATAACATTAACCTAATTATTTATTATTTTTATATCTTTTCGTCGATAAAATTATTGATTTTCATGTATTTTTTAGTAATTAACGGTTTCTTGTATCTATTCAAAAGCTTTATAGCGTTTATAAGTATATAATTTTTGTTTTTTTCCTGTTCAATTGAAGCACAACCATAAAGAATTTCGGTAATATTTTATATAATTACCGTGGAATTTTTTTATATAAGTCTAGCATGATCCGATGATAAGATGTTTGTTACAAAAATAAAAGCACTATTTATAAAATTGTATTTATACATTTTTAAGCTTGCTTTACAAAAAATTTTACGAATAAAATATTTGAAGTGATAGTTAAATATATAAAAGATGCATAATTTGCGTTTAATACATGGCTCTCACATACATATTGCTTTTTATTATTTTAGAAAGTATATTTCTTAGATGTAATAAACATGGAATTCAATCATCGAGGTCTATTTTTGTTGTAAAACTGCAAAAATTTGTTTTAGATTTAGAATACAAGAATTCTATTTTTATTCGCATAATATTTTATATATTTCTCAATTTAAAATCTTTTATAATTTCTTCCGTAAATATTTTATTTTTTTTCAATGATGGCTAGGTTTGGATTTAGAATATCGCTCATTATAGTCACAAAATTGTAAAATAAAGTTTGATAAATTTTTTTCATAAATAAATCATGGTGACAGAACAAACCTTTGCTAAGAAGACAAGTTTCTATACATTTTCATACAGAGCGCATGTAAATTACTGTAAAAATTAGAAATAATTATATTAAATGATGCTAAAGAATGATTTTCTTTGCATAAATAATAATAGAAAATTTACTGCTTGTTGTTAAGTTTACAAAATTGCACATTTAATCTTTTTAAAAAATATATTTATTATTATTACTATATGTTTATGTCAATGTAAAAATTATTATAAGTTTTTTGAGGCAAGTATAAGTATATACTAGATATAGCACTATTTCTGACGTAATACTATCGATTTCGTGTTTTTAAGATAATACATGCAAAACAAAATATAAAAAAATTGTGAAAAATCGATCAAAAAATTTGAAGAGTTCAAGGTTTTATAATAAAAAACAGTATATTGACATTATTGCCACCTCCAACACTTTAATAGCAAAAATAAACAATTATTTTTGCAAGAACCATCATACATATGCAAAACAGGTTTTTATATGCTCAAAATCTATATTATTTTGATGTAAAAAAAAATTAATTTTAAGTTTTTTCATCTTTGTTTCGATACACATAAAATTGATGTAGTCAATTGGAAATAGAAAATAGAATCAAATGATACATGATAAAAAAATAAAAAATTGTGTGAAAATCATTTTTTCTAGACAATAAAATTGCCAACATTATAAAATTTTTTAATTTAAACAAGTAGCGTAGCAGGAATAAGCTAAACCGAAGACTATGTTATCAATGTATACCAAAAAAGTACGAATTCAAAAAAATGACATAACAATAATTTCCTTATCTTATGTTGTATTGCATTGGCTTTAAGAAATATAATCATGAATAAGACCATTCGAAAAAGTAATGATATTTTATAGTATTTCTTTGACAAAAATCATATTTTTTGTGCGTGATTTGTGCAACGAAATTTACTGTGATTAATTTTTACATTAAATGGGGTAAATTTATAATAATAAAATTTGGCATCACATAACACATAACATAGAAATATTTCATTCGGCACGCATATAAGTAAATCTATTAAAGGAAATTTTAAATCAAACTAAGATAATAATATATTTAAAATATATATATTTATTCTATAGTTGGCTGAAACTTGTGGCACGTATAAGGAGAGATTGATTTCTTGTAATTGACTGGAGTGCAGGTAAACTATCGAATATCTAAAAATTTTTTTTAAAATACATTTTATATAAATTTTTTAAAAAATGCACAGATATTAATCAATACGTATAACCATGTACATTTTATGGGCTATATAATGAGAAATATTTTTGTTTAAATCATGGCAGAAAGATTGGGTAGGCAAGAACTAGATCGTGTATATATACAAACATAAGGATTGAGAATAAAAACCGAAGCTATTTGACCTTTGAAAGAATTTTATAGCGAAGAATTAATCGGATAAGAAAATATAGCCAAAAGAGCAAATAAACAGCGCGCATGGGAATTACAGCAAGGTGGATCGTGAAAAAAAAACACAATTATATGGATAAAATCGCCTATTAATGAATATATTATTCAATCAATCATATATTTTTACTTTTATATTGAAATAAAAATAGACATTAAAAGACTAGGCATATATAAATTTGATATCTTAAATACTTCTAACATAGGTAAATTGCTTTTTAATTTTATTGATTGTATAATTTCTTAAGAATTTGCTTTTCGTTTATTTATAGTTTTATCGCTGTATAAGCAACCTTACATGTTTTATATTATATAAATTAAAGACCATGCTATTATTTTTTTTGTAAAAGAGCTAAAAACGAATAACTAATTCAAAAGTTACCGATAAAATGTATATATAAACTTAGTAATAAAATCATAAATCATCAATCAAAATAATTTTAAATCCACTCTTATTAAATTAACAAAAATTTGAATTTTTATAAGGTCCGAAATGCTGTTTAAGTATTTTGGCGAAGCTTTCTTATGATAACGTTTTAATCTGTAAATTTAATAATGTATTAATCTAAAAATAAGAATAACAAACCACACAATGTATGTGTAGATTTATATTATTCTGACAATTGTATTTTTATTTGACGAAATATGACTTTAAAATTCTTTTACAGCATGTCAAAATTCGAGATGTGTATTTTTTTTATTTCACTATGACCTTCTGTAGACAAAAAAAGAAAGGAAATGTTTTTTGATATTTGACATTTATAATTAAGAAAGAATAATTATGTCAAATTGAACAATTTGAGAAGTTCAAATGTATAAATATGTTTACGATTAGATGTAAAATATGAAAACAAAAAGTACAATTTATATTTTATTCTTTATTTATATAAATCCATTGGCTTGTGTAATATCAATCAGAATAATTAATAAAAGCGACATATCAAATGACAAGCATGAAAAAACGGAATCCAGAAGCCTTATTTACGCAGAAAATAATCAATTCAGTACTTATGATCATCGAGAAGATATTATGACATTGCACGTTCCAGATTTCACCGTAAACCTTGATAGACATAGGCTTATAAAAAATGAATTATTGTATGCACTCTATACAGTCATTTACTTTAAGAGAGAAACATTGTTTGTCCACACCTTCGATCAAAAAATACTTGGTGAAGATATGAAATATAAAACTGATGCAATAGAATCATTGGTAGATGAAATTTTGAAATGTACATTAAGGTCATTACTTGTAACGGATCGAGAAATACAAGATTTTGATGCTTTATACGATGAAATCAAACTTAAAAATATGAATAATTATAAAAAACTATGTTTTGTGATTAAAAATACTTTTTTGGGTGAAGTGTATTGTTCAGATTTAGACAAAACTACTGATCTTTTTAAAATTACTTTAAATTCCAAACTAGATTTAACTGTGTTTTTGCAAAGTTTATACTCTCCGATGATTATGTTTTTGTTTAATTATGTGCTGACAGATCCTACTTTTATTGAAATTTTAAAAAATAATGCTTCTGATCCTTTTTTAAGAGCAAATTTTAGGCTTGATGATCCATTGAATGTCTTGTTTCATTTTAATGAAGCAGCACGTACAGCAAAAATAGATGGTGTTGTAAATCACATCGATCAGCAAATTCATAGTAAAAATAAAATTGGTGAAAGAATAATACTATATATGGATGCCGATGAAATAGCTGAAAAGTATTTTAATGGTTGTCTAAAAAAAAATCTAAATCCACTTAGATGTGTATATGAAGAACTTAATTCGGAGGATATCAGATCATTGCTTGGGAATTTATATATTGGACCACAAGATCTTTTAAAAATGGGCATAAAAAATGACTTCACTGATTTTTTTTTAAAATATGAAGACGAATGTCAACTGTATGATTCCACTAAAAATCTTTATAAAATCGAAAAAAACCCTATAGTTCCCATGTTAAGCGAATATTTTGATAGGTTAGGAAGTAAAATAAAAGATATAGGGATTGTTTTTTCATTAGAACCAGTCTCTGTTTCGGCTATACTCTCAAGAAGCAAAAGATTCGAGAAATACAGTATAGATATTGTATCTAAAATAGCCACAAGAAATAATTTAGCTAATATAGATAGGGCTAAATTATTGCAACAAATATGTTTTAACGATCTTTTTATTTTGATTTATAAAATTATAGCAAAATCGAAGTTCCGGGGGTTTTAAAATAATAAAGAATATTTATAAAAAAAAATTGATTTACACAAAAATTTATTAAACCCTCAAAACATAAGAAATTTTTCTAATGCATGATTATTTAAGAAAACTGAAATGAATGTTTTATAAAAATACATAATTTCGGAAATTTACAAAAAAAACTGAAAGATTCTAGAAACAGGTTTATTTGCTGCATATTTATGCTCAAATGCATTGTATATGTAAAATAATTGTTATAAAAAGGTAAAAGTAAAACCTTAAAAGTTATTTGATTTTATATTTAGTATATAAAACCTTTACATGATTCTCAAGAAAATATCTAGAAAACAGGTTCTGTACTATACTTTTTCAAGAAAATGAGCGCTTAGAATAACCAATAAATTTTTAAATTGTGGATATACTCTCAGAATATACCTTTTTTTTCAAACATATATTTGGTTTTAATTTTATCAAAAATTTGTAAATTGTGCAAAATTTATATGTTATTTCCAATTTTTTGGTATAAATTTATCATTCTAATCAATAATGACTAGTCAATCTGATTCTCAGACACTATAATTACGTATTATATGGTGTTATCGCTATTACAATCGCATTTTATCTTCTTATAATTACACGATAACGATTTACAAAAGTCCGGGCACACAAAAATCTAAAATTTTAATGGTTTTGACAGAATGAATTTTCTCAAAATTTATTTCTGATTTAGGTTGATTTTTAAGTTCTAAAATTGCGCAAGTGGAAAAATCAAAAACTCAAGTACCTCTTTTTGTAATATTTTTTACTAAAAAGACACGTTACACGCGCGTTTATATGTGAGATTACATATCTGAATCCTTTCCTCTTTTATATTGTATATATATATTAGATACGCAATTTTTAATAAGGACATTGTGTTCATATTTTTAGTAAACCCAAGATGCACCAAAAAACCTTTATAAGTATTATGACACGAATCAAAAAACTCATGTACAACTAAAGTTTTCCATTTGGATTGTAATTATTTTTCGTTAATATTAGTTGAATAAATTTTTCTTTCATCAAAATAGCAAAATATGTATCACATTACATTATTTATATGTCATATTTTCTTGGAAAAATGTATTTCAAAAAAAATAATAATCACAAAAATCGAGAAAGATATCACATTCTAAGATAAAGGTTTTTTTATACTCAAATTTTTCATACACTTTTTTTTAAACAAAGCAGTACTATAAGAAATTAAAAAATACCTTCATTAAAATTCACATAAAATGTGGTAAGACAAGCACTGGAATTTTATACTTTTTAAATATTCTAGAAGTTTTTCAATAAAATAATTTATATCTAATATACAATGCATCCGAAATTTTTAATGCATACAAATGTTTGCCAATATATTACTGTATATTTTTAGACAACCAGTTGTATATTCAATTCTACAAAATTCTATAACATAGTGCTTGGTAACATTAAACATTCAACGAAGCGAATTAAACAAAAGATGAGAACCGAAAATGTAAAAAAACCATAAAGCTTATCAATTCTAAACATACAAGTATTCATATGAAAAATAAAGCATATGATTTTTCAAGAAATACATCGTAATTGCCCAGTATTAGTTTACTTAAATAACTTAAAATTTGTTTTTTTTAAGTGCTCATTCTTATATAGATTAAATAATGTCATTAAACACTTAAATCGATGTGAAGTACTAAAATATACTTTTATTTGATATTTACGTTTATCGACTTTTAAAGAAAATTTATGTGAAAATCATACTTCTCAAGTTTTCCTCATGACGCGTATATAATTCTTGTTTAATTACATAATATCCTGTGTTTTTAAGTCAATTTTATTCCATAAGAACATTATCGAGGTCTTTATATACAAAAAACGACTATTAATCTGTCTTAATTACTCAAGATAAAATGATTCTTATTTTTTTGGATAAATTTATATAAAAAAGAAATTTCTTGTGTTTAAATTTTTTTATAATGTTATGTAGAATATGTCTTTTACTGCTAACAAATTATAAATGGATAATATAATGCTATATTTGCAAGAAGATAGTTTACATGTGCTACAGAAACGAAAAAAACATTGATATAATATTTATCTTAAAAGCATTAAAATAAGGCTGTCTTACGTTTATAATATTCTAAAAAAATTAAACATACTAGAGAAATCCATTTCTTACTTAAATCCAAGCTTGATTGTATATAAAGTGTTGATTATCTTTTTTTATTTATATAATTTTTTTAGCTAAGAAAAACTACATGCCGTCCTCTATTAGAATATTTTGCAAAATTGATGGTATCTAAATTACCATTGAACGTTTTGGAATTTTATACGTCAAATATCCATAACAATAACTTCAAAACAACAACTAGAAACTCGTAGAATCACTAAAATTATATATATTTTCGATTAATATAAATTGATCCCAGATAGCCATGTATAAGAAAAACTTCAATTTCGTACTGATACAGATTTGGCTGTAATTTTATCCACCTCGTCATCCTACATTCTTTTTCAATAGTTCTTGCACATTAAAATTTTATCATAAGTAAATTTCAATCTTATTGTTTTTCCTTAGTTAGAATGTAAAGCTCCTTGAAAAAAAATAATATGATTTACAGGCAAAAAGAATTATTTATGCTATAAAAAGTTGCATGTATTTATTTATAATATTTAAATTTTTTAATTTGTGTTCTAGATTTATAACTTATAACATCAATTTTCAAAAAAACAAACCACACTTGTATTTCATATATCATAAATTTAGTGTTTTCAAAGAAATTTATGTTTAAAAGTAATTTTTTTATCGATTAAATTTTATAATCAGAATGAAATATGTGTGGAATTAAGCCAATAAAATTTCATCTCAAGGCGGTACTTTGAATATGCAAAAATACTACTCTCAAGTTTTTTCAGCAACATAAATGTATCAAACAACAACAATAAAAAGTTGCTATAAGATATGCGATAGAATTTAATGTGCCTAATATAAATGCATAAGAAAATTTATACTTTTATAAGTATTTTTTATTTGTGGGCTAGATTTTTACTTTTTTTCTTCTCCCGCCCAACTTTCTTGATTTCCTGAGCTCACAGCGTATTTTAACTAACAGTTATCTTCTCCTCTAAAATTTTCTTCAATACCTCTATCCAAGACCTATAAATAAAAGTGCTTTTCAAAATTCCAAGGTTTGAATATATGCCTCGTTCTGATTCGTGTCATCTAGTTCCTTCATACCTTGATTATACAATATATTCTATTGTAACTTTAAAATTTACTATAAATTAGCGGATTTATCATCAGAATTACAAAGGCTACAAATTGGTTTTATGGCTAAATTAAAGGATAGATAACAATTATACAATATACTTTACTGTTAAAAGCATATTTAGCTATATTTTCTTCGTTTAAAGGATAAAATTTAATTCAATAATTATTAAATTGCTTTATTGGTATCCAAATATAGCGCTTCCGCATAAGATTTAATGTCATAATTTTGTTACTTTGTCATTATTCGCCTAAAAAATACATTTTAAAGGTTAGATCTATGTAAAATATGATGTTAATATCATCGTTTTTTTTTGTATTTAAAGATTTTTTTACATCTTACTCATAAATTATAAATAAACAGTATTCTTTATTACTTATAAGACCTTTTTAATTTAAAGCTTTGGTGTTTTGATGATTAAATGATTTTATAATAAATATGTAGTGCAGTAAACTAAATTAATACATCAAATTTTTTGTTATATAGGGTTTTACAAAAATTCTGAATGCTTATAAATGTAGTAATACAGGCTTATTGAGTATAAAGATAAAACAATTATAATTTGAGTAAATAATTTATATCAGGCTGTATCTGAAGATTTATATATATATCTTGTAAATGACTATAAGAACTAGGTATATACAATAAAATTCATTGCACGAATTAATTCATATGGATCTGATAATTCATTTATATATTATTAGACACTATATTTTTTTCATCTAACGTTTAAATAAAATTTAACACATAGCAGAAAAAGATATTTCCATATAGAGAAGATATAATTATATGCTGATCTGTAAAGCTTGTGTTGTAATTTCTTTAAATTTACACATCAAAAACTTCTACTAATTAACATATATAACAGAAAATACAACTTTACTGTTAGATATTGCATCATATCGTGTTCTAAATTAAAAATAAAATGCTATAGTTCCTAAATAAATCTGTTTTATCTCCATTTAATATATAAAATTCCAATGCAATAAATTTCATATCACTGTATATCGTAAAAGAAAAAATTTATTGATTAGTAAACGCACCTTTTATAAAATATACTAAAGCATGGATGTTTATTTAAAATTTTAAAATTTAAAGTTTAATAATAAGAATATTCTAGGTTTAAGCTTATAATTAGAAAGACCTTATTTAAAAACGAATTCTTGTTTTCTTTTTTCTACCATTAAAGTTTCTAACGCCATCTCTAGTTGCAATTTTTGAACTATACAATAGGTTGATTGTTGTAAATCCACGTTAGTAAATATTTTAGAATCACCGTATACAATAATTAAATCATATGATTCATCCCCATCGGATTTTCTTGCGTCTGTTTTGCATTCATTATCATATAGAGACATTTTGCTTTCAAAAGGATTTAATTTAGATGAGACAGCGTCAATTTTCATACAATATTTTTTAAAACACTCAAAATCAACAAAAATTGAAAGTAGAGAAGTCTGAATAATGTCTGTGATCTCTTTTATTTTTCTATTTAGCCATGGCATGCCTAAGAAAATACCTTTGATATTTAAATATTTCGCCTCTTTATCATTGAATATCTCTTGTAAATATACTTTTCTATTGCAAATAAAGATGATGTTTATATCTATATTTTTTTTCTTAATAAAAGATTTAAAATCGTTTATTTTTGTTTTGTACTTTCTTATCTTTCTTTTACATTTTTGTTCACAGTCCTCTATTCTCTCACTTATTAGTTCACTATAATTATTGTGGATATGTTTTTTAACTTCACGTTCACTTAGATTACAAAATAAAATATCTAATAATAAATTCGTGTTTATTTCGAAAATTATATTTATCGATTCTGTGGTACCCAGGTTTATCAACTCCTGTACTTCTGATAGATATTCTACATAATTTAAAAATGAAAAACCTGTTCTTATAGGATAAAATCCATTTATAACAACAGCCCTTGCATCATTTTTTATTAAATTTACATTTTTTTTATAATTAAATTCCTGTAAAGCCCTGCTGATAATCGATTTAAATTCATTCGAACTATCACCCAGATATGAAATCCACCGTAAAATGTTAGAGGTCCAATAATGCATATATTTACACTCATTACTTTCTAATTGAAGTATAAATTTACGTATGATGTCATTTTTTTGAAAAATAATATTTTCCCATGGAAATTTATACATGGAATAAATGTAGCCCTCTGTTCTATTGATCATTATAAAGACGGTTCTTCTTATAAATCTACTTATAAGCATATTTTCTTTACCTTCACCTAGAATAACACATAAACATCTTTTCAATTGTGCAAGAAACAACTTATCTATAAAAGGCTTACAGATTATAGAACTTTCATTTGATTCTAATATATGACAAATATTTTTAATATCTTTGGAAATGAATCCATTCAAGTGCTTAAAAGCTGAAATTTTATAGTTCGTATCTAAAAATGCATAAATATCATGTTGTTTAATCTTCCTATTTTTATCAATAAATAAAAATGTACGTTTGTCTTTAGGATAAGGTTCGTTTGCGCTAAAAACGCATTCTAAAATTACCAGAATTGTTCGATATTTCATGTTCTACTAATCAATATGGGTATTAAGTATTAAAAGGCATGATTGATATCTAAAATATTTTGTGATCTAAATTGGATCTTGTAATTTATATGATTTATCATTAGGTCATATAAATAATAAATCTCTTTAAGATAGCTAGACCCTCTAAGTGAAGGTTTAAGCACATGAACTTCTTGATTAAGCAAAAATGTGATACAATATTTTTTTCGAAAGAAGCGATTAAAAATTTATTCAACTCGATCTTGTAAATAAATAAACGACATTTTGCGTGTATTTTATGTAATCGATTGGTTAAGATATAGAATACCCGCAAAACTTGTATTTTAACAAATTAAACTTCAATAACACATCAAATCATAACAGAAAATAAAATAAATTAAAACATAAACATAAAAATAAATATTCCTCTAACTAGATTCATATACTGTAATTAATACGAATATGACATTTGACAGAATGATAGAATTATGATCAATAAAAACACATGATCTCCTCTGATAATCACCACAAATTATGATTATTATGATAAATATATATAGGCTTATTCTCACGAGGGAGCAATGCTAAATTAAAATTTTAATATAAATTCATCTTTGTAAATTACTCATTATATCTATGTCAAATTTATAATATTTTACTAGCAATAAATTATTTATTTGCGATCGATTCAATAAAAAAATAGCAAAATATTTAATATAAATTTGTTTAAAATACAATATTTCCCCTTTTTGGCAATAGATTCCATTTGTAATCTAGTTTATTCTCGAATATTTTTTGATAAAAGTTATTGAAAAGATAAAGAATTGATAATTTGAGATTAAAAACTTATTATTTTTTTAGTCTAAAAAGAGATATTGATAAGACATTTTAAAAGATATCAAGCATTCAGAGGATTGGCATATAAAAAAATGTTAAGAAGCAAAAAATAATAGAGATTAAAAACTATGATAATATCACGAATGACGAAATAAGAAATATATGCAGAAGAAAATTATCCAATGTTTGTATGTTATAGATGAAGGAAATGAGAAATGTTTCATATGCGCTGTTTCTATATGTAATAAATTATGCTTCAAGCTTCTGTATTTTTTGAGGAATTGATTTGGCCATAGTTTTTATAATCTTTTATTGGTTCTTTAGAAGAAAGCAAAATCGTCCTTGCTTAAAAATATCATATTTTCAATACTTAAAATTGTAAATAGGATTTTTAATAGATATATTCATATTTATAATAACATGATGATTTAATAGCCTATTTTGTAAGGACATTAACAGCTGTCGATGAACAAAGATTTTAATATAAGTAATTGATGTCAAAAATAAATAAATTAATGGCTCGATTATGATAATAAATTTTTATGCACTGTTAAACATAAATTGGTAAAATTATAGAATTTAATAAACACGCTTAGAAAATCAAACATATTTTCTTTAAACATTTATTTACATATTTTTTACACATATATAACAAACGAGACACTTAAGCTCATATCATTTAACTGAAAAAGCTGATTTTTCGACGATGAATCATATTAAAGTGTTGAGTATACATTATGGAGCTGTTAGATATTTCTAATGGGCTTTCTATACCCTAGTATATATTTATATCAGAAAGAAGAAACGTAAACCAAGAATAAACAAAAAACCTTTTAGATATATCAAAAAATTGAAAACTATAGAATCAATTATATAAAAAAACAAAAAATATAAACACTTTTTTTATATCTAACAAATGGTGAAATTATGCTGTGGATGCAGATTGCATTTTTGCAGAAAATAAAAGAAAAAAATATAAAAGAAATGAAAATTTTAAGAAAGAGAATAGTTTATTTGTCTCTTTTATTTTAAAATGTTACTTAATGAAGAATTTTATGCAAAAGTTCGAAATTCTTCTCTTTTTTGTCAGATTTTATCTTCAAAGTCATAGCTACTAGACTCATAATATTTGATTGTATCCATGAAGATGTTTTTTTTTAATTTATGTACAATCATAACATTTTAGATTGTAAATTTGGACAATCCTTCTTATTTTATTGGTTAAAAAAATTGTTTTAATATTTTCATTTCTATGTATTTTTACTTTGTATACTTAGTTGAATAAATAATGGTTTATATGAAATTACCCACAAAAAAAACTGACGGTCAGACATATAATAATTATCTTTGATGCCTTATTTCGTGAATTACATAATTGAGATCTATAATACTAGTTACAAGTTATTTTTTTACAATCTTACGAATCAATTAAATTTCTCTATTTATTCTTCCTTCTTTGTCGTTTTTATAATGCTGACAAATTTTGATTTTTTTGTGGGCTCATGTGATCTGAAGCCTTTTAAAGTTGTATAAATAAAATTTAAGAATGTTTTTAGAATGAGTCTAGGTGATTTTCTCATCATCTTTAAGTTATTCCTGTATAAATCTTCTTCTCTTTAGAATTTTTAGTTTGAGTATTCATTCTCAATCCTATTATTTATACGTATGCTTCCTCTTCAGTTGACATTCCCAACTCTTTTTTATATGAATTATATTATTATTTCGCAACCCCCCCCCCATCATAACTACGAAGTATGGTAAATTTTAAGTTATCCATCCGGATAAAATAATATTTTTTAAATTCTATTATTTTTACATGATTTATTCTAATATAAAAATGCATTCTTTTAATTTACAAAGCCTTGTTGATCCTAAAATAATTAATTAATTTTGATGAATGAATGCTGCACATTAATTTTTATGTTTGAATCGTAATAAACAGTTTTTTAAATTCTAATATATGCCCAAGCAAATAATATTTCTATATATTAATATATTTTCTCGTAAATATGGATATTGATATAATTCAAATATCATATAGCGTTCGCTTATTATTCTGAATTTAGACCGCCATCTATGACAATATTATTTAGACTTCTCAGTTTAGCAAATAAAAAGATGTAATTTAATTACTTCGTACTCTTATAAATATTTTAGGGCAATTTTTACACTAAAGAGATATATTTATTTTATAAAATCGTAAATTTTTATTGAAATAAAGCCTTGCATATTGTTGTTAACTACTTAGAATAGCGGTTTATAAAAGATAAAATTAAATAATTTTTTTACGTTATTAGCACTGTCCTGGATTTTTGTGATCTTACATATGCAGAGCTATCTTTTTTGTATGTTAATATATGATGATTTCTGTTTATTAAATGATCTAAAAAAGCTTGGTGTAGCTTATAACGATGTATTATTTTTAATTCTTTTTTATTACATATGTTACAAGCGAAGATCGCAAATTTTAAGCTGTTTCTGATTATTTTAAAGTGCCTCTTTATGTTATTAAACAGACTAAAAGATTTCGTTTGTAAAAGTAAATTAACGATGTGATTTTATAAATTTATTTTTGAGTTTAAACTGTTTCTTTATATATTACTGCTGCATTTCAGTGACACGAATGTAGATATCCCCTTATTACTATACATATAATGCTAATTACAGGATAAAATTATATATTATATAGATAGAAGCAACTTGATTTATGCTTTAAAGGATACAAATGTGTATTTTTACTTTAAACATGCACAAAAGTAAATTATGATTGATTTATGTATCGAAAATTTTATTTTGTTAACAATATTTTATGCATGGAATTATTTTATTATATTTTTGCTTTAAATTGCAAGTATAAATAAATTTTTAGGAAATATTTATCATGATCAATGAACAAGCTTATTAACGATTAAAATCACATTATTTTAAAAATTTGTTTGCCGATGACACCGTAATTTTTTACGAAAAAAATCCTATTAAGATTGGTTGCATGTTTTACATATACATTTGTATAAAAATGATTTTAATATGTTGAGCTGTCGCTTTTTTTTGATGAAAAAGATAAGAATTCAAAAAAGTCTTTAAATATTGGCAAAAGGACAAAAAATTTATATAAGGTATCTTTTGTATTTGTCCTGAAGTTCGAAATATAGGTTTTTAATTGTTTATAATATTTTTAATATAAAATAAAAAATAATAAACAATTGAATTATTAAGGGGTATACCATAAAGGATTAACTTAGGAATATTTCACTTAAAAAATAAATTATTATAGGGAAATAAGCTTTTACGTGTTTAAAAGAAACATCACAACCATTAAAGTCATCACATGACGTGTTGCAGTTCATAAAACACAGAAAGAAAACTTGATAAACCTGTCACGATTAAATAATGTTCGTTTTTAAACATATATATCGAAGATTATTGTAGAAATATATATAGCGCAAGAATTTATAAAATCAATTTAACTAAATCACCAAAAATCAAAATCTTTCTGCAAAGAAAACTCGCTGATTGAAATTTTATATTCCTCTAAATGTTTTATAAGCGAAAATTTAAGCCAGAATAAATAGCAAAAATAGAATTGATTCTGAATCGAAACATTTTATGTGGTGGAACTTTTTAAGAGCATTATATAGTTGCACTAAAGACACGTAACACCCGGCAACTAGATTGTCAAAATGTTTGATTAAGAACACACGCATAAAAATATAAAATTATCAAATAGATACTCATTTAGCCGCGTGATTTTCATCTGCTAAAAAACTATAGAAATAGGAAACACATCGTTCAGAATTACACAAAACATACAAACAGAAATAAAAATATATTACAAAAATAGCATTAAATTGACCTATCGCATGTCATATAAATTGCAATCCCAACATAAAAACTAAAAATCCATTAATATATACTTATTTATCAAAATTTTCTATAAATGACCTGCGTTTAAAATATGAAACTATGTTGATATGCTCTGGCAGCAAATAAACACTCACAAATTCAAAGATTGGAACAAAGATCTATAAATACTTATGAAATATAAAAACTTGGAGCAGTATATATAAATTGTCGGTTAGTTTTTTTAAGTATCTAAACAAGCTGAAATATATGCTCAAACATTTTATGAATTAAAAAACTCTGATTTATGGATATAGTGTCGTAACGATACATTTTACAACTTTTTAAAGATCTTTAAAATAATTAAAGCGTTAAAAAATATATTTTATACGCCAATATTTTTATCGCTCCAA
This sequence comes from Rhyacophila brunnea, assembly GCF_057557595.1. Taxonomy (NCBI): domain Eukaryota; kingdom Metazoa; phylum Arthropoda; class Insecta; order Trichoptera; family Rhyacophilidae; genus Rhyacophila; species Rhyacophila brunnea. The sequence goes on from NW_028233235.1 coordinate 1,034,915, forward strand.
AATGGAAAGAATAAAAGATAATTTACAAATTTTTATTGTAGTTTTCTGTCAAAAACGCAATAGTTTTATTTTATTTCTATGCAATACCAATATGAAAAATTTGTGTATATCATAATTTTATTTAAGAAAAAGTAACTTTACACTAAATAGCATATAGAAAAATCACAAGATAATTCATTTCAATATGTTCTCCTTTTGGCTACTACATTATTGCAAAAACGACTATAGCATATTTATGGTGTTTTTGGTGATTTTAAATGATGAATTATAATTATAGTTAGCTGTTTAACACATTATAAGCTTTTTTGATTTTTTCCTACATTTTTTATCAACAAAAAGCTTGTATAAAAATATATTTAATTACCTATTTGAAACTTGCTTTTATAATGTCAAAGAAGATTCAAAACTAAAATAAAAAAAAAATGATTTTTAGTCAATATATTACATCACTACTTCATGTATATTTTTATCAAAACCAATATAAATTGGATTTTATTTTTTTAATGTGATAAATTTATAAGATAAAATACATCAAATTCTTCTAAGAACTATCTGGATGCTTATTTATTGTATCTGAATATAGGTCAACCTTGATTTAACAATAATATAGCATATTACATTTTTGCGAATATTTATTTAAACATAGCACAATTTGAAAAATTTAGAAATATACTAAGATCCCATCTTTTTTTAGCTGCAAAATCAGGTTATAACCGCACAGCTTTATTAAATTTATATATTTAGTATCATACATGTGTATTGCTATTATATTTGATCCTATATATCGAAAGCTTAGATATGAGCCATTTATTGTTCTGGTCATAAATAATACGAGATCGATGCATAAACTAGAAAATGATCGTTTGAATGCATTTTTATAACGCAATTTATCGCAATTCTTTATAAATCGTACATTTTTTTGATACTTAATATTTAGGAATATCCTTGGTTATAACGTTATAAAAAAACACCCTCTATGGCATTTGTGCTGAAAATATGATAGTTATATGACGAAAACTAATTTTTTGGGTAATATTTTTTAGACTTTTTGCTATTGGAATTATTATATTTGGTGCCTCGGAATCAAATCAAAAAATGTTATTTAATAGTTTTATTTCAGTATAAGCATGTTTTTTGTGTGTGAAACTTTTAAAAGCCTTAAACTAAATGCCGACTTGCATATTTATTTTCATATTGTAAATAAAAAAGGTATAAATTATTTTTAAAAAATACATCAAACCTCTTATATTATAATTTGTTTATAAAAATGGCTTGAAAATATTTAACGAGTTGTGCGTTTTATTTTATTATATAATATTTCGTAAAGAAACAAAATACTGCAAAATAGCATGTGAAAATAACATTGAATTATTTAATAAGTCAAATAATATATATTTTTTGCTTTTGTTTTTACGAACAAAATTTTCTATTGTCTGTGTGCATAGTGAATTTACACTTTAGGCTCTTTTTCATTTCAAAATCCTATTAAATCTTCATATATTGCGAGATCTTTTGCAATAATAAAGCTGTTGTAAGTCCTTGGTCTAGTTCATAGATTCTTTTACCTTTTTTGATACTTTATCAACACCTCCTCCGAAGAAAATAAAATTGATTATTTTTGTTAGCTATTATTTGCATATAAGTTACCGCTCACATGCCTGCATATTTTACTTCAGAAATAATTTGTTTACAGGTTTGTATATTTTTATCTTAAGAAATAAAAATTGATCAGTGTGATGCAGTTTTTTTTTAAATAATACACAAAAATTCTGATCTGTCAAATGGAATTTATAATCTTTTTTCTTGCTTACATCAAATTCTTCTTTCGTAATTTCCTTGTGCATTTATATGTTTAGAGTATCTTCAGATCTCCTTTATATTTTTAGAAATTTATTTCTTACTCATATTAAATTTTGCCACCTCACTATCAGATCGTGTCATCTTTTATATACATGAAAAAGCTTTTTTTCATTGGCTCGCCAAGTTGGTAGACGGATTTAAAAGTGTCGTTTTATTGTGGGCACCTCGATCTTACATAAAAAAAGATGTTTCTATCCAAATTAAACAAAACCTAGCTATTTTGTCTGTCTGATGTACCACATTGCAGCAATTTATATCTTATATGTCTAAAAGCGTTTAATTCTATAGAAGTATGGTTGTTTTGACGTATGAAAGAGATTTAATTTTACGCATATAAACTCCTTTTTGGTTGTATTCGAGCTCTGAAAAATCTGCTTATCTTATGTAAACTTATCTAAGATCGATTTATTAGTTCTAGGTGAATCACATATTCCTTTAAAATTTAGCATATATTATTTAAGTTCTTCGTTTGCTTTCTCGGTTCTGTTAATTTCGTAGCGGAATAAATAGTTTTTAATTATAAATTCTATATCTTCTAGTCCGGTTCCTAATTTTTTTGTATTCTAATATAATATGATTATAGTTTGTGGAATTTTCTTTTTTTATTTAATTTCCCCATATTCCATTTTATAGCTATATTGAACTTCCGGTTCTGAATTATACTAGCCAACATGGTATTTTATGTGAAATAATGAATATAAATTTATTTCTTTCATACTGTTTTGAATAATATATTTTAACGCAATGATATTTGTTTACATTTTTATCATTCTTCGGGCTTGTCTCCACTTTCCTGATTTAAATAATATCCTTTGGTATTACTGTACATTCTTTTCATTTTCGAAATTGAAAATTATATGATTAATAATTAATTTATATAACATTTTAGTCATTCCGATGCAAATAAAGAATCGAGTTGCAATTTGAAATTGTTTTTAGGTTATGTTGTCTTTCGGCAAAAATTTTATATCTTAGTGTAAAGTGCTATTCGGTATAGATTCCTTAATGTTCAGTTTAACGAGATATTTGGACTTTTTCGTTTAACTTACTTCTTATCAGCCCCATCATAATATAAACAGTGCTTATGATAACTGTCACCTGGATTAATTCGATTATATTTATTTCTTAAAATTTCAGTTTTCTTTTATACTGAGATATATTGATTTTTTTATTTAGATTCAATGCAATAATTTATTGTTGTATTTTTGATTTTTAAGCAGTTTAAAAGACTAACGATCAATTATATCAATTGCTTTTTGTAAAATTGGTAAAAGAGATTCTTCTTTGTACAGATTTGATTGATACGTTTATCATTGGGTTTTTTCACGCTTTTTTTTTGTTCTTTTTAAGTTCGGTTTCCGATTGTTTATTCTAGGGTTTGAGGTCTTTTTGTAATATAATTGTAGCATTTTATATTTTAAACTCGAATCAGTTTTAAATGCATGTTATAGATAAATATTTATATCCATTTATCACAATTTTTGCGAATAAGGTATTTAATTTTATAGTAGAACAATTTTTAAACCTTATTGTTTTTCTGAAATATGACTGTCTCATGTATATTAGAGCAATCTTGTGATTTTTTTATATATAATTGCAGACTACAGCATCATAGTTTTATGGAATGTCGTAATTATACCACATCTTTAACCAGAAATTTATAATATTTGAATGATGTAATAATGCCCAGATATTTTAATTTATTAAAAATATATTTTCTTAGAAAATTTATGACAGATAAGTGTTAAGAATTCGCATACAGGTAAGACTATATGACTGTAATTTTACTCAATTTATAAATGTATTGAATTGCGAAAAATTCTTTGCCATAAGTGACATTATAGAAAATTTACATATTTGTCATTTACAAAATCAATGAAAATTCATCGAAATATTTTTGATGTTAAAATTGTTTATTTTTGCAATTCTAACTTCATTTTTCGATGATTGTAATAATATTTTAAATGTCATTTGCTCAATAAATATATAAATTTAATTGGTTTTATGAAATAATACGTACCAGAACAAACTAGATGTCACGAACCAGGTTGAGGCATATATTCAAACCTTGGGGATGAGAGAAACCCTTGAATTTATAGGTCTCACATGAAAGAGGGCATTTAAGAAGTCTTTGAAGAGGAGAAGATAGCCGAAAGTATAAATACACTGTGCGTACAGAGAATCAAGCAAGCTGTCCCTGAGAACAAAAACTAAAATTACGACTAAAAATATGGCCCATAAATACAAAATAATATAATAATATATATTTTAGATTGATAAAATCGACTTTCTATTGTACTGCTTCATATGTATCTGTTTTCTGCGTAAAATTAGATTAGATCAATAATTTTTTCTAGTGTTCTTTAAAAATTAAATTAAAAGGACACCTTTAATGCTTCTTTCGATCCTTTAGTATTAATAGGCATAACTTGAAATATAAATTTACATTCACAAGGTCTAATTTATTAGTGCCCAGACCTTATATAATTATTTGTTATGTATAATTCTTTTTTCGGTGAGAGGATAAAATGCCCACATTTTAACAAAGCCTTGAAAACAATTGATCACTTTGCAACAAGATGCAAAAAATGTTAGGGCATGATTACACGCGAAGACATAATGAGTCGTAAGATTTCTTCATTTCCTCCTATCAAGACGATACAACTTCAAGAAAACCAAAAATATCAGAACTCACTCAGTAAAAGAGATCTACGAAAACGAAAATGCAAAAATAAAAGTTGATACCCGAATAAAAACGGATTTTTTAATCAAACAAAATAGACCTAATATTTTTCTATACGATAAAAAAGAAAATATGATTACGCTGATCGAAATAGGTATAACGAGCCTTGATAACTTGACTGAAGTTGAAAAAGAAAAATATAGGAAGTATGACATCTTGGCATATGATCTTGGTTTAATTTACAAATGTAAAACAAGAATATTACCATATGTGATGACTTGGGATGGGGTGATCACAAAATATCATAAAAAAAAATGTTAAGGAGTATAAAATACCGGACGAAGTAGAAGCATACATGCATGCTCTCACACTCCGCAAGACACTTGAACTCATCTCATTTGAAAGAAGAAGAGCAGTTGATGAAGATAGATCAGAGGAAGGTGTCAAAAGATGCATCAAAGAGTTGTGCAATATTCCCAACACGCGGAACACGTCTAAATAGATAAAATCGATAAAAAGAAAATCAATCCATAAATAAATAAAATAATGTACATAATTCTAATTTTTATAGTCTATATCAGAGCTGATGTAATTTGAGATCTGTATGTTTTTTATTTGATTTGTGGCTAAAGTAGAATTTGCAACTTTCAGTGGATATTCAGTTTTTATTTTTGAATTAAATTTTTGAATGCTATTTTTTTAACAAGAATTTTCTTTATTACACGGGACTGGTCTATTTAATAGTAGCGTCACGATTTGCTTTTATGCATACCTTGGAGAATTTCACTATTTTGAAACATGATTATTTGATATCTTTAATTTGATTCATTACACCACTTTTTTTGTCCCATAATAGAGCAGTGGCTAAAAAATATTTTTTGTTGTAATTTTTTTTGTAAATTCCTTAATCTTTTGTAGATTTGTGCTTATAATTTTCAACCAGCTATTTTTTCATTTTACGAATATCATATTTCTTATCATGAATTTATACTATAAAATCATTTTATAAAGTTTCCAATTATCGAATATTGTGATGTTACATTTCTAAAATTTAAAGGACAAATAAATTAAGCATTAAAATTTTTTTCTTTTAATATATTTAATGTTTAATAGAAAATTTTCAATGTTTTTATAGCTCTTTTTTTTTTATTTTTTGAAAGTATTTTTTAAAATTCAAGGTAAAAATTTTATTTCCAATGATATACTATACTTGTATAATTTATAAACAGAAATTGTGCATTCAATTTTACTTCATATAGATCTTTTATTTTGTGAATCAATCACAATCTACCGGGAATTTATTTGAAAACTTATAGGCACTTAATTCACCTTTAAATTCTTTTAAAAATATTTTATTTGTAGTAATTTTAAATTATAGCCTTACAGTGAATTGTGTATAAATCAAGAAAAATACGTAATTTAAGATACCTTTGTATTTCTATATTACCAAATCGCATTTTTTAGTGTATACGCCTTTCTTATTGAGCCATACTGAATTTTATAGACTTTATCTATTTCTCTAGATTTTAGTTCTAAATTGTTTCGGCTCTTTATATCTAAAGATTAGAAAACCTTTTGATATGCGAATTCTATATTTATTTAATTTAGATTAATATTATAAGATTGTATTTTATAACAAAAAAAACGCATATAAAAACATTTAAAAAAAATAATTTCTTGGACCTATTCTAATTCTGCATTATTATACTATTGTTATGAATCCACTAATCAAAAACAAAACTGCCTTTTAAAAATAAATAATTTACAAAAGATCTGAATGTTATCTAGTAGATTTTTCTTATTATGAAGAAATATATAATAAGGCTTATAGCATCAGAAATATATATGCAAAATTTAGCAAGGTTACTAATAAATCCGAAAAGATATATAAAAATGCTCTTTTCAAAAAATATTTAAGACTATATATTTCAGAAATAAATTCATGATTCTCAATTGAACCAAATGTTGTTTAATATGAGCTATTTGAAATTCAAAATCTTATCACAAAAATATGGTTTTAATATTATATTTCCTAATCATTCAATATTCATATTTTATAAACATAATGTAAGTACTGTTTAGTTATCAGTTGCTTTATATAAAAATCGTTATTATAATTTAAATATTATATATGAAATTTGGCTTGTCTAAATATCACATATAAAAATATAATTTTATAAATTTTATAATTATACGGGGATTTTTAGATAGTTAAAAGCATATTATTTTTTAATGTAATTGAATAGCCTTACACTATGGCCAATTATGTTGTTGCATGTGTCTTTTACAATGACAAAAAATTAATTTGGTCATTTTTATAATTGACAGTTTAGCTCACGGCTAAAAATTGTGAATATTAAAAAAATATATAGTGCTTCTTTCTATCGTTTATGTTTTCAATAAAGAAATAGAAGAATAAAATATATAATGAATCGTAATATCAATTTCTTATAAATCTGCTTAGAAATGCTAAGATATTTTTGTATGATAGAACATCATTTTTTTATAATGATGAGCATTGATGGGCAATCGGAGCCATATATTTCAAGGCAAGCTCGGAGTTCTTTATTTAGTTACATTCGAAAAATGATATCGAATAATGATTTGTTATATGATTTTTTAGCTATTAATTACTCCAACTTATTTATATTTAAAACCTAGAAAAGCCCTCCTTTGTGTGATACCGGGTAATAAAATACTACTTAATATATTTTATGTCTGACTTTTAATGGATATCCGGCAAAAAATTTACGTAAGATGATTGTAAAATAAATAAATAAATACATTACACATACTTAGATCCATAAAAATTTTACTAGAAAATAAATTTTTTATACCAATGTACACCACATCTCTCACAAAAATTTGCTAATTATAAACTCAGTGTGTTTTTAATTTACAATGGGACATAATCTTATAGCCGCAAAATACCCAAAGGAGATAAATTCTGACCAAAAAAAATTACATCTCAATATTGTTTATATACTGACTTAATTTCTTTCTATTATTATATTATGTGAAAAAACCACAAAATTATACCCAAGAATAAGAAATGTAACCTGATATCGATTTTTCATGCTAATTTCGTCATTAGTTACCAAAATCATTCATTCAGATTAACATGAATATTTTGATATTTATTTAAGTAATGAAAACATCGAGAATAAGAAAACATATAAAAATAATGTTTTTATTTTTGTTTTATAAATATTATGTATATTTTAAGATACTTTAAATGCGCTTTATAACACATGTCTGCATAAATATCCCTTTAAAACCATATGCATCGCTTTTCCAGTACTTTTTAAATGAAAAAAATATATGATAGCTTACTATCTATATAATTTAAGAAATTTATTTTGCCTATCGCATGCAATATATTGGTAATTTCTGCATGATAGCCTTGCTGTCTAAACAGAAGAGTATTTAAATAGAAATAACATATTTTTTTACTATAAACTGTAATCTAATAGATTGACTACTTATTCATTTTAGAACTATAAAGCAGTTTATAAGAAATATATGTTTACCTGTGCATATAACAAAGAGATTTCGGGCCTCAATGAAAATACAAATCACAAAAAAAATCAACTTGAAAAAAACTGATGTGCAAAGTGAATTCTGATATTTTAGCAGAGAATATTCTTAGCATCTATTTCGATGGTAAATGCTAACCTTTGTTTAATGAACGAAACTATATCTCTAGGATAAGCGCCTTTGTTTATAAGATGACTAAGCAAATAATTAACATATTTATGTTGAAGAATAGGGTTTATTTTTATATATTATAAGAAACTGATTTTACTGCAATCCTGGCATTTGAATATTGCAGAATTCTTAAATTTAATATTAGTATTTAGAAAATATTTTAATTTAGATAATGTAAATTATTATGAATTTTAGAATAGATTTTTTACAAAGATAAATGGTAGTATACATGCTGAATAATTTTATATTGAAATAGCAACAAAAATCTTATTAAAAATTTACAGTCTTATTTCGTGGATCAAGTTTTTCTATTTTTAGATACTTGAAAACCTAAATTTTTTTACCTTATACTTTTATACCTATGAAAATTTTTAGATCATTTTATAATGTATTCTAAACATCGAAATTTTCGTGTTAAAGCATTATAAAAACACATAATATTCAAATGGTAATATTTTAAAGTTAAGTGTTTATTTTAGAGTACTGATTTCTTATTTATTATAAAAACCCATATGTGTCTTTTGTATATTATGATGTATATAGATCTTGACCAATGGTTTCTGTTTCGCGCTGAAAATTATTTATTATACTCGTTTCTGTTGTCATTTTGCACCTGTTTTAGATTGTTATGATCATTTTGATACTAAAACCTTGATGTTTTAAATATGAATAACGTCATTAAAATGGATTTTACGTACATAGAAATATCAAAATTTGCATCTATCAATAAAATAAATTTGAACGCATGTTGATTAAATTTTCTAATGCTTTAACGAGATATTATTTGTTTTCTATAAAGCTGTATGAACATATTTTTTTCGCTTTCCGTCACTATGTGAATAAATATATGACATTTTTTGCATATTCTATGCATACTACCACAAAATTATATATTTTTATGCCTTATTTTGAAAATTGAAATTATGAATAATCATACTGGTTTGTATTCTTACAATATTATATAGGAATAAAATATAAAGAAGCTTAAATAGTAATTCCCTATTTTCAAAATAATTTAAAAAGCAAAGAAATCTGCAAATCTTTCACGCGTTTAAACAAATAATTATACAAAACGATAAGTTATTGATATTACTGGCTTTATGTTTCTTTAATACTGCTCTTTAAATTTTTTATGGCCCCAAAAGAATACCTTAAAGATTGTGAATTAGCGGTTAAATAGGTATATTACTGTATTCGATTTTTTAAATATTGTAAAAAGTAATTGGTATAGAAGTTATTGTGTTCATTAAATTTTTTATTTTTGCGTAAAAATGTTTTTCTTGCGTTTTACATATTTCTGATAGTTTTTGATGCATTAAAAATAGTTATAAATTTGCTGCCATTTACGTCTTAGATGATCTTATTGTTATCTTTTTTTATATGTATTTTGATTTAATATAATTTTCTGCTTCACGGTCAGCAGCTATAAATTTTCTAGTTTATTATACTAAATTTATTGTTATTTGAATATGTTTGTTTGCTTATGTCTTAAAATATAGAATTTCTGTGCTAAAGTGCCTTCGAAACAGAAATATAGATACAAAAAGTATTCTGAACATATTTATCAAATTATAATGAGAAATCACTTAGTCTAAAAAAAATAAATAATTTTTCAGATGAATTTAGTGTAATTTTAGATACCTAAGTAGTTCGAAAATTCTATCTTTCATAAGCTACGCTCTTAAATTTTAATTTTTATTATGAAACAAACTGACTGATCATAGATTTAAAAATACATATGTTCATTTCTTTGTAATTCTTGTTTTTTTGTTCATACCTTAAGATATTTTAAAAGTTGTTTTATTATGTAAAAAAAATTATGTTTCATCTACTGCATTATTTATTGGAATTTTAGCGTCAATTTTTGCATTATCATATGTAAATTAATCTCATTATAATATTTATAATCTTTTCAAAATATGTATAATAATAATTATATGTAAAAACAAATAATATTTATTAATTTAGCATCTTAAATATTAAAATGTTTCATTAATAATTTTCAAATGTTTATAATTTACTTTTTAAGTTCAACAGTGTTACCTGAAACTTGGAATAATATAATTACAAGGATCACATTTACATCTTCTTTCTTTTTTGTCATTGTGATCCCTCTTATAACAATCTCTGTATCAGTTTATTGTTTTGAAAATTTTTATGCCGCTTTTTTTGGGTGGTGTCTGATATTTAATATCAATATTTTATGTTTCTTTTTTTCAATTTTATCTATTAAAGTGTATTCAGTTCATTTGGAATTATCATAACTTCCTATTAAATCTTTTGACAACTTTCAATAATCTATATTAATCACCTGCTCTTTTTCTCTCAAATGTGATGAGTTTAAGTTTTCTTGCGAAGTGTGTTTGATTAAAAGTCTGCTTCTAATTCGTTCGGATTTTTCACAACAAACATTTTTGGATGTAAATATATAGACACCTAAAATTTTTTATCATCTTCCTATGGACTGTTATATTTTTTGCTTTCTAAATAACATATAATTCTAAAATACATAAAAAACGCTATGACTTTTCTAAGCAAAATCTATAAAGTTGGTGAAAAAATTTATAATTATTACATATTTTTTGAAATTTATTATATATTTTATCTGAATAAAAAGGGTTTCGATTTCAAGATCGAAAAAATTATTGCTGGTACCCACATATATATATATATTATATTAATTTTGAATGTGTGTATTCATATACTTTTTTTTTATATGTGAAAAACCCAGTCTAAAAATTTCAACCTCTACTATATAGGTTTTTCCGATTTCTATATTTTTTTTACCCATTAAAAAATGGAATTTTGCATAAAATTACAATCTAAATGCCTGGAAATTATATATACATTTACATTCTTAAAAAATCTGAATAAAAAATCTATCGTATTTATTCTAAACATAGGTAAATGAATCTCTTTTTAAAAAATTTATTTCTATTAGTTTCATAACGTCTTCATGGATTTTTATTTCCCAAGATTGAACTACAATTTTAGCATTTATTCCTATTATTTTGACAAAATATCAGCTAAAAGTTTCTTTGGGACAAGTTTATTTTTGTATATTTGCTTAAAAATTCGAAAAAAATTATGAAAAAAATTATTTTTAATTATTTAATTTCAAACAATTTATTACTTTTCTTGTGCGTTTTTTTGCAAAGTTAACATCTTGATTATTTTTAAAATGCAAGATTCTCTAAATCTAATTTATTCAATAGTTATAAAAACCATATGTATTTTTTTGTGAAATAAATATAGGAAAATTCGTGAATTTTGTAATTTAAAAAAGATAACACATTTTTTTGATAGCCCTCATTCGTAAACGTGGTTGCAAAAAAAAATTGTGTACCAGATGTGAATGCTAATAATAATACTATCATACATGATCATGAAAAATTTTTTGCTAAAACCACTGAAAATTCTCAGAAAAACATAAAAATTTCTTATAGCCCCTTTTTTCCATTAAAAAGGTATATAAACAGTCTATTGCTGCGCTAGTTTCTTATAAAACATATATCCAGTAAAAAATTGTACAATAGAAATTATAAGTAATTATTGCAACTATACGAACATTGATAATTTCTCAATCATTCTATTTTTTATGCAATATAGGAAAATTTTAATTCTAAGTGCACAGTGTAACTTAAATAGATATATATAAAAATTGTATATGTCCATAAAAAACGTTAAAAAAATGCCCAATAATATAAAGAAATGTTTATATCATAATAAACAATATACTTTTAATGATATACAATAAATTCTTTATCAATTCGGCAACCTTGTATTTTTAAACTAAAGCAAGGCTTGATTGATTTCTTTTAATATTACATGCAAATTATTTTTTTTCGTAAGTATAGATGTAGACTTTAAATTATAATACATCATACAATTTTATGAAACTTAAACTTGCTTTTATGATCCACATGAATAATAAATTTTAGATAAAATAACGACTGAGAATATGCTTTAAGAATTTTCAATCAAAAAATTAGTGTTTTTCTGGATTAAATAGATCTAACTGCACAAGAGGATTTTAAGGGAAAGAGCAGGTTTAATATTATGATTTTATATTCTAAAATTATTAAAGTAGAGTATCAAATACAAAAACTGGTATTAGAGTTGACTATGTGGAAAAATAGTATATATATGATCTTTTCATATTTTAAAAGCCTTTTTAATCCGATGTGGATTTTATTTATGTTAGAAAAAAGACTCTGGCTATATTAACTAAAATTTATAAAATATACAAATATTATAAAAGAAATATATTTGATGTTTATCATATAGAATTATAATATTTGACCTAAGGTTTTTTTAAGCGTGATTAGTGAACATAACATTGAAATTACATATTTTATCTGATTCGGATTTCTGAAAGTTTTAGAAATATTTTCGGTAAGAAATGGCGTTTTTTTCGTAAAAGCATACGGCAATAAATCATTAAGTAAACCCCATTATATTCACGGCTAATATAATATAAAGACGAATTTATCTAGATTTTTTTCTCTGTATTTTTTTTATTATTTTCTATTTCTAAATAAAGAAAGGGAATTAAACTGTTAATAAATGTTTTATTTGATACACACTTGCTCAATCTACATAAACATTATATTCTTTCAAATGACCATCAAATTATTTTTCTTTATATTATGTTTTATATATTAAATTATGGTTTTTTTAGTGTGTATCTTGCATAATAATAGCCTATTCTTATTCTAAAAAGGTTTTTGTGTAATCTAAAAAAAAATCGACATATTTTTGATGCATCATAGTTTATAATTGAATTTTGTAGATGTCGAATGTATGATATATTTAAATGAATTAAATAAATTATGGTCGTTGTAAATAATCTTTTAGTTTAAATCATTACGAAATATTTAAAAAATTCCGTAACGGAAAAATTTTATCTTTATATGATCTTTAGCATGAAAAAAATAGCATTGAAGATCATTGAGGGCATCGATAAGATTATTGTTTTTTTTTATTATTTTACGTAAATTATTTTTGGGATTCGTTTATAGGCATCTATTATTTACTAGCAGTTATGCATATTTAGTATGTGGTGTTTTATTAAATTCTATAAAAACGTCTTATGCAGTCACAAAAAAATCTTTTGCTGTTTTGTGCAGGAAAATTTTTATTCGATCGATTTGTAATAAGCTTGTTTTGTACTTCCTTGGCCCATTTTTTTTTAATTTTTTTAAGCGATGATTTTTGTGTTCTGGTAAATATTCTTTTAAAGTTTTTGTATTCAGAGCGGAATCACATAATGTTTAAAACTAATTTTTTTGCACGGGATTGTTTTGTAATATTTTAACTTCTTTTTTATTTGTATGAAGTAAAAAAAATTACTAATTTATAGTTCTAGGTAAAAATGTGTCAAATAAATCTTGAAATTGCACCGAATTGCTTCTTGAAAGCATAAAATAAATGTAGAGAAAATCTAATTATTGCCTGTAATCAATCTGTTAAATTGTATTTCTTCGTCACTTGTGCACTAGTAATTAAACTGCATCATTCTGATGGTCTATTAGCCTTAAATTTTTATAAAATATTAGATAAATTACATTTATATATATATGAAGGTATTTTGTTTCTACACTTTAATTTATTTTTATTCGTTAAATGCAACATTTTCAGCCTTTTCAATTTCTTTGTAATTTTTTTCAAGTGCTTATCAGCTCTCATCATTCGACTTTCGTCACTTGCAACATTATATCTTATATTGTTCAGGAGATGCTCTTCAATGTTTGTTTCAAAACAATGAGGTTATTTGGGCTTTCATGTTGCGCTCGATTGCAAGTCGTCTGCGGTATTTTTTGTGATAATTTGTTAAAATCCCATCCATTTGAATTGTATATATATTTAATAAATAGATAGAGCATTTATTCTGCAATAGTAATGTAGTTTTTGATGTATCTAAACAATAAAAATTGATAAATAGACTTGATTTTATAAATTTTTTGTTTTAAAACTTTTGAAAAATTGCTAAGAACTAAATTTTCGCTTTTATTGTATGAATTCAAGTTCTATTTTTTGAAATCTGCTTGTACTCTTTCTTTTTATCTGTTACCGTAAGGATATAATCAAAAATGTTCACAATAAATGGTATATTTTTATGGTACAAGGTTGTATTTTTTATTGAAAATAGCTTGCTTAAATCTAGATCAGCTAATCCTAGCCTATTCTAATACATAAATAGTATATTTTTTTAAGTACTGTCCTTTATCATTGTGATGACGAGCATTAAAATCGCTATGAAATCTAAAAATCCTATAAAATCGCTAAAAATAATAGCACTTGATTTCTTTGTGACCTGCTGTCTTAAGATAACGTATGGGAATGCAATAAAGCTGTAGAATCCCAAAAGTAATAGTGAATTTTGGACAAATTCATTTGTTAAATCCCACGTCTTTCTTCTTAAAACCAAATAACAATGGATTAGAATGAAGCATAAAGTGACAGACGAAATGAAAATAATGCTGATGTTTGTGACTCTCTGTAATTTCGAATTATTTGAAAGCGAAATTTTCTTTTTGTGGGAACTTGAGTTTTCAATATTTTTGTCCATTTACTATTTCTGATTTTTATAAATTATGTTAAGTTAAGATTTCGTTTACCCCTTTTAAAAAACAAGATCATCAAAAGAAGAATGATGTTTTTACATATACCAATTAATTTATTCTGATTTAAATTTTTCAAAAATACATGCTGATTCATGGGTTTCAAATTAAAAGAATTTTTATGGCATTATATTTAGTTATAAAAACATCATGGATATTCCTGCAAATATAGTATCGAATTTGATGGGTATTTAAAATTATATATTTGGATGTGAATTTGTGTTCAAAATATAATTTTCTAATTCAATAAGCACATGGTTTTAGAATGCCCATAACAAATGATACTAAGCAATAATAAAATTATATTTCCATTAACCTAAGACTCTGCATTATATTCAGAAAACATACATAATAACAAAAGAAGTATGAAGTTTATGATTTTCAAAAGGATTATTTGATGTGGAAAATTTAATATCAATCAAATAAAATTCTTGCGGAAGTCGCTTTAGAAACTAGTTATATCATATTCAATCAAAGTATGTGCTATAAAATTTCCTTTGTAAAATCAAGTTACATATTTTTTGCTATCATATAACCGGTTTGGTGTTTCAAATAACTTTATACTACCGATTTCTCCAGGATAATGCAGAAAAAAAATTGTAGCTATACTGCAAAAACATAGGAAGAATGTTTAAAATATGCTCATGGTTCGAATGTGCAGATAAACTATAATTTAATTATAGAGAATATGGTACTTTATATATAAAGGTCATAAAATTTTTGTTAGATCACAGCAAAAGGTTTAAAATGTAACTTTACATCTAATAATTCAAAAACCCAATCTATAAAATAATACATGTTTTATTATTATGATAATAATGGTTTATTTGATTGTTTAAATGTCTTTTATTAAAGGTAGTTCATTAAACAGTGTATCGATAAATTCTCGAATAGAAAGAATGATTATTTAGATGATAAATATTTAAAAAAACCAACAAATATAAGATAAATATTTAACTTATAAACCAAAAAATGTAATTTAAATATTAATCAAATCCAAAAGATAAACAGTATTTGCCAACTCTTGCACATCAATTTTTCTAAATATAAAAAATTTTTAATGGATGCACAATTATTTTTCACAGTTTAAAAAAAATAGGCAAATGTATTTATGCATTGCCTGTTCGAATTCGATTTCCTTTCGCAATATACGAAATTAGAAAGTCTGCACAGAATATTATTGCTTATCTTCAAACTTGCTCTTTGTAATTTTAAAATTATGATCAAATTCACTTTTATCTATTCATGTTTATTTCTATTAATTATATGAAATTAGCTTTATACTTATAGGAACCATTGCCTAACTGCTGCATCTCTCTATGGGACATCTTCAGCACTTCTTATCACCCACAATCTACCAAGAATATGGTCTTTTCTCATAGGCTGATGTCATTGTGTGGAGAGAATGTGATTCTGTCTACTTTCATGACCAAGGTAAACAAAATACACCGCACTTTGCACTTACCTATATCATTGCTGAACGGTGTGGGATCTTTTCTATACTGGAGGCACAGTTCAACGACTTACACAGCAGCCTCTTTTTAAAATAGTTTTTTTGCTACTCTATATATTTTGCTTTTTTAGTTTATCACTCGTCGTTTCCTTATGGTATTTTTATTTACAGTATAGTCTTATGACGAATTAGTGGGGTGGGTGTATGTGAAACCCGCGACTACTCATAAAAGCGCCGACTTATAAACCACTCAATCACACCGCCCCCTTTTTTGTAATAAATATAATTTATACCACAAAAACAAGCTTTTTTAACCGTTTTAATGGGGTTTACACTTGAATTTTGTTTTAAATAAAAAATTATGGAAATATATCTAGTTGTCGGATTATATTACAGTGTAAATACCGTCTATGTATATTTATATGTTATATATTAGTTGCTGTAATTGGTTTAAATTGCGTATATGAATTCGATGGAAATCTTTCTTTTTTTTCTTCTGCACATATATTATGTTTTTATTGGATATTTTTTGATTTAAATTATTGTTTTTCAATCATTACGATTTCGTTCTGTTTTTCAGCCTTTACAGTGTGTTAATTCAAATTTAGATCAGGAAAAAATGCTTTTTACCGCTTTAAAAAATTTTAATCATGCATATTTTCTTGTTTCATTTTGAATTTATTTTTTATTTTGAATATATTTACAATATTCAATTATTTTTATTTTCTCAAAGTCTAAATTATAAAATCATTCAGATCAATCTTACGGTATATTATCCCCTATAAGCGGATATGCTTGGGATCCTGCCATCTCTCTAGCTCGATGTAAGGTGATTTATACGATCTTATAATGTTATACTTATATTTTTTGTTAAGTTAATTCTTAAATACAATGCATTAATTTCAAATATATAATAGCTATTGATTTTTAAACTTCCTGCTTCATGTTGATTAAACATATTCTGTAATTTTACATAATTCGCATCGTATAGAAACCCTTGCGGACATATGAATTTTGCCTGTTTCTCTAATAAATTTTGAGTAACAGTGGTAAAATAGTAATCTAAAAGATCATGAAGTTTTTTACATTCTAAATATATTTTTTCCATATTGTGGCCACGGCACATAATTTATGCAACAATCCATTTTTTTGTATTTATCTTTAATTTCATTATGATTTTTTCAGAAAAAATAACATATTTTCGATTCTCACCTCAATAATATTAAATCTAAGTGCGCAACTCAATGAGGGTATGGAAGTAGCTTCTCTATTCAAATCTCATTAGCGTGTATCAAAAACCACTTACCAATATGTAAATCTTTAAAACATAATATTAAGCATTTTAAAATATATATTTTATAAAAAAAATTTAGTTTTAACTTATGCAAAAAAATATTTACATTTGGTGAAGTATTAATATGAACTATAACAAAATTCACTGTAAAACCATAAGTCGACCTACGACTCAAACACTTCCTAAATTCAAAGGATTTTATTTATATGTTTAGCTCATTTTTAATATCATAAAATTCTATACTTTTTTAATACATAATTGAAAAAATAGGCTACTAAGAGATAGAATAATACAATATGAAGTTCATATACTACTTTAGATATCTGGTCTTTGTACTTTTTTCATGTCGTAAATCTGGCAGAATGTCTTATAATTATCGCATTATTGTTGTTTCTATATTATAATGTATATGGTTATTTGAGGTTATATATTGGTAATTTTAAGAATTAATAATATTAAAATGACAAATTTATCAATAAAAATAGTTGATCCATCATAGTATTTATAGAATTTAGATATATGGTTTACCATATTTTGTATTTATTATTATATTTCGATTCCAATTGTCTTCTAGAATATTTCGCAATTTTAATATTCCTTGGTAATATTGTTCTTTTTTTTGTATAATTCACAATTATGCAACAAAAGAAATCCTCTCTCACATCTTTTTATTTTTACGCAAAATCATATAATCCTTTTTATAAGCAGCGTTTTATTTGGCTTAAATTACAGAAAATATGCAGTGATATATTGCATGTCATATATAAATATATTTGGACGATTTTTTGACTGTAAAAATTAAACCATGCTAGTTTCATGATCGGCCTGATTTTTTACTAACTTATGCCACGGAAATATTGCATGATTTTCTATGGGCTATATTATTGTTTGTCAAAAAAATGTCTTTTTTGTATCAATATTTTAACCATCTGAATTGTGTTATTTGCAGTAACACTTTTTTTTATGCTGAACTGAATCTTAAAAGATTTTGTTGCGGTTTTATTATCTTGTCTGCTTTATAATATTAATTACACATTGTTCCGTTTTTTTAGACTACAAAAATTATAGTTTTTTTGCTTGTAATCAATTTTATGATGATGCTGATATCAGCGGTTCATTTTAAGAATAAAAATAAAAGTTTTGATTCGGGATTTTATTTTATGGTTGTAATGAAGATGGATTGATGTGTTTTTATCAATAATTAAAACATTAATTTCACAGATACTAGCTAATAAATATAAACTATTTTTCATAAATATGCATTTTTGAATTTTATATGGATATTAATTATTTTGTCAAACATATAGATCAAGAAAAAAACCGCAGACGTTTGCAATAAAAAGGGGAAAAGACGCATGCATTTTAATCTTCTGGGTCTGATAATGTTTTTTCTTCATCAAAACAAAAGGATCAAGTGGATGAAAGAATATTAAAAAATACCGATATAATTTGTATATATCCACTTAGTAGGACTGAAGATATAGATATGTGTTATTTTTAGTGTTTATATAAAAATAAAATCTTTTAGAAAGAATGATGTTGTTTTTTTAAAATATTTTTTTGATGAATTTATCTATTTTCTATTTATAATTTTTTTCACTGGTTTATGGGATATCAGTTCTACATAAAATAATAATACATGAATATTCTTCGCATATTATGGGTTTAACACTTAGCGAGCTGAAATATTTATTTTTGATCTAAAACTGTTTTAATAATCACTAATAAAAATATAAATTTTTAAGCCCTTATTTAATATCCTAGAATGTTTTAAATAAATTTTTATTACGTATATAATTAATTTTGCTGTTTTGATATTTTTAGAGATTTTCGTATATTTGGTTTTTTTTATTATTTATGGTTTCGACATTTAATGTCATAGAAGTGCTAATTTTTAAACTTTGTCGTTTATTTTGGCAAAAATTTATGTTTTTAAAGACATAAACTTGCAATATGACTCTTTTCAAGCATATCCCTCCTACAGTTTTCCTTGATGCATCTTCTAAACTCAATACTTAAAATCCATATGTTTTCTCAATACCTTTATATATGCAATATTCATTTTTATTAACAAAATATTTTATCGCATTTTTTATGCTGTTATTTTTTCTATTGATCAGATTGTTGGAAAATCATTTTTTTTAGCCATAGATTTAAATATCTATAGACTAGCATCATGTCGATTTAAAGTTAATTTTTGGTTAAAACAGCTATCTAAGTAGCCAATGATGTTTTTCGAGATGTATATAATCAAATTTTCAGACTTCATAATATTTTCAGAAAAATAAAAAATAGATTTTTACGTATGTTAGGTTGAACTTTATAAGGAAAATTATTAGATCTATCTGCAAAATACATGATAAATAAATTTTAAAAATTCAAAAGTATAAGCTTCGTCTTTAAATTTAATTTTAGTGTGAAAAAAAGAGTTTCTAAAGAAAAAAGTATACTCATTTTATGCTTGTCTTCTATGTAATGTTGGCTGCTTTGAATCAATTCACTAAAACCAGAACTTAAAAATAGTAAATGAATATACTTTATTCATCATTTAAATTTTTACGTTTGATAAATAATTTTTTTCAATATAACAAGCTGCAGGTTTAAATATGGGACTTTAAATACGAAATTACATTGCATAATTATAATAATCGTTATTTACAATCTTTCCAAAAAAAATACAACCACATGAAAATATTAAGAGACTCATTCCTTTAACTACGTATTGAATTATTTTAGAATACATAAACGTTATTAATAAATCACATCAACCTGCAAAAAAATAAATTTAATTCTCTTAATTATAACAAGAAATATTATTAAAAAGAGGCTATTTTTGAATTTCCTATTACATGTAATTTAAAGTCTGTTTCTAACTTTGGATTGCAATTTGGTTAAATCGCACATGTGTTGTTATACACATTATCATCAAAATAGAAGGTTGAATAAATACAAGTTTATAACAAGTAATTTTTTTATCCTATAACTTATGATAATAATATATATTAATATATTTTAATCTGTTGACCTATTGGGAATAATTTTTTGCATCATCAGTGCTATAAATAGAAATAAGTTTTCTAGGCAGGATTATTTTATATCGGTCATAATGGTTTTGTAATCGAATATTTAAAAAAAAACATGTTATACTTTTGATACATAATACAATATTTTAATTCACAAATAATGGTGTATTGCCGCTAGATTTTTTTTACGAATCATGATTGTCACACATAAAGATTGCCGAAAATTTTTTTATTCACTTATCGTATACCATAAAATTAGCAAATAATCAATTATAGCAAATATATCACTTAAAACAACAAAGATGGATTTTTTAGTAACTTGTGTTCTTAAAAGAACATATGGTATCGAAATAAAAACATAAAATACAAATAAAATTATACATGTTTGAACATCACTATCACCTAAATAATACATATTATTCTTGTAAACCCGATAACCATTTACTGTCAATAATATCGTGTCGATAAACACCAATGCCAAAATGATAAATTTTATAATTTTCTGTATTTTTGGTTCTTCTGATCTTTCAACCTTCGTTTCTGTTTCCGTCATGTTATTTGTATTGTTGGACATTTATTTTTGTTTTTAATTTCTGTTTATTCATAAATAAGTTTGAAAATGCTGATTGCTCCTTTTTATAAAAATTTCTAATTGATAGTTATACATGAAAACATATATCATTTACGTTTGATTCTAGAATTTTAATTCGGCAATTAACTTTTGAAGTCTGATGGCTAAAAAATGTAATTTAATTGGTAAAATTATTTTGGTGATTGATATTTGAAAGAAATCGTTAAACCATGTATTGTTGTCCAGAAATATTTTAAAAATAAAATCGGTGATTACGTGCAAAAACACAACATAATCTTACAATCTCAAAAAAAAATATTTTTAGTCGAATTGGTTTTCTATTGAATTAAACTGACTAAATACGTATTAATATAAAATAACTTGATTCTTCAGCAATTTATATCGAGAACAGTTTCTTGTAAGGCTTAAATTACAACAAATGAACTTAGCAACCTGTCAAATTTTTTTTATTGGCAAAATATTTTTTTTTAAACTTACAATAGAATTTTTTTATAATTTATAAATATATAAAATAAAAATATCCGTATTTTATATTGTAATTTATAATATTTATCTTTCTTTACATTTTTGAATATGTATGTATAATTTCTCACAATTCGGAACTGAGGTTTATAAATGGATCGTAAGAAATGTAAACTATCTAGTAAAAGAAAGAAATACGTCCAAAATCATCACTTTAAAAATTTTATGTTTTTTAAATACTATCATGCGGAAAGTATAATTTTTTTTATATTTATGACAATGGAAAAAGTTTCCAATCTCATGATTTTGATTGTGTAAATCGAATAAATGTGTATATATTATTTTCTATAGCATTTTTTACATTTTATATGTTAGCAAATTGTCTATCGTAAAATATATTATTCCTAAAAGACAACTAACCGGTATATTACTATATCCTTTGCTTTAATTATTATCTTATAAACATTCAAATATGAATATGATTGATATCGAGGTGAAATTCTATTTCAAATAAAATCATGCTATCGAATATGCAAAATTTTTAAAAAACATCAATAGTTGCATAATATTTTTGCTTTTTCTTGCTAATTTTTGTTCATATGTATAATTTGATCTATATTTATATTTTGATATGCAAAGAAAATCTAAAATTCACATATCAAAAATAAATCAGCAGTAACACTTTTTATTAAAATAACAAATTATGTGATTTTTTTTGTTAAAAGTCAAATCAAAATGCTCTATTACATCAATATTATGCAAAAAATAAAAATAATATTTGCATATTTTAAAATTATTACAGTTAAAATTGTATCATATAAATATTTTATTTATGTCAGCTTTTTAAGAATAACAGATAAAGCAAGTTATTGATATTGTTGTGCAAAGTGCTTAAATATTTTTGTACATATATATTTACAAACGAGATTAAAAGGATTATCTATTCATTTAATTTTCCTTGGTATACAAAATCGAATTATATTCTTCTTATTTTTATTCCATAAGCAATACAGCCTCAATAAATCTCTAACTTTTAATAAAAAAAAATTTGTCATACATGTAGAAAAAGACTCAATATAATATTTCATTTATTATTCTGAAGGTTTCAAAGAGAAAATTATAAAAATCTAAGCTTTTTTTTGCTCTTACTGAAACAATTTTACGTTCTAACTGACACAGTCTATAGTGCATTTTTTGTCATGATGCGAATTATCTGTTCAAAATAAAACAAAGCGCATATGCTGCGGTTCCATACCAGGGTTTCTACATCACAAGCGATATTAAATTTTTATTCTCTCTTACATGCGTATTTCGGTCATATTAGATACAATAGCCACAGTTCTCATATTTATACTGCAAATACCAAGGCATATCGATCTTGATTAGTTGTATGTATATTTTCTCTGTTACCGTATATCGTTAAACAAAACGATAATGGCTGTGTTTTTATTTCATTTAAGCTCTAACTTTAATTTTTTCAATTAGATGTTTAGAACGGCAATTTACTTGCTCAATCATGAATATAAACGAAAAGTTTTGTATTTAGTAAAACATCAAAAGGGGTACTTTACTAATTTATAGCCAGTCTATATATAAATTTATGTATTTATACTTTGATATCTGCAACATTACTAAGGTTAAGATATCAAATATTAACTTAGATGTGCATTTGCGTGACCCAGCTTTTTTTGAAATTTATATTACATTTATAGTTTACCATATATTTTTAAAAAACAGATTGTGTTTACTCAATTATACTAGGCAATCAAAAATCTACCTTTTGAAAAACATCCATTAAAAAAAGACTACTAGTTTAACTAAGGCATCTTTTTTCTATTGTTACTAGTATATTTGACTTATGTTGAGCTTAAACGGCGGCTTTGTACAATATTAATTACATTTGTGTCTTTTTTAGTGCATGATGTGGTTTTGATCATTTTTTTCGATTAAATTTGCTAAAATTCTGAAAAAAAAATTGAAATCTTTGCAAGAACGCCAAACGATAATATGAAATAACTAAAGATTTTTATATAATTTATGATGGTTTTATTCTTTTAAATTATATCTATATTTTATAAGTGAGGAAGTATTTTTTTGTGTTTATATTTATATTTTTTTTTGATATTACAACTATTATTTGTGTGAGTTTTTAATACAATATTAGATTTAGCTGTATAATAAAGACTTTAAATTTTCTTTTATGTATTAAATTTAGCTTATCATGGCTATTCATGGGTTATTTTAAAATACTATAGCTTAATTATATTAATTTTTATCTTATATTTTCTAAGTATTCAATAGTATAATGTTCTAGCAGTTTAAAGCTAAATTCATATGCTTTTTTACAAGTATTATTTATTTCAATTTTTTTGCAGCGTAAAAAAAAATTATTGATTACTTTATTTTTTTGTGTCAATATAAAATATAATGTTTGCTTTGTATTTTTATTGCTAATATTTAGTGTGAATTCAACAAAATATTATACCTCTGCGCAAATAAGCTTCTTTATTATAGTGCTGACTCACTAAGCAATCTATACAACATAATAGTCTATAAATCTCAAGATTAAAGTCGCCTTAAAAAATATTTAATATATGCAATGAATTCTATTTTTTGCCTTGTAGCTTGATCGTATTCTTATATTTACACATGCTTTTCATACAGTAAGTGAAATAAATGTGATAATGATAACAGGTTAAAGTTGATATAAATCTTAAAAAATGCTTTTTTTTTAATTTTGTTTTCATGTTTATTTTTTTTATGTATACTTAAATTAAAACGTGTTCTTTCGAATCAAATCTTCCAATATTGAGCTAACTTTATATAAATAGATTCTGAAAATTATATATACTGGTTATTTATAGCTTGTTTCTTAGTTTCAATATATTTTTTGAAAATTTGCATTTATAATTCAGAGTAATGTAGAAATAGATCCAGATGCTTGCTTATATTCTTTTTATAAAATCTGATAAAATTTATAAAAGTCCAAAAAATCTGGATGAAAAATACAAAACCTAAAGTAGTTGTTTTTCGATCAATAATTAATGTGATTTTGAACATAAATGCATAAATGATTAATTCTAATCTTTAATTATTAGCAAAACGTTTATATGCAGGCACATAGCTTCCTTACATGTTTTATAGATTTATAAACATTTCCTTTTGCTATTATCCATTACTAATATATAAGGTCCAAAATATTTATTTATATAATATGAAGTATTTTTATTTGTGGATTAAGTTTATTTTTATCTATTTAGACGTGACCAGCCTATTGGGAATATTGCACAACCCCTGGATGCATATTTTAACAACTTCCCCTAAAACATTTTCGTCAACTGCTTTTCTTCTCTCACATTTTATGAGTTCAAGTGTCTTGCGGAGTGAAAAATTCGGTCTTAAAATATATTATTGCGCAAAACCCAAAATGGAATATAAATTTGATGCTTTTAAACCATAAGAAATATATTATTAAATTATGAATAACAAATGATGTAGATAATAGACACGATTAATAGGTCTCAATTAACGCTAAAATTATCACGTATGAATAATATGGATTTTGGCACATTAATAAGGGTAAGGAGGTATTGGACAAATATGATATATGGAGGAAGCTAAAGTTGTGATTTTAAATTATAAATTGCTAAAAATCAAATTTAACTATAAATAAACTTAAATTTTATCATTAGGATAACATGGGCATGTGTTTTTCTTATGATCCAAAAAGGATTAAATATATATTTTTAGTCTTTAATTTAAATTGTTGAAAATGATTGTTCATATTTGATTAATTGTTCTTTATAATATTATAGTCTAAATTTTTCTATGCTGGAAGTATATATTTAGTGAATTAAAGCTATTTTGTTAATTCAACACAATAATATATTTTTTTAATTTATCGAAAGATTGATCACTATATTATACACTTATTTTTAATTGTAATGTTGAGTTTGAACTATTAACTATCAATTATTTCTCTCACATATATTTTACCACCAATAAAAAGATATTGGCTCTTTAAAAAAAAGGAATAAATATCTGATATATCAAATTTCCGTATCATAATATTTGTAAAAATAAACATTTAATTGTTAAAATAGAACAAAATTATTTTCAGCCCAATTTATTTTTTTCTCAATATTTTAACCCATGCTGATATTTTCTTTTTTAATAATATTTGATCCTCTAAATTCTATGTTTTCTAACACTTGTAAATCATATATCAAGAAAGAGAATTGATGTTTAGAAACTGTAAAAATATAAATCGTTATGTATTAAACAGTTCAAATCAATTCGTGAGCTAAATCATATATTACACTTGATGACATAAAATGTATATTGACAAATACGATAGCTTAAATCCAGTCATGAAAAGAAATTCATAATTCATCAATCATTTTATATGTTGAAAAAGAAAGTCACCATTGGTTTCTAAAAAATAAATATCACGTCATCAAAAAATATAATTTTACAGCTGGTGTTTATAAGTATTTTTTATTTATGGGCTAAATTTAGAGTCGTAATTCGTGTTTATAAATGGAGATTATTTTTTATTTAAGGGCTATATTTATAGTCGTAATTTTAGTTTTCGTTCTCAGGCACAGCTTGCTTGATTCTCTGTACACACAGCGTATTTATACTTTCGGCTATCTTCTCCTCTCCATAGTCTTCTTCAATACCCCTCCTTCTTTCGAGGCCTATTAATTCGTGTTTATAAAAATTATTATATTTAATTTTGAATAATTTAAAGGTGTTACTGAAAAAATATAATTTTAAATGTTGTGTCTATATAAAAAATATTCAGATTGAATAACTGCAAAGATATACAAAAAAATATACTTCTGTGTTTTATTAAATTACTAAAAAATATTCAGATTGAATAATTTAAGATATTTACAGAAAAAATATAATTATGCATTTTATTTATTCATTAAAAAGGAAATTAGGATCTATATAATTTAAAAGAGCTGCAGAAAGAATATATTTTACTTTTAGTGTCATTAAAATATAAATTAAAATATGGAATAATTTTAATCGAATCATTAAAACATATAATTTTTTAATTTTCCATTAATAGAAAGTAATGAAAATTTTGGTTCTAAAAACATATATCACGCCAAATAATAATTTAAATGAATTAATAAAAAAAATAATCATATTTGGTTTATATAAATTTAAACCAATATTTGTTCAATAATATATTTTTTCAAAGGGATGAATGTTTTTTTCTTCATTAAGTATAAATCATTTCATCAAAAATTATTCGTTGAATAAAAAATATATTAAGTAATATTTGATATCTTTATTCTCCTTTCTAAAACATTTCTCAATCATAAAATCGGACCAATCAATTTTAAAACAAAAACCAAAAGAAAAAGCAAATCCCCTTTAAGAGAACATGCAAGGCAAGATAATGTCAGATACGAGCGACGATACACAAACAATTTACGGATATCTCAAAGAAACGATATCGAAGTCTGCACCGCCTCAAGAATTTCTAGACGTAGCGAATATTTCGATTCCTAAAGAGAGGACAGAAATTCGGGAAAGAGTGGAAGTCAATTTCGAAAAATACAAAGGAAATTATCTTGTTGTTTTGCTTTTTCTTACCTTTGTTTTTGTTGTTCTTAATCCAAGTACACTTCCATTGATATTTCTTTGGGCTGGATTTTTCTATGTTTTTAAAAAAGGTGATCAGCCGGTTATAAGTATTAGAAATTATGCGGTGAGGAAGGATTACGTCTTTAAAGGATGCTGTATATTTACATTGGCTTATCTTTTATTTGTGTTTGGTGTCATTTTTTCGTTGATGGCTTCAATTTGTTTTTATACGTTACTGTGTTTGGCGCATATGGTTTTCTTTTTCGAAAAAGATGATGTAGATGAAGAAGTCTGATAAATAAAATATAACCATATTAATTTGGTGTACACTAATTTTAATTAAATAAAATTAAAGAATTCCACATGAACCTATATTTACCATTCTAAATTTCTCATAAACACTTGAGCTCATGTTATTTGAGAGAAGAAGAGCTGTTGATGTGTGTAATATAATATTAAAAGATCGGAAATACAGTTAGGTGGCTTGAGCTATTCCTAATCGTCGAACTACGTCTTATACAAAGTAAGGATGGGTTGATAAAACTAAACCCATAGGTAAAAATCAAATATCTAATCGTAAATTGCATTTTATTTGAATGTATTATTATATTCTTAATATATTCGAACTATAATAAAAATTTAGTAATAATAAAAGCTGGATTGAAGGAACTTAGCCTATTAACAAAGGTTAATTTTTAAACAATTTAACGCAAAATATTTCTCATAACTTTTCATGTATTTTCGCGCTAAAATTTTACTACTCTATGTTATAGCTTTTCTGTATGCTCTTTTCAAGCACACAATTTTTACAGTATTTCTAAATAACTCTTTTTATACTCAAGACTTATGCTATCAAGTGTTTTTCTCAATACTATTGTTTGTAAATATACTTCCGCTTCCGTTGGCATCCCTAATTCCTTAATGTACAGCATACGGAATTCTGAGCACCCATCACATGCTGTGACATATGATATTATTATCATGGTTATTTCTAATATACATTTTTAACATTACTAAAATATTATTTGCATTTATTGATTAAATTATATTTATTCTCTATTTTTTATTTATTGGTTATGTTTCTTCTGTTTATCAATTTATTTACAGTGATGTAATTAGCTCATTAGTAATATTGTAAAACATCTCAATATATATATTGTGATCTTAACTTAATTAATTACATCAACTGCCCCTATTCACTCGAAATACATATATCAAGCATCTATTATATTTATTTATTATTATTTTACCGAATTTTTAAGTCCATTTGTTTATGCTGTTTTTTTATTATTTATTTACAAATTTTTAAAGATATCTTTATAGAGGCAAAAGAGAATTTTACAGATTAATGACTCACAAATAAACCTTAATTATAAAAATAGAGATCAAATTTAAACGTTTTAATGTAGATAGCAACCGATATTTATATTTTATTCTACTATTTATTTTTATTTATATTTTTTTCTGATTTATAAACAATATATTTTATTCGATCATCTGATTATAATTTATTAACACAAAAAAATCCAGCTTGTTAGATTATATAACTGATTTTTATTGAAAGAAGCAAATAATATCAATATTGTATGAGAACATATTTTATCGAAGTTCATATTACAATTTATTAACACGAGAAAGCTATTCTTTTCGATTAAATAACTTATTTTTATTTAAAGAACCAAATAATATTAATATTGTATAAGAACATATTTTATTCAATCATCGGATTACAATTTATTAACACAAAAGTCCAGCTTGTTAGATTATATTACTGATTTTTATTGAAAGAAGCAAATAATATCAATATTGTATGAGAACATATTTTATCGAAGTTCATATTACAATTTATTAACACGAGAAAGCTATTCTTTTCGATTAAATAACTTATTTTTATTTAAAGAACCAAATAATATTAATATTGTATAAGAACATATTTTATTCAATCATCGGATTACAATTTATTAACACAAAAGAGCTTGTTTTTTCGATTAAATAACTTATTTTTATTTAAAGAACCAAATAATATTAATATTGTATAAGAAGATATTTTATTCAATCATCGGATTACATATTATTAAAACAAAAAAGCCATTTTTTACATTAAATAACTTATTTTTATTGAAAAAGCAAAAAAAAATCTGCAATATATTATTCGTTGCAGGTAAATTCTTTTTACTTCTATAAAATGTGTAAATAATATTCATTAAATATAATATAATAATATAAGTAAATTTCAACTATCGTTAGTATATAAAGTATTTCCAATTTATGATTTTAAAGTTGCTGTTTTATGCATTTGAATTACAATCGAATATAAAGTATAGGCATTGTTTTTTGAAAAATAATTTTGATGTTGCACTTCAAGCAAAAAAAATACACGAATGTCTGTAAATACAAGGGGCATAATATTTTTATATATTAAAGAGAATTATAAATGTTTGTATAATGGTGTATTGTAGGTAATATAAGAAATAAAGTCTATTCTATCGCAATTCCATAGATGTTAAGTTAACCAACGAAAAAATGCCTTCTGATTATTTTTGTAACAAAAATATTTTCTATCCTGCGCTTGCCTTTTTTTTATTTGCTAGGCATTGTTTTGTTTTTGGGCTTATAATGATAATCAATGCAAAAAACTGCTTTTAAACTATTTATAGAACGCTAAATTTGTTAAATATTATAAAAAACATATTATAGTTCACTTTGGCGGTTTTTTTTAATTAAATACAGATGCAATTAGTAGAATTAGCAGTTTTACAACTGTTAAATATTTTTTATATCTATATTAATACAGCTTAATTTTTTAATAATGATACTTAAGATTTTATATAGGTTGACACACATTTATTTTATTTATTTATGAGTTAATTTTCTTTTTACTAATTTACTCTATTTAGACGTGGTCAGCCCATAGGGAATATTTCACAACACCTTGATGCTCCTTTGACACCTATCCCTGATCTATCCTCATTAACTGTTCTTCTTCTCTCAAATGTGATGTTTGACATACATTATAAATGATTAAAAGATGGATACTTAATTTTACTTAAAAGACATTAAAAGACATTAAAATTTAATTACATCTGTTTTAGGGTGATTATATGAGCAAATTTAATATATTATAAAGAAAATAAATATTTAAGACCAATTTTACTAATTATTTCATATAATTATAGCATAAATAATAAAAGCAAAATAAATTCACAAAAAAGAAATTGATTAAGGAAACACATGTTTAAAATAGTTAACAGGTGAATTTTCTATTTTATACTCCAATTATAAATTCTTTAACTGCATAATTCTTATGCTTGCTTTTATACTGACAACTCTATGATGAAATTCTAAACACATGACTATATATTAATGACTAATAGAATATAATTCTAAAATCTTGGCATTATAAGCAATGATATTATTTAAAAAAATATTCTTATTCATAATTTTTAAAAATCAAATTATGTACTCTTAATTACAACCGCAACGCATCACTCAATTCATTAGTATATAATCACAACGAAATACCCTCAAAGGGGCGGCCTATCTAATTAGGAAAGTTTAACCATTCAAAAACTGACAAGCCGAGAATAAATTAGTTGGTTAAAGTTAGATACGCCGAAATTGTGCCCGAATATCGAATGATTCCTGCTACATTTAGCAAGAATATAGGTAACTGTAATGCGGCGGTGGTAGCATAGTTAACCAACTTCGATGACTAGATAGAACGACACCTCTCCTCTATATCGACTAACGCCTGGCAAAATAGGTCTAATCTCGGATATTAAACTAGTTACAGGTGATAAGAAAGAATCACTTGCGAGGTGCATCTGATAAGCGAAATTCAACAGAAAACTCACTAAAAGAAGATACAAACGAGTAAAAATAAGCTATTCGTCACTAAATTTATTTTAATAGATAACTAACTTACAACATATTTCTTAATATAGTATATTATGCAAATACAATATCATAAAAGGCACAAATTGAATTATGTGATATATTAAAACTATAGGATTGAATGAAACCATTGAACTAATATGTCTTGAAAAGTTTAAGTATCTAGTAAGATGTAAGAAAAGTAGATATGGTCAAGACTATGATATTATGTATTTATAGAAATCAATCACGTTATGCTTGAAAAGAAAACCCAAAATCAAAAAAATACAACTAAGATAAGAATTCAATTATATATAAATCTAAATAAATAAGATTTTAGACTAGTTAATTAAGTTGATGTTTAAAGAGTAAATAAAACATTGCATATAAAATTATTTTAGATAATATTATCTTTGTATTTTTTTCTAACTTATAAATCTTGAAATAAGAAGATGAATAGAGGAAGCTTGTAAATATAATGAGGTGGAAAGAAGTATATTCCAAACTCGTTATTTAGAGCAAACTAAAGTTCTGCTTGAACAACTATAAAAAGCTAAAAATCAAACTAACCCATAAATAAAAATCAATTTTTTTTCTGATAGACAAAAATTATTCCATATGTTATAGCTTGGGACAGTGTGATGTCATAATATCATAAAAGATATCTGAAAGAACTCGAAGTAACTAACCAGATTGCGGTTCATATACAAACCTTGGTATTGAGAAAAACTCTTGAATTAATAAGTCCTGAGCGAATGAGAGGTATTCAAAAAAGTTCAGACACGAGAAGTTATCAATACGCTCTGCGCACGAGAGATCAAGCAAGTTGTACTTCAGAACAAAAACTAAAATTATAACGAATAATTTAGCCCTAGAATAAATAAAAAATTTTCTTATAGAAATAGAACATAGCAAAAGTTAATCAAAATGGAAGGTAAATTTGAATTTTTAAACACATAAATAATTTTGGTAAAAAACTTAATCCATAAATACTTAAAATTGTATAAATTCTGCTTTGATATACATAATTTAAGGAAGTTAGAAATGTTTAAAAATTGTTTTTGGATATATATTTTTAATAAATATTGAATTAAATATCTTCTTTCGAGTAAAAAAGATCAGAAACCTCTCGTGCCTCATCTAGCCCAATTTTATTACCGTATGCCTTCATCAAAGGCAATAAGCTAATAATATGTCTCAACCCGAATTTTCCACACAAATATTCGATTGCTTCATCCCCCAATTCGATATTCTCTTCATCCAATCTTGCTAGAACAATTTTCTTAATATCGTCTTTATGATTTTCTTTCATATTAATAATTGAAAGACGTTCCACAAAATCTTTTGGCATATCCAAGACATTATCTTTCTTATCTAAATTTATTTTATTGGTACTAAGGATGATTAGTGGACTAAACTGACTTTCCATTATTTTAGAAAGAAAGGAGTAACACTCGGTATCAAGTATAGAAGCTTCATCAATAAATAAAATGCCTGGGATTATTTCACAATTACCTTGTTTCAAACTATCAAAAACTATTTTATTAACATCATTTCTCAACTTATCACTGATTTCTAATTTTTTCTGATGGGTAATTTCTTTTATTGCCGATAAAATATTATGTTGAACAGGTTTTGAATTAGAAACATCCAAATCATATAAACTCAATTCCTGTACAATTTCACGTTTCCTACACACTTCATTTTTAGGCAATGGAACATAATGTTCAGCTTCGACATCAGTATCGTTCATAAAGGCTTCGCTTTTACCCAATCTTTTTATAATTCCTGAATTTGATTCCACATAAATTATATCTCCAATAGTAATTTTTTCTTTTTCAATGATATTGAAAAGGGATGGACTTAAGGAGATTTGTTTTGAACCTTTATTGGTTTTTAAAACCAAATCAATGCTTTTTATTTCTTTTTTTCCTGACCTATATCGATTTTCTTCTTCTAAAATTTTGAAATCGGTAACTTCGCCTTCAAAGATATCTTTTACTTCACGTATTCTTACTTTTATTGACATGCGAACGTGGGAATATAAAACTTCAGATTTACTGATTTCTGATGAGAATACTTCTGGTCCAGATAAAAAAGTAAATGGTATTTTCTTCCCTAATTCTTTGGATATCGCAATTGCAAGTGCAGTTTTTCCCGAACAGGTTGGGCCTGTTAATAATATTCCTCGACCGGATATCTTTTTTTGCTTGACCATGTCGACTATTAATGATGCTGCTTCACGGGCTTCTTCTTTCCCGATTAATGTGTTTTTATCTTCGATAGATATCCCCGTATTGGTTAGTCCTAAACTTTTTATATGTGAGTGTGCTGTCAATTTCTTTGTATTCTTTTCCATTTAATGGGGCCTTGGAATTCTGTGTCTTCTAGTGTAAAAATTATTAAATTTAGAGGTTGTTTAAGAATCAATGTGAGCACATTAAAATTAAACAAATTGTGCCGAGAGCAAAAAATAAAATTATAACCATAAATTTAGCCTATAAATTAATTGTTTTCTATGTAAATACCAAATTTTTTGTGCTACTTTTAGTCAGAGAAATAATTTAATTTTATGTTTTAACTGCTATTTTTTAAATAATGTGACTTGAAAGAATAATAAATAAAGAGGCTTTATGAAATATTAAATTTTGTTTTTTTTAGGAATTAATTGTTATTTACAGTTTTTATGAGATTATCAAAACATAGAGCCTCTGAAGGAATTTTAAATTCAAAGGTTTTTCAAATAACAAATAAAATTCATGATTTATATAAAATAAACATCATAGGGTATTTTTTAAATTTATAAAATTAAGTGTTTTTTTGAAATTTTAAAAAACTTTAGCTTTTTACGTTGCGTTATCTGATTTTTTAACGCAAGCCGTATGTAAATTTTAACACACACATGCTAATTTTATTTATAATAATTAGTTTATTATATTTTTTTACAATATTTTATATGATCTTTTAAATATAAGCACAATATAATTTACCTTACAAATATTTTAGAAAAAAATTTAGAATATTGAGGCACTTAAATATCCGATTGTCGGAAATAAAATCTATATTAATTATTATGGACAAGTATATGATATTTTTTGATTTTATTTGTTATTCACAATGGGATTCTGTAATTGTTGTATACATAATTATTTCATTCAAGTACACTTTAGAAAAAATTGTAATTAATCTATATTGAACGACAAATGTGTCTATAAATAATTTATTACCATACAATAAAATAAATTTTTTTGGGTGTTTATATAATGTATTATCAATCAATGTTCTATTCTTCGTATTTGGTTTTTATATCTTCATCATTTAGTATCGACTTTTAAACTAGACAAACACTGAAAAATAAAATTTTAATGCCTCTTTTTATAGTTTATATGAAAATAGCCAAGCATGCTTGTAAATAGTATATATCATCGTTATAATTATTCAAGATTTTTACATTGATAATTCACGCCTTTTGTGGTACAAATCACAATTGTGATTTTAAATTTATAAGGGTATTTAAATGTCTTATTGGTCTTACATGCTTTCAATAAATTAAAGAGACCTTATATATGTTGGGTATATATATGCTCTTTTTATCGCATAACTTTTGTAAAATTTTAAATCATATTCTACTTTCAATATTTTTAAATATAGCTATTTCTCAACATTATTTTATGAACATATACCTACTCTACCCTTTTCATATTTTCTATAGAAAAATAATTAAAAATATTTTATATAATATCCAAATTAAGGTTTTTTTATATAAAACCTTTTCTATATAAATTTGTTTGTTGCTTGGTTTTTTCTTATGCTTTTTATCAACCAGACCAGACTTGTATTCCATATAAAACAAGTCAAGCACATTTTATTTTATATTATTTAATGCAAAGTTTTATTTTTTTCTTATTATTATGAATTTTTAATGTGATTATAGTCTATTACTCTATTTTCGAAATAATAGCGTCCTTTTAGTTGACGGCCTTAGGTTCTTAATATATGATTGTTGATATTCAGCGACTAAAACATTCAGAATATATAGTTTGTTTTGATTTAATTCACAATCAAGCAAAGATGTATATATGAATCATAAATTCTAATAATTTTTTATGTAGCATATTATGAAGAATTCCTCTAATTTTTTATATTGGCATTGTGATTTCAAAATTGTCAATCGTATTTTTCTAATATACAAATATAAAGGATATTTGATCATAAATGTTTATTTTCGGATTCCACTGTGTCTCTTTATATTGTTTATTATAATTTTAAACCAGATTTTTTCTTATTTTTAAGTTGCTTTATTATCATAATTTCTATGGACAAT
Organism: Rhyacophila brunnea; assembly: GCF_057557595.1. Classification (NCBI taxonomy): domain Eukaryota; kingdom Metazoa; phylum Arthropoda; class Insecta; order Trichoptera; family Rhyacophilidae; genus Rhyacophila; species Rhyacophila brunnea. The sequence continues at coordinate 1,070,414 of NW_028233235.1, forward strand.
ATAATCATTAGTCTTAAGTACTTGGTGTATAACAAGTAAAAATATTTTTGCATCTGCAAGTTAGGTTATCAATATTTTAAAAACCTTTCATCGGTGTTGTAAGTTTACTTTTTTTCCAAGAAAACCATTCTTTCTTATGAGAATCAGAATAAAGCTTTTATGACATTAATAAAAAAATCTTTTTTATTAACATAATTTATCAAATAATATACATTTTTTAATAAGTAAAGTTCATGGTTTAGTTTACTTCCGCTACCATTGAATTATTCTTTATTTTATCCTTTTTATTTATTAAACATGTAGATGGACCGTAATTTTACAAAAAGATGCAATAATTAGTTGAACACACATTATCACTCTTCTTCTACTTTTAAGATTCTTTTGTCCAAATAAAATATATTTAATAATGATGGAACTTTTTTAATATTTATCATTCCAATCAAAGAAAAATTCCCGTATTTTCAAAATTTGTCTACCTCATATATTTATAAGTTGATTAAAACGGTGTACTATTCTATAGATAGATTCGGTTACTTTTTGCAAGTTTTTGTATAAAATTTGAAAAAAAAGCTACTTAAAGAGCGTGAAACGCGAATGTCTAATAAAATACATGTCTTTAAAATTAAAATTCGCTTTGATCAGTTTGTTTTATTATAAAAATTCTATGAAATACCTTCTAGAAGAAAATGAAAGCACACATGTGCTGTCTTTCTGTTTAATTTTATTCATATTTTTCGGGAAATTTATCAAACTTAAATATTAAGTAAAAAGCTGATTTTTATTTTTTTTATCTAGTCTAAAGCATAAAAAAATACATCTTTTTGTTTCATCTGGTAAAATTTAGGTTTTTTAGATATTTGTATATCTTAATAACAAAATAATTAATTTTGATGGGGAAAACGTCTTCTAAAGATAATATTACCAGGAGGTATCCTACTGTTAACAACTGTGTGTTTCTAGAAAAACACTGAAAAAAAAAACATTTAGAACCATCAAATCGATTTTACATAATGAATTTATTTTATTTTGATGTATTTACTCAATTTACGTATTTTGTCGTATATTTCAGAATGCATTTATGATCTTTATTTGTAAATCCAATATTTCTAAGGTCTATGTTTATTATTTTCAATGTACACTACACCCATATTTATTACTACTTATGCTTAATTTGACTGTTTTTCGATTTTTTTTTCGGGGTAATTAACATGATTTTTGTGGTAGTTTATATAGTTTTATATTTTTTCTTTTAGAAGCTTGCAACATCTTTTCATTTTTTTTTCAAAAGTTCTAATAAGAATAATATTCCAATAAAGCATATTTAATTGTAATTTCATATGAGGCCTAATTACTGGCAATATCAATAACTTTCAAATTTAATATATTAAAAAATATTCTCTTCATATAAATATTTTCATAAATTCACCTAATATCCGCAAAATAATATAGCATATCAGAATGCTTTATTTAGTAAGTTTTTAAATTTCTACACATTTGCTCTCCCCTTCTATTATAAAATCCTATAATTTACTTTTCTGCCTCATTACAAATGTATATATGCTTTATAAGAGCAAATGAAAGTCTTTTGTTATATTTAAATTAAATCTAATGTTTGTAAATATTTTTTTTTATTTCTGCATTTTATATTCATATACTTTTTTTGCTTTTTTTTTCATGTAATTTGTTTATATTTTCTGTAAAAAATCGTTTTTGTCTTTTTAATTTCCGTGAAATCACAGAAAATTTACTCTAATTTAAAAGATAAGAAATTGATGGGTAAATTTTCATTTTTTTACGCTGTTTGCTTTTTTTATATGATGATGCTTCTTTTTAGAACATCTTTGGGATGGTTCTACCTGGATGACCGAACGGTTTGCAATATTCGGGTGTTACTTAGCAGTTTAGGGTGATTCATTAAATATTATTACAACATCATTAAAATCTTTGATCATTTTTTAGAAAATCTAGTTTCTCGATATACTTACCAAAAAAAATTTTTCGTGATCGTGTCTTCTTTCCAATCAATTTTTCTGGATTACAAGGGCCGTTTTTTTGGCAGCCAACTTTTTTCTTAGTAATTCATTAGGCTAATTAAAATATGAATGTTTGAAAATATTAAACTGAATTGCAATATTATCATAAAAAGAAGCTTTGGTGTTGGCTAGCTGTATGTGCTTAAAGTTTAGCGCATAAAGTTTTATATATTATTGCAATGAACGTCTTTCATTAAAAATTAGTGTAATTATAAATTCATTTAAAATTATACAGATACCCTTTTTGACTTTAAACACAATTTTCTTCAATTTTTTTAATAGTATACTTTATTTATTTTACCACTGAATATATATTTTGCCGCATTTTTAGTGCTTTTTCTTTGCCTCTGCAATATTTGTGCGGTATTAATAAAATTTTCTAAGAACATAATCTATCATCCACACATTATTCAGTTGTGCCTTGGTCAGCAAAGATATTTAAAAAAATTTAAATCTAAGCCAAACTCATCTATGAAAATTATGTGTTATCATTGAATTAAAATTTTTTAATTAATTTAAAGACATAAAGAATGGAAAAAATATTGAGATAAGAATATTTTTTATACGGTTTTACCATTTTTTAAATATTTTAACTTTCAAAATATTTAAAAGGAATTGACTTGTTCTGAACTCATAAAAAACCCAGGCAATTGAAATTTTGAAAAAAATAAAATAAAAAAATTTCGCATATTTTTATGCTTCTTCTAAATATTATCGTAAAAAAAAGAAATATTACATATTTTTATATAATATATCCAAAACTTCACTAGGATTTGTAAAAAGGAGTAAATCCAATAGAAAAACACAGTCATTCAAAAATACGACAATTCATATAAATATTATTTATTTTTAATAATGCTTATTCGTCGGAAGAGTTGCAGCTGAAAGTCTGAAATCCAAAACTTTGTTGCGTAATTTACAAAAATTATCATAAAATATTTATGAAAATATAAATCAGAGAATAATGATAAATTTGAAAAAAAAACACTTTTCTTCCTAAAAAAAAACATAGATATATATATGAAATACGTGGTACGATACATCGAATATGCTATAAATGCAAAATAAAATATCAATGTGCTTTCTAATTTGCACAAATAACATCAATGAACTTTAAATGCGAAGATCTTAGGTGATAAAATAAGTAAATCTACAAAAATATCATATTTTCAGAATTAAACTTAGTAAAAATTTAGCATGCTAATCTGCAATGCACTGAAAAGGTATTGATAAAATTGAACCTTTTATAAAATAATAAAACTATAATTGCCGAATAAAAAAGCATAGAAATGGTTTATATACTTTAAAAATTATATTTTTTATATATGCTATATAAATTAAAAAAAAAATCTTGTTTTACATTATAATTAATTAAAGCAGTTTATATATAATAACATTATAAAATTGCAAAAAAAAACACATAAATTTTTCTAAGTAAAGTCAAGCACAAAATCATACCATTATTTAAATAAAAACATCTAAAAAATATAGGTTACGCTCTCAATAATAATAAATTATGCAAATCATGATATCCAATGTATGCTATAAGAAAATTTGTGTGAATTCATTATCTGTTTTTGTTATGGCATTATTTTTATTTAATTAATTCTATTTGATTAACGCAAAAAAATTTATTTTCCAAGTATACTTGTATGTTTCTATATAAAAAGTGAAGTCCTTATTTGGATAAAATAACGCATAAAAAACAATTAAAATTGCAAGAAAAATTTTTTAAATGCACAAACCCAATGAACAAGATTGAAAAAAACCAAAGTTAATGGCTTATTCTTATACTTTTTTCATTTTGTACGTTTATACGAGCAAAAATCTATACTTCTATAAAAATAACTCCAATTTATTAAATTTACTTTAGTAGAATCTTAAAATGTTATATGCTTTCATTAATGATGTATTTATATTATTGTAGGGCACAAGTTGCAGCATAGAGCACAAAAGTACATTCCTTCTTAATATAGATAACTATTAATGTTTATTTACAGTAAAATTCTGGTTTTTCATTCAATCATACAAATGATTTTCTTCTATGCAAAGTAAAACTTTTTATAAAATAAAGTTTTATTGTATTAAAAGTAGAAAGAATAGATTTAAATATTAAATTTATATTTTCGTTTATAATTCATATTTTTTTACAATAAACAACAATATAAATAAATTTATAACAATTGTTTAAATTGAAATTTAAATCATTTTTTTGTTAAAATAAGTCTATTTCAGATATAAGGCGCTATCGTGACTCAAAGCTTATTAGATAATAAATACTATTAAAAGATGAGGGCAATGAATAACTTTAAAATATCATTTTTTCGTGTGTTAGTTACATTCTATTGATAATTAGTCATTAATAGATAGATCATCTATGTGCAGCATACAAACAAATAATTTGTAGAACATCTAACTCTTTTCAAAATTATTTCATATCAAAGCATACAAAAATGAAATTCTTACATTTTTTGCAATCATGGTATCTATTTCTTGTTTATTTATATTTTAAAACGTCACTTACTTTTGCAAATATAATAAAATATGCGTTTCTAGCAGTATTTATTATTTAAAAATTTTCTTTGTATTTAATAAATAAAAATACAGAAACTGAAAAAATACACATTTTATTATTCTATAATATTAAAAAAACGAATTACATGTGATTTAAACTAACATTTATCGAATAAATCTATAAAATTGATGTTATTTGAAGCTTTATCAATAAAATTAAGTGTTAAAGATAAATTACATTTTTATCGTCCCTCACAATATTTAGAAACTTAAATGCATGCTTTGACTTTTATATTTTAAAAACTGCGCACTGAAAAGATATTCGATTGTATTTATGTAAGTCGAAGTCAGAAAAATAAACAATAAATGACAAAATATACAATAAAATACCTTCATTTTTGTATTTTGTACATTATAAATTTGATAATTATGATTTTAAATTTAGTTTGTCATTTTTTGATAAATATTTGTTAATTTAAATATCTTTTTAATTTTTTAAAAAAATATGGTTATTTTATGATATCAAAAATATGTGGAACTTCCAGGTGTTTCAAACTTCGTATTTTTTTACAAAAAGTATAAATAAAAAGCAAAATAAACGAATCTTCATTCACAATCACAATATAAAGAAAAAAAATCTACACCTAATTAAAAAATTCTGAAGTTATTATTATCTACACGACATTTTAAACATATATTTTTGTATTTATGTATATATAATTTTTGTAATATACAATAAATAATAACTAAATAATTTTGAAAATTTTTTACTGCTAATTAAATGAAAATAGTCTATCACGAAATTTTGAAACTTGATAATCTACATTGAATTAATAGCAAATCAAGGTGGATAAATATCATAAAAATTAAAGTTTCCGAATTTTTAATATTTAAATTCATGCATCTTATGGGCTTAAAATTAATTTTATGATCTAACAAAAAGAACTCGTGGTATTTTTGTATATAATATTTTATTCTCGTGTTCCACATGTAAAATTAGCATTTTTTTGTACTTGAAACTTTGATTTCCCAAGCTTCAAAAAGAGTGCATAATGTTTTAATCAATATTTTGTAATCTTATCATTTTTTAAGTAAATTTACGTCCATGTGTTATTTCATATTTTTGATTCAATAAATGATGTGAAATTATCATCACTTTCAATCGAAACTGATTATGCTAAAAATAAAATTATTTTAATGCATGTTAAGGAACATTCTATTTATTAAAAAATTCATGGAAAATGAGATAAATAATATTCTTAAGATTTTTGTTGATTAAAGCTTTGAGTAAAAAAAAATAGATTAAAAAAGGCGAAAATAATTTAGAGGTTTTACCCTATAAACTTATATAGTTCTTAGAATATGAAAATCAAAAATCGAGTATTAAACATGTAGCAGATTTTCATCAAAATAATGACAAAACTTGATTGATTAATTAATGAAATGTTGCGTAAACTAAGTTTTTTTTACAGATAAACATTTTATATTTTTAATCAAGTTTATTGCATAAAAAGCAATTCAATGTCTAATTTTTATAAAATGCTTTTGTATAAGATTTAAATATAAGAAAGTTGTATTCATAGTTTTATTCGTTTTACGAAAGAATCCATATATTCGAATAATAAAGAAATTTTTGTTGTGTTATCTTTGAATAATAAATGCGATATACTAAAATCTTTTTACATGATAATGTTATATATTTATAAAAGGTTATTAGCGTATTAAACAACCTTTCTTGTTTTCAGAATTGGTTTTTTTTATTAAATGAGGACTTAGAATATTTAATAAATTCATTTTATCTATAATGTTTGGTCGAATAAAATTTTATTAAAAAATTGAAAAACTATGTAGATATTTATGGGAATACGTCGTCAAAAACGTTGTAAATTTTTGTTATATGTGCAAAAGGTACCGTTAATTACATTTCGATACCCCTAAAAGACCGGTTTGAACCTTCTAAAAAAACAAATTTTTTTTTTATGAAAAATGATTCACCCTGGTGATTCTGGTTTTTTCTTATATGAAAGCCATATTTATATAATATTATGCTTCTTAAGGCCTATATAATTTAAGGAATTATTGTTATAATAAAAAATGTGAACTTAATCTTTGGGTTGGTAAACATCGATATGTTTTTTTATAACGGCATTTTAGTATATGAATAAAAATTTAGGCCCTGTACACTAAAAATGAAGGAATATCTTTGGTATCTTCACTAAAATTAAAAAATAATGATTTAATTTTTTTTAGAAATAAGTGGTTTTGAATATTCTAAATTTTCAATGCATTATATGTGAGAAAAAATTTCGCACTGGGATAAACTGTAGAAATTCAATAAATTCGCAAAAAAATATTAAAATTTCAGACCTAACAAAATTTGATCGTCAATTATCATATGATATTGAGCCGTTTCTTTATCTTTTTTTTCACAACATTTTTATTATATTTTCACATTCAAAAGCTTACAAGAATTAGAAACTTTATTTGATTGTTTTGTAATCCTCAGAAGCCAACATGAAATTTTTGATGGAAGTTATTATACTTATACGAGCAATAGTATAATATTTTAAATTTATAAGATTTTTTTTATTGATGTGGGCTGAATTGTTATTAGGATTTTGCAAAGTATTATTTTGAAGTGATAAAATGAAGAAATTTCAAATGTAAATAGAATAAGTATTTCTCACATGAAACATTTATAATTCTGATGAACATTACCCTATATTTTTCACAAAGCCAAAATTCACTTTACTAGTTTATTATTTATCAGAATTCAGATTTTTAAAACGCTCAACCCAATATCATACTATAGTCGTGGTCTATATAAAATAGATTTTATAAAGATTCGCAGATTTAAGTAATATTTATCACAAGCATCCTCAACTTTTATCTTTAGTTTTTGTTTTATGAATAAAAAAACATTATACATTTTATCCTTTGAATAAAATATGAATTCAAATTTTCAAACCTTTTTACGCGGATCGCAGATATGAAATGATCGTATAATTCATATAAAATGCACTATATACGATATATATTATTTTTATAGAATTATATTTAATTCCACGAGCCTTTAGAATATGAAACTATTAGTTTATTTATCCAAAACAAACTAATAGAATAGAACATTCGAAATAATTACTGTCTCAAGAAATGGCTAATTAATGTCTAATTTTATAAATAATTAATAGAGAAGTGAATATTATGAAGGTAAATTTTACAATTATATTTATATCTTGGTTATCGGCACTAAGGATAAGAGAAGGACGAGAGGATCGTCTATACACTTCAATGCCATCGTCTAGAGTTTTGTCTCAAAGTTTAGCACTTCGAGACGAAAGGAATGAATCGAAAAACAGAAGAAAAAAGGTTTTACAGGAGGATCAGGATCGACTTCAGCAGAAAGTGACCGAAGACGAAAAAGATAGGGAAGAGGATGACACAGAAGACGAGGATACAGAAACATATGGTGATAGTGATTGTTCTTGGTATGATGGTGAATCCGGATTTCATAGTGATTATACGGAGTTTACTACCAAAACTGATTTGTTAATGAAAGATAATGTTAACACACCAAAGTCTATCGATTAAAGTACGTTCAAAAAAAGTATTTAATTTTTATTAATCCCTTTTTAATATGTACGGTTTACAAATTTACAGTAATCAGACTAAGCTGACTAAACAGAAAATAATGGAGATATTTACGAAATATAAAGATTATCCTGGAAGTTACGAACAAACACTTATTTTTAATCCTAAAGTCGGAGACTTATTTGTAAAAGAAAAAAACATGGAATATTTTGATGGAAATGTGTATCGAAAGTCAAACGTCATTAATGACGATTTATTATCAGCAAAAATAGATAGATCGGATAAAATACTACGAATTACAATTACTGATTCATTGAGCCCAATAGAAATTATTCATTATGTCGGAAGAATGAACTGCAAAAAAACTGGAATAAATAATTGGGAGCTTTATTGTAAAAATATAAATGAGCTCAACTCATTTTGGTCAAGTGTTTTTAATGGAAGCAAGACGAAAGAATTTAGTGAATATAAAGTTGATATGGTATATTTGAGAAATCTTCATGAAAAATTGCAGAAAGAAATCGAAAGATAGATTTCTTTACGCATATAAAATAAATTTGAATATTTTTCGCACTTTGAATTGCACTTTGTTTTGATATTAAATCAAGATAAATGTAAAATTTGAATTTATTTTTTGCTTATATGTTATTTTAAAAATACAAAGCTGTTAATCAATCATCAATTACAAAACACGGAATATATCATATTTGTAATAAACTATAATATAGTAATAAACGAATTAACGAACAAACGAAATACGCATACTTATTGGTGATGATTATAAAGTCTTATAAAAGCATATATATATATGTGACGATAGATAACTTACTATCTATAAATTTAATATTTTAATACGAAGTGGTATGATATGCCTATTAAATTCAATATATATTGTTCTCCAAGAAGGGTTATCGATGAGGATCATAGTAGATGAAGAGTTGGTGAAAAGTATTCATAAAGTTTGCTCCAAGAATTGTATCAAACAATAGGCTTGAGAAATATACATGACAATCAAAACAAAATAACCCATAAATAAAATAAATATCGATCTTCAAGCGATCTAAACAAAAGTAAAAGCATTTATACGAACAGATGATTAAAATATCCCAAAAAACGGTTTAAAATAATAATTTCCCAGTTCAATACGTTTTGAAAAAGTATGAATATACTTTTTAATTCATTTTTTTGTTATTTTTTTGTATCCTTATGTTTTTTTAACTGTGATATTAATACTGTACACTAAAAACGTGATTAGTGATTCTTTAAATTTATTCCTCGATAAACAAAAAAAATAATGCCCAGAAAATCAAATGAACATTTTCCCAAAATATATAAAATTATAATTATACTAAAATGTAATTTTTAATCATACCCGACTAGACATTTGCGTCTACAATAAAAAGAAAAATTTGATCACGTTAATTAAGTAGAAATAAAAAGTGTGATAATCCAATAAAATATTGAAAAATGATAAGCTAAGAATTAAAAATTAATTAGAAAATAAACCCACCCTTATTTACAAATTTAGAGCTCGAATATTTACCTACGGCATAAATTGGGATCGCATTGTTGCAAAATATCATAAGTTGTATATTAAAGAGTTGGCAATGCTAACTGGAGCAGAATCATACGCACAAACAATAGGATTGAGGAAGTCACTTTAACTAATAAGTCTTGATATTTGAAGCAATGAGGAAGATTTTAAAGATGATGCGGTTGAAATAAGTATCAGCCAAACCTGTCTATAAAGCAATCTAAAGTTTTCTTGAACAAATTTAAAAAGTTAAAAATCAAATTAACCCAATAAAAAGATGACATTAATTATGCCCAATATCGCAACATGGGATGAAGTGGTAGCACAATATCATAAAGGTCACCTAAAATAACACGAATTCACAAACCAAATCGTAGCATATACCCAAACTATAGGATTTAGGAAAACCTTAAATTATACGGCCTTTAAAAGAGGTTAAGAAACTAAGATGATATAGTCAAAATTATAGATATGACGCGTCCACGTAGAAACAATCAAGTTAAGACTTAAAAAAATATAATTCAATTGAAAGATTAATCTATAAATATAATTAATATATATTAAACCCAAGATTTCGTTAGCGCAATTGGTTTAGAAACGCTTTAAACAGTGATGAGTTCCAACCGCAAAGCACCCCGTATTCATATGAAAATAGTCATAAAGAGAATACCCGCAAGGAGGCAGTCTGTCGAAACTAGAAAATAAAACTATAATAAGGCAGAAAAGCCGGAATAAACCAGGTGTTGCCGTATAAAACGCCTAAATATGCCCGAACATCGAATGAAGCCTGCTCTGTTCAGCAAGGATACCGGTAAGTGTAGAGTATTGTTCGTAACACAATATATTAGTGGCATGAAGTATATACAATCTCAATACTCCCCCACATTGATTACCATCTGATAAATAGCCTTAATCCACGGCTATGAAACTAGTAACAGAAGATGTGAAGAACCACACAAATGGTGAATCAGATAAGAAAAGGGTTCTAATAGTCATAAGCGAACATCATAAAAATTGATATAAACGAGTAAATAAAAAACTATATTGAACTCGTTTTGAAATTACAAAAATCATAGCCAATATTAATAAGTTAGGAATAGCAGCCGAAGGCAAAAATATACATAAACTATGGGATTTTCCTAAAAACTAGCGATAATAAGTCTTTAAATCTAAAGATGTATTCGGGAATTTTATAAATAATGAGCTAAATCAAGTATCAACACGTCTATTCTATAAAGCAATCTAAAACTTATATCTTGAAAAAATAGGAATTACTAAAATCAGATTGGCCTATGAACAAAAAAAAATGTGATTAAATCAAAAAAGTATTAGATTTAGTGATAAAATTTATCAGGTTCAAAAATATCGGACCTTAATTATATTCAACAAATGCGCCATAATTGGCTACTAAAAAACCCCCGTAATAAATCTCAGCACGTTTTATATTAAATTCATAAATAAAAATTCGCATATATTAATATTTTTGAATAGACGTAAATCATTAAAAAATTTAAAAACACATAAAATCAAAATGTATAATATAAGATAATTTTTTTTCAAAATAAATGATAGCTAGTCTCCCAACACATGCTCTTCTCTTTTTAAAACGAACTTTTGCTTTATATTGCACAAAAATTTATAGCTTAAAATAATCACAGGATTCATGTTTGTATGAATGAGTTTAGTTTTACGGTAGAAATTACAAAAAAAACAATAAACATATTATATTTATTTATGGCATGTAAAAACAAAAAATACAGAACTATTTTATTTTTTATTGCAATAAACAAGATCAATGCTTGATTACGATGATTATAAGTTTCTTTCACAATAAAATTTTATAAAAGGGCACGAGTCGTTTCAATTATACATCGAAAAATTCATAAGAAATTCGAAATGTGATAAAAAAAAGAAATTTTAAAGAATATGATGTGTATTGGACTTTAGCATTTATATCATTATATATTTACTAAAGGATATGTATATTTCAATGTACTATGAGAAAAAAAACAAAAAAAAACATTTTCATCAGTAGAAAAAATTTACTTAAAGCACAAAATATTTAATTTGTTATAAAATCACGATTAAAGGTTTATTTTTATTATTTTATAATTATAGATTACATAAACTAATATGAAAAAAAGGTTATTGATTCAAAAAAAATCTGATCTAATTGGCTCTTTTTGCACATTGGTGAGTACATAACATCGATACACATTTTTCTTGAACAAAATAAATTTATTTCTTTATAAGCCAATATAACTCTGCATAAAATATTTTATATCAACCCATGCTTTTTCTTATAGAATAAATTTATAATTTTATGGTAACAGGACAAAAATGACTCGGTGTCTTTTTCTATCTAATATTTTGAATTTAATGTGATTTTATTAAGATATAAACGACGATACGAATAAAAGCCATTAGAATGTAAATGTATTAAAAATATGGATAAAAAAATACTTATAAATAGATATAAATCAAAGTTAATATCCATTATTATGCCTGCATAGCAAAATGTATGTAGCTTCATTTACTAGAAGACATTCTCTTAAGAGTAGATTAAGTCTTTATAGATTTTAACTACACATGTTAGGAAAAAAATTGGTTTTTATAATAGTTTAGATGAGAATTAGTGTCCCTTATTGTTTAAAAGTTTCGTTAATTGAAAATATTTTCTTATTTTTAACCTGTATTCATATTTTTATATAAAATTGATGCAACCAAAATTTATAATTATTGATATTTACATATGTTTTGCAATTTTCATAATTTTTTAAGAGCCCACTGGCATCCCACAAATTTATTTCGGCTGGAAAATAAATTAAAATATAACAGATTACGAAATAGAGTTTTTATAAAACAAAATTTTCATATATATTCATCTGCATATTAATATGCAAATTTATATATTTATCAATGTGTTTTTAAAAGCATAAACATTTTTTTACGGAAATATATGAATTTTACATATAATATAATAATTTTAAAAAAATATATAAGAGAAATGAATCTTAAATAGCAAGACAAAAATTATCCCATATGTTATAAAATGGGACAGTGTGGTGACACAATTCATAATAGGTACCTGAAGGAATTAGATGTTACGAATCAGGCTGAGTCATATATACAAACCTTGGGATTGAGAAAAACCCTTGAATTAATAGGTCTCGAAAGAAGGTGGGGTATTGAAGAAGATTTTGGGGTGGAGAAGATAACCGAAAGTATAAATACGCTGTGTACACAAGGAATCAAGAAAGATAAGCCTGAGAACAAAAACTAAATTACAACTATAAATTTAGCCCATAAATAAAAAATAAATAAATATTTACATATAAAATACAAAGATAATATAAATCATAAAAAAACTCGTTTTAAGTGTTCAAAATAACTCCCAACATAAAATTTATTTGTTTAATTTTGTTTTCAACTAATTACCACAAAAATTATAGATTATTTAATATAAAAATATAACTTTCCTATTTTATTAAATCGCAAAAAAAAATATACTTAGCCAATAATATTGACATTATGGAAATCATATGCTTAGAGAATTATTATTCAATTTTATTTTTTAAATAGATTTTCGGCATAATATTAATATAATAATAATCAAGGGTATTTGTATTAAGATATTATTTAAAATAAAAGACTTATTTAAATTTCTTAGTTTTGCTTTATACAGTGAATTATAGGTTTTAAATAAATCATGGAACATTTGATCTGACTTCCAAATTTATAAAATGCAACAAATAGACCCATGCATGTTTTTTAAATTCAGAGAATTGTTTTAAGTGGTATCTGTATTTAAAACATAGTTTGTTACATAAAACTTAGATTACGATTGCCAAAACTGTCAATTCCCTAAATTATTTTTTATATAGAAATCAAAAGTTACATTGAAAACATATTATAATTTTTTTGTTGAGTAAATACAAAAATATGATTTTCCCATTTATACGTGCAGAATATTGATGTGCAAATTATAAAGTTTCTTGCAAAAAATTCATATTGTTTCTTTCCGAAAAGCTATTTAAAGGTTATAATTCCTCGAAATATTTTGCATAATGACTTAAAGGCAATGTTGATAAATTTAAAAATAATTCGACAAATATTTTCAAATAAATGCTAGAAGAAATGATTTTATAAAATTAAAGCACATTTTTAAATAAAAAAATTAGTATATAGAAAATACAATTTACTTATATTTAGAAAAAAAATGAAAAAATTTAGAAACTGGTATTAATTATTATATCAGTAAGACATAGATCAATTTGCTCGTTAATGAAATCATTATATATATTTTTTTTAGTTTTTGACTTTTTTTTTGGGCTTTTTATTAAAAATTGTATTGTTTTGGACATTTATTCAATCGCGAAAAATAATTTTAATTGTTATGAAACTTGTGAATTTATTCCAATCGAAATTATTTTGTATTTCTTGTTTTTCGAAAATAAAAAACGGATTGTTGATAAAATTTTATTTTAACATCTAACATCATATAAAAAACATATTCAAATAAATCATCCAACTCGCTTTTAAAATTATTAATAAGAGCAAAAATTAACGCATATGTGTGCCATCAGAAATAGAAGTTTTATAGATTTGATTTCTATATGATATATATGTAAATATTTTGCAATTTGTGGCTAAATGGCATCAAGTCTAATGGACTCCATAAAAAATAATTTAAGCAATATTGAAAATTCGTAAAATTTTTTGTGCATCTAAAACTGCGATTGAAGCGGAAGTTCTAAATATTCTAACACTACGCAAACAGATTATGATCACATAATATTTTTTATAAAAGGCCGGTTCAATGCAGTGAGTGTTCCAACAATCGAATATTGGCGAAAATAGAAAGCTGATATATAAATAAGGATACTTGTAAAAAATTCAAAAAACATTTCAATTTGAATAGAATTGTTTGGAGACATAAGAATAGGTTTTAAACATTCTTTAACAGTGTAAAGTAATTACGTTCAAGGCACTATATGTGAAAAATACCTGTCCGTCGAAAATACAAGTTTGTAGATGATAAAATAGGAATTAATGTGTATACTATCGAATAATTTAAAAAGTAATCAAAACTCGAGATCAATAGACAAAAATAACTGATAAGAGGATGCAGTTATTTAAAGATTTCGTTTTTTTATAATAATCGTCATATTACTTGTCCATTATATTAAATTTACTTTTAAAGTTAAAAAACTATAAAAGAATTATTTTTTCATTATTTTAGCTCTCAATTTATTTATTCTTTTATTTAATTATTTTGGAACACAAAAAACCTGTTAATTGCCATACACTATGAAAATTTTAATATTAGATAGAAATAACTTAAAATTATTATTTTATTCCGGAATTAAAGACGCGAATTATTTTTTAATCATGATTGAATTAAAAAAAAATTCAATATGATTGCATCTTTCATGGTAAATTTATATTTTATTTTTTATAATAGAACTAAAATGTAGATTATTGTAAGTGATGCAATTTAAGAAAGAGTATTTTTGTAATTTAATTTCTAGCAAAATAATAAAATCTATGTTTAATTTTGCATAAGTTCTATTAAAATTTTTTGAACTTCTTTTTGTGATAGAACACATCTCTTATAAAGTATGGTCAAAAAATCAAATGCTTCCAATTTATATTCAATATCTTTTAAAAATACAATCAATTTTTGACTTATATTTTGATGATTGAGTTTCATTGGCTGATTGAGCACAAATATATTCCATTTTTTCATTATATACATTTGTTCATTGCTTACATCAACAAGTTCATTCAACCTTTTTTCTGATAAATAATTAACGAAGGTACTAGCATATTTTTTTGTGTGATAATCAACCATCAATTCTGGTCTATAATAGACGGGTGTTATTTTTTTAATTGTATGCCCTCGTGATCTTTTACATTTATAGGACATGAAGAATAGATTTTGGTCATTTTCTGTATTTATAGAATGTATAAACTTCAAAAAATGTTTCTTTTCTGATGATTTTATAAGAAAAACAGTTCCTACCAAATCCTTTCTTGTTTGGTTTGCATTATCTAATATTTCAAAAACACCATTATCCTCAATTTGGCATTTAAAGTTTCTATGATAAAGTTTTATATGCTGCACTAAAAAAAGCGGAGAAGCATACTTTCTAAAACAAAAAATACATCTATTATACATTAAGGTGTACTGAATGCCAGAATAACAATATTTAATTCTTTGTTTCTCATCTAAAAAATCTTGTGCATCTTTATAACAATAGTGTAGGATTCCACGCCCTTTTAAATTATATATTTTATAGTTTATTTTCAATACTTCTTTAGATCTAGTCATAAAACTCGTTCCCTTCAAAAAATCGATCCTATAGAAATTTATATTGGTTTGATCATAAAATATAGAGCCATCATTTTTGCGTAAAAGTCCTCTTAAAACACAACACATATTTATTTTGGTATAGAAATATTTAAATGCTTTCTTTTCTTCTAAAATAAGAAATAATACAAGGTCATCTGTGCAGCCAGTATTTCTTATTCTTATCGGTCTATTTTTATTTAATTCTCGATCCTTACTCAATCGTTTGTCTATTTTAAATCGAATTGAACCTGTTGTGTTGTTTATAATATCACCTAATATTGTTATTTTTGAATAATTGCTGTATTTGAGATTTGCTAAAATTGATTCTTCATAGAAAAGATTTAATGATGAACAGTTATGCTTTTTGAATGTTTCTAGCTTTTCATGCTGTTTTAAATGGCTGTTTTCTATAAATAATGTGTTGTATGTTAGTTTATTCTCTAATAACCATTTTTCCATTTGAAAATATTAGGGTACATTTAACATCTAAACATATACTCTCTTCATTCTATATATAAATTTTATTTTTTGTGGATCTATAGATGGAGGAAATACTTGAAATTATGGGCGTTGAAAAGAGAAGACATATAGAAGAAGATGGAATAGAAAAGAATATAACGAAGTGTATGGATATGAAATACCCACAGTAAATAAATAACGTCATACTTGTCGAGAATCTAAATTAAAATGACAAAATTAACCATCATATGAAAAGATGTAATATTCATAGATCCATCATGTGCTTAGATATTGCTGAATCTGCTATCCCAACAGAGCCAGAAGAATACGTTTAAATAATTTAATTGAAGGGAACACTTGAATCAATAAGTGTTGAAAGAAGGAATGTCTCGAAAAACATTGAAAAGATAATCAGGCCCAAAGGAGTATAAAGCAAATTTGTTCTATATAAAGTTTTGCTTGTTCAAATTTAATTGCACAAAAACAAACTAAACCATCAATAAATATTTACGACATAGTCTTCTTTAAAAAATAACTATTACTATTTATTGAGAAAATATGACCTGCTAGCATCTGAACTATCATTAATATACAAATGCAAGACAAAAATTATCCCATATGTTATAACATGGGACGGTGTGGTGACACGATATCATAGAAGGTACCTGAAGGAACTAGATGCCACGAACAAGGTTGAGGCATATATTCAAACCTTGGGATTTAGAAAAACCCTTGAATTAATAGGTATCGAAACAAGGAGGGGTTATGAAGAAGACTTTGGAGAAGAGAAGATAGCTGAAAGTATAAATACGCTGTGTGTACAGAGAATCAAGCAAGCTGTGCCTGAGAACAAAAACTAAAATTACGACTATAAATATGGCCCATGAGCAAAAATAATTTCCTAATTTAATTAAGATATTTGGTTTTTGTTGCGTATAAAATTGTATTTACCTATATTGATATAAATTAGACGGAGTTTTTGCAACTTATTTTCATCATATAATTTACATTTAATTTATGTAATTGTGCTTTTTCAATTTATAGTAGAAATAATAACTGAAATTATTTTATATTTGATTTAACTCATGGTAATAATTTTGAGGTGTTACAAGACATAAATATGGATGATAATATTTGAAATTCATAAAGATTAAGCAAATACCAGCTCGAAACCAAACATGTAACCAAGTATTTTTCTTCGAAATTAACCATATATTCCTATATTTATTCTTTCACTTATAAAAGATTACATTCTACATCACTGTACGCATTTTTATGGCATTATAATGACTTAGTATATGTATTGTGACTGTTACATGCATTATCGAAAAAAAAGGTTTAATAAAGCTAGATCTAGGCTTAAAATTAATAGTATAATAGTTGCGTTTCCCAGTGAACAGGATATTTATATAATTGGTAAAATCAACATTGCGAATACTGTGAAAAAACCAACAGAGATAGTGTAGTATAAATTTCACTTTTATTGACGAAAAAACTTAGAGCATGCGATATACTGGTTCATAAAAGATAAAAACATTTGTGTTATTTGTGACCGAAACTTATAAAAAATATATTTTCTTATATAAAAATTGCCCGCATATCATCGAATTACAACGATGATTTTGTGTTTCCAGCAACAAGAATATTAAAAATATATAGTCATTGCACCTTAAATCATAAATAGAATACAAATGCATGTAATACATAAAATTTCTTTTATTTTATTGTATGAATTCCGCATGATTGATACTATTATTATGTCTTGGAATTTCAACTTTACGCAATGAAAATATATCCAATGCAAATTGTTTAATGCCATTAGTCTGGTAATCAAATCAGCAAAAATTCGCTCGAATTTCTATGTTTTTTATATTTATGAATTACAAAAACAAAATACTGAAATATTAAAAAAAAATTGATAATATTGGGGTAAATAATGGCTAACGAGTATCGGTTATATAAGTAACTTTAAATGTTTTTATTCGTATTTGAAATACGAATAGACCGTCAACGTAAAAAATTGGGATGAAGTGGCCACAAAATCTCTAGATCAAATCATCCGAAGAGAAGAATAAAAATCTGAAAGCGCTGCTTGGGAAAAAACTACTGAATTTAAAAATAATATATTTTATGACCTAAAAGTAAAAATGAAACAAAATACCGGCTGTTAAAAATGTGATTATAAGAAAAATGCAACAGCTATGCTTATAGATCAATCAAAAAGAAAAGCCGGAAACAATATATGGTAGTAAATTATAGATATTCTTTAGTAAGAAGGCACATTTTATAGCTCTCACCACATATAAAATTAAATTTAAATCTAAGATACTAATTTTAAAGCTTAATTGTCATATTATAATTATTTTTAATTTATTTATTTCTTTGGAATTATGAAAAGAAAAAAGGTTTAAAAGGCATTTTATAAGGCTCTTTATAAAAAAAGAAATCTTAGTACGTTTTTCCTACTAAGCATACATATTTGTAGCAGTTTATCACAAATATTCAAAGAAACTATAATTCAAAAAAATAAAATGTATTCCAGGTAAATATCGAATTTGAAAAGTGCAGCTTGTTCTGCATTGAAAAAAAACAACTCAAAGTTTCATAGCATATTATTTATCATTTAATTAGATATAAAATCACGATTTCTGATGTTTTTTTGTCATGTAAATGACGATTCTATATATAAGTAGTTAAATGACTAAGTATAAAACTATAAATTGTATTATGTGGTAAATAATTTTTTCATAAAAAATCAATAAATTCCGAATTTACTATATGAATATGTCTGACGAATTTTCTATAATCTTGAAACTGCGGATATGTCAATATTATTATTTTTTAAAAATTAATGAAAAAATTTAATCGGCAGCAAAATACCTTTTAGAGGCATTATTATTGGGATATTAGATAGAACCTTACATTGTAATTTCTAGCGTTTGAGTGTTAAGTTGTCTTTTTTAACTTTTTTTGAACAAAAAGATATTTTGAATTAAATAATGCAAAAAGTAACATTAAATAGATGCATAATTTTAAATAAAATAATTATTACAAAAAGAATGCAATTATTAAAATGCTAATTTGTTTACATGTCAGGAATATCTATTATCGATCTTGAAATATGTCGAATATTCGACTATTTTGCATATAATCTTTTATAATATTTAGCTCGCATGCATATTTTGATTACTAAAAAGAATTATCTAATCTGTATTAGAAAATCATTTTAATTATATTGACAAAATTTGTGAATGCAAGTTAATTGTGAGTTTTATTTGGATTACTTGTTTAGACTAGCAGAAATTTATCTGGTATGCTATAATATTTGGTAATTTGCATATTTATACGAAAACTTTGATATATGTTTAAATTGCAGAGAATCATACATTAAATGCTTTTGGCGTTATATTGGGTACATGGGTCGCCTTTCTTGCAATGATTAACCCTATCTTGTGTTTATTATAAATTATTCGATTTCTTGAAGTATTTGTATAACAAGTTCGTTTAATTTATAATCGGTTTACATAAATAAAAACTATTTACGATTGTTCTTTTATTGAATATCAGACTATTATCCAAGACTTACGAAGAATATAATATTAAATATACATATCTACTTAAATTTTGTCACTAATAAAGTATATTTTCCCATGACTTATACATTTTGCAGTGTCATAAGATATGTAAAGGTGTAAAAGAGGGAATCAATATATTGAAACTCGCATAAAATTAACAAAATGTAAATGTTTCAGTCAAAAAAAACACTATGTAAAAATCACATAAAACGTTTGTTATATTTTGGAGCTTTTCATCACCTTTTTATATGTTATTATACAAAATTACATTCTAATTTTTCTTTTTATAGCAGTCCTCCGTATATACCTATTTCAAGAGTATCCTGTTATACATGTCCCATATAATCCTCTATTTTATTGTTGCCTGCTAATTAAAATTAGTACGTTAGAACGATATACTTCGCATATTTGGTAACCAAAATATTTCATATAACTTATTCTGTATATTTTAAAAACATAAAACTAGTAATTTTTTGTATCGTCTAAATTTATTGCAGAGTGCATAACGTTTTTTTTGATAAATTTTTTGTTTGTGGGTTCGTCATATACTTTAACAAAAGCATATTATTTTTAGAAAATACCGCACATACATGTTTTTTAGATAGCCGTATTATATGGATTAATTTTTTCTTTGATAAAAATTAAATTTTTGAAGTACACTAAGAGGCTTTAAATATTTTTCTATAATTCAAATATTTTAAAGCACATCAAAATAATAAAATTATTTTTATAAATGTATTATTACTCTAAAATTTACAGAAAGCTTAATAATAATTTAATAATATGGTATTGTTCTTGAAAATATTTTATATTCATTTTTATTAAGCATGAAGCTTTATAACTAAGCTTCATAATATTTTTCTGTACAATGAATGTTGAAAAATATAAATATATGCTGATTTCTATTACCCAAATCGATAAATCACTAAACTATGGTGATTTTTGATCAATAAACATTTAAATATATATTAGATCCCGAATTGTTTCTTCTTTATTTTTATTTTATTATGAAAAGTAAAAACAGGGATAATTTATAAATAATATTTTCAATTTCGCATTTCGTTCTTCAAAGGCTTTACTTTAACCTTTTCTCTTAAGTATTCGTATGTTGGGTGCTTTCGTAGGTTTTCCTAGGGTCTAGATATAAATGCACATGTAGTCGTTTTAATTCACTAAATAGCAAAAAAAGCCAAAATTTATTGATGCAAAGAAATCACTTTACTATAGATTCAATTTAATAAGAATCTAGAAGCGCCTTTTCTTATTAGATTTATATAATGTTTGGAAACTTATAGAAAAACAGTATGAAATATTTAACGAAGTATTTTTTGACAAGAACAACTATAGAATTTCATCTTTGTTCTAGACCTTTTGAAACATGAAAAAGGTTTTAGAACTAAACTTCCGGAATTTAATTGTCGCGAAACACCTATTTGCACATATGAATAGTTAATGAAATGATAATTTGATTCTTCTTCTTAAATTATATGACTCTTTTATGCATAAAAAATATTTTCCACCAATCTGTTATACATATTATATAATATAATATAAATTTAATATGTAGTTCAAATGTTGTAAAATTTTATAACATGGCGATTTTAATAATATCAAATCGATTTAAACATAAATATGATTATTTTTAATAAATATTTTAGCAAAAAATATCATTTTTTAGTCTTATATATATCAAAACATTCGAATACTGTATGTCTTATACGTTATATCTTTTTTAGAACAAAAAAACTATTCACTAAAAAGGATGTATAAAACCACAGCGCTTATAATGACTTATGGTAAATGCAAAAATTCAATTAATGTTATTCTATTAACTTTAATGGAATAATATTATAATCAGGTTTTTGTTATAAGGTGTTTAATTTTTTATTATTTGTAACGTTTAGATAAACGATATTTAATGCTTAATTATTATTCATTATCTTTTATTTATTACTATTCTTTTGATTGAAATCATGTTTATATCTTTTTTTGAGATTATTTAATCAGATTTATGCTTACTTGTCCTATTAAATCTGCTTCATTGTCTTTAAGAAGAAATATGTTTATCGTGAATTTAATAAATATAATAGAATCGTGGTAAATTTAGGAAAAAATTTTCATAGAAAAAAGATCTTTTTTATATCTAAATGAAAATTTTTAAGAAAGAATTTATCATTTTATTTTGAATTTATTCTATTTTTATTTTTAGTTTTAGATTAAATAGGAAAAAATACACCCTAACATAAATAAACCATTAAAATTTTGGGATTGTGAATAAATATTGTATAAAAAAAACATTTGATCGCATTAAATCACGTTAAAAAATTTTTTTATTTAAAAAAATAAGTCTGTAAATTGCCATTTCATTTTTAGAAAGGTTTTTTAACTATAATATTTATAAAAGAACTTGAATTTTAATAATGAAAACGTGATATGCGAGTTATGAATGTAAAAATTGTCATTTTTCATATCTAAAGATTCTTGTTATGCGTAAGATAGTGTTGTGTATAATTTTGGTTTGAATAGGTAAACAAAGGTTTTAAACGCAACTTAAGCACTTATATCTTTTCTTAGACATTGTAATTTATTTAAAATTTTATATAGAATAGACTTGTATAACAATGAGATATTGTATTTCTATCGTTCTATTAATTATTTATTTTATAGTTTATCCGATTTTTATGTCATATTAGCAAAGTAAATTTTTGGTTGCATTCTATATGTATTTAGCATATTTTTTAAATAAGAAAATTAAGATTTGTATTATAAGTAACATGAGATTTACATTATAATGTACTTCTAAAAAAAATGCTGAAAAATTGTTTAATTTAAATCTTTAAAAAATAAGAGACTAATATGAAAAATAAATTCATATAGATTTCGCGTGCATAAAAAGGTAAATCATTTTACTGTAAAATACATTTTGCTCTGGCCTATGGGGATAGAATCTATTTTATTCATGAATTAATATTCAGGTAAAAAAATTACAGTCGTGTTTTAAATAGTTCATATGGGGAATTAAAATATAATTGTATTTTTTAGCTTTATGATTTTCGGTTTAATTTAAAAAATTTTCACCTAGGGTGTATAATTGCCTAGTATCTCCTCATCAGTTCTAGATTTATTTTGCAGGATTGCTTGTATTCATAAACAGAGAACATGTGAATCAATATAGAAATAATAAATGACTTACGAAACAATAAAATAAGCTAAAAGTTATCAAAGAGACCTTTTTCTGTACCAAAATCTGGTCTAGTTTCTATATGGTATATTTTATAAAAAATTTTAAAAATTTATTTTAAAAAGTAGCCAATATATATAATAATGCAAAATAAATATTCTCTTTGTTACAGTATCTTTGCAAATTATTTTGATTTAATCTTATTTTCTAAAAAAGTAAATAAATAAATAAAAATTTAGAAAAATCCATAAAAAATGATTCACGATTACTTTTAAAAACAATAGAACTAAAATATTTTGCAATTTAAAAACATAGTAAATAATTAACAGGGTGTCTCATGGATACATTATAAAATAAAGTAGCGTTTATATACAATATGTGAAAACTAAAAAAAATACGGGTAAAATAAAAATAAACATAGTTTTCTTATATTTTTAAATAAAATCAACTGGTATTTAGAAATTGAAAAGCTGATAATCGAAATGCTATAACACCTATTTATAACTTATCACGATATAATTGGAATTATTAATACAGAAATGTTTGAATATTATTTTATATTATCTATAATACTTACAATGACATCTACAATCTTTTAAAAGATTCACATGTAATTACAAAGAAAATACAGCCTTTCTAAACTAGCTTCTTTAGCAATGTCTATAAATTTCAATTAAAATATTGATAAAAAGGAGAATCATAGCAAAATACAATAAAATACTTAAAAAAATACAAAGAGATTATAATGTAATAAATCATTCTTTTTGTTAAGATTAAGAATATAAAAACAAATATTTTATATATTAATTATTTGTATCTCGTTACTAGAAAAAATTAAAGCCAATAGTTTTAATCTAATGAGCAAAGCGATTCTTTCATAAAATTTTTAAACTTCTTGGTTTCATTTTTTTTGTTACTTTTATGATAATATAGCTTAACGTGGCTGGGCTTATAACCTACATAACTTCCGATTCCTTCAATTAATATTGAAGCTATAAAATCCTGTAGTCTTTGTTTCGTTTCGGTTATTTCTTGTTTTTTAAATAAAATGCTTTTGATTTTATATAAAGTACCTTCATCTTTATTCTCGCAAACCACGGTGTTGTCAAACATATTTTTCAGTAAAATTTCAACAATAAGATAAGCTTTCGTGGAAATCTCATACGGCAGATGTAAAACACAAAGTATATTTATACTGTTTTCTTCGTTTCTAGCTGACAGAATTTTTTCAATAATATGCTCATTTAAACAATTTTGTTTCTTTTCACTTTCATATTCCGTCTTATCTATATAAAATTGAAAGGAATAGTAAATTAGATCATATATCATATTCAAGATTTTACAGTCGTTGAGTGTGTAAATTTCATGAAATTCAATATAAAACCTTTGTTTTTTTCTTTCCATCGTAAAAATTTCAATATAAATAGCAAGATAGAGATCGATAATGTTGATTGCATTATTTATATTTGAAAAAATGTCTTTTTTATATGTTATTTTCAGAGTTTTTAGATCATCAAAATCTTCGAGAGTTTTTGTTGAGATACTAGCTGTGTCTGTAGCAATTTTTTTGTATGTATCATCATTTTCCACTGTGTAGAAAGCAATATTATCGGAATATTTACTCGTCAGTGGCAAAAGAAACCTCTTTAACACACATTGAAAATATGTTTCGCTATTTTTAACCCCAAAGATTACCGTATCATACATTGTTTTTGACAAAATAAAATTTTTTGGCCCCTTTAAATAGTCAGATAAACCCTTGTTTAGTAAATGCATATCAGAATATGCCTCAATGTCCTTCGTAGTTATATTTTTTATAAAAAAATCATGCCATCTGGTTGAATCAAGACATGAAAAGCATATTGAAGGCGTCTTGGGTGCATAAACCTTGCATTTTAACGTATTTTTAGCCGTTTCATCAAAGAAAATATCCCACCATATATTTGTTTTAGTTAAACGATTATAATACCTAAATCTTAAATAATTATTACTTCTCACATTTAAAGAATCTTCTTTGTAATATATTATTATTCCCAGGTCTACGTCATCTGGAATTTTTTTTGTGGTATCAATTATATTTTTTAAGTTATTTTGACATTCATTCCTACTTTCTAAATCGAATTTTGTCAATGATACTTCTTTGTTGCATACGAACATGTCAAATCTTTTCAAATTAATGGATTTTAAAATCCTATTATATGTTTTAAAAATAAAAAAAGGGTGAGAACATTCTATTTTCATTCTATCTTTCATTTCAGTGATGTGATCTGCAAGAATATCTACCTGTGTGAATTCCTTTAAAAAAATGATAGCATAAGCATAAACTTCAGAGCAATTATAATTGAAAAAATCTGAAATAAATTCCACCCATTTATCACTTCCTATACTATTAAATATGGATTTAAGGTTTTTTCTGCTAATTAAATTGCTGATATCGTCTTTCTTTGTGATTAATATGCCATTACAAACATACGTCGAACTGTTATTGTATCTTTTTTGCAATCTCGATTGTATATTGTCAATATCATCATTTATTGATTTTTGAACATCATCAAAATTTGTAATTTGGCATAACTTCGATAATAAATCCTTGACTTTATGATCTTTTTGATTAAATATGTAATTTTTACTAAATATACTTAATTGAGAATATTTTTTTCTAAGATGATTTCTCTGTTTTTTTTTAAATTCAATCCGGAATAAATTATTTTCCTGTAATTTTTTTTGAATATTATTGATTACGATGTTTCTTACAAGAAAATTTTGGCAGCTATTAGTAATGAATATTAGTTTTGATGTATTCGAGTCATTCGTACTGGAATCAAGTTTATATAAATGCCTTTCAAAATACGATGCAGTGGGTTCGTTTATATTTTTTCTAGAATCTTGATTTTTCATCTCGATTTTCGATTCTAAAAATTTTTCTGTAACAAAATTGTTTTTTGAGAACATCTTATATTCGTTATCTATATTCGTTTCTAATTTTTTTTCGATTTCCGAGAAAAAAATATTGGACGCGCTATAAATAAAATCCATATCCATTAGATCTCCACGCATAATTTTAGTATATATTCCAGATTTGTTAACTTTTTCTTGCGTAC
This sequence comes from Rhyacophila brunnea, assembly GCF_057557595.1. Lineage (NCBI taxonomy): Eukaryota > Metazoa > Arthropoda > Insecta > Trichoptera > Rhyacophilidae > Rhyacophila > Rhyacophila brunnea. The sequence goes on from NW_028233235.1 coordinate 1,096,757, forward strand.
AAAACCCCAAAAGTTTACTCATTTCGATATTAAAAAATCGTTTTGGAATAGATACAAGTGTTGTAGTCCAAGGTTCCGCATTACCATCTGGAAATTCACTCATATAGAGCTTCAACATATCCATAATCTTGCCCTCATGTTCTTGTCTTACATTATCTTTTATATTATGCATACAGATAAAAACTGAAAATATAAAAATAAATATCGCAGCGAATCTCATAATTGGGGTGAAAATTTGGCTTGTATTAAAGTTGCAAATAAATATTATTAAATAATCACGTGTCCAAAAAAAATAGAAAGCTGCCAATAAAAATTTAAAAAAGATCAATATAATCATAATTTAAAAAATTCATGTGGCATTAAATCTAGCATATTAGAATTTTAATTGCAATTTTATTATAATATTTTTTATGCAAAATTTCATTCTGTAACCTAAAACGAAAATTCTCATGGTTTATAAGAAACCGAATTACAGAAATTCCAAAACTCAATACATCGAAAAAAAAACATACATGCATGTATAAATTAGTATATTCATATATACCCTTATAGAAATTGAAGTTTAAAATAAAGAAAAAATATTTTGTGGTTTGTTATATTGTAGATATCTACTTATGAATTATAAAATCTTTTCGTCCCTATACATACATAATTTCGTTAGTAGCAGCCCATAAACCATCCATACATATAATATTGAAATTTATAATTTTCCAAATGGATTTACATTCCTTTAAAATGCATATAAGCACATTATTCATATATAAAAAGCTCCTTTTTGTTACTATTGATCAATAATATAGAGAGATCATTCATTGGTTGATCAAAATATAAAGAGCACTTATTTTGTGTGAAATAATAATGTGATTGATTTGTGTAAATGTATGAAAAGTGATTATTTAACCCATTAAATCTACAACTTATTACACAATTATGTTGACATGAAATTATTAAAAGCAGTCTAGCATTATATTTAATATTTTATTTGTATTTTTCATTTTAAGCTTCAAAACAGAATTCATATAATTAACCTGTAATATATAACATAAAAGCGTCAAGGAAATTGCAAAAAAATCTTTCAAAAGTCTACAATTTAAAAACGAAATAGTTTTAATAATTAAATACAAATAGATAATGAAGACTCAAGGAAAAGGTATGAATATTTTTTTTATTTTGTATGGGAATATAAGAAAAATGATTCAATAATGTTATGTAATTTTTTATATATGATTATATACATATTGGGGATAAAACAGGTAGATCAAACATTTTAAAAAGGTAATTATTGAGCTTTAATTTTTATTCGAAATATTTATCCTAAATTTTTTATGTTTTTTAGTGCGTTGTAGCAGATGAATTTTTTACTTCAAATATTATCTTTTTTAAACGAAATTTAATGTAAGTCAACGATAGAAAAATTTTAGGTGGTATTTTTTTATCCAAAAGTATCTTAAAATAAATACAAACAAAACTTCCATGGTTTCATGCTTCTAGTAATATTTGGCTACATATTTGAGTTTTACTAAAAATTATAAATTTGTAGTTTTTAATTTATTGATTATAATTATTTCTTCTGATTTTTCAAATCTTATAATTCAAAAATTCTTATTTTTTGTGGGTGTTACGAGTTAAATTATAAAATTCAAATGACTAAAAAAATCTAATAGTTTTATATTTACTGTCTTTGTTGCTTCATCTTGAGAATTTTATCTACTGTGACATATTCACCCATATGAAACATTGCACAACTCATATGTGAATCTATTGATCTACATGCGTAAATGCACCCCTTCTGTCAAATAAAATGTGTTAAATTTTTTTGTGGAGTTCGAGGGCTTGCATTTATCCCACACTTCATTTGAAATTAAATGTTTTTAACATATTTTTTTATGAAAATTTAAAGGAATCTTATACCAAGTCATCACAAAATGTTTATTTTTTAAAAAAGATTTATATTTATACAATTACATTAAAATATGTCATAGTTACTATATTTTCATTCTCAGCTTCTGTTTTTATATCAAGGGCAGCTATATCAAGTGGCAGATGGACCCTATTTATTTATAAATTTAGTTACTGCTATTTTACAAGTAAAAAATATAATGCGCCAATATTTTTTATTTGATGCATTTTTTTTCTAAATATAGTCTATTTAACATCGAAAAAAAAATCAACACTCCGTATAAACATTAATTTATGTAATTAAAAAGACCTTGGATTTCTTTTCAATATTAAAAGAATCTATATTTTTAATGAATACATATGAATTATGCATAAAAATTTTCTTTTTTATAGTGGTAATGTAAATATTCGTATTAAAAGCTATTTTACTCTATTATCATATAATCATTCTGCCAATTTTGATCTCTTTTAAGATTTCTCTCTTTTTTATAAGAAAAATCATGTTATTGCATACTTTCCATTTTTATTTACTTTTTTAGCAAAAAAACAGTAGATATTTCTAATAAATTTTATTTTGAAACGATAATCCGACAAAATTTAAAATTATTGATTTTTTTAATATCATTAGCATAGAAATATGTAGCATCTTTTTTATATAAGGCTAAAGCCTTCTAGAGAACGAATTAAATTCAATTTCATAATAAAGTATCGCTTCTATTAATTTATTTTCCTGAACATAGAAATGATTTATTTTTACTAATGAATATAATATATATCAATAGATCTTTAGGACCAAAAATAGAATAATAGTTTTTTCGAAATAAAATTTATTGCATAAATATATCGATTAACCATTTATTTTTTGCTTTACTATATTATTAGATCATATGGTCTTTTATTTTATAAAATAAGATTTTATCCAGAGAACATTCAAAAATTTTATTATTTTCTCGTTTTTTAAAATTGAAATTTATAAGATTTCGAATTTTTATACCGGCAGAGCACGGGATACTATAAAATATATTTTTATATCATTAAAGTAATTAATGAAAAAAATAAAAGGCTGATATCAGAAAAGGTATTAGCCAATGCGGTATTTTCCTACCTGATTATGCCTACTTATCTTATATTCTATACATTTCACAGCACACTAACCTACATCTAATGTTTGAGATAATTTGACGGTCTTATAGGTGTCATCATACACACCTAATTGTGTTCTACTAGAAATAAAAATACATTAATTTTTATTCATATTTAGCATCTACCATGTGTTATAATATAAATATAAATCTATAGGATGTTATGCGAAAAAAGCTGTCCAAAGAATTTTTTTTCAATATAACACTCTTCTTTTTGTAATTTTAATCTATGAAAATATGTATATTGAAAAAGCATAAAATTACATTTCTTCAAATATTTTGGTTAGATTTTGCAATGCTAGTATAAAAAATATTACAAAAAGTAAATCGGATTTAAAGTATGTAAAAATGTTATAGAATCTTTATATGTATTACGAGTCGCTGTAAAATATTTGTCAACTGTATACTTATGTAATAAATTTATTATTTTCTATTATTTGTAAAGGTATTGTAATATGCCAATATGGTACTTTTTATTATGAGATATATTCATTATCATTATAACATGAGAAAAAGCAATTTTTGTATGATTTTTCCTCTAAATTTTGAATATATTGGCAATATACAAATATAGTCACAAAGTAATGAAAAGCATTAAAATGCATATTTTTTTTATCATGTAAGAATATATGTTTATTGAATATAATATTAGATTACGACAAATGTTCGTGTTTTTGTATTTCAAAAATGTGGTTTAGACTGTTCTACTTGACAGATTATATGAAAAAAACACAACACCGCATACTTGCATAATAAATTTGATACGAAATTTTAATTGTTTATGGTTTTTTTGATATTAATCTATTCAAACGATGGAATTCAATTACATCAAATTACCTGTATAAGCGATAAAATATCTAAATCAGATGTAGGAAGAGTAAAAAAGATTTCCTCATAAGAAAAAAATTTGATTGGCTTTTGTTTATATATAAGCTATCTAAAACTATTAAATATTATGTAATTTTAGAATTAGATAAGCAGTCATGGAGCTTTATATAATGATTAGAATTAATTTTCCGCTTTTAACAAAATAAAACCTTATTCTCTATGAATCGATTTTTTTGCAGTTTAAAACTTGTAAAGATGTATTTTGATAAAAAAACAACAGTATCTTACATCATGTTTTTATCATGGTATATTTTAAATTACTTTTACTTTTATTATTTGTTTTGGATTTTTTAATTACGAATATCGAGATTATAAAAACCATCTAATAGAAATCATAGTAAAAGAAATCAAATAAACATTTAAATATTTTAATGGCTCTATATCTATATGTTTTTTTTGTTTCTTTTTTATATATTTTGGTCTTTTCTCCATTTTTAGAAATGGGCCTGGCAGTTTTGACGGGTTGATATGTATAAACATGTCTGGATTTATTTTAAAAAAATAAAAATATGAAATAGAAGGTTTTGTTTTGCCGTAAAATATGAAAGCTCAATTCACAGAGACAAAATCTATAAATAACGTTTCTTTTATATCTTCAAATTCTATAAATATTACCGAATTCTAATATATACATTGCTGATATATTTTCTCTAATTAGAAAAGAAAATAAAAAAAAAGAATTTGAACTAAATGTCAGATTTGAATAGCTCTTGTGAGTATTGAAGATTTGATCGATTATTCATTTCTTTGTAATGGGATATTGTTATAATAGCATCGTAAATATTTTTGGAACAAATAAATATAAAAATTGCAGAATTATTTGTTTTTGTCAATTAAAAAAAAGCATATTTTTTTATTAATTTTGAGTATGTAATCTGTATTCTTTTTATCTAAATTTGGTCTTTACACTTAATTCAATAATTCGCATGATTATTATTAGTCTTACTATGTAATTTGCATAAAAATATTTACTATTATCATAATTTTTTTTGAAAAAAGCGACATTAATTTATAATTTTTGAATTTTTTTTTGCCGTAAATCTTATAGCGGTTACAGTTGTTCAAAAACTGTCTCATAAGTATAAAGGAATCGCTGCAAAAAAGGTGCCTAAATATTAGTTTTTCTTGTTGTTTTTGGGTTCTATCATGTCTAATTTTAATTGATCGTATTTTTTTAAAAAAAATGTTAGAAGAATTTTTATTGTAAAAGAAATAAACCCGCTTAAAATTGTGTCGTTAAATAGAACTCACAGCCAACGCATAAAATTGTTGTTCGTTAATTTTCAATATTATTTTTTATTGCATTCAAAAGGGGCAAATATGAATGATTCAATATCGACTTCGTGTATAGATGAAAAGTCTTCATTATCTTGGTATTTTCTTCTGCAGTGTATTATTTTCAGGAATTATGTAACTATCCTTGTATTTTTTTAGGTATATTGCAAAAGCAAATAATATTTCTGAATTAAACCGAAAGATGCTATTTTTTTAGTAATATAAGTTCATAAATGTCTTTTCTTGGTGAGTCGGCGAAGCAAAATTCACATTTATTTCTTTCTTTTCCCTTTACATAGTCCTAATCTTATTATGCCATTAAATTATGTGTATATGTAATGATTTATCTTCTTCATGGTATAATATACTTAGATGGTGCAGAATATCATATAAAATAATCAATTTTTATATTGGTTAATTTTTTTTAGCTTTATATAGTTGTTGAATTAAAAAGATTATTCCTCTATAGAATATATCAGGCTAGTACTTCTTCTTATCTCAAAATATTTTAATCACCCTCAATGCATCTTCTCCTCTCAAGGCTTATTAATGAAAGTGTCTTACTCAATCTTATTATTTGTATATTTGCTTCCGATTCAGTTGGTATTACTAACTCCTTATATGAGATACTGGTATTTTATATCCCCCACATCCCAAGTATTTATAAAGAAAGATATAATGTTTTTTATAAATCATTTAGAAATATTTATTGCTTTATATGGTTTTTTAAAAATAAATTTTTCTACTGTATGTTTTATAAAAAAAATATACGTTTTTTATTTTAATCACATTTATTTTTCTTTATTCACGCAAATGTAAGTGATTTTATAATAAATTTCCTTAACTCAAAATACTTTTTTCTTTATTCTTAGCAAAAATATAGACTTTAAGAAAGCGACTTATTTTAACCGTGTTTTTTAAAGCTATAATTTTGTGATCATCATGGAATTTTTACAAATGGTTACCAGATGCTGGATATTCTATATTTTAAATGCATATTTGTATACGTTTGCGAAGATTTTATCAAAACTACAAGCTCACTTTTGATGGATTTTAATTTCGATAAGATTCTATTAGTGATTGTTTCAACTTATTAAACTTATCAAGTAAATTAGTTTTATACGAAGAATTTGATAGTTGATCTTTCTTTTATCTTAATATTTATACTGATTTAGAGCATTAGTATTTCAAGATTTATGCGTTATAAATCATTTATCTAAATAAAAAAAAATTTATGCTAATTCATCGCATAATAAGTACATCCGCATTATAAGCTATATCATTAAACATAATTTGAGATTTAATATTTTTCAAATTTCTTATCTAGTCAAATATCTTCCCGGGAAAGTTTTTTTTAGACCTTTATAACTTATTATAATCGGCTCAAAACCTATCATCTATATATCCTAAGGCTAGTATAAAAGATTTCGCTTTAATACTAAGGTCTATTTAAACATTCTAATAGAAGGATATATATATTTACAGTCAGAAAACAACAACAGAATATTAGTTGATATAAGAGCTTGAAAATTATGATCATCAATTATAATTAGATAAAAATCAGATTGCTTTTGATTCAATACGATACCTATATGGATATAACAATATCACAGTGAAGTGAAAAACCTTTAAAATATAGCGCATTCAAAAATAAAGTTCTTGTAAAAAAGTAAAGATAATACGTAAAAAGTAAACAATTCATTGTGTTGCATTATTGGTCAGAGTCAAAGAAGATTTTTTCATGTGCAAAACAAAATATAGGAATTAGAATATACGACAAAAACTCTTTTTATAGGGGGGAAATGGAAAAAACAAGAGAGAAAGACTACAAAGATGGACATTCGAAATCCGATTTAGTTTCGAGAAACAGCAGTAAGGATCTCCTCTACCTCAAAGCTATGTGCGAGAAAGATCATTAGATTCAAGAGGCTTAAACCCCGATCAACAAACTAGTCGCTAAATATGCCAAGATCTGGCTAAAAAAAATTTATAAAAAACCACAATGGTATCATTGTATGTGATGTGAGTAAGGCTCGAATCAAATTCAAAGCCTCAAATTATCTTGAAGATAATAACGGGAACAGAAGCCAGTTCGTAAGTTTAAAAAAAATAGAAAATAAAATAAGCACCGAAAAATTTAATTCAAAACACCAAGAAAATTCAATAACCAGAAAAATCGGAAAAACATCTTTTTAGTTCTAACAGACTTGGAAACTTTTGTAGTTATAGAGTTCCCAAGAATCGGAAAATATTCCAGATGCAAAAATTATAATTGAAAACATAGATGAACTAAATGATGCGATCTAAAATCATTTATTAGCCCATCATCTACAAGCATGTGTGAGATAGCAACATTTTACAGGCTGTTTAAACAATTTACGATGAGTTAACATCAAAACCAACCCTAGAAGGATTTAATTATGTTGCAATAAAGGAAGAAAATACAAAGATATAATGAAATTTAAACATGCTGAGATCTTACGCGAGATACCTCAAAACTAAAAAAAAATATAATTGAGTTTCATAGAAAGATCATCGATAGCAAAAAAAAGTATTAAGAAAAAGATTTATATTCTAGAAGCGATCGCTAAAAGTAATTATAAAAAAAGAAAATAGGTAAAATTAAAAAGAGCAATACAACAAAAAATTAGCGTTTACAAAAACAAACTTCCGTTCTAAGTTAACATAAGGCAGTTGTATATAGTCTTAACAGACATGTAAAAACCAGATATATAATCTGAAATGAAATATAAATTCGATTTTATAAAAAAAATTTACAAAAGCACAAATAATACTATTGTGGATAATTAAATAGGCCTAAATAAATTAGAAAATAAACCTTATGTGTTCTTATATGAAATATGAGTTCATCTAGATCATCAGTTACTTACCTAACTGAAAAGCTTAGTGGTTTGATAGTATATATAACTTCTTCACAAAGAAAATCACACAATTAAATATATTTTGTAAGAGATGGTTTTAAGATGATGTGTAAAAAATTGGTTATATTTCAGTATAACATACTTAATACCATAACAAAAAGTATTAAATTGATCAGAATCCAAGCCTATATCATGCATTTCGATCTTTTAAAGATTCACAACATAAAAGTCACAATGATCGCGCAGAATTACGTCAAAAATCATGTCTTACTATCAGAAAAAAACTCGGAAAAGTCAAGAGTGTAGGGTGCTGAAGAAGGACCATGACTAATGTTGTATTAATGCAAATTCAACAAACTAAACGGTATAATATTCGATAGAAAATGTATTTGATGCAGTAGATCATGTGTGTTATTTTGAAAGGCTTTTAAAAACCTTAAAATACGAGAATGGAAGATTTTATGCATAAGAGTAAAGAATGAAAACAGATGTATATATCTAGGATAAAATAATGAAAAAAAACCCCATAGTAAAATAAAAAAGATATAGTTATAAGGTGGCAGCTTATCTCCGTTGCTGTTTGTTTTATGTATAGATCCACTAATCCATAAATGCAACGCAAAATTTTCATCTGTAGATATCAGCATAGACAAGAAAGCATATACAACTATTAATAAACAATAACTGATGACTTAAAAGTTTGTAAAAGACGAAATCAACATTAAACTAATGTCTAATGACCTTTATTAAATTTTTCAAAGGCAATGGGATGATAATGAACAAGTAAAAGTCTGTTACTAGCAACGAAAACTGTAAAGATCATAGAACATGCTTAGAAGAAAGAATAAACAGTAAAATCTAGAAATTAAGACATGAAATCAAGAACAAAGAACCTGAAACAAACAAAAAAATTTAAAATTAAATGTTGAAACACACATAAACCTTATGTCAAGCTATGCTTTATAAGAAATACTAAAATACAGCTGTGTATGAGCTTTTAATTATACAGAGAAACTTCTATCTTGTGTTTAAAAAGCTAGAGAGAGCCAGAAAAGTTTTTAAAGGTAGACACAACAAGATGCAATATTGAATATGAATGGAATACATATGCAACTATCTGAAAAAAACAAAAACTTTGCCTCAAATGATATGAAATAGAAGGCATTCTTAAAAAAAAGAATTATAATTTAAAAAATAGTCCCACAACACAATCATCATAAGATCAAGAAAGTTTACAATCACATAAGAAAGCGACTTTTCTATAATTTGAAAAGAAAGATGCTAAGCTTCTTAGTCATATAAAACATTTCTTCATGACAGAATACGGAAATTGTACCTTAAATCTTTCTGTCTGAATATGAACAAAATAAGAGTTCAATATGTAAAATTTAAAAAAATAACTTCAATTCGCAAGATATTTCAAAGCTAGAAATACCTGGATCCTGAATTAGGTTATAGTACAGATGCAATAAAACTTAAGAAGAAGCCCGGGTTTTTTTCATTCAGTATGTAATTTTTTTTATCAGTTTTAAGATAAGGTGCCCGCACAGTAATGACATGTTAAAACTGTCAATCACTTGGCTAGCAGAAGTATAGTAACTCATGGTTATGACTATAGAAGTAGACATAACAAAATAGCACGGTTTCTTCCTTTATGCTAGCAAGGTAATAAAAATTTATAAAAAACCGCAAAAAAATGTAGACACTCAGTACATTAAATTCTGATAAAATAGGTTCACCGAGATCAAAGTGGATGGAAGAAAAAATGTCATTGTATAATTATCAAACAATCAGCTGGATATTTTTATGCATGATAAAAAGAAGAACTGTAATAACTCATAGAAATTGGTGTGTCTAGGCCTAGTGTGTATAACATAACGTATTTAAAAATGAAAAATTAAGAAATTTTGATCTGCTATACTCCGAAAAGTTATCAAGATACAAATGCAAGAAATAAATTGTTCCATATGTTTTAACTTGGGGCGGTGTGCTAATAAATATCATAAAATCCACATCAAAGAACTCGCTTAACTAACTAGATTGAGGCTAATATATAAACCTCGGGATTGAGAAAAACATTGAAAATTAAGTCTTAAACGGAGATGAGATATTGAAGAAGATTTTAGAGCGGATAAAATAGCCATGAGTATTAATACGCAATGCGCAAACGCAGAACAAGCAAGTTTTTTTTGTTAGAAAAAACCAAGATTGTGACGAATGAATGTAGCCCTAAAATAATTAAATTATATTCATGTATATATGTATAAAAGTGCGACAACAAACTTTGATTAAATCTAAACTAATATAAAAAGTAAATCCCCCATATTTAAGAGCGATTTCACAGCTCTTGATATATTATTATAATTTTACTTTCGGACATTTTTTTGTTTATAAATCTCCTCTTTAAGATTGTATATATATGAACAGAAAAAAGCAAATGATAATGCTATATATGTGCGAAACAATTTTTTTTATGCACAAAAAAAAATTTGCGCGTTTATTGTCCATTTGTTTAAAAATGCCCTTCTTGAGCCGGTTTTAATATATATTAAAAAATAATAAAACATAAAAATAAATTCGTTATATTATGTCATATATCACATGATGATTTTTCTTTAATAAAGAAATCATTAATTAAATGTTTTTTAGCTGATTGCATATAAAACACATAATTCGAAATAAATAATTTAATATCAACATTATAATAGAAGTTATATGCATTCGAAAATTTTACATGTTACCATTGTGTTATTACATAATAATTTTACTTTATCTATAATTAAGTACACTTAAATTTACTTTAATGCCATTAAGTCAACGATATAGTATAAGAACAAATATTTTTATACATTTTTTTTCAAATATATAGAATTAATCATAATAAAGTGCATATATTGCATTTAAAAAATTTCCTATAGATTAGATTTATTTTAATGCTTTTTATGTGTAATATTCTAAAAACCTCGAGATTTCAAAAGCAATTATTTACACATATTATATTTTATTCTGCTTTGTATTTATATTTAACAATTTGTCGCTCTGTAATGAAAACACTATAATTATATCTAAAAATTTATGTTTTTATATTTTTCGATATCATTTTGAATTTGCATTCTAAGAGTGAATTTGAGGCTAAAAATAGAGTCTTGATATTTATACATTTACATATACCAAATATTTTATATTGTTTTATATAACAGAACTGCGATTTCCTTCATAATTATTAATAAATACGATTTATTTTTGTTCTTATATCATAAGGACGTAGCAATTTTCAATATTTTTATAAAATTTTAATATGCATATATGTTCTTTTTAAAATATAAAGAAATCTCAATATAGCTTACATGCAATGCTTTACCTATATTCAAATTTCAATTTTGTATCTATTCTATATTTTATAAACCAAATGAATGCTCAGTATGTAATTAAATATTATTTTGGCACACAAATTGATTTTTATATGAACTTTCAAAAAAATATATAACCATAAAAAAATCCTTTAAAATTATTTTTTTATGTATTTACAATTTTGCTTTTTTCACATCCAATAATTTGGAAAAGAATAAACATTGGAAATAATTAAATTTACTCTTATCGATACTCCAAATCAATAGATGTGTTTTTTACAAAAATATATTTTATTTCTTTATTGGGTAAATTATGTCTTTAGATCAAATAAAATATTCTTTTCTAATTTTGTGCCTGATCTTGCATTATATCGATCTCTTGCAGGAATGCATAATGTAAAAAGATGCATTGGATTCGAAAACGGGTGCTCTAGAATGTTGATAATCTATATAAGAATAATTTTTTCTGAAAAATAAGATAGAAAATCATATGAAAATATGGAGAAAATAAATTTTTAGGAAAAATTTTTATCCGCAAATATTCCGGCATTTGAACAAAATAAAAATATTCCGGCACCCAAAAATGATGTCAAAAGTCAAAATGAAGACACAAAAGAACAATCAGCCATTCCTGATAATACTTCGAAAATAGAAAAAAAATATGGTTATTACTGAGTAGCTATGGTATAGCCATCCTATTTGGAATAGTGTTGGTGGGCCCAAAAAGGGTCTTAATGTGTCTGAAGATTTTATTCTGATGCATCGTAGATTATTTGACTCCTGAGCCAGATTAAGAAGATAAGCCAAAGGTTCCGGCCAACAAAGTTGTGGTTCAAATTATTGAATAAAAAAATAAACATATTTTATTTTACATTTAATATTTTAAACTATAAACTTTTTGCTAGTAGATTGAACAAAATTTAGAAATTAATTAATAATTGTCAAAAAAAACTAGTTTTTCATGATTACAAGGAAGAAAGCATATCGCAATAAAATGACTTGGTGTTGAAAAAAATTATAAATAGCAACTTCTTATTTCATAAATAAATGAGCAGTTGAAATTATTTTTATATATTTAATTATATATTTAATTATATATTATATATTTTTTATTTATATGATTTATACTTATGACAATTCTTCAAATAAAATCAAAAATCTATGTTGCTTAAATGTATTATTAAAAAAAACATATATATATTTTTTAAACCAATACTTTAGACAATCAATCACACTAAATTAAAGTTTTTAAATTACTTCTTATTTAGGTAATTGTTAAATATAGAAAGACTGATCTCTTAAAGTTTATTTATATTTATTGTATATTATCTACAGACATTATTTTATTGCTATATGACCAAAACTGTTATGACGGTGTATGATCCGCAGTATGCCAAATTTCTTTAATTAGAACATAAATAATGTAATTGACAACAAAATAATTTCATAAAAAATATCTAAGTCATCGGAATTTAAAAATCATTGTATAATTGAAAACTAAATATAGCATCACAATTCAAAATAAATCAATCCCACAGATGATTGCTATTTTCTAATATTATTTCTTGTTATAAAAATAGCAAATAACTAATATAAACTATTCTAACCTATATAAATACAATTAAGAATGTGATGGAAGTTTCTTTTTTGTTCCAATTTAAAAATTATATGGCACATATGATAGTATATTATTCAAGAAAAGTGCATATATCATATGATGTGATTCATGATAAATCTTTTGAACCATTTATATTTTAGTGTTTAAGGTGAAATAGCTGAATTTTATTTTAAAGATATGTATTTATAGACACGACTGATATTACTTGACTTTGCATATTTTTAAGCAAATTTGTGTGAAAAAATGGTTGTATCTGTGGCTGAAATGAAATTTAGTTCATTGTGGCAATTTATTTCTTAAAACACGATTTTTTTCTGTAATTTGAGGCATCTTTATGGTTCATATTAACAAAGTGGATTGTTTATACTTCTAAAAAGAAAAAAATGAATTATTAAGTTTGTTTAAGTAGATCTAAATAAAATTGTAAGCTCATAAAAATCTTTTTTTTATCATATAAATTTATTATTTGAAGTATAACCCTTTTTGCGATTTTTCTGTGTTTAACTGCGATTTCTTTCTCTCATAAAATTACTTCAAAAACCATTCTACACTAATCAGTATGCCAAGATACTTAAAAAGGTACCTTGTCGAAAATTCTATTTGATATTATAACCTTATAAATTCCTTTTATTAGTTTCATATAAACAAAATCAACTAAAATTGTTGTAGTACATGATCTTAATCGATATAATAATAAAATTAAATAGATAAGTGATAATTCTTAAAGGTCATTAAGTTAAGTAAAGCTTCAAACACGCTTGGTCTATATTATTAAAAAAAACTACTAGCTAAAACGGTTTTCTATTTTTTACAATACAATTTTCTCTTTTTTTGACAAGCTTAGGTTATTTAGTGTAAGTCCCTTATTTTGAATATAAACTAAAGAATCTGGCTATAAAATGATTCTAAATATGTAATCCTGTATGGTATTTAGCCATAGATATTTTATCATAACAGCCTCAAAATCTATCCGTATGTTACCTAACCCACTCTAACCATTCTCTTAATTACGTTCATTATGTTTGCTTGTGTTTTTTTAAAATCTACTGTATCAAATATTCTGGTAGATGATTCATTTATGTCTACAATTGTGAAGGGCCAGGTTTTAGTGTTGACACCCTTCTTCTTTTAGACAGTAACTTATATTTAAGCATTGTTAAATCGGCTTATATGTGACTGCCAAATCCACAATTCTAATTTTATGTTTTTATGTTGTCTAGAAATCTTTTTATACGACTCTTACAAGCTGGCCAGCTTGTCTTGACTTCATGAAAAAAACTTTGCATATAGTTCTTTGAGTGTGGCTTTTGAGCAAATTAAAGATGTTTTACTGATGTTCTGATGATATTTGGTTTTATTCTTAAACCTTTTCTTTCTACTGAATATGTTATTTGATATTTATCACAGTGATAATTCATACATGCATATTTATAACCATCTAAGCTATCTGTTATGCTTTAAAGCCATATGTAAAGTTTGGGCGTATAAAATCAAAAAACTTGCATGCATACTTTATTTTTGTTTTTGCTTATAAATTACTTTAAAAATTATTATTTAAAGAGGCAGCTTAATTTATTCTAGGCAAAAGCGAAAATAAATTTATATGTACGTATTTCATGTAATTATAATAGATAACAGTACCATTATTATTTTAATAATAAAAAAATCCAAACCAAAATTTTTTCTTATTTTAGGAACAATAATGTGCCCGAGAATCATAATTTATGAATTTTTTAATGAATGTTATATCTACTACAGAGGTATCAAAAAAAAGCAATTCATTTAATTATGAATTACTGTTAATAATACTAAAAGATCTATTTGTTTTATCTATGAGCACAAAATTTACGCATAACGTGTAAATATGGACTATGACATATGAATATGCGCAAATATACGGCCGAATTTATTTTCCAAAGATAATAATTGGTTTCATAAAAGTTGTTTAAAATTCAATTATTGTTTTTACCACATACTTGATTTTTTTATCTGCGAATTGGCAATATAATAGCAAACACGAATATATTTAAATATTTATAATAATTCCCAGCTTCTTAAATGTAATTTTAACATTTTTTTATTTCTGCGCTCTCGTTTGTTTTTATAATTACAAACAAAATGTTATATTTGCATACAGTTTTTAACTAAAATAAGTCCAATTTTCTATGTTCTAAAAAGTCAATTTTCTTATCTTTTTTTTTATAAATATATTTAGATTTTTGCGTTCAATGTACACTAAAACTTATTTTTTGTAATTTTTCGGGTACAAAGCATAGATTCTAATATTCATAAGTTGTATTTGCACATAAATCTTATAAATTTATTATAAAATAAATAAAAATAGCTATAAATATTCATAGAAAATCGAAATTTTGTGTTACTCATATATTCACATACATAGTGCTATCATCGAAGAATAACGATAGTTTAGAAGAAATTCACCAACAAATATAATATATAAAAACGTAACTTAAATAAAAAAATAAAAGTAAACAGACGCGTATTGTTACGTAATATATGAAAAAAATCAATATAATAAAAGTTATATTACTAATAATAAAATAATTTAAGTGCTTTAAATTTCAACAGAAAAGAATTTCAAGAATTTAAACAATTTTGAAAAAAATATGAACAATTACAAGTAAGGCTTATGTGAAATATTATATACCTGTTTTAATTATCAGCTTAAATCATGTGTAAGAAAGATAAATGAGACTCTCTTACATGTGATACTTATCGTGTTTAAGTAAACTAATATTCAAAATAAATATAAAAACTCAAAAATAAAAACTATTGATTAATATAATAATGTAGGTTTTAGATAAACAATTGGTGGTTAATCGCATTTTGTTTTCTTTCTTTGAAAACCTGAATAGATCTCTAAAGAAAATAAGATTTACTTATATTTTTTGTCATTTTATATCGAAAAAAGATACAACTTTAAAATTTTAAAATTCATAATACGAAAATCAAAGGTTTTTTTTATAAATAAACGTTATAATTTGTACAAAATAGTAAAATTTTAAAAAATTAAAGCAAAAGTAATAAATTGAATTTTTTAAATATTCTTGTTTTTAATAAAAATAGTTATTAAACCTCTTATAAGAGTTTTAACTCTTTACAACGCATAATTAATACCAAACCACTACCAATATATCCAAGATTCCTAGAATATCACTTAGTATAACAAAAACGAGCCTCTATCTACTTTTAGTCGTATTAGAATAAATGGTACTGTAACAGCACTCTATATTGGCAGAAAAATTGCATTCCATATAAATTCTTCGTCCTTAAAATCATAATTCTTACATTTTAAATTCAAAAATCCCACAGATATAAGCAGAAAAAGCGCATTTACTGTGCAGAATAAAATTATATATATTAATATTATTTGTATTAAATATTCTTTTTTTGACATCTTGCTCTCCATCTGATGAAAATAATATTTGTGTGCTGTCCATTTTAAATATTAAAATATTAATAGCAATCTTTTTTTTTAAGCAATTCATAGAAAAATTAAAGAAATATAGCTATTTCAATTTAGAGTCGATTAAAAGTTATCTTTAGTTATTAAAAGGAGCGTATTATATTAAAATGCTAATATACATCCATCCCATAAATCAAAATGTTTTTTATGTTTAATTCAAATATTTAAATTGTATTTATTTGAGATGCATGTAATTTATAATGTTTAATGCAAAATATTTCGGAATTTTTTTATGTAGATGTGCGCATTCTAAAAATCTTAAATTTGGAAGGGTTATAAATCATCTTATACCTGAAGCTGTATCTCTTTGAATTTAGTCCATAAAAACGACGCTAGTTTTTATAAATATATAAAAAGCTTTCAATCCAATCAATTTTTATAAATTTATTAGGGGTGCATTATAACAATATTTACGGTATAAGTTTATGCATAATTCAATATAAAATTAAGTTTTTGTGTATAATTAGATGAATTGAGATGGGGTGGTCATAAAAAATATAAAAAATAGGTTAAAAAGTTTAAAATCCGAGACAAAGTAGAAGCATACATGCAAGCTCTCACACTCCACAAGACACTTGAACTTATCTCATTTGAGAGAAGAAGAGCAGTTGATGAAGATAAATCAGGCTAATGTGTCAAAAGATGCATCAAGAAGTTGTGAAATATTCCCAATGGACTGAACACGTCTAAATAGATAAAATCGTTTAAAGAAAATTAACCCACAAATAAATATTTTAAATAAATAAAGACTATTCGAGAAAATTATTATCATTTTCAACCAGAGGCATGCAAAACTAAAAAATCTGATGTTTCGCTTGAATTAAAAAGTAAAAAAATATACAGAGTATAATAGGAATTATTCAATCATAGAAAAATTCTCAAAAACAGATCTGAAATAAAAAATCATACGGGAAAAGATAAAAAATAAATTTCACAATTCAAAGATCAAATTATTTAGATTTTATGAATGAACAATTTTTTAATAATCTTATTCGAATACAAGCCTTAATTATTTTTATATTCAATAGTACTATCATTTTAATTATATATTACACAGATGTATTTGGTATGCAAAAAAAAAAGATAGACTTTTGATATAGCCGTAGTCTCAATATGCTTCAGATGTGTAAAATATGTTTCCCCTTATGTAAAGTCGCACCAATAACTATTTATGGCAGCTGAATAAATAATTTTAACTCTTTTAAAAATGAAATTGCTAAAACTTAGGCAATTTATTCTTTTATGACTTTGAGAAATCAGATTTTTACGTTTCGATACTACTAAAAAGTAAAATACAAAAAAAGATTTTGTATAGTATTTCCTCACGTGCGTTATGTACTGTAGTTGAAGCCATGTCTCACATATTCCTTTATTCACTTGAATCCAAACCATACAAATCTTAGCATTTGAATATTATAATTTTATCCTAGTGAGTAGCTTTTTGCACATTTGTATTTAACAAAATTTACTAAATACGAGCTAGATGCAAAAATTCAGCATTATTTAGAGGATGCCTTCTGTGAACGCTTACAAAACGTAACTATAAGTTATGGGAATAAGTTTCTTTTAGACTCAAAATTATTTTTCTAGCACAAAATATATATTCCAATAAAGAACTTCATTTGTTTATAATACAGAAAAAAACTCTAATGTTTTTTCCGAACCACATTTCATCGTGTAGCAAGACACTAAAATATTATAAAAATTTTTCTATTCCGCTTTGATGTCTTCTATGCTTATGAATTTCGCAGTTTTTTTCGTTTTCATTGAATATTTATAGTAATTTTATATTGAAAATATAAAAATGCCTTTATATACACAATACAATTTTTTTATCATATAATTTTGATAAATTTAGATGTGTTATGAGTTTTTACATATTATCTACAAATTTTAAATGTTTTATATGCCATAACGGCTCGAAACACCCTTTTTTTGTAACGCTTCATCTGGTTTAAAAGGCTATTTATATATCTAAATGCGCAATTTGTAATCTTTGAATCAGCTTTATTTATATGTATATCTTTACAGCGTGATTACAATAATAAATTATTTGTAGTTTTTCGTAACTTTATTATCTAATAACAATTAGAAAATAACATTGTGTAATAAAGCATGTAGGATGATATATGTCAGAAATAATCAAATATAACTATAATCCACACACCTTTTTATCACCAAAAAATATCTATTGTGCTCATTTCATAATTTAGCTTCTTAATTCGTTTCATCTAACATTGTTACATATTCATATAAAATTACTATGGGGTATTACCGAATTTTTTTTACTATATATTACAATATTCTCTTAAAGCTTTCAAATTGTATCATTGACTAGCTGCCACGAAGAATTTATCGCAATACTTGATCATTTCAACTTTTGATTATCATGATACCATAAATAGGTTTCTGGTATGTTCTGTTTAATTTTTCCGTATATAGGTAACAGCTTTTTATCATTATTGTGATTCTTGAGAAACTTAGGATTCTACAAATTTCTGTTATATTTCCAATGATATTTAATGTCATAATCATGTTATAAAATACTGTATTTTATTTTGTGATCAAAAACAAGTAAAATATCATGATTTTTTCTGTCTGTTTGATAATTTGCAAAAAAATATCCGGTTATAGTTATCCAATTCCTAGGTAGTAATAACATTATGATTAGGTCTTTCTATGATAATAACACATATAAGCATCGTGATATTTTCATAATACGGCAAATTGCACATAAACTATTTTCAAACTAAAAAAACGAATTTTTAACAAAATTGCGAAAAAATCAATCAAAAATACATTATCAACACTTTTCTTTTGGATGATGTAGATAAATTTATGCGCAATAATCGTGACAAATAAATGGGTAAACCAAATGTAATTATGAATTTTTTTTACAGGAACTGCGACTTGTGTGTTCTATAAAAACATCTACATGTATTTTTATCAAAAATATATATTATTGAAACACATCAAGTAAGTTTTTAAAACAAAATGGTTCGAATTTCAGATCACATAAAATTTTTCAATTCAAAGACGATCACAAATTTATGTGTTAAGTATATAAAACTTAATTTTTATTTACAGTAAAATCTATTTTTACTTTTAAGTTGTTCAAGCATAATTTTAGACTTCTGTATAGAACATATTTGGCTAATAATTATTATACCTCGTTATCATTACAATTTTGTCGATGATTAGTCTTTCTCAAGACTTATTTGTAAAAGTGTCTATCACAATCATATTGTTTGTGTGTATTATTGCTTCAGTTAAACCTAGCTCCTTAATATACGACTTATGGTATTTTGTTGACCATACCTTCCTAAATTATTACACATGGCAATAACCGAGTTCACATTTGTAAATAAAGATTGGTTCATTTGATAAAAGATCGTATTTTTTTACCTTCACATTTTAAACATTCTTATAGACTATCATACTCGTTATATTTATTTCATTTAACGGGATCAAGTTTTTCTTCTTATCGTACATGTGAGTTTCTAGTTGTTTTTTTATGGTTTAATACATGATTTTATTGTTTTATCCATCTTTATAACCGTATTTTCATTTTTAATTACATCGTTAATCGAGTTTTTTCTGAATTTTGAATGTTTTACTATCTTGAGAGCATAAAATGATCGCAACTTATATTTTTGTTTTGTCTTCGTGTATATTCATGATCATGCATTTTTTTACATAGGCTTTCTAGGCGTCTATTAATGTATTTGCTTCTCTATAGTGTTGACATTTCTACTTTTCTCCAAAGAACATATTTATATACTTCATAAAGCCTAATCTTGATCTTTTACACCCAAAGTTTTCCTTTTTTAAATCACCTTGATGATACGACTATGTCAATCATTGAGTTTTTAAATACTGGAAGGTTTTAGATATAGTTAGTGCATATCATTTTACACATTAATCTTTCTTTCTGCTTCAACCCAATAGATTGTCCAGGTAAAATTTGGTCATTACATATTTCGTTTATTAATTATAAATGTATTTATTCTACAATTTTATTTTGTAAATAGCTGCTATTTTTTGTGATATTCCTTACCAGGTTGTAAGTATTTTATTAAGCTGAAAAGCATTTTCTCCGAGCAAAATTCAACATTCAATAGTTTTCTATCAAGTTATTCAGCTTGAAATATTATATTACTTTATTTGCTGACTCTAAGTAAATATATTCTTCTATTAAAACTTTCCTCATCAAATCATCTATTTTAGGAAGGTATTTTGTTTCTAATTTAGAAACGCCTGCAATATATTTTATAGTAAAATTGCGTACTCTTTATATGATGTAAAAAAGCTATTGTTGTTAAGGTTTTTTTTGACTTGATTTAAAATTCTTGATATAGCTTTATCACAAATTTTGGCAAATGTTTCATCTTTTATTGCTGATTCACTAAATTACAATATCTCAATTGATTAGAGCCATCCAAAATTTCTATAATATTCTCAAATTCGCCAAAACTGAAATATATGTTGGTGACTTTGATTAATATATTTCTAGTTCAATGAAATTTAAGAAATTCACTGCCTCTTCTGTCATCTTTTTTAAGTTTTCTAGTTCTTTAGTCAAAGCTTTACATCATCAACAAATAAAATTGATTTTTTCTTATAAATATTCATTTCAATGTTTAAATTATTAAAGTAATTTTTCGTTAAGTACTCCACTTAATGGATCAATGCACAGGTCAAATAATAGAGGCGATGCACTAAAAACTTGCTGTATTCCTTTTATCATACTATTTTATAATATTCTGTTGTTATTTTATCCCCCTTACGCTTTGAATTTATTAGTTTTCTCACTTATAAACATATATATTCACTCTGGAAGATTAAGATTTTTCAATATCGCCATTAGTTTGTTATTATTTATAGATCCTTAAGATTCTTGTACATCAATCGTTATGATCAAGAGTTTTTTTGCGGATTCCAGATCAATTACTATGTTTTTGACGTTTGCCTTTTAGCTCCTTGTACCCGTCTTACGGTCACAAAGTTGAAGTGACGATAATAGGTTGAGCTATTCCACGTATGACTGTAAGATTTCCACCATCATTTTATTTTCAGTTTTAAGTGATCTTTCTTACAAATTCAAGGCCTTAATTAACAAATATTCATAACATTATCTTAAATTATTGGAATCGTTGTTCCTTCATGAAACCATTTCAATTCAATTTTTACTTTAATGAAAAATATTACAGAGATATTTTAGAAATATCATGTAAAGATGATGTTTTCTTTATAAGCAAGTTATAGATCACATTAAAACCAGCTGCTTTCCGACTAGTAAAAGAAAGTAAACAATTTTTTCGAATTTTAAAATGCAAAAAAAAGGAAAACCGTATTATTTTCTATGGTATAATCATAAATAAGATTTCAAAAAGCCTGACTTTATTATTTTTCTTCATCTTATTGTCAAAATCCTGCAATTTGTTTCTCATCTGCTTTTATATTAAAATTTCCCTTTTCATATAATGTGCGATAAAATCGTTCTATATATTGAATTGATTTTTGAATGCTGAAATTAACAAGTTTTAAGTTATTATTCGATCTACTTTCTTTTAGCATTATTGTGTTAGGATTTTTATTTATAGGCTAATGCGATTTTATATTTTTATAGTTGTTCAAGCAAAACTTATGATTGCTCTTTAGAAAATATTTTGCTAGAACTATTTATTATTAAGTATATATTGATGCTTAGCTGTAGTAATATTATCATATTCTTATCGAAAGATTGATTTTTCAATTATATAATGACGATTGTTATCTATTAAACGTGCATAGATGAAAAGATATTATTTTTGATGTATTTTGCACTTAATAAATGCATAAAAAGAATGAAAATATTAAAAAGTCATTTCTTTTTATATAAATCTAGTTGATTATAAAAAAAGGTGTAATATAAACGAGTGTCTTTAGATTATACCGTATAGAATTTGTATTGCGATAATTGTAAACTCATAATAAAATTAAATTAAAATTGTACTGTAGTTTTGAAATGTTAAAATGATATAAGTAAAAGATTATATCGTATTTTTATGGTTAAAATTGCCTATATATGCATTACTTCTTGCTGAAACGAAATATAAAATCATATTTATGCATAATGATAAGTATTTTTTACGGATTTTATTTAAAAAGTTATGCTATTCGTCTTCAAAAAATTTTTTATCATTTAATATACGCAAATTGCTGCATAATTTTGTACCAGCTACACGCAAACATTATTATAATAAATAGATTCTATTATTTTATGATCAAAATACATGAATCTTTGATTACACTTTCTATTTATATGGGTACAAAATCTGATAATTTATTAAAACTCTCATTGATAAAATAGTCATGTATATTTTCTTTTTTTTTATTATGACAAGTTTTCGATAGCCTCCATTTCTTTATAACTCTTCACCCACAATTATATTAGAAAATTATACTATGAGTATTTCATTGGAACTATAAGGCCATAAAATAGATTGTGAAAAGCTCTTAAACCATTTAACTGCGTTTAAATATAAATTCTAGGTTCATTTTTGCATATTTAAAGTATATTTTTATATATAGAATATAAGTCGTGTATAATATCATCTAATGTTGAACTCCATAAAAAATTGGGAATCAAAGCAGATTAACTTACCTTTACCGCGGTTCGAATCAATCTGTATATATTTCAGAGACCAAAAAGCCAAATATTGATATTTTCAAATGTGATAAATTTGCATATTGTTGTGTATAAATTTATAAGTAAATAATAATGTATATTTGTCACCTAAAATTCTATATTCGACCATGTTTGTGGTAACCTGTATATATATATGCTATACATTGAATTTGTATTTCTTATAATATCACTTTTTTAACTATGTTAATAATAAGAATATGTATTTTATATGCATAAGCAACGACATACTAATATCAAAATACACTTAAAAAATAGGATTCTCTTATAAAATAATTTGTAAATAATATAGCTTATTTTAAAATATCGGATATTATTTTATATGATCTCAAAGTTTCAAGATAGAGTAAAAGTATTTTTCCCATATTTATATATATTTATCTCCCACATTATACAATGATAAATTATTTTTATAATTAATATTTTGAAATTAAAATATGTTTCATCCATAGACTAAGCTAAATACTTAGAGAAAATCGAAATTTCAATCTTTGTTTTATTGGAGATTGCTAATGGCATAACATATTTAGGAATTTACTAAAATCGACTAAGAATTCAATATAGTGTTTCCCCACGATAAATAAAGTAGAATAAGCATTGGTTCATTTGTCTTAATCTGGGAATAACCTGTTATCATTCATCAGTTTAAATTAATATTCTTATATTCCTGGAGCGTGTAAGCAAAAATTTCTAATTAAGAAATTAAAAAAGGGCAAGTAATAGAAAATAATATTTTAAATCTGTAATTGAATGGTATCGTCGAGTGGTTTACAAGTCGGACCTCTGTGAGGGGTTGCGGGTTCCACCACAACTAATTTCCAAACGAATTTACTCTAAATAAAAATATCCAAGGGGCGGCCCGTGATAAATAAAAGATAGACCATAAAGTATTGACAAGAGTTATAGGAATTTCCTATGTAAGCCGTTGAACTGTGCCTCCAGTATGGAAAAATATTCCACACTGTTCAGCAAGGATATAGGTAAGTGTAGAGTGTGGTTGTGGCTTGTATAACTTAGCGATGAACAGTAGACAGAATCACATTCCCTCCACATAATGACTGCCGCCATGAGAAGGGCCCAATCTACGGTGATTACGGGTGACAAGAAGTGTTGGGGGAGTTCCACAGAGAGACGCAGCAGTTAAGCAATAGCTCTTATTAATAAAGTGCGATCTTCCTGAAAAGTAATAGAAGTAAAACATAAATAAATACAGTTAATTAGATTGGGATTGCGTATGGAATAATGATCACAATCCTCTAGTATTTTCTGGTGACCCTTAAATAAAAGAAATTAACTAAAAACATCAATATTAAGTAATCTTCATTTTAAAGTATCATAGTTGATGTCAATGAGCTTAAAGCTCAATTTTGTCTATATCAGCCATTCTGTTGTTCTTTGTTTTGCTCCATGGAAATAAATGAAAATACTCACTACTACAGCACCACCTAGTGAATGCCCGATGTTACGAACATAATTGTTATATTTTGTTCGTGCGTATTTTACACAAGCATCGACATGGAAACACACACCTTCTTTACTAAAAATACCCACAGAATCACAATACTCAAGATAATCTGGAATCAGCATATAGATTTTGTGCGCAATGATTATATTCTGAAATGAACAACCAATCAGTATTTTCTAATTCACCGTTTCTATACTGATATATGACATATTTTTGAATTGGTACATTTTCTAAGTCTGGTGTCGATGGTGTAAATATGAAACATGCAATATTTACAGCATCCTCCATTCCCAAAATTTATCTTCAACCTGTGAAATTCATTTCTAAGTAACTACCTATACGAATCGCTTTTGGGATCATCTTTAACTGTACTGAAACAAATGAATTGTTTGATCCTTGATGCGGGATGTGCGCTTTTGAGAAATTTATAGAAAATCCAACGATTATATACCTAAAATCTTATTATATCAAAGAAAATTTGCTAAAATTACACATGAATTAGTTCTGGATGTTTTTAATAGGCGACTACATGCAAGAATATATATTTGCGTAAAAAGAATAATTTAATATAAAGAATAATTTAATAAAAAGGATCTTGAAATAACACGAAACTTTAAATGATGTTAATTTTAGAAACGTTTTTTTTTGAACTAATACACACGATTGAGTACAATAAAAATGTCTTTATAATAAAATTGTCTGTCTTTAGCTGTTGATAATTATTGATGCAAAATATTGGTCTGTCTGGACATATATTCAATATTATTTCTTATTTGTGTGTGATAAGTATATAATTCTATATTTTTTTAATTTATACAAATTTTAGCAGAAATATACGATATAAATAACTGCGCGCGTTTTTATTTGTTATCTTTCTTCTCCTTTAATTGTATATTTATCTGAAAATCATAAAATTGTGAAGATAAATTTAAATAATACAATAGTATATTATGTGCTAATTACGTTTTTTATTATACATAAGAACATCTAGAAGTATGTTACTAAATTACGAGACAATTGTCGAATATTTTTGTGTTTCATCTTAAAAACATTAAAAACAACATAAAGCATCCAGAAAAAAATCTTCGGGTCGTATTTGGCAGGCAGCAAAGAATCTGCACTTAAAAATAGAAAATTTTCTGCGCGTATATGTGATAAGTTTACAATAATTGTCTGTAATAAATATATTTGGAAATTTCCTGAATTATAAAGAGCAAAGCTTTGAATAAAGAATCATTATTAACAGTTCTTAAGTGTTTAAAACCAACAAACAAAGAAAAATTTATAAAAAAAATTATATAGATCCAAAGCAATTTTTTTATGTTTTTAATCTTTTTCATGGAAATACTTAATTTTTTCGATTTATTTTTTCATTGAAAAACTGATGAACTCATATAACTCATTGCATAAAATAATTATAATCTATCGCTTTGTGTTTTTTTAGATAGTCTGTTTTTTGCTGAAAAATATGGATTCATTTTCATTTGTTTTATATTAATCTTTATTTTATCTATTTCTAAATTATTTATTCCTTTTTTTGCCATTTTATCTAAATCAAACATGTTTAGAAAGATTATGTATTTTTTTAATATCAAAATTATGATGTTTAAATGTGCTTATTTTTCATTACAAGGACAATGATATTTGCCACGGACTAACAATAAATGATTTTATATGACTTTGAAATTGAAGCTATATTTTATAAAAATACTGAGGCAGTTAATCAATTTAATTAGTTTCGGAATAAAAAGAAATCCATATAATTTATTTATATGCATGTTCGATACAGTTACGTGTTTTTCAAAAGGAAAAGGGTTAGTTTAGAAGAAAAACCACAACTAAATTAGCTCTTTGAAACTCTACACTAAGAATATCTAAATATCTTTATTGTGTCTTATAAATAATAATGTAAAGGTTATTTTCGCAGTAAAATAAAGGGCATGAAAACCCAGCTGAATATTATTTGATGTTGTGCATGGCTCAAGTAATTTAAGACGCTGACAGAGAACACTATTGTATAAACAGAAGGTAATCGCTATAAAAAAATTGTTAAAACATGTTAAAATAATTAATAAATATCAAATTATATTGTAATATTGCATTGCATAATAAAAGCATATGTATTTTTATTGGCTTCTAAAATAGGTTTTTTGTTCCATTTTTTGTGTGGACTAATGTATTATTCAAGATAAAAGTCCTGTTTTATGGTCATCGTTTACGAAATATTTATAAAAGAAGGATTGCGTTGTTTTTTTCTTCTTATTATTTACTAAAATAAAACAATTTCATGCAGATCTTACGTTCAACCATTAGAAGCGTGATATCAATCTTTTTACTCTGCATATTTTCATTTTTATTCATGCACCATGTGCGAAATTTATTTTTCTACTGTTTTATCCTGCTAATTGTGGTATCGGTACTAAATTCTATGTACATTTCATTTTTGTATGATTTATGGCATATTAATTATATTTATTGCGAAGTTATTGTTGAGAGGAATCGAAAAATAAATTATTATGTTTTTTTGTTATTTTGTAGTGCGTAGCAAATATCTTTGCCCAAAATTAATATAATTTTTCTACAATAAGCTAGAAATGGTGAACATTACACTTTATTTTATATGGTAAAACCATTATATAAGCCATCAATGAATTTGTATATCGACAATATTTTAGATTATATCAAAGATTCAAGTGATTAAAAAGCTACATGGTTGCAGATATAAATATTATTAGAAATATAATCAATTCGGCATATATTCACCTTACCCAAACAAGTATAGGTTGGTTTTTATAGGTCTTGGCTTACAATAAATACATTTATAATTGCCGGTTGATTTTATAGGTATATTGTATTATAACTAAAAAAACGCAATGTAAACTTCTATAATTTATTATATTAAATGACCATCTCGTAAAATAAACTGTAATCCATGTTAGGATTCCTAAATATCTCATATATTAAATTTATATCTACGATTGTTGCTGTTTCCAATACCTTCCATACCCCACTTTCTTTATAAAATGATCCGTGTATTAAATCATAGTTGTCAATAAAGCCTAAATATGCAATAAAACCGATTAAAGTATATTCTTTTTGATCATGCACAAAAATATCAAGAATTTCATGTGGTTCTAAAATATTTTGTGAATCTGGATTATCCTGTAATTTCGAGAAAATATAAAAAACGAGATATTTAGGATATTGCGTGCCTGGTGGTATATGTGGGGCCTTATCCAAATCAGAATCATCTGTTTGTGATTCAGTTATGTCATAAGACTTTAAAAGCTGTGTAAATCCACACCTAAAACTGGCAAAAAAGGAACCACCCGGCAAGTTTTGCCAATCATTACCAACGAAAAGGAACATTGTCGCCAGTGAATCAATAGCATTCTTAAGGTTTTTTATTTTCTTAATTTGAAGTTCCGTAGATTCTTCTTTGATTGCATTTTTCGTTTGTTCTGTTAATTTTATCATTATACCATTGATTAGAAGGAATGTAATATTTGCATAATTTATTTCCTCGCTTTTTGTGTGGGTGGTCAAATCATTAAATATTTCTTCGGTATCTAAATTTCCTAGCATTCCTTGTATCTCTATAGTCTTAAAATGTCTTTTCAACTTTATGCATTCTGAAATTTCCACATCAAGCGTAAAAATAAAATTTCTGAAATCGACGAGCATGTAAATATTTTTGAATACAACGCTGTAAATATGTCTAAGATTTGTGCGATCCACTAAAATGAAATTCTCCGTAACTTTCTTTACTATAGTGCTCATTTCTTTTACTTCAAAAGATCTTTGCTGATCTTCAGTGACGCTATTAAAATTTGGTTCAGAGTCGCTTGTTTTCTCTTTCCTAATCCAGTAAATAAACCCTATGACGACTACTACAACGATAACCACAATTGCTATTGCATATCCCAATTCTATGTTAAACATAAATCTATGGGTAATAATTTAAGAATTTAAAAATAAATTATTAAAGGAGATGATAAATATATGCAAAAACGAATATCATTTCAGATAAAAAGATAAGCAAAATATAATGAATAAATATGGCAAATTTGAATGTAAATATTTTAAGACGCATTATTCAAATATATATCGATACATAGATTATGTCTATACATTCCATCTTCTAAGAAATAAAAGTATAATTTTCTTGAACTTCAAAAATTATCCTATATCACTTTTTTTAAAAATATTATATTTTTGATGTGACTTTTTATGTTTTGTTTTATAAACATAAAAAAGGGGGTAACTGTTTTTAAATAAAATAATGAAATTATGATTTTTTATTCAATTATATTCTTCTATATGTTTCATCATAAAATAAATGAAGTGATTTTTTTAATTCAAGCAATAGCACTTTTCTTTATTTTTTATTGATCATTCCAAATATGGATCTCGTTATAGGAACGTTTCTTATTGTCACAGGATAAAGTCTTATCTCTTCACCCTGATGATCTTATTTTTATATTTTTTTATGATTTTCTATATTAAACCATTATAAATATGTTACTTTCACGCATTTTATTTGCACTTTCATTCACATTGTATTTTATAGGATAAAAAATTTTATTGTTATATGTCTTGCGTTATTAAGATATAAGCAGAAATATAAGATATAAAATCTAAAAGTTAGAGATTTATGTATTTAATTTATTAATAATTAGATAATTGTTGCATATAATAACATATTTTTTCTTTATCTATTCTTTAATTTAATTATACTTGAATATTCGCCTAGATAATATAATATATAATCGTGTTTTTTTAATATAAGGAGGAAATTATTATAGCTAGGCTCTTGTTTTTTTTTATAAAATAAAATACATTCTTTGATCTTCTACATAGTTTGAATAAGAACGAAATATCGAAGTGTCAATATAAATTGGTAAATAACATGAATAAGTTTGCAAAATTACTATAATTACATGTTTTAAAGAGTTTAGAATATTCATGTTTAATTCCTTAAATTTATAATCATATTTGAAATATAAATCAAATAAAAATACTCATTCATGTGAGAAGTATTTCTCTTTTCTTATTTTGTGTTTTTTTTTATATTTTTTCAAAATATTTTATATGTTTTACAAAAATAAAAAAGTTTATATTTTATTTCTCCATATAATCTTAATCTTTAATAAAAATCGGTTGTAAAAAGTCAATATAATATTAGTGTGATATATAAAAGGTATTATTAACATTGAATTACTTTATATTTCAGCAAAAAAAAAGAATATATTAGCAAAATTATAAAACCTATATGCTTAAAGAATTTATTCACGCTAAAATGTTATACTTATTATGGTGTTTCTTGCTTGAAAATACACATTATCTTAGTTTTCACAAAAAATAAGTTTGCATCTTGCAATAAATTATTTTACTTACTCGTTGATCGATTAAAAAACTGGCATCATGCCTTTAAATTCCTTCGTAAAAAAATATATGATTATTATCTATATATAATTTTAATGAGATTCTCGGACTTATTATCATATAAATACTTAAATGTGGCATTCAATCTTACAAATTTCAAAATTAATAAAATATCTTCAGCAGACCCCTTTTTAAGACCCGCAATGTTTCGTATTTAAAATATATTTATATATAGTGAACCCTATTTTGAGTAAATATGACATGTAAAACAGTATTTTTTGATAAATACTGCAGCCATGAAACATCATAAAATTGTGTTTTCTATCGATTTGAATTTATAAAAAAGTTTTAGCTCCGATTAATAATATATATAAGAAAAATTTTATTATCATAAATATATGTGTTTAGAAAACAAACATATAATCACTTGGAAGTAAATTAAAGTGATTCAAAATTTAAAAGTGTATCAAATAAATTTATTTATGAATTAATCATAATAATATTTTTCTAGAAGAATGCGTATGTTATTTACCTGCCCGTGGTCTATAGAAAATGGCATTTTTTACATATGAAGCAATCTTTTATATAGGGTTATACCTCTCCTCACAATATTCGTCATGCGAAATATTTTTATTAATTCTACTTATTTGTATATTTTGCCATAATCTGAAAAAACCAGATTCGAAGTTAAGAATTGTGTGGGCTGAATAATACAGAAATAAAAAAATATTAACTTAATTCAGAAGATCAATTTATGTTTTATGTTTTTCGAAGGAAATTGGACTATGAATCAATATATATTTTTTCATCCGCGTATTTTTTTTTTAATTACTTATCTAAAGCCCATATTAGCATTTTTTTTTGTTTGATCACAATTATAATCTCAACATTAAAAAAAGATGGGTGAATATTTTTCTGCTATAAAAACTTGATTCCGGGGTTAAAAATTTAGTATTTTTAAGCTATTGTTTTACTTTCACGTTTTCAAAACATATATGGGTGTTAATATATTTCTTAAAATACATGCATTATCTCAATTGTAAAATTATAAACTTGCATATAAGAAAAAATGTTTTTGAATTTGACATGCGTGCATCACTTTGAATCACCATCATATTTTATTTTAAGAAATATAAGCATACAAGATAGATTTGCGTTTTTTAAGAAGAAGCTTTGAAAAAGACGTTATAAATATTAAATTTTTATTTCCCTACCTTTTTTTATTTATGGGTTACGTTTCTTTTTATCAATTCCATCCATTGTGATTAAGTCAGCCCATTGGTAACATTGCACAACTCCTTGATACATATTTTGACAACTTTTCCTGATCTATCTTTATCAACTGCTCTTCTTCGCTCAAATGAGATGAGTTCAAGTGTCTTGCTTATATCTCTTTAAAATGATTTATATATGTATTTATCACATATATTTTGGTATTTCTATTCTACGGGATATCTTTTTATTACACGAACAATTGATAGAGAACATGCGTATGATGATTATAAAGCGACTTTTTAAAAAAAAAAATGCCGCTAAGATTATTCTATTGGTTAATTTTTATTTAAATCAGTCTTTCTTGAAAATTATTATTTTATCATTGTTAGATCTATTGGTCTATATAAAAATAATTAAAATTTAGTTTTTGAATGTCTTATTAGTGTTTTTCCTTGTTCCACTAATCTTAAAAAAAATATGCACAACTTAATGCTTCCTCTAATTCACTATTTATACTGTAGAAATGTGGATTGTGAAGGACCGCTCCATGTCAATTATAGCAAAAAATGAATTTTATTTTTAGATAATAATCTTACAATCAATATTAATTTTTTCACAATTTACGTGTTATATTAGAAACTTGAATTATATATATCAACATCTAAATAATAATTAAGCCCATTAAAAAATAATTCATGACTATAAATTAAATTAAAAGGTTGTATTTCGCAAAAGGTCTGAATATATAAAATTAATGCTATATTATATATCTGTTGGACTTCTATCGTGCATAATATTTTTATTATACTCAAAAATAAATTACGTGCATTCTTTACGATTATAGTCGATAAGGGAATGTATTTTTAAACAAAGAAAAAAATTTAAGATGCAAATATAAGAACTTAGATATTATAACATATTAAATGATATAATAATATTTCCCATCGTATAAAAACAGAATTTCCGAAATTATAGCTCGTGTATTTAAAGAGTGAGATCATTCTTATATGTTAAAGGAATAATATTAGCTTTAGGTTTATTATAATTTATTAGGTTCGCTCTTAAATTCTTGAATTATTTTGTTTAAAATGATAAAATTATATATATAGTGGTCAAATATGTTCTTTTTAAATTTCTATGAATAATATAAGGGTTTTCTTAAATCTGTCATATGAAAAGAGCTGAAGTTGCGACTTTTATATGCATTTTTAAACACTATTTAAAATATATTTTATTTTATTATACTTCGAATCTTATAAATTCATAAATAAAAAGGAATTTAGAACTATGAACCGTCAGCATAAATCTTAAAAACAAAGCTTATTATGTCTTAGTTAAGGCCGATTATAAAAATTTTAGATTACTAATCTAATAATATGAATAAAGTTGATATAAATAAAACTTATAGGTGTCATTGTGTTTTTTATATATTTAAAATCAAAATGGGCTGTTTTTTTAGGTATCTATAAATAAATGTTCTGTAGTTTCTCAGATTAAAATATCATTTCAATTTGTTTATATCATATCTAAATTTGCTTAAAAAAAGAAAAAAAAATAAAAAATAATTAAAATAAGAAATCATGTGAAAATTCCGAATTTTTATCTATAAAGTTTACAAAGGTATCAATAAAAAATAATAAGAAATCGATTCTTCATTGGTGAAATTTATAAAAATACAATCTTTTCTTATCAAATAAAACCATAAAAATACATTCAGTATTGTTTTCAGATATATATAGACAAAATCTAAGAATCAGATATTCCAAAATCGAGGAGAATGCAAAGTATAAACAAATTACAAAATATATACAAACCTATTATGTAAATTATTTCCCAAAACATATAAAAATAGAATATCATGGATTAATAAGTAAAAATCTATAAAATATAATTTATCTGTGGATCCGTTTAATTTTATTATGCATACTATTTTGATACCATTGTCCACAATCTTAACTCTTCCGCTTTATACATTATAACTAACTCAGAATGTCATTATATATATAAATGCCTTTAGCATATAAACAATATCATTTTTTCAACAAAATATTAAGAATATTTGTCTTTAATATATATAAACTGTCAGAAATATTTGAGAGCATCGATGACGTTAATGCAGTCTTTTTAAATAATTTCAACCCTTTTACAGTTTCCAGTCATCAAAATATATACAGATTTATTTTCGATTACTTAGGTTCTGAAACATCTGATGTTTTTCTTGTGCAAATAGCGCATATGTTATCTTGTGGGTGAATTTCTT
Organism: Rhyacophila brunnea; assembly: GCF_057557595.1. Lineage (NCBI taxonomy): Eukaryota > Metazoa > Arthropoda > Insecta > Trichoptera > Rhyacophilidae > Rhyacophila > Rhyacophila brunnea. The sequence goes on from NW_028233235.1 coordinate 1,130,311, forward strand.
CCGTTCAGTTTGCATTGTGGTTAAGCTTCTTCTCATCCATCCTGGAATTCCGGTTTTGTACCATATTTTCTATATATATTTATGGAATATTAATATAATACATTTTCCTTGTCGTTTATTAGTAAGTTGGATTTGTCGCATAATATTATAACAAGTCTAATATGCGTGAATAATAACTATAACACTGCTTTTATTGAATAACAGATTGAACAAAACTGTATTAAGCTTTTAAACGATATTTAATTAAAATATTATGCGTATTTTGAAGTACAGAATCATTAAATATCAGCCATCAAAATAAAATCAGTTTAATTTCTTAAACGCATACAGGGCAGAAGGATTTAACAGAGTGGGCGACTGCGTTCTACTTAAAAATATCATTTTATATTTTTAACAATGCCAAGCAGGCAATCAATTCTAGCATTAAATTCTTTGCTAATTTATACATTACCAATTGATAAGCTAATATAGCCCCTATTTATACTTGCCATTATGTGGTATTCAGTGCAAAAGATAAAAGAAAAAAACCGTCTTTATTTACAAATATAACATTTATTTATGTTCATATGATTTTTATACTTCTTTGTGGTCTCTAAAAAGCTAGTTATGGATTATTATATTTCTTTCATGGATACACAAGCTGAAATTTGTATATATAACTGCATGTTTTATCTTCAAAAAAAATATACGAATTATATTTTCGATATTTATATCAAAAATTTTCTATAAGTTTAACATTTTACTAATTTTTTTATGCCACTATGCCATGATTTTGGCAGCCCAAGTGTTCTTAATTATGTATTATATATAATATGTACATTTTATAAATATAGATATCTATTCAATTGTAATGAAATGTATATTAAAAGAATAAAACTTATAGCATGAAAAAATCGAGGCTATATTTCTATGATTCTTCTCTCAATGTGTAATTTATATGAAATTTTAAAATAGAAAATTTTAATACCATAAAATAGGCTTGTTATAAGATTTCTTTTTATTTATTCATTCTTTTTTACGCATATGATATATTAAAAAAATTTATTTTTTATTTGTAATTATAGTATGAATTTCTTTCTATGAATGCACTCTAAGTTATAAAATTATAGCTTTATATTTTTTCAATTTTTTCATTTCTGCTATAAGATATATTATCAAAATTTATTTTTTATTTGTAATCATAGTATAAATTTCTTTCTATGAATGCACTCTAAGTTATAAAATTATAGCTTTATATTTTTTCAATTAATTTATTTCTGCTATAAGATATCATCGTAGTATATCGATTGATTTTCATGGTTTTTTTGCTAAAAATGTTTTATAACGATTTTTCATGGTTTTTATATAGTTTTCTTCGATTTAAGAAGAAATTATAGTTTCTAAATTATGAAAAGACATTATTATATTGAATTTAAACGTATTTAATATTAATTAAACTTATTTTTAAGGATTATCTTTAGGCTTTCGCATACTTTTAACTTTTTCTCTGCTGTTATATGTTCCGAAATTATAATTCCATAGTCTAAATGCTTTTACCAGCAACAAATTTTCTAAATACGAAAATATTGTGTGTCTAAGTAGTATTTTCATATCTAAATTTTTTTCGACTTATTACATAATAGAAAATTTAAAATTTTATAGCTATACATAATTTGATAAGTGGCACATGGACTAAAGATAAAATGAATAGAACTAAAATCATCAAAAATGTTCGTTTCACCTTTATCTGAATACTCTTCTTCTCATAAAATCGTGTCTATTATATTCCAGCTATAATATAATAAGAAAGATATTATTCGTTCGATTGTGGTTTTATTGCACGTAAAATAGGTTTTAATTGTTTCTTAAAACATTGTTCAAATTTTGAAAAATAGAAGTATAATCCATAAATTTCATGAATCCACTTTGCAATCTTACATCATAAATAAAATATTTGAAGATTAAATTTATAAATTAATTTGATAATTATACATGTCATGGCAACATTCATATTTTTATCTTAAATAATTCTAGATTTTTACGGATAAAAAGGGATTATTGCTCTGGATGGAAATAAATATGCTTACATAGCGGGCTCAAACTGATGAATAAAATATAAAGATCAGTGTGTGGGATGATGCCCGAAAATATGTGTTGTTTGAAAATATTTATTTTAAATTATTGGTTTTTAAAAAATATAATCTAATGTTTTTATTTTATAATTTTTTTATTTTTTGCAAAAAAATATTTTCTCGTTCCTGTAAAGTTTTTATTTCCAGCATTTGCATTTCAATGAATTTCAGATCTGAAATAAAATTATAATTTGGGTAATTTGATATGTAGTTAATACACGGGCTTATATAAACAAATTCTTGTTCTATACTTTTTTGCTCTTCTTCTGGTGTTAAAATCGAAGATAAATAAATAAAGGTTTTATTATCACTACCTGAACTATCATCGTACAAAATCGAGTCTTCTGATCTATTATATAACTCATCTTGTTTTTTGTCGTCGTATATTTCAGGTGCAGTAAAATCCGACAAAGTATTAAAGTGCAGGGAAGCCAAATCGACAGTAATATTTTGTGCGTTTTTCCTGCATATATTGCATGCTGAGCTGTTTTCCCCTTTTTTATGTAAACATTTTTTTTGATTATTTGTAGATTCACATGACTCTTCACCCCCTTTTTTGACAAAAACAATACATGTTAAATATGCCACTATTAACAAAAACGCTATAAAAAAAATTGTAAAGATCTTAAAAATAAAAATCAAGTTATTTTTTATAAATAATTGAATTTGCATTTGGATTTCAAGTCTTGTTTGTTATTTATGATTGACCTAAACTGTTCCAATATAAAAATGTCTCTTCAGTACAAAATCATCATGTGTTGAACTAATTAAAGAATAATTAAAAATTCTATTTATAAAATTTTTAATTTAAACAATTATATTGTATTCCTTTAAATAGTGTAAATAAATAAGAATTACTTAACTTTTACCGCAGATCAGAGTAATCTTTATTATATTCTAGATTGCCAAATTAATAATATTGCCACATGTGATCAGCCTGTATATATAATAAATTATTCTGTGAAATGAAAATAGGAAAATTATGTTTGAATGACAAATAAAATTATATATTTGAAACTGTAATTCTGTATCTTTTTAAATCTTTATGTACGAAAATATATTTGCATACTTTTTTTTAAATTTATCGTTGCGTGTCTATATTTATATAGTTTGAAATATAAAATGTGAATTTTGTTCTCATAGATATAATTTTATAATATAAAATCCTTTCCAGAAATACGGGATTTCTCTCAAAACATAGTTTCATGATTTTTTACTTTTTTTAGATTTCAACTATTTTGTACTTAAGGTGTTTAATCCTGGTGGAACATATTACGCGCGTGTAGATATGCATAATTTTTTTATTTTTATCATTATGCCTCAGCTTTTCGAAATTTGGCATGTAATTTCATATATGTAAAATTTTGCAATACTTATGACCAATGGAAGTAATTATATTGAAATAACATATTCAACGAGTAGATGTCTATTTATATTTGAGGTTTTTAGGATTTATTCATTTTAAAAGTGAGCTATCTTATGCTAAAAAAATCCAGAAATTTTAAATTTAATAATTCGAAAAATTTATTGTTTAAATGTTTGAATTTTTATAAGTTTAGGTTTAACCCACTATTGTTTCAACCATCATGTTATTTTTTTATAAATAATTATCCTGAAAGTATTATGTTATCACCTACAAAATAAAAGAAAATTTCGTTTTTTGGCTAAAAATATCATTTGACAGTGATTTATATGAATTAAATTCTTTGTCTCGCATATAATTAGTCATTCAAATGACATATGATCAAATATAAACCTAAACATCGCATGTTATAAATAGAATTTATATCTGATATATAATGTTTATTTCAAATTTTATTATTTTAATGGTTTTCAGTTTTTAGTCTATTGATATAAAATACTATTCAAAAAAGATTAACTTTCAAATAAATCTTTTATAGACAAATTATGCTACAAAATTCTGATATTTAATGATGTGTAAATAAGATAAACAAAATCGCAGTATTTACCAATGAACCAAGAAGCTGTATTAATATACTTCAAGAAAAATATAGTTTTTTAGAAATGGATTGGCGATAAAATATAATTTAAAATATTGTATTTTTATCTTACTGATATAAAATGATGACCTTTCTCGTGATGAAATCTAATGTATCGAATATGGCCATTTAAAAAATCTGCAGTAACTGGAATCAAATAAAATCTATCTTGCGATATTTGAGAGTAACCTCGACATATGCAGAATATTAATAAACATAAAAGAATTCGGCTGATTTTGAATTTTGAGAACAATAACACGTGAAGTTGTCTTTATCAGTTCATGCACAAAGTATAGTGAGTACTATTTATATGCATTAAAACTGTGATTTATTCGTAAATCCCTATCAAATTATCAACAATACGTATATATGATATGTGAGACTGTGCAAATAAAATAGTTTTCGTATAATGGGAAATTGTGATAATATCCTAAGAAAATCAAGCAATCTCTAACACTTCTAATAATATTAAGTTGCCTTTTTAAGCCTTTAGAAAACCCTTTTAATAAAAAGATAATGATAACAATATCTAACTTTGTTAGAGTGTAATTTACGTAAATCACTGGTGTATATTAGACACCATGATTTCAAATATGATTGGTAATTTCATGATCAGAACAAACATGAAAATTAGTGTTGTGTATAATATTTGTATAACTCTATAATATTGGAATGATCACGTCTTTCTTGGTCTATATGATAGACAATTTAATTATCTTTCTGCAGAAATCGTTTTTTATATCTTAATATGAAACTGGGATGATCATCAACTCAATTTAATATTGAAAAAACTATAGAGTACCTTCAAATATTTATATGGATTATAAATCCCGTTTATTCTTCTTTATATATTAGATTTTATTCATCTGGCTGTATTTTTGCTTAATTGTATTATTTTATGCTTAATTGATCCAAAACGTTCAATGTGTTGGATTTTTTATTAAATTACTTTGTTTATCTTAATTGTTTTATATAAATCAAGAGCATATTAATTTTAATAGAAATTTTGACTTATTTAAAGAGAAATGAGTAAATAAACTTTTGTGTACATAAAAAATATCAATGTGAATCATTGATTTATAAAATTTGAATGTAATTATATATTAACGTTTTAATTACTTTTTTGCCGTTTTAAATGTATCAAAACTTCCGATTTTTCGGTGTTTGGAAACATATCAAAAGCTTTTATATTTATAATTTCAAATTTGTTGTTTTCATATTTTTTAGAGGTTTCCCTGCATAGATCAATAATATTATGATAAGATTTTTTATGATCACAGCTAATAAAAAAAATTTCTTCGATTCCCACATTTTTTCGAATATTAGAGATGGTTTTTTTGCTTACACCACTCCTTGGTGGATCTAAAATAACAGTAGAGTTTTGATTATATTTTTCATTCGTAACGTCGCCTTGTTTAATATAAACATTTGGAATATTATTGATCAATAAATTATCTTTAGCGTCCAATATACTTGAATGGTTTATTTCAATACCGGTTATTTTTTTAAATACCTTACTAAGGGAAATTGAAAACATTCCAGACCCGCAACAAAGATCATACAGATGGTCTTTTTGTTCTACATCTTTTCCGATGTGTTCACAAATTTGCTGTATTATGTCTCTATTGCTTTGGAAAAATGAAAAAAACGAAATTTTAAAATTATAGCCCATAATATTTTGAAAATAATGGTCTTTTCCACGTATCTTGAATGTATTTCCAGAAACAAATCCATCATGAACACCTTTATAAAAAGAAACAAAAAGGTTATCAAAAGGTAGATTTTTAACCGTCTCTATAAGCTTAAAAAGATCAGCTTCAAATAAATTTGGGTTTTTTTGTAATTTTCCTTCTGATTTGTTAACGATTACTTCATTTATGTTATTTTCCTCACAAAATCCCAGTCTGTTTTGACTAAAATTATTATTATCCAATTTATTTGAATTTTCAATTTCAGCTTCTATTTGAGCGCTATTTTCATTCTCATTGGTATTTATTATTGTTATATTTTCATGTTCGGTTTTGTGATTTGCTTGCTCGATACTTTCAAATATATCTATGCTATTTTGAAAAGCCTTTCTGACAAGATCCTTATTATCTTGTACTAATACTAAACAAATCACCTCGTCTTCATTTTCCCTAAGCTTTAATAATCTCAAAAAACCAGTTTTAGTTTCTCGATCATAAATTATTTGGGGAACATTTTTAATAATATCTTTAATTGTTTTGACTTTGTCCTTCATTGAATCACTTACATTCAAACAATCGTGAACGTCAAAAACCAAATTGTAATCTTGTTTAAATACATGCCCTTTAAATCCTATTGAAGGCATCTTATTCTTGTCAAAACCAAATGCGAATTCACAACTATTTCGGAAATATTGATTTGTCCCAAAATAATCAATTTTTGCATCGTAAAACTCTTCAAGTATCGTTTTCTTTTGCTCAATTTGCTTTTTATACTCTATTTTCCATAATGGAGTTACAGAATCTCTTATATCAAAATTATTGATATCTATTGTTGAATCTTTTCTAGAATTCAAACCTGAATCACCTTCTATCAAATTTTTTTCTTGGAAGATTTCCAGTTTACATGGTTTCCTGGCTATGGATATGCTATCGGGCATATCTATTTCTTTCTTGAAAACAACAACACATATTTTAGAGCCGGATTTAAATCGTATTTTGAATTCCGATTTTAATATATTGAAATTTTTTATAATTTCATCATTTATTAATTTGTGTGTGGCAAATTTCGGTATGTTGCAAATTTTGATTAGTGGCATTTCTAATTTGGGGCAAATTAAAAGAATATATACAATCTGAAATTTCATTTATTTTTTATAACTCGCCACATATAAATGCGAAGACGAGATTTGAGCCCACTAACATTTACTAAAAAATATACATTAATATTTGTACAAATAGAAAAAATTACAAAACATTTCATTTTGTACATTAACGTTTGTAGCTGTTTAAAAATAAATTATTTATAAAATATTTAAATTTTATACAACATATATTTAACTTTCTGGTTCTTTTGAGGCTAGTTGAAAGCGTGAAAACCACTACTGTAAGACTTTCTAAATCTAGTATAGGTTTTGACAGTTTTATTATCTTACAGCATTTATTCCTAAATTACACCTAACAAAAATGTATGTTCGAATGTGTATTCGTCTTCCGACAAGAAGGGTGTTTCTTTTTAGTGTATTTCCATTATTGTGCTTAATAGTATAAAGTACATCCGCATGATGCTTATACGTGGAGAGATATGACAATCTTTTTGATTAATTAAAAGTAATATTGTAAGTATTATTCAGAACAACTTATATAAAAAACAACATGAAATATTTGTTTCATTATATGTAAATCACTTAACATTAGCACTGTCCTGAAGATGAAAGTCTAATCTTTCACTGGTTTCTTGCAAATTACACATCTAAAATAAATCAAAGAATTTATTTTTCTTTTGATTACAATTAAGTGCGTTATTTTAAAATATTATGTTTAAGCTCCTGTAACCCATATAAGGTTATTTCGTGAATGCGAGTTATATTGTTGTACGTTTACTATAAAAATTGTGCAAGTATGTGTATTTTAAGGTTAATGATGTATTTTGTTATAGTAGCTCTCCCATTATTTTATCTTTACTTGATTTAAGAATGTTCTACTCATTATTTATGGCAATGGTTTTTTTTTGTATTATATTTGTCACCTGAAACTAGCTTTAAAATTATAATTTTAGTTCTTGGAAGAATTTGAGAAGTCTGCCAATTCATCTCTTGATGTTTTCATTTCATAAAATGATCATTTCTTTCACTTTAATCATCATAATAAGTACCAGGATATTTATTCTTTATATAATCGTATTATATAAAAGCCTAAAATCTTTGTTTTACAGAATAGAGAGTCTTAAATAACTAGTTTTATTGTTTTTTTTTGCTCCTAAATACATCCTGACTGTTTCGATCAAAAATTTTTGTCATAGCTATTCATATTTTTCATGCATTTATCTGTGTATATAACCTGTAGTTGTCTGTTAAATTATTACCAAGATTAGTGTATAATTTTTTTTTCAAAATTTCAACCTTTAAGGTTGAATTTTGCATTTGGTATCTGGATTTCGATGCCCATGGGAATATATTGTTTTTCTGGAAGATATTTACGACACATTCTATCGATTAAAAATACAACTAATAATTGACTGATAAAATAGCATTATTTTATTGGATTAATTTTTTTTAATTTTTTTTTTGATATAGCTTACTCTTTTGAATTTAAAGGTAGGTTAGTTTCTTTCAAGACTATTTTTTATATACACCAAAAAAATTTTAGCTAACTTGACTTTTTACAGATCTATCTACTCATCTTATGTTTTTTAAAGTAATTTCTTGAAATACATATAGTTTAGTTTTATTTGCCTAAAATTATTTTTTATATTTTTTGATAATTTTTCTTGGTTTTGTTGTATCTATTGTATTTTCTTCTCTTCAAAATACAAATTTTTCTGGATTAAGCTGTTTTTTGTCTGTATAAAAGTCCTTGAAGTACGATAATATCATAAGTATCTTGATTCTAATCTGAAAAGATGTATTTTATTTCTTGCTTTTATAACTTAGTGAACGATGTTGTCGCAAGCTGCAAAATATTTAATATATTGCGAATTATATTAAATTTGAAGTCAATATAGATTATTCTGGTTTACTTCATCGTATTAAATAAGAGCAGAATTACTCTCTACTTCTTAGAAACTCTTCATTATTATGACTATTCATATGTATTATCTAAAGGCCTTAAAATTGATGTATTATCACAATCCAATTTTTTCTTGTATAGTTGTCGTTGCTACATCCTTAATATACGTATTATGGTATTTTAAAACTATACTTGCCAATGCAGAGAATTATGATGGTAAAGAAGCATAAAATTACATTCTAACAAGAATTAAAAATGAAATTAAAGAATATGTATGCAAAAAAAAGATTCTGTTTTAAATAATATGAGATTAAAAATATAAATACAGCATAATACATGATCTCTAGACTGTATAGTGTATTAAAAACACAAAATGTTTAGTAAAAACTTCTAACAAATTTAGTTAATTTCCTGACAAAGTTATTTTTTTAGTATCAAATATTTTCAAATAAACATAAAAAAAAGATTAATAGTCGATAAATTCCATCACTTAACGTTATCATGGTATCTAGATATAATCTTTAAAGATTTTAATGAAAAAACAGATTTAAAAATGCAAAATAAGCCTTTTACTCCTAATCAAAAATGATGTTTTGAAGCAATCTAAGAATCTTAATAAAGATGAAAAATATTTATAATTAAGATAACGTATATAATTTATTGTAATATTATAACTCTTAATATATATAAATACCAATTTATTATGGTCGTTAGACAAAATATAATTTATAGTCTTCCATATGAATATAGTATATATAGCTTCAGCTTTCTCGATTTTTTATTATTCTTGAATAAATCTGCTAGTTTATGTTTATCACCGATAAAATGGTCATATTTAGACAAATTCAATAGTAAATATCTATTCATATTATCAAGTTAACCCAGTGCTATTAGCTGGTCTCCTAAGTTCAATTTATATTACAATTATCAACATTTGCCTTATACGGTTAATTCTTTGCATATCAATATACAGTTTCTATTGGCATTCGCATCTTCTGTGATACATACGATATATAAAAGAAATTTCTAATAATAGCTTAATGATAAGTTCTTGGTTGATGAATGAATGGCTAAATTATTTTTTTTTAACTACTTCATTTTTTCTTTTTATTGCTATCGTTGCATACTCAAATATATATTTCTTATGATATAGGGTAAGTTTTGGTTAAATCTAACGATCTGTGCATTTGATTGTAAATAAGATATCTTAAATCTTTAAATGCAACTATTAATTTTTCAATCACATTAACATCTTCTTTTTTTTTATAAATTCTTTTTTATTATAACTTCAAAGTATATAATTGATCTTAAGGGGTTAAATTGTATATATATAGTCACCTTGAGGATTGTTTAAAGAATAAGCATAAGGATTCATCTAAATAATAAATACCTTTAGCCTAGTATGTATTCATACATATAAATCTTTGCTATTTTTACGCTTTTACTACTACTAAATTGATCATAAATCTCCTCAAAGATCTTTAATTAACTATGCTTTTGTATAATTTAACGGACATATAAGGCACAGACATATTATCATATATGATTTTATCATTCGATCTATGTATATTTTATAGAAATGTTTGAAAAATATTATTTAAATCTATTCATCTTATACTGATTTGATTGGGTGGATTTTATTTTACAATTGAATCAAATCACTCTTTTCATTCTAAAAAAACTCTTTATGTGATCTTATTCTTACTACTTCCAGTAAAAATAATCTTTTTCTCAAGAATATAAATATGTGGGTTTCGGCTAAGACATTTCTTTTATATTTTTTTCTTGGATAAAATGATCATCTCGTTAAATTAAAAATGCAAAAAAAATATTTGAATTTCACCTTATAGAGTGCCACCAGAACTATATTTTTTGAAGGCTTTACAAAGTTTCATGTATAATCCAATGATTTAAATATTTTTTTGGGTCAACAAGATAATATTTACGCACAAATTTATTTTTAGTCATTTGAGTAAGTTCATTTAAGTAAAAACCGTTTTACGTAAGTATTTAGAAGTCCATATTGTGCAACTTACAGCTATAGAAGACATACACTACGCCTTTAAAATAATAGAGCGTAACTCGCGCTAGAATTTTTATTCCTAAAAATATACAACAGGCCCGAAACTAAAATTTACAATATTTTAAATTTTCTATATTTTGACCCTTAGTTATACTCAAAATTAAATTTACATCTATTGAAGAAGCTATCACTTTTTTTAGTGCATCTTTAGAAATTCCGATTTATTCTATATTTAAATTTATATGGATGTGATATCAAATATCGGAAAAAATCCATTGTGTACTACAATTATAAGGTATTATAAAATAAAAATCAATTATTTTACGATTTTTAATAGTTATAAAGAAGTTTTAAATTAAATAACATATATCAAACTGTTTTGGCTTCAAGCAATATTCATTATATTTTAAATCTTCTAATATGGGTACCTTTAAATATGAATAGGTTTTAATATTTAAAAAGATTAAATTTATGCTTAAAATATAATAAAACCAACTTTTAGTTTTGCGCAATACTTTATATAATTCTGTTCATTTGATTACCCAATTTAAAAGGTCAAACTATTTTAAAAAAAAATCTGACGTCTATAAAATTCAAACCGCATGAGAAAATCGCAAAAAGAAGCTATAAGTTAGCCTGTAAAGAAACGATTATAATAAAAAAAATTAAGAAACAAATATATACTGTAAAAAAGAAAAATATCAACAAAATATATATAGTTATATTTTTGGCGCATAAAAAAATTCACTGCGTGGATTTACTTTCTAGACTGAAACACATTTCTACTTGGGAATGATTCCTAATTTTTTATAATTTTTTTCCCTCAATTGCATTATGCGGCGCTTTCATGTTATTGTAAGATTTAGAATATATGTGTTTTTTATCAAATTTTGCTTAAAATAATTGCTTATATGCATTATGTATACTATACATTATTTATGTTTTATGCTGCCTTAATATTAATAAAATGCACTAAATCATTATATTTCTACTCAACTATACTTTCCAGTTTTGATACAATGCCAATATTTTTAATGAACTTTATTAAAAACTAAATTTATTAGTAAAAAATAGATTGAGGCAATTAATGGACATGATTTATCATAATCAACTACTACTTAGGTTTATTAAAGGTAGAGTCAGAAGATTTATAAAATATAGACCATTAAATCACACTAAAATTGATTGAAAATATAATACATATGCAATCATCTAATAAAGAACGACTTTACCACAAAAGAAATAGACTAAGGTGCGGTCTTGAAAACATATAATTTAAATCTCAAATAATACTATTTAGCTACTAAAATCACTTAAATAAGAAAAAACACATCACCTAGGAAAGATGATTTTTAGAATTTATGAAAAAACCACGCGACGCACATGGTCTTAATAAATTTTTTCTAGATGGCAAAATACGGAATATAAAAATAGATCTTTCAGAGCTTGAATTAAAGCAAAAAGAGAGTTTATTGTGTAAAATAAAAACAAAAACATTACATTAAATACTCTTTAATGCGCATAATAAATCAATGCTAGAAATAAAAGGATTAACAAAGTGGATACAGGAAGAACATATAGTATTTTTAGAAGAAGCTAGGTTCTAATTCATTTTGGATGCTAAAATTTTCTTTATTGAAAGAGAAAGATGCCCGCACAGTAACGAATTTTTAAAGGCTGTCATTCAAAAGGCAAGCAGATAAAAAAACGCTTGGCTATGACTATACAAGAAGAAATTTGAAATAGTACTGTATCTTCACTTTATGCTAGCAAGAAAATATAATTTCAAAAAAATCCGTAGGCACACAGTACAAGAAATAATGGAAATGAATTCGCGGAGATAAAATTAGATGCAAGAATTCATACTGATATAAAATTATCAAACGAAAGACCTGATATATTTATATATATAAAAAAGAAGAAATGTATCACATACATGGAAATCGGTGTGACTAGATATAAAAAATAAACATAGTTGAAAATGAAAAATTGTGAAAGTATGATCTGCTAGCATACGAGCTGTTATTTATATACAAGGGCAAAACAAAGATTATTACATATGTTACAACTTGGAATGGTGGGTAAACAATATCATAGAATTGATCTGAAAGAACTCAGAGTAACTAACCAGATTGAGGCATATAAACGTAAATTAGGATTGAAAATCTTTTTGAATTAATTAGTCTTAAACGAAGATGAATTATTAAAGAAGACTTTAGAGCGGATAAAATAACCGTGTGTATTAATACGCAATGTGCACGAGAGATCAAGCAAATTGGGCTTGTAAACAAAAACTTAAATCATAAGGAATGAATGGAGTCTTAAAATAAAAAAATACTTTAGGAATATGTGAAGGTATAAATAACATCAAAAATAGATAATTTGAATAACATGTAATTAAAAGTAAAACAAAAAATGCAAGTGATATATCATTCAGCTGTTTTAAAATAATAATTTTCGTAAATTTTGGTGCATAATATATAATTGATTCGGAAAGCCATTATGCATATTTGTTCTCAAAAAATTCATTATAAGGCATTATATTTGTAATTCGAAGCAAATGAAGGTTTTGATATAAGGAAACTGTAAATCCACATTTTTAATATAAATAGCATAATATTTTCTTCTTTTTTCTCGAGTGCGCTGCTTTTAAACTTTTCACGAACATTTAATATATTATAAGATTAAATTTTTAAATTCAAACTTAATTATTGTATTAACTGACATTATAATTTAGAAATTAAAATTTGAAATTTTAATGTGATTAATTTACTCATTGATACAGTAAAAATGTGACATATGTGATTTTTTATTAGATTTTTTGGCCATTATATAATCTTTTGATATCATTTTCTGCAAGATACATTCTTTATTAAATATATTCACTTTTTTATTGTATATAAATCTTTAATTTGTCTAGTCAGCATGGAAAATTTCTTACTAATTTAATCAAATCGTAACAAATATTATATTCTAGTTGCATTTTAACAGAACATGCTTATATTTATAGTACGTATAATATATTTAATCTTTATACTCTTGATTTCTAATTTGTTTTATTTGATTTTGATGCATACGACACGTTGCTTGCATTATATTCCCAATCGAATAGGTTATTGAACCATTTGTTCGATTAGTTTTAGATACTAATAAATTTTTTTTACGATATTTCTACATTCTTCTGTTCTTGTTTTAAGTATCTGCATTAATTTTTTAAAAATTCTCAGTGAGATAAATTAATAAATTTATGTGTTTTAGTGTAACAATTTTTCGTGATTATTTAATCATTTCATCAAATGTTTATATACTGGAATTTCAGCATATTATTTGTTGTGGTATTGCAAAAAATGTGCAAAAAATTTTATATCCCTCAAAAGAAGCCCAAATAATTAGAATATATTCCTAAACCTGTGTATAAAAATTACAATTTAAGAATTTCATAATATCCGCTCATAACACATAGCCATTTCAATGTATATATAAATAACTTTATTTTTTCTTTACATATAACGTACAATGGGGTGGTTAAAAATACCATAACATGTATATTAAGAAAAATCGATATGCAAACTGAAGCATACACAGAAAGATAAGATTTCGCAATAATCTTGGACTAATAAATCTTGAGGGAAGAAAATCTATTGAAGAAGATTGTAAATATGATGAAATGGAAAGAAGTATCATCCAAACCCGTTCTATAGAGTAATCTAAAGTTTTTCTAGGACAACTAAGAAAAGCATAAAGCAAATTAAGTCATAAATATAAATTTTGTTTCTTTAACCCTCAAGCATCATCACATATAAAATATAAATACAATGCAATATACTAAAAATTCCTGTTTAAGGAAGGATCTGAAATTAATTTGTTTCTTGATGGCCGAAATTAAAGGCTACTCAAGTATTTCGAGGCATATAATTATTTCTTAAAATAGTAAAAGTATTTATTAGTGATCGCTTTGTGAAGAGAAGGATCGTTTTCAATCCATTTTAGCAAACATAATATTTTTTTACTTTGAAGTATTGACGTTGAGACATCATAAGTAAAAGTTGGAATAGAAAAACTTGATTCTTTTTACTTGCCTTACTTAGAGATAAACCGAAAAATAAAAAAATAGACACTTTGTTATTGAAGATATCCGCATATAAGTATAAAAATTCTTTTCACTGAAATTAAATATAGCATAAAAAATTCCATCGTTCCTGCAATGCAATAATAAAAATTTTATCATTGCAATAATATTGATTGTGTCGTATTTGAAACGATGAAATGTTAACTGTAATTTTAAAAGATATAAAAAGTGAATTTTATTTCTCATTAATATAGAGATGATCTTTTATGATATCTTTCCCCATAAGCTCATGGGCTCTTTTAATAGAGAAGAGATCGAAAAAACTAACAGCAAAGCTTTTGAAACGCTGTGATTAGTTGCTACACTGATATAAAATTCATAGCCAAAACCAGATTTTAAAAAACGTATTAATAAAATAGGTCTCAAAATAATTTATCTTTATTGCCTGTAATTTACAGCCATCATGCTTCTACAAGATAGATTTTATTTTTAAAAAAGATAATTAACTTCAAAAAAATCAAATTCTTTATAAAAATTACTTACTAAATTTCTAGTTCTATTCTACTGTATTGCTATATAAACTTCTAATTAATATATACATTATAATTAGAATCAGAAAAACTATATTTATTTTTTTATAAACCTTTGAAACTTATGTGGCAATTGCTTTACATATTTTTAAAAAATAGTACAGTTAAAAAATATAAAGTAGTGTTTAAAAGTTATCTTTTATGCATTATTTGGCTTGTGAAGCGAATGTCAATTAATATAATATGTAAGGTGCAAGAATTTAATATTATCTTTGGATCAATTCTTGCTAATATCAGCTTCCAAGATTAAATTTAGCATACAGACCCATATATAGCATATATAATCACAAGAATAATGCATTTAAATAGTGAATACTGTCATATTTAGATCTGAAAAAAAAAAATTTTTATGATTATTTTTTATTTTTTAGATAGCTTAGAATACCACAAATCAATTTTTCACTTAAATCTCTCATGTATGAAATAAATTGGGGATATGATAAAAATAATTTTAAATTCGTAATATAATTTGTTAATTCAAAAATTAATTGCAAAAAAATGATGATGGTTATTAACGTTTTTCTAAAAATCAGAAATCTTAAGGTAAAAATCGATTAATTTCGCTGAAATTATGTATAACGGATGTAATAATATTAAATTTTTTTTTCAAGAATTCAATATTTAATGCAATAGGAAGATTAGATAAGTTGATGGCAGTTTCTAAAAAATATCTAAAATGCTTGTTCTGCTATTAAATATATGTAAATTTTTTTATAGCGACAAAAAAACATTAAAAAATATAGTCTGCGATAAAAATACAATTTCTATTGTTTGTATTTCTAAAAAAAAATTTCAATGGATTTGCAGTAGGAAATATTACGATATTACTATATTTTGTGGTTTAAAACAATACATTTGTATATTTTGCTGGAAAAAAACTTTCATCTATAAGTTAAGAATTAATCGGGGTGGTGCGCTGGTTAATTTCTTTTTACTTTTACTAAGCTTTGATATCAGTTACAAGTTTATATGTGTCTTTTTAGATTCGTCTAATTTCGAAGAGAATGATAAAACGCAGCTGAATAATTTTATTTATCATAATAGTTGTAAAATCTTCTCGGTAGACGAATCAAAGTAAATATCCTAATTCAAGACGATTTTTTTATCAAGTGTATAAATAACAATTTTTTATTATTTTAACATGAATTCGGAAAACATTTTGGTATACTTTAATATATTTCCGTAAAAAAAATAATATTTGCGATAGAAAAATTACGTAGTAAAGTTATTATACATTACTTGCTTATTATGGTTCTATGTATATTTATATGGGAAAAAAAGAATATTTGGGAAACGAAAAATTTAGACTAAAATATCGTAGTAAATAATAAAATAAACAAATTTATTTTATGTGATCGTATACTAAAAAAAGTACATAATTTTTTATTCATTTTACTAATTCGAGTCCTATTTTTTCAATTTGATCTGCCAAATTTATAATTTCTGGGCGATTAGCTAAAAAAAGAGAAAATATATCTTCCTTTTTTTGAATGAGAAATTCACTGAAACAAATTAGATAGAAATAGCGCATGAGAAAGTTTTTTGCTTTCTCCTTTTCCCCAGCTTCTGCAAGTTTTGAGATTACCTCACGAAGATTTTCTAAATGTGACATTGTATCGATGACTTCATCAACAATAGATTTACTTTGAAGAGAAAATGGAAGTATTTGTACTAATAAAGAAATGATTCTGAATCTTGGCATGTATTTTGTTCCTTGTATTTTTTGGTAGTTGAATGTAAGATATCCAAGTACCATTCCTGTTGTGGTTCTTCCCTTCCCCATTTGGCAATTGAATACAGCAATTTTGATACCTGACATCTGCTTAAATATTTCGTACAGTCTATCTATGATGGTTGGAATCGGAGCTTTTTCATCTGTTATGGGTAGTCTAATGTAGTTTATATCGAATTTGGTGAATATTTCGCGGGCACAGTGTAGTGATTCGACATCTATTCGTAATATAACATTTTGTATTCTATTTTCAACAAGCATCTCATCGTGCAAATGTATTGATTTTTCTATTTTAATATCATTATATAGTTTTGTCTCTATATTTTCAATTGTATCTGCAGAAATTCCAGTTATCTCCAGGTTTGAATCTGGTTTGGTGCCGTGTCTTAAAACATATGGAGAATTATTTATATAAATCACAGGTTCTTCTCTTAAGCAAAACCAATAAATTTTATTTTTCTTAATTTTTAGGATTTCTTGTATTTTTTTGAGCGTATTATGAATACCATTTTCTGTTGGAATTGATAGCCCCACCACGAGGTTATCTTCAAATAGAATGTATCTGAAATTTCGGGTGCCTTTTACGTCACCAAACAATTTAAATATCTGTGATCCTATGAAATAATCATTTTTCAAAATCATAGCAGAGCTTAGTATTTCCCCCTTTCTATTCATTATTTCTTCATTAATATGTAAATTTTTCTCTTGGAATATATCCAAATTTACATCATTGATACTTTCGAGTAAATTTACTATGTCGACCCTGCTTATCATCCATTTTTCGAACGATGTGTGTGTTTTTTTGTACTCATCTAACCAAGAAGCAAAACATATCAAGAGAAAGTACTTTTTCATTGTTCTTTTTGATTTTTTGAGATTTCTTGATTCTAATAGAAAATTATAAATATCTGTCTTGAAGTAAACTCTAAATAAGTGATTAACTGTGAGAAAAGCCTTTTGTCCACCGTCTAAAAGGGCAACGAGTAAATTAATTTTTTCATTATTGAGATTTGAAGAAAAAAGAAATTCTATATTTTCATGTTCCATTATTAAATGTATTACAATTGCTGTATATGTTGCTCGACCTCTTTTTGAATTTGAATGGATAACAATCGTTCGTTGCTCTGAATTCTTTAGTCCACGTTTTATAAGTGCTGTAAATATTTTATCGAATCTGTTAAATCTAAATGCCATTGATGAAGTTATAGGTATTCTCAAATATTTTGCATTTTGGTATTTTTCATTTATATATTCGCTTATGGTTTTGATATCATTTACATCTGCCAGAATTTCTTTTTTCTGGTAGTCATTATTTCTTATAATATAATAAGGCATATTGTCTTCATGTTTTATTTCTTTTATTATTGCTTTTTTTAATTTTTTTTCAATTTTTTCGATTTTTGTTCTGCTTATATGTCTCAGATATGTTATGTTCTTTCCATATTTTTCTATATTTCTTAGTGTATAAAGCTTATCTTTTATAATAATCAAAGGTTCTTCTCGCATATTTAAGAAAAAAAATACACCCGCAATCTTGGATATATTCGCGGGGTCTGTGCTGGTGATGATCTTATTTCCATTGAACATATTTGTTGTGCTATTAGATTTGTATGTTCTTGCCAATAATCCGTTTATATTTTTAATGGTTTTTATTCTGGGAAGTTTTCTCTCTTCTATGACAGCATTAAGAGGTGCAAGTAAATCTGGTATTTCTCTTTTGCTTTTTATGTATTTAAAGAGGTTTTGGTACTCAAATCTATTTTCAATAAAACCACAAAATGTTGATTTATCTGATCTATTGTTGTTATAGAAAATATATTCTGCAAGTAAAATTAAAACGATGTATCTTATAAGAAAAATATTGGCTGTTAAATAATTATTTTGTTCATCTGAAATAATCGATCTTAAAATTTCGAGCTTTAAATTATGGCTTGAATTGTGTTCATTTAATGTTAAAATAGAATCAACAATAGTTTTTGAATTTCTGTTTTCAAGAATAGACAATAAATTAGATACTATTTTAAAGCTTCCGTTATAACCGATTTCATATAGCGAAGAAAATTCACCCCCGAAGCTTGCCTTATTATCTTTAATAAAATTTACGAAAAAGGGATCCTCAAATGTTTTTTTGGGAACAAGAAATGAACTATCTAGAGAATTAATGTTAAAATAGATAATACTTTCAAAAACTGAAATCAAAAAATAACAAAATATATTGTTTTCTCTGTTATCATCCGAAAATAAAATAAGATTTGTATCTTCATCAAAATCGTAAAGTAATATCAACAATTGATCAATTGTATCATTCTCAATACCCATACCGTATCCGGAAATCGGAAGTCTAAAATATTTTATGTTTCCTAGTTTGTCACATACATATTCTTTTGTTTTTTTCACCTCGATCTTTTCAATAAAAATCTTTTCTTGTTCAAGATTATTTTTATCAATATTCAAAACTGATAAACAACCATTTAAATGATATTCATTCATAATTTCTTGAACCAACCTATCTTCGTTTATCTCCAAATTTTCCCCGGAAATACCTATAATTTCTTTTAAGGGACAGTTAACCCTACCACTTTCTCGTAAAACATATGGGTTATTGTTTATGAAAATTGTATTTTCATCCCGTAGATTAATAAATATATTTTTAGACTTATTTTTAAAAAACTCACCCACTTCATCTATGTTGGTTTGGTCATTCCGTGCCAATTTTGGGTTCTTATAAATAATATCTACCCCCTTTCCTTCTTTCAATAACACTCTATGCGATGTTAAGACAAATCCCTCTCTAATATAAATTTCCATTAAATATATAGGGGCTATCTCAAAAACAAATATTTTAATTTTATATATCTATTCTTTTTTGGGCAAATAATTAAGATTTGAAATTGTCACATTTATGGTAAATATCAATAATTTATATGATCTATATTGAATAAAAGTAAAAAAAAGAAACTAAAATTAAAATTAAGGAAAAGGAAATAAATAAATGGGAATTTTTCTTTAATAGTGCTCTAGGCGTTTTATTTAAGAAAACCATTTAACATATATTATACCCAGCTGGTATAATAAATCAAATTTAATTAAAGTCGCTTATAATATGTTATAAATCCTCTTTTTGAAGTAAAAATGTGACTTCATTTTTTTTAGAAAAAAGAAACTTCTCCTGTTTTTTTACAATGGCAAAGAGATGTACAAATAATATGATGTGTAAAATGTATGTAAATTTTTATATATAGATGATTATATTGTCTCTTCCTCGTTAAAAAGAGGAGATGGTCAAAATGATATTTCATAGAAAATGTTATTCATTCTTATTTAAGAAAAAGAATTCTCTAATTTTTATATTTAAAAACAATAAGATATTTGAAGTGATGCTTCTAAAAATACCTATTCATTCATATTTAAGAAAATAATTTATTTGGGTTTCTATTTTTAAAAATAAATATTTATTCAAATATATCTCATAGCAAGTTTACTTTACTTTGCACAAATTCTACTATCCCAACATCGATTAAAATATAAATTTAGTTGTTAATAATCATTGTTTGCATTTATGATCAAATATGTACAAATCATATATGCAATATTTAGATTACGTCAGTGATCGTGTAATAATTTTATAATCATTTCTAAACCATGGTCAATTCGTATTTTTTTTATTTAATTAAAAAGAAATTTCTTTAGATGTCCAATTTAATTTAAATATTAATTTTTTTTATATTGTGGTTCAGATACAATAAAGTAAAAGAAATAAAGTCACTATCTTTTATAAAAATTTAGGGATTTTCCATAAAATAAATGTCAAAATTTTATAATATTCGCAGTTTATAGCATTATAGAACCCGAATTTTTAAAAAATTTTAAATTATATCATAAACATTTATTAAATGATAGAATCATTCTTTTATTTTATATGTTAAATATATATTATAGTTAAAAAATTTACACCATAAAAATGAATTGAATATAAATAACCAAAATATTTCGTCGAATAAGTCGTAAATAATTTTATTCATGGGCACATTGATTTTAGCAATTTATTATTGTGATAGCAGAGCTTTGGATTGCTTTTTAGAACATTTTTGGACAATATGTCATTCCATCTCATCATTTTTACAATATTTTCTCTAAAGACTCACTAGCTCAACTGCCTTTCTAAATCCTATTTTTTGTGCGAATAGATCGTATTAAATTATTTAATTAGATCTTTTTAGGTCTTTTTGGGCAATGGACATTTTTACATGATCTATTCTGTTTTTGAAATATTTTTTTTTATTTTTTAATTATTTGACATTTTTCGAATTTTATATCAAAAATCTTAATTAATAAAATCACCTGGATCACATTTGCAGAAATCATCATTCTTTTGATTAATATGTAAATAAATCGTAAATTTAAAAATAAACCAAGCTTGAAAGGAATTATAAATATTTGTTCTCCGTGTTTTTTGCTAGAATGAATAATTTTTAGACAAGTATTATATTTTGTAGATGTAATGTATTGCTTCCTAAAGTAATAAAAACAGCTTATTGCATTCAGAACTACATCATTTAATTATATATTGGGAACTTAAATCTGAACATTCGACCCTTAAAATATTAAAATTAACAAAATTTAAATAAATATTTCTGGTTCTTTTATGAATTTATAAAAATATTTCATTTCGAACATAAATCAATATCAAAAAAAGCATACACTTTTGTATTAAATTTCGATAAAAAAAACACTTATTTTATATTAAAATTTATATAATTTTGCTTAATTTGCCATAGGAATACATGTTTATTATCCCTTAAAACAAAAAATAAGAGTAAATAAAAAAATATATTTTATCGCTGTATTTAAAATATTATTTGAAAAAACTTGGTTTTACGCTTAATTTTCCTGCTTTTCTTATAATTATTTTTTTAATCATGGGCGAATTTTATTTTTTTTATATTTGCAGGTGATCTAGTCAAGCCTTTAAAATATATAGTGAATTTTGCGTCTATAATTATATCTATATCATTCTTTTCAAACGCATATTTATACTTTTTTTCAAAAAAACTTATCAATTAAACTGTCACCCACAAGCACAAGCCCCGATTTTATATAAAGCTGTCTTTCCTTGGTAATCCTGAAATCCATATAGAATTCGGCGTTAATTCCATTATATAAACATTCTTTTCATATTTATGGACTGGATTGTTTAGATTAATTTTTTAAATTTATGGATCATTTAAAATGATCAGTTCTAAATTTCTCCCTACCGCTATCTTTTATTGAACTAGGTTAGAATTAATAAGGATCTAAATGCAACTTAGAGAAAAAAAATTCAAATAAATTAATATTTTTTTGGCTAATTAATTTAAAATCATATAATTTTATTTACGGGTTATTTTTAGAATTCTAATTTTTGCTTTTTTTTTAATTTCTACTTGATAGTTTCTGCGTATTTAAATCATGATATACTCTTGGGAATATCCTCTTCTCTTAAATCTTCTTGGATATCTCTCCTCTTTTAATACATATTATATTTTAATAAACTCAAACATAATTATGTTATTTAGAAATCTTCTCGATTTATTCATGCAAAATACGAACTTCTTTCAAAAAAAAATTCCCAGATACTTTTTTTTCATCATTTTTAAAATATTCATCAACACATCTTTTTTTTTCGTATCTTTTTTACTCAAGTATTTATTCGATATTGCTGATTATGTGTATGCCTTTGGTTTAGTTGTTATTGATAATTGCCATATATGATAAAATGCGTCATTGAATCTGTAAATTATGTGGTTTCATTTTTAGTAAATAATATTTTCTTAATCACCTATTTCTAACTTTATTACGGCTATCAATGCCATTTTTGTTTCTATAATTGTGTTGGTTTTTTCTTTTAATATACTCAATAATATCGGGTTTATAATTCCTAATTTAATGCTTGTTTCTATTTTATCGCCTACTTTTATCTCTAGCGTTGCGTTTTCTGTTATTTCTTGAACTATATATATTCTGGTATTTCAGAGCAACATTTATTTATGCATAAAGGGAATATATATTTGCACTCGGTTAATATTCAGTTTATGTCATTGAAAAGCATGTCTTTAATCTAGTCTTTTGTAAAAATACTATTTTATACGCATTTTTATTGTGTTACCTTCAATAATTATCGGCAAAAAACGTATTTTCTCAAATCAAATCAAATCACAAAATTACGCTATCTATTTTCAGTATATCGACCATATATATCAATTTTTTTATCAAATCATGTCAATATCTTGGTTTTTGGGTGTTTATTGATTTATAAGTTGTCTTTTATTTTTCACAACTAACTTTAATTTTGTTTCTACTTGAATGATTCGATGTATAGCTTTTAAAAGTTATACTTGGTTATAAGATACAAAATGGAAAGTGTTAGTATGTTATGTAGACCTTTAATTCTTTATACAGTGGGTAATTTTTGTGATATTAATTTATAAGTGGCCGCGATTTATGTCACTGAAGTCGATTTTCTGATAATACTTTTACAGAATAACTTCAATTTTGCTTCATATATTTATTACAAAACTTAGAAAGTTTGCAGGTAGTAAATTCATCGATTCTTCTGACTAAAATTTTATTATATGCACAGACATAATGAAATTATTTGTTGAAAATTAAGAAAAATAATATAGTAAATGCTATTTAGATTGCATTTTCTTTATTCGATTGAAATAAATTGTTGCTGAGATTTTTTTTAATTTGATTTAAATGTCGATATAAATTTTTTGATAAATTAAATTAAAGTTTGCATGACAAGATCTGATATTATGTTTATAAAATTTCATGATATTTTTACCCATCTTTTATGCATATAAGTCAAATGGCTAAACCGATTGAAATTTTTTAGATTTAAATTATTTATTTCTGGTGTTTAAAATTCAAAGAAACCAATCACTTCTGCTTAATAATGTTTTATATTGCTGTCTCTTTGATTTATTCTTCAGCTAATATTTATAATATATCTTTTTGTTCCAAGTGGAAGAATAATCAAGCGATTTTTTTATCGATTAAATATTAGAGCCTAAATAAAAGGGTAAGAAACTAACGTTTTCTGGCATGTTTTTTTATATTTTATGAAAAAATGTACGCTTTCGTGTTAAAAAGTTAAATCGAATTATTATTTTTTTCATTAAAAAAACCAATGATTTTGTTGATTATATTTTCCCTGATTTATCTAAAACTAAAACACTTCTATGCCATATTATTTCGACTATGCACAGTATTTCATTTAAAATTTTTGTTTGGTTCTGTACAGTGTTTATGTTTGCTTTGATTTTTTGAATACTTTTTACAGGCACTCCCATACAATAGTATATATAGTTGAACCTAGATTTTTATATTTACTAAATATTTTCTTAATTATTATAAAATCTTTTTCTTAAAATTATTTGAAAATTCGTTTTTATAATTTGCTCTTTCTATACCCATAATAACCCATATGAATTCACCTTAATTCTATTTATTTTGACCATTTAGGTTTTATAAACCTTATCATTATATTAGCTCTCCCATATATATATGTGTCTCTCATTTTACTTGCCTTGCATATATTCTTCGTATTTTCTTAATAAACATACAAATAGTATTATAACTGAATTCAAAACCATATATAAATCTTGTAAATAGCATCTTAAAAATATATAGTCAAATATTAGAAAAGCCTATGGTTTTTAGTGCATCTTTGATCAATCTTATCGCTTCCCATTACAGTACGTGTTCTACAATTCGCTTTCTCATACCTATATTACTTGTTTAGCACATTTAATACTGGCTTGCGGACATTTAACACATTTTATTTGATTCGGAATTCAATCATTATTTTTATGATATATTAAAATCTTTGTTGTATTTTATCATGCTTTCTTCAATATTCATTTTATAAAGCTTTATTCAATTATTTTATATAAATCATAAAAATTTAAAACCAAAAAATTAAAGAGCGGATTTTTTTGTACTTTAGTTTTACGCAATAAACTTACGTTTATTTTTGTGTATATTGCGATCAAAATTTTAGGTTTACCAAGAAGTGTTAAACCATAACGCTGCACTATTTTAATTCAATACTTTTATTAAATTAATTTGCTGTTGTGTCATAGTAAAAATTAACCATTTACTCTTTATAATGTCAAATTATTTAATTACTTGCTATGAAGATGAAATTTTTTCTATGCTATATGTAGATTGACCTTATCTTTAAAGTCGTATTCTATCTTAAGATAAATTCACATGGTATCATCATCATTATTATTTATAATTTTTTAACTGGTGCTTATCGACGCCTGGTCGTTGGATCCTTTTACAAGTCTTACTATCATAAGTATATATTCTAATAAGTAATTTTTTTGTACATAAAATTATTTAATTTCTGTCATCGCTCTTGTCTTCCCTTTTTAAACATTATTCATACAGCCTATAATATTTATTTTATAATTCTATTTATAACAATGTCTTTTTAAACGGGGTATTTAGTCACTTTATTTAATAACTATTCTAAATTTTTTGTTTGATTTATAGATTGGTATCTATTTCCTGAATTTATTTGTATTGAAACTCAAACTTATTAATGGAATATATTTTATTACGCAACCAGCAGCTTTCTAGTTAGGTGGATGATTGGTTATTTTCTCTGATTCCAGAAATTACAAAAAAAATAAAGTGTTTTATTCGTGATTTCCTTCACATTCATATTTTATAAACACATTCTCACATTTCCCCCTAACATTTTAAGCCAAAAATAAACAACATAATTCTAAAAAGCATATATGTTTAGCATTTTTCTTGTGTTATTGTCAGCCAATAAAACTCTTTTCTGTTTATTCGAAGTGAATATTTGTTTTTGAAAATCTTAATTATTTATATAATCTCCTGAACTGCTCCACTATATATCCAATTTATAGAATACTACCTTACATAACGTTATGAATACAGTCGTAAATTAAATTTTTATTTATGGGCCAATTTTTTTTGGCTTTTTATTTTTGTAAAGCAAAGCTGTGGATTGCTATATAGGACAAATAGAGCCCTACTTCTTTAACATAATCATCTTTACAATCTTATAAATGATTTTTCTTCGCTCGAGACTAATTAGTTCAAGTGTCTTCCTCAAACCTATTGTTTGTGCGTATTTCTCTTACTTATGTGGACATTACATGCTCCTTAATACACGTATTATGGTTTTTTGTAACCACCTCATCCAATTTATGATGTATGGAAATATTCGAGTTCTACATTTCTAAATAAAAGAACGTTTATTTGTCAATATATTTTATTTTCTTAGCTTTTCGTTTACAATATTCGTATATTATCAATACTCTTTATTTCTATTTCTATATAAGTGATCAACTTTTTATTCCTATCTCTTTTAAAAGGCCTGGTTGATAATGTGATAATTTTATATTTGTTTTTATTTTTGTATCGACCTAAATATCGGTTTTTATAAATATTTAGTTTGTAAAATTAATTAAAGAGTTTTTCATTTCTATTCTCTTTAATAGATATGGTTGTGTTTGCTGAAGAAAATTTATTGTTAAAATTATAGCAGATGTGATATTTGTACCTATTTATGCAATATACGATGTTTAGATGGAGACTGTTATATATTACAAAAATTAAATGAATTGAAAAAATAGAAGATATTGGTGTATTTAGTAGATTGTAATCCAATTCATCAATTTGTTATCTAAGTAAATGTGCTGTTCTTTTTTGTTTTCCATGGGATTTAAAATTTACTGTAGCTCGAAATATATTTTGCCCTGGAAAGTCCACTTAAATGCAATATATCTTTCGAGACATGATTACACGAAGATTAGCACAAAGAAATATAAAAAGCGGCGAAATACAGTTTACAATTAATAAAAACGAAAATGAATCAACAGAAATAAAAAAGAATGATAAATACACAAAAAAATTAAATCTTATAAAAAACATGTTATCACATAGAAACACAAATAATGACATACAGATGACGGATTTTTCAGACGAACTTGGTTTCAAAAAGTACAAGATAAATTTTAGATCACCGTTTAATGAATCAATAAAGGGAAAGAAAAAAGGGAGAATGATTCAAAAGAATCATGATAGAAATTCTTTTACATCGAGCATGGATGCATTTATGTATGAAATGATGCGTGAAAAGAACACAAATATGGATGACTATACTATCGAAAATGGTAAGGTTAGATATCGTGGTGTTCTCAGAAATATTAAGAAGGTTATGTGGTATTTTAGTTCAGATACATATTGTGCAGAATCAGAAATTATTCTTGAACACTTGGCTTGTAATCGCAAGTTTATAAAGTTGGAAGATAATTTGCATGTTCGCAAAGCTGTAAAAATGTATGACAAGAAATTGCATCAAAATGCAAAATCTATTAAGTTTATTGAAATATAATCTTTAGAAGGTTCTAATAATTTAATAGATTAAAATTTCGGTTGATTTTTTAGATTACTGTTTTGTACTATTTAGTAACAAAAGTACTTTTTAATTTTATCTATTGATATGAAAATATATGGAACTCGAATATCATCAAAATTCATGACAAATTGACTTATTTTTTTATATTTAGTCGCATATATCTTCTTTTTGGGGAGTTGGCTTATTGCTATTAGGAACTTGTGCTTATCTATTGCACCCCCCGTGTGATCCTTTACATTTCCTATTACCAGTATGACTTTCGTGGAATATGCCAGTTTTACCAGGCAGCAGTCAATATGGAGGGGAATGAGATTCTATCTACTTTCTATCCCTGGTTAATTATCCTACCACCACACCAAATCTACCCATATCATTGCTGAACGCGAATATCATAAAAATTATATTTGTGCAAAAATTTAAATGATTTCATTTTAAAATTAATATGAATTCAATCTAAATAGTTTTTGAAAATATATCAGTTATAGTTTTAAATATATTTTGTAATAGAATATGAAGATGACAAAGTGAAAAGAAGTATCAGCCAAATTTATTATAGAGAACAAACTAAAGTTTTGAATGAATAATATTAAATGGCTAAAAATCGAATCAACTTATAAATAAATAAAATTATTGTGATACAACAAGTTATTTCTAATCTTTCAAGTTGAGTAACTATAAACCTCTTAATGAATTTTTAATCATCAATGACGCTGTATACGAATTTAATAGCATATAATATTATGTTTCAATAAATGATAAACTTTAAATAGATTCATATTTTTCCTTCAATCTTACAATGTTCAAATGCTTGGATATAAAACTACGATAAACATTATATAATTTTGATTAATATATTTTGTACCAAAACGGCTTTGTACGGCTCTATAGTGCATCCTATGGATTTATTTTTATTTAAGGTAAAATTTTTTTAGCTATTTATATTTATATAAGCAAAACTTTAGATTTCTCTATAGAAAGGACTTGCTCAATACATCTTTAGTCACATCATCAATACTATCCCCCTGTGTGCATTATCAGGTTATAGGACTTTCTAATTCAACTGCTAAGCACAATTCTATTATTTTTGACTGCGCTTGTGTCTCCTTTGGATTTCTGATCTCCTAGATAAATAACCCATAATATTTTATAACCACAATATCCATGTTATCATTTACGGTAATATTCGTGTTCTGTATTTATGGGTCGGGGATAACTATAGATATTTATTTTCGGGTTAATTTTCTTTTTATCGATTTTATCTATTTAGACTGTTCAGCGTGTTGGGAATATTGCACAACTCCTTGATGCATCTTTTGGCACCTTCCCCGATCCATCTTAATCAACTGCCCTTCTTCTCTCAAATGAGATGAGTTCAAGTGTCTTGCGGAGTGTGAGAGCTTGCATGTATGCTTCTACTTCGTCCGGGATTTTTAACTCCTTAACGTATTTTTTATGATATTTTGTGACAACCCCATCCAAGTCATCACATATGGTGCTATTCTTGTTTATCATTTGTAAATTAAACTAAGTGCATTCACCAAGATGACATACTTCCTATATTTTTCTTTCTCAACTTTGGTTAGGTTATCAAGGCTAGTTATACCTATTTCAATCAGCGTAATCATATTTTCTTTTTTATCTTATAGAAAAATATCTGGTCTATTTTGTTTGATTAAAATATCTGTTTTTATTCGGGTATCAACTTTTATTTCTGCATCTTCGTTTAAGCTGATCTCTTGTACTGAGTGAGTTCTGATCTTTTTGGTTTTCTTGAAATTGTATCGTCTTGATAGGAGGAAATGAAGACATCTTACAATTTGATTGGGGATAAAACTGATATATTTATTAGATAAAAAATTAAAATATATTTATAGATTTAGAAACCATAGGATTGAGAAAGACTCATGAACCGATAATTTTGTGCGAAGAAGGGGTATCGATGAGTATATAACAGAATAAGATATATTGAAAAGCATTGATAAATTTTGCTCCAAGGATTTTATCACACGATCTGCTTGAGAAATATAAATGGCAAATCAAAAATTAGCCCATAAATAAAATAAGTGTTATTGATGGATTTGTTTATATCACTATTTTTACGTATTGTTGAATCAGAAAAACTAAATGCGGCTTTATACAGCAGATCGATCAAATATTTACAGCATAAAATATTCACCAAAATAAATTTAAGTTTACACATTTTCTAAAGAAAAAAAATCCAATTTGTTTTTAAATTGGTTTTATTCTATTGCCTTTACAATTTTTATGACAATAAAAACTTTATACGGTTTTAATCAACTGACGAATCATATACATTTGTGAATTTATAATAAATTTAAGTTCAGTCTTGGGTTTTTATCTTTGTATATGTGAATTTTTTTCAATGAAATATAATTTTAGACAATTCTATAGAGCAGTCAAGTGATATTTATTTATATTTTTTGAAGGTACCAAAGAAAATGAAGTCACAAATCAAATCGAGGCATACTTTCAAACTATTTGACTGAGGATAACCCTTGAACTAATGGGTCTTTAAAAAGCGGAAGGGTATCGAAGAAGGATAATGACTGTGAATATAGACAATTATATAAATATGATGTATTCATGGTAAATAAATTAAGTTAAGCTTAAGAAGAAATCTAAAATTACAGTAACAAATCAAACCCATAAACAAAATTAATATTATAATTTAAATTGTTTAAAGGAAAACTTCAGATTGTTAAATATAACAACGTTCTTTCATCAAATGAAAATTTGAATTTCAATAAGATTGATTAATTTGGTATGTTTTTACATCCTTTCAAAACTTTAAATCTTTTATGACTCATTTTTGGAGAACATATATTATATTCTTTAAATTGCTTTCCTTTCTTAACGTTCTTCCATATTTTTTTTTTGAAAACTTTTATTTATGGTGTTTCCTCAACCTATTGTCTCGTTGCTTTACTTTGATTGCGTTAGCTTTTTCAACTTTATATTACCCACTTATGTATTTTTACCATACCATCCATTTTTATGTCACTAATCGGTAAATAAATGTTACAATGCATGGTTATATTATTTAAAAAAGGAATTATTAAATTTCTAGCCTTTTTTTGCAAGTAAATTTTAGATGTCAATAAAGAACAGATTTAATATATGTCCATACTTTATTATTCTATTTATAACATGCTAATGTGAATTTCAAATTTTAATAGCGTAAAATCTGAGTATTTAAAATATCTATTCTTTTAAGTTAAACACATGCCTTTTTGACATGTCGGACTTGTTAATCTGTATACATAAATCCGCCTAAAGCAACTTCTTTAAATAAAGGTACTATTCGAATATGAGAATCGAAAGAGTTCATAGGCTAATTTTTCACTTTTTCTTCATTAAAAAATAAAAAAATAAATCTCTAGAAATATTGATAAAGTTGTTTCGGGAAAGAAATGTGTGATCATGTATCTAATATTTGATTTCTAATATTATTTTTGAATATTTTGTGGTAAATTATTTTTGCACTCAATATATTATAAAATAAAAATAAACAAATTTAATCAATATATTCTTATACATCACAAGATGGTAATCATTGATTTCATATTTTATTATTTAATTTCTAACAATACTATAGTTAATATGTTTGAAAAAAATCATTAATAGCTGTAAAGTAAATATAAAAGACGATTTGAAAGTGAAAATTTCGTACATTTTTATTACAAAAGAAGGGTGAATTTTTTATAGATTGTCTAAAAATCCGCATAAAATTAATGGGTACTATAATCCTAAGTTATTGTATAGAAACAGCCTGATAAAGTATAATCTTTTAAATTCTCAAATTTATTTGAATAATAATATTCTGGATGCTGGATTTTTTTTAGTCTACATTTATTTAAATGTAATTGAATTGTAAGCAATTATCTGTTTAGTGAATAGTTTTAACTAGCTGCATCATAATTTATAAAATGTAAAATTATATTTTTTTGTTTCAATACTAAATAATGAATTCTTAAACCAATAAAATAATATAGCCTCCAGTACATTATTTGATCGCTGTATTTTATGTATTTAGTCGATCTTTTTTATGGCTAAATTACCTTTATATTTTGTTAAGAATCGGGTAAATATAAATATCTTACATTATTTAGTTCACCATACAATTTTATACTTTAAAATTTATTGTGAATAATAATAGATAGAATATAGTATTCAGAAAAATATGTTTATTTCAAGCCTAAAACTAAGATATTTATATAAGGGTGTTTATAATCAATTGTTATGTGTTTTTATATATTTTCATGCCGATTATAAAAATAACACATGTATTTCTACATTTATACCAAAAAGTTATTTCGTATCCAATCTATATCAAAAGGGGGAAATGCTATAAATATTTATGCCATACATACCTTAATTATAGAATAAATCTGATGGTATCAATGTTTATAATTCGGTGTCAACTCGAATTCACAAACCAAATCGTGGTATATATTCGAAATATAGGTTTAAGAAAACTTTTGAACTAATATGTCTTGAAAAGATAAAAGGTATCGAAGAAGATTTAAGAGAAGAGGTCATGGATGTGAGTATAGATAAGATATGCTCATGGTGAATCAATTACGTTATGATTGAAGTGCAAACATAAAATTATAATACCAAATCCAACACATGAATAAAAAGATAACTATATTCAGTGCCTCTAAAATCCTATATTTGATATATTTCTTCCCCTAAGATTTATATCTTACTACAAAGAATTCACCTATAAAAAAGTGAACCTCAAACCTCCAAATAAAACAAACCCCAAATAAAAAGATGGAACGTGATAATAAATTCTTATCAAAGCACCGAGTGATTGAACTATTCAATAAAAAATCAAAGCAGCGAATTGAAAAGGAAGTAATCACAAATATGCAAAATTTTGCAGAGAAATTCGTTTCGGATGTTGTTAACAGAACAATTCTTTTTACAAAACATAGAAATGGCGATACGATCTCCTCTGATGATATATTTTTTACAGTTGAAAAAGAATTTGATTATTCGTTTGGCACTAGACAGATTAAACCACAAAAATCTCTCCCTACTGATGAATATATCGAGAAAATTGCGGAACTTAGTAAACGAAAATAATTTATTTCTTCAAATAGATAAATTTTTATTATGCAAATAAACATTGTATTTATTTTAAATAATTTATAATTGTAAAACTATGCTTTTGTACTAGATTAATTTTGCTATCTTGACTAAATTACAAAATTTTTATAGTAAAAGATTTACAAAAAAATTTACGATATATTTATATTTATGTGTCCATTTTGGTATCTTAATAATAGATTTTTTCTTCAAGCATAACGTTATTGACTTCCCGTGGGCGCATTATATCTTTACTTTTGGTATTACCTCGTTTCTTACATCCCCTTTCAATACCTCATCTTATTTCAAACCTATTAATTCAAGGGATTTCGTATATCTTATAGTTTGTGAGTATGATTCCATTATATTTAATTTTTCAAGTTCTTTCTGGTATCTTTATGTTACTGTATTTCCACACAGTCTCATGTTAAAATATACGGTATAATATTTCTCTTATACTTGTAGATAAATGACAAGAATTCATATTTTCTTAGTTTCTCGTTTTCGACCATGTTTATATAATCTAAAATGATTATATTATTGTTATTTTTATGTATTTTCATGATATAATTTATAAATGACAGGAATTTATTCTTGGTGTCTAAATACATAGGTTCAAAAAAGTGTACAGTGCACACTAGATGAAGATATAAAAGAATAAAGTGCAGCCATTAAAGTCGATAGATATTAAAATTCAATTTTATACTATTGAACACAAAACTTTATTTTAAAAAATAGTTGTATTCTTAAAGAAGCAATATTTTATCATTATTAGTATTTCCCCGTAATTCTATTCTTTGTCATAGAAGCTATTTCTTGAACAGCAATAAAATTTATAAAATGTCTTTTCATGATTATTTTATATTTACCTGAAATTCTTTAACATTAATTAAACCTTTTTCATATAATTTTACCTTATTTATTTAAAAGTTATTTAAAACCATAAAAAATAGTATAATAGCATTACTCCGATAATAAATAAAATTAAAAATTTGTTAATTAAAACACAAACTAGGATGAATCATCTGTAAATTTACTTTTTTAAAAATTTTAAGGAAATATTTTGCTGTAATTTTTATAAGATCCTTTTTCTAGTGTAATAAGGAACTAAATATTTAAATATTCTTGCAAACTTTTTTAAATTCCATTGGAAAAATAGACGGATGTTACATTATAAAGTATAGCGAAAAAAACGTTATAAACAAATAGAAAAGTATTTAATAGTCGAATAATATATTATTTAAGTGGCAAAAAATATATTTATATTACGATCTAAGTATGTGATATTAGAAAAGTACCATTTTATTATAGAAAATCGGGGCTAAAACGTCGAAAAAGATATCATATGATCATCTTTGTGCCAAATTTTTAAAAAAAATATTTTGAAGCATTAATTGAAAAAAATATATTTAGTATTAATTATTTCTCGAATTAATATATTTACATAGATCCTGACAAAAATACTTGTTAAAAATATTTTTAATGATTTATCACATCTCAATCATAATGATACCTGCACGATGTTTACGGTTTGATTTAGTGTATAATAAGCCTTTAACAAAGATGAATTAATTATAGAAATATTTATATATAATTACCCTTTATCCGATTAGAATAAATCTTTATATATTCGATTTTCAGGTGTGTATCAAGTGTGATCATTATATGCGATCATGTGTTTTATCACATATCATTGTTTCAGAGATAATGTTCATATTAATTTCTGCACGTGAAAACCTGCATCTAAATGTAATTTTTATATTAATACAGACAAAACATAGAAGTATTTATGTATTATATATTATAAGATATATATGGGGCCTGGCGGAATCATGTAATATTTGCATTTATAAGTGATTTTACTTGAAAAAGTACATTGAAAATATGTTTAAGTGGGTTTAAAACATTACATATACCTAAATGTATTATATGAACCAAATCAGATGGTTTTTAAAGTCATTATATTTTGGTTTAGTAAATACTTATTTGGTGCCTATTAAACAATTATGTAGCCAAGTGTGCAAAAAAGGTTTATTAAAATTCAGCTACGAGCACAATGTGTATTTTTTTATGCTCAATTCATTATTAGTAATTCAGCTAGAATGTATTTTATATGAATATAGCCCATCGATTTTATCGTGAAAATAATGTGCGGGTTGATGCCATAAACAACATACTACTCTAAAAATTACCTTAAATTATTTTTAAATAAAATATTGTAAGCTCAAAACAGAAAAAAGTTTGATTTAACTGGGTTATAGTTCACTAAATAAAAGCTGAATATCGTTTTTGCATTTTATTGAAACATGAACTCTATGAAACCCGAAAAACATTCTAAAATATAGCTATCAAATAAAAAAATAATAATAGCATAATTATAAAGTACAAAAGGTAAATATGATAGATGACTTTCATACTTATTTCTTGAAAAATTTCATATGAGAAAATGAAAAATATAAACTAAAATTCTAATATTAAACTAGAAAACAATAAAAGTGAAGTGATTACACAACTTTGCATTTGAATAAAAATCAAAAAATTGTTATTATTATATACAACATGTATCCTTATTTACATAAATTAAAATGCGATAACCGACTATTATTCTTTCAAAAGTTTATTATATGCATTGATAGAATGTTTATATCATTTTTAACGCCATAAATTAAATTTGAATTATTAAATTCAAGACAAAAAACACTTAATTATGCTAAAAAAATTAGGGGCTAAAAAAGAATTCCGACCCATAAAAAAAATTCTTGTTATATGCTAAAAAGTAACTTCTTCATACAAAAAGAGACAAAATATATTTGATCGATTTGTAGTGGTTTAAGTAAAATAAAATTTTTACGCTGATAATACAAAGTTTTTAACAAATGCAATGATAAAGTTTTAGAATGGCTTTCTGGAATGGTTTTAATTTTTATAATAATGACATATATCATAATATTAAAAAACTCGATACTAAAATATGGAACAGTATATACATACCAGCAATTCATAAAGAAGCATGAAAACTATGCAATATGCAAACTCCAATTTTGGATAAATGTTAATACTCACCTTTTTTTAGTTACATGTGTTTATTTTCTTTATGTAATACAATTTTAATAATAATTGCATTTTATAATGATGATGTGCTCAGGAAGATCAATAGAAGTCAATTATACAAATTATAATGTTTGATCTCCTATTATAATAAATGCTATATTTAAGAATATAATGAATCATAATAATTTCCTGACTGCGCGAAGAATTTTAAAATGTGTAATCTTGCCGCCTTTTACAGAAGAAATCTTCTTTAAAATGTACTTGATAAAAGTCTTTATAACAATCCTCGTGTAATGACGATTAGAGATATGTTTCGTTAAGATTTTATGCAATGCTTGGTATTTTACCCAGAAAGCAGTGATCGAAGCATATAGAAAAAAATTGTGGCCGTTTCTGTAAATGATTCTAAAGCTGCTTAGTTTATCAGAATATTAGCGACAAAAATAATAATCTATATCCGCTGACTTATGATAAAAGTATAAAATTAAATCAAAAATTAAACTCTAAGGTTTATATTGTTGATAAAAAATTAAACAAAAAACAAAAGTCAGTTATAAAAGGTATGATAAACCATGAATTGCATGTGTATAGTTTTTTTCGAAGTATATACATTTTTAGTTGATATAATTGGGTTTCATTTTAAAAATAGTTTGTTTTGTAAGTTTTGAACCATTCAATTTTTAAAATAAATCTTTATTTTTTTTCGATTAAATAAATTATATTTAAATTCAAATTTATTATTCATTCTATACTAGCATGTTTCTCAATCATTTATAAATTTAATTTATTATTTGTTTAATTTTTATATCATCAAATGTATCACATAATAATTACAAATTTTCTAGATATTAGAATATTTTTATCGAGTTAAGAATATTTAAAATCATTTGTTTTATTTAAAAGTATTAAAGTGAAAATTTTATATTCGCTCTATTTATTATGCTTTGTAATTTTTCTCTTTATATTCACGATGATTATGAATATAAAAACTATATTTAATCAACACAATATAAATATATTCCTGATATTTTTGTGTGGTTTTTACTTGGATTTGTTAAACATATATTAGGAAATTTCAATCTATGGTTTTTAACGTTAAAAATGTATTTTGTATACTTTCTTACTAGTTCAATCTACCGATAATCTAATAATATCATCTAAAAATTCAAAAAAGCATTTATAATGTATTTTTAGAGAAGGCACTTTCAATTATAAAATAAAATATTTTATCTTGTATGAAAACATATAAGATTCCTTAAAACATTCATTCACAATATTTTAACATATTTTTTTCTAGAAATAAAAAATTTTAATTGTTTAATAATATTTACAAGATTTCATAAATAAATTATAGAATGTTATTTGAAGGGATCTAGAAAAAAGAAAAGTTAAGATTTTCTAATTTCATCAATAAATACTGCTATGCGTCAAAATTATATATTTGATAATAAAAACTTGCAGTTACTTTTAATGCTAATTCAGCATAAATTTTGCTAGTTTTGCTTTTTCCCGATTTGTATTCACAAAAAATACAAATATGGATTGGATTATATAAAATATTTTTATTGGCTTTCTTGGATAGATAAATTGGCCAAAATATTTTATCATAATCCAATTAGAGCTAGCTAGAATTAGTACAAATTCAATAAATGACCAACTAAATATAAATTTTGTGCAAAAATTTATGTTGTTTATGAAAATTTAATACATCTAAAAATATATATTATTATTATTTATATAAACTTACTATTCATAATTTTCGTAAATCAGATGAAAAGAAAATGAATATTTCAAAATTTAATGCATTAAAAATTTTAGGACATCGAAACTTTAATATTTGTTTTTTAGATGCAAATAAATTTGAGCAAAAAGATTGCTATCCATCTTTTTGATGTTAATATATAAAAGGGAAATTAGGTATTTATAATAAGCTTATTTAGATAAAAGGCCAAATAAATAAAAACAGATAACTGGTAATATTCGTGCTAAATATTTGAGAATAATTATAAATACATCAAAAAAAGAAATGTAGAACAAAAAAGATATAAATAGTCTCTTTATTAAAATATATATTTCAATAAAATCACAGAAAGAAGAAGATGATTCACTGATTTTTTTCGATTTTCAATTTCAAGAAATCAGGAAAAATAATTTTTATATGGTAATTCATAAGAAATATATCTACTTATTGAAAAATTTCAGAAAAATTATATTGATGATTGAGAATGAAACTGTAGTATTCACGATGTTGAAAATCTTTTTCGAACGATTTAAAGTCAAGAAATATAAAAAAAATAGATAAAGAAGAACCTCAATAAATTTAATCAACTCCTTTGACAAAGATAAATTAATTTGTAAATATTATTGTTGTTTAAAGTCACTGAATCATATTTAAACTCAAAACCATGAAAAATAATTTATGAATGATAAAAAATTCTTGTTTAAAAAAATAAAATTGAAAAAATTTGGTAAAATGTTTATTATTGAAAAAAATTTATATTAATGGATTATCAAAATCTAGAACCGCCTGTAGAATTTTACTCTGGAATTTAAAAATGACTGTTTTAATCCTCAATCAAGTATATAAATGTATTATACGATTCATATGAATTTTCGCCACAAAGAAAATAGCTATCCTAAATTTACATTCTTTTAAATATATTATGTTGTTTCTTAAATCAAAAAAATGCGGGACGGAACCATATTTCAACCTAGAGCCTACTGATATACTTATTATTTATTACGTAAGAAAATTTAAATACACTCTTATTATTTTAGTATGATTTTTAAACCCAATAAAACTGGTTTCAAAATAGGATACTTATATAAAACGGATGAAGAATGAAAATGTAGTTTAAGTGTAAATATTGCTTGTAATACGCTTACACTAAATCATTTTATAAAAATTACGTCGATTTAAATTTATTTTACGAATCTTATAAAATGCTTTCTTTTAAAACAAAATAGAATGTGATATTGTGCTACTTTAGTTTTTTAAAGCTTAAAATTTCTCGAGCAAAGTTTTTCTTTTTTTGTGCATATTTTGCATTAATTATAAAAATTTAATATCCTTACCTTCTTCCGTGTATCTTATATTTTTTTAAGACCTAAAATTCAAGTTTTTATACAGAACCTATTTTTTTGAAAATAATATTGCTGAAGTAAGCATCTTGACTCTTTATATACGACTTGTGTTATTTCGTTATTAGATAAACCCATGTTATGACGTGTGGCACTATTTATAAAGTTTATTTACCAATTAAAAGGATTCATTGCTGATATATTATACTAACTCAGCTGACTTAATTTTAACCATAGCTAATTTTCTAATCTTATTATTCATATTTCTATTAATGTGATCAGCTTTTAGAAAAAAATTTAAACAAAATTATCGGTCGTTCATACGATAATTTATTGTCACTTTTTTCTAATGTCTATTTTTATCTCTGCTTATTCGTTTTTTAATGATTCCTTAATCGAGTGTCTTCTGATTAACTTAGATCTTTTAAAAAAAAAGATTTTAGAAACTAACAAAAATGTAAATACTTCACAAATCGATAGTATCAAGCTCTTTTCTGCATCAACTTGCTAGGTGATGTGCTTTAGATTCGCATAACGAAGTTTTTTTACATTGAATTTATTCTAAAAAACGTATTTTTATCTTGCATAAAACAGTATACAGATTCTTCTTTTCACTTTAATTTCTTTAATATCAAGAATGTAAAAAACCTTTTCTGACAATCTTTGAGCTGCTGTAAAAAAATAAATGTTCTATATTGTTATTTTGTCTTTTTTTTAGATACTGTTTATGTCTTTTTTCCAGCTCAATAGATTACCTACACATCCTTTCAGTGTTATTCTTAGTTATATATAATTAGTTAATATGTCAAAAAATGTGTTTGTTGGCCTGCTCTATTTACAAATAACTTATCATATTTACGCACACCTTTACCAGATGCCCGTATTTTATTTTATTTTTTAAACATTATCTCCGATGTTTGTTCATTTTGGTTTATTAATGATTCTGTTTATGAGATAGTTATGCATATAGATTCTTATGTATCTTTTCTTTTACGTCATTCTATTTAAAAAAACACATATTTTCTTCTTTAAATCAACTATAAAGATGTTTATTTAATTTGATTACATATTCGTTTTACTATATGAATGGTTTTATTCTTTTGATTTGATAGATTTAAAATTATTGAAAAAATTCAAACAAGATTAATGATGGTCGGATTCTGTTCAACATGTGTTATTCTTTACAATTTATAGGTATTTATATGCATCTTTTACCATTTTAACAGTTGCATATACTCACCCTTTCATCATTTGCATATATTTTTATATTTTAATTGAGACTCTATTCAAAGAAATTAAATTGTTTCTTCTGTCATTATTTTTAGTTTTTTTATTGTTTCGAGTACGCTCTTTAGATTATCAACAAATATTAAGTCGTTCGTTCCACAATAGGATTTCCCAGCGTTATATTCTTTTATTAAATTTGTTCTTGTGTTTTCTCTTTAATAGTTCCAACTCGAAATGAAATTTGAAAGACAATTTTGTTATATAGTCTAACCTTTTTAATATGTTTAGTTAAAATTATTTATTGTTAGTTATACCAAAATGTTTGATTTACTTAACTTTAACTTAATTTAAATTATATGTTCTTAATGAAAGATAAAACTTTCCTAGCGTTCCATTATATATTAGGATCCCTTAAACAGTCGCTTAAAAACCCCTTTCATATTGCACTTTTTTTATTGATGCTTTTTTTAATTGCACCATTTAGTAGCGCTTGTATTTTGGCTTTATAATCGATGTGTAATAGTTAAAATTACTTGTTTATTTAATTCTTTTTATTGACTCTTTTATTCAAGGCTTAAAACATCAAAACATTATTTTTCAAAATTTAAGCATCTTTCGATAAAGTTCGAAACACTTAGTCATTGTTTTTTTAAAGAGAATAAATTTTTATTTATTTTATTCTTTAGCTGTTCGTTTATAACATTCATGTTTTTGAATTTTTTTTTA
This sequence comes from Rhyacophila brunnea, assembly GCF_057557595.1. NCBI lineage: Eukaryota > Metazoa > Arthropoda > Insecta > Trichoptera > Rhyacophilidae > Rhyacophila > Rhyacophila brunnea. The sequence continues at coordinate 1,171,174 of NW_028233235.1, forward strand.
TATCTAATATAAGTTCATACAGAATCTGACTTTCATCCCTTTTGTAATTTAATTTCATATTTTTTTATTTTTTTCTTGATAAATAATTATATGACCTTACGAAATGAATATGTATCAAGAAAAAACTAAAATATACCTATTTGAATGAGCGACTGTTTTTAACTCAGGTTTAAACCCTTTTTATCATGCAATATACTCATTAAATTCTCAGTATTTTTCAAGATTAAAAACTGTGAAATGCGCAGTACACATTTATTTGTATTTTATCAGAATCCAGCCCACACCTCGATAGTATTAGTTGATGTATTGATAATACTCTTATAATAATATTTCTAGATAATAACACGTATAATTAATAATTCAGGTTTCAATCTAATATTATCCTTTTCTCCTAAACAGGTGAAGTTTGACGTTACTTTTGATAGATAATTTCTAATAAAAATAAAACCATTAAATTGTTTAACACACATTTATTTTCTAATATTTGCATCATTACATCGTAAAAAAAATCTTGAAATAATTAAAAGTGATTTTGTAAAGAAAAATTTGGTTTTGATTCTATCTCAGTATAATAATTTCATTTTATTAAAGTAAACTATATTTTTATGAAACATGAATTCCTAAATATTCTTTTAGTTGAGAATAATGGAAATATATCAAATAAAAAACCTCTACCCTTTAAAATATATTTCATGTATTTTTTTATAATATTAAAACGTGATTTTACGCTAATACGATAATATGAATCGTGCTATTATTATATGCTAGCCAAATTATATTTTTTTGTTTGATTTCGAATTAAAAATGTTGGTCTGGATAATAAATTAACTTAGCTTGTAAATCTCATAAAGTATTTATATTTTATAAAAATCTATAATTTTTTCAATAAAAATATTGTTTATTTGATGATAATTGGCATGTCATAAGCATCTAACTTTTTTAATTCGAATATTAAGTTATAAAGTGCGAGTTTTTTTTTCCAGAATAAATAATTATACAAAAAATTGGTGCAATTTAAATTTCCAAAAATATAATTCAGTGCATATATTTTACAGAATACAATTCCCATATGTAAATACAACATAGATATAAAACTTGTTTATCAATTTAAATTTGTTTTCAATACATTTTTTTAAATCTAATTTAGACTTGTTTGAAATAGCAGTGAAAAAATCGATGAAATGTAAATAATAGTTATTGAATAGTTTTTGATTATTAGAAGTTACTGTTTCAATAAATATGCTTGAAAACTGGTATAATAATATGAAAAAGGACCTTATATGTGGTTAGTAGACGTCTTTGGTAAACAATATAATTAAATTTATACAAATATTTTGTAAATTTAGAAAAATAAAAAAAGATGATTATTTTAATTTTGATATTATAATAATTATTTTTTTATTAGAATGAATTGTAAATTCTGGGCATATAATTAGTGTTAACACAATACATTGGAACCCACCCGCAATATAGAGAAAAATAAATAAACTATATAATATAAAAAGTATAAAAGAAGTAAAAATTTTAAATTAAAAAAAGCATAAATTTCTCTGTGAAACTTTCGAAAGTTCTTAAATATTAATACGTTTTTTTTATAAAACAGCTTGTCTTTAAATTTTTAGATAAACTTTAGCAAGATGAAAAGATGATTTTGTATAATACATTCATTCTTCAATATATTCGTCTATGATACATTTTTTTCTTTAAAAAAACGATATTCTTTGAGCTGAAGATACATTTTTTGTAAATTTTTATATACTAGTCGTTTTATATAATATTTTAGAACAATATAATGTATATATAGAAAATTTTGTTTAGTATATATGAATAATCTATATATTTCAATCTGGAGATAAACTTCCGATGTCACGTTTTACACATAATAACAATACCTTTTCATAGGCTTTAATTTTTTCTATTTCACTCGATAAACATATGATTCAACCTCTTATTTTAGAAGTAAATATGTCTTCGTGCTGAAACTACTTAATTATAAAGATGTTATATATCTCCAGCAAAAACACGTATTTAAGAAAAATAATATATTATTAAATACGAAATAGTCCATATGGTACAAGTATATCTTTTTTTTCGAATTTACAAAAATACATATTCATAATTTATTTTAAAATTAAAAACCTTAAAATATTAAACAAAATCGAGGCATATATTCAAACTCCTGGATTGAAAAAGACACCTTAACTGATAATTCTTGATATAAGATTTAGCAGAGAAAAGGATTATTAAAAGTATTTATTAATTTTGCTTCAAGGACCGCATCATTAAACTGTTCAAAAAATATAAAAGTCTAATAAAAATCAGCCTATAAATAAAATACCCATTTAAATGTTATAATATTTAAAAAAACATTTTTTATTTCTCAATTTTACGTAAAAAATTGTAAATGTAAAGTATAATCAATCATTCATGTCCTACATATATTTTCATTTTAAATTAAATCTAGTTGATATCCCCTGTAAATAAAATCACCGACATAATTAGAAAAGAAATATCATAATCCACTTTATTCGATGTGAATAGGTTTCTTTTCCTTTATAAATGTAATATCGTATGTAAATATTAAATTTTTTAATTGAAGCAAACAAAGAAGTCTATTCTAAATTTATTTTTAGGTAGGATTTAAACCTGTTACCCACATTCATGAAAGCATTTTTTATATTTTAAATACATTATTTGCTAAAAGCTGAAATACTATATAATTTATGAATAAAATGATTCAACTATGGATTCAGTTCATTTTTAATTCTGTAAATCTAAAATATGTATGTTTTTATTGGTTAAATTGTGATTCTACACTTACTTCGAATTACTAAATAACTTTAAAATACCACTGCTTAGAAAATTTCCTGAAATTTTTTCGGTGTCAATTATATCGTGTCGGTTCTAATTAAAATAATTTAAGCACTAGCATGATTATATACTTCTACATTATTTTTTTACCTGTATAGAAAAGCAAATCATACAGCGTATAAAATACACAATAAGGAAAAACTAAACGGTTAATTGATTCTTTATTTTATATTTCACTATTACTTTAAAAGAAATAATTCATTTAATTCAATTTAGGTGCTATTTACAGTCTCAATATTTTAGAAGTCAATTAAGTTATATTATTTAATGAAACTACATTGTATATGTGAGATAGTGGATGTTTTTGAAATAATTATAACAATGTTTTAATCATCTAGCACCAAAATTAAATTCAATATACTAAAAAAAATCTATTATATACAGACGCCCTTTATTTGAATTAAATATAATATTTTTTATTTGTAAAATACAAATTAAAAGCATTTCATTTTATTTTGATCTACAAATTATTTTTAATCATACAGTAACTGAGTTTTTTTAAAAAATTATTTATATATTAAAATTTTCTTTCAATTAACTGGTAAACTAATTATTATTTTAATTTAGAGAATACTAAATAAAAAATTTGTGTTCATATATTTTTATTCAATTATTTGAACCACAACATTTTCTACTGGGGCATTTAGCTTATTGTCGATATCTTTCTCGGGTGTCAGAAAATCTACAATACACCAAAATAAAATATTGAGGCACATACAAACCCTTCTTGGCCCTACTAACAGTATTCCAAATACTATAGCTATAGAATAGCTTGTTAGTAGATACCGGATTAATTTTTTATGCATCACTTTTTTTGTGTTTTTATGATCTTTTGTAGATTTATCCACATTTTCTTGCCTCTCTTAATTTTGTGTGTTCCTTATATTTGTCTCTTCTGTTTCACCATCTCTTTTAATGCCATCAATTTTATTTTCATTTTCTTCCAATATTCTCATGTATTCAAAAATTTTAATATTTTTTAAAAAACAATTTCTATTTTTTATATATTGAAATCCCCTGCTGTCTTCCTTAATTGACATGTTATTATGTTTTTGTTCCCTAATAATTATTCTTAATGGGATTGCTTCATGCACTACATCACCGCTCGTAAGTCTGGTTAAAAAGACCAAGACAATATCAACAATATAATAAATCATTTTAAATGGCTAAAACATATTTCTTATATAGATTCTTCTGGTCATAGAATATCGCTTTGCGAATCTAATCCGCATTTTTACACTATGCATTCCTGCAAAAGATTGATATAATAGAAATCCGATCTAAACATAGAATAAAATATTTCTTTTAATCTAAAGACGCAATTTACCCAAATAAGTAAATAAAAACGGATTTTGTAAAAAAAACACAATCTCTGGTATGATCTTCTAAAAATGTAATATTTTTGTTTTATATATTTATCTTTTGAAGAATTATCTATTTTAGGGAAATGACAGAAATTTAAATACATAAATATATAATTTATACAAATGATTGCTTGAAGGCTATATCATGACTTTTTGAACGTAAATAAAAAAACTTGAGAACGTAAATATATAATTGAATTAAATAATTACATTGAGTGTAGGATATGTTGGCCACCTAATACACACAAAAACAAAAATTAATCCTATAAATATATAATACATTGGTTATGGGTATATCATGGCTTTTTATTAGCGTAAACAAAAAAAAATTCATGGACCGAACACTTAATAAAATAAAGATTTACCTTAAGTTTAGGTTTTTTTTGGCTTCCTATACATATGTAAACAAATTCTAATCAATTATTTATATATATTGTATAAAGAATTGTTTGAAAATACCATCATGGCTTCGTGATACTGTGATCAAAAAAAAAGTACATATAAAATATTATATGGATAAAATTAATTTAAAGCTATCACATGGCTTTTAGTTAATAAAATTAAAATAAATCAAAGAAATAAAATACAATTTTTTTTATGCAATCACCTGAATGTTGATCTGATCAAGCACAAAATATTTAAATGAAAATGAATTTCGAGCATAAGAAAATTTTATTTAATCAATTTTTTTATGTGAGCATCCCAAAGCCAAGTTAATTAGCATAAACATAATTTGTAGTTTTATTTAATATTATTTTTGTTCGGTGGTTATCTTATTCCTCTTTAGATGGAAATTTAAAATATACAGATAATAATTGATTACTATTTCGTTGAAGCTATAGATGATAAAATACATCGAAGTTTACTAAATTGCTATTTTCTGGTGACAGGCAACAAACTTATGTAAGATACTGCGTAGCTCGTTTAATTTTTGCATGTCATATTATTTATTTTTATGTATGTTAACTTAAATTTCAACCATTGAATTCGTAATTTTACTACTCCACGGCTAAAAAAATCTTAAAACATGCTTTATTTACTAGAAAATAATTAGAAAGTAAGTATATATATAATTATCAAGGATTTTGATTTTAATTTACATTTGGCTGTTTTATTATTATGTTATAGACATTCGTGAAAGAAACTTAAACAGTACATTTCATAAATACTACAACCTAAAATACTGCGTGCAAATATTTTATTTTTTGAAAATAAAATTCGTTTTTTGTATCTATAATTAATTTTATCTTTTATATAAAATACTTTATATTATCTTGTATATTTTTGCTTAAGATGGGTGAAACAGAAAAATCAGAAGCAGAGCACTACAAAGATAAATCATGCGAAACTGCGGCTGTAACCGAGAAAAAAGATGTGGTGCCAAACGAACATGCACAAACCTCCTTAAAAATATCAACAAGAAATCCGACAATAGAATCGATCTTTACTTCAACAGAATCTTCGTCGGATGAATTAATTCAAGATGCCTATGCGACAATCCTAATACGCTTCCATCCTATGCCACGCTTCGGATGGAAGAAAATCTAAAATCATTACAACGGAAAATTCCAATGTAATTTGTCCCAACAGGAACTCAAAAGACGAGCGTTGAGAATATTAATAGAAAAAATGGAAAGAAGTCGGTTGTCAAACGATTTGATGCTGAAAACGTCAAAAACGCAAAAAGAGCAAAATTAAGTGATCCATCCCATTTTGGAATTGAAGAGTATAGTCAGAGTCGACTTATGTAGAAGGGAATTCAATGAAATATACGAAAGCTTAAAAAAGGCAAATATCGTTGAATTTGAAAGGACAAGGAAAATCCCATACTACAAAGTTGACACTGTATCTCCAAACTATATATATGATAATAGGGATAATTACATCCACCTAGAATCCCAAGAATATGTCCGATGTTGCAGTGTTGCTACAAACCGCACAACAGACTTACAAACGCCTCACAACAAAACCGAAAAAAGACAACAAATATATTTTAGAAAAGATCGAAAAAATTGAACTTTTAGAAAGAATAAGAGATGGACTAGAATTATATAAAAATAAACGCAGTGAAGTATAAGAAGAGGAAGTAAAAAAATTAAGAAAAATAATGCGGTGAAGAAACATGATCCTAGACATAGATGATCATCTTAAAACTGTGTTAAATATCTATACAGAAAATATTAGAATATTGCAGAAAAAAATAGAGCAGTACAAAAAAAGATGTGACTTCATCAGAGAAAGTAACTGCTTTGAGCTTAATAGAAGACTTTTTTACAGAGGATTGACACAAAACAAAAATTATGCAATCGAAGCTTCAGATGAACAAATCAAAAAAATTTTGATGAAAATGTGGGAAAAAGGTACGGAAAATCACAACAAAAAACATTATAACGATTACCTATACCCATTTCTACCAGTCCAAAAACAGGAAAAAATTTGCTTCATAACAGAGATTGAATTTGATGATATAATAAAATCACTGCCAAACTGGAAAGCTGCTGGACCAGATGGAATCTTTAATTTCTTCATTAAAAAAATGACGAGTCTTCATAATTAAATATATATCAGATCATATCAGATGAATGTTTAGAAAATAAAAACCAGGAAGAATGGTTTTATTCAGGCACTACATACCTTATACCAAAAGAAGATGTCAAGATAGGAAATGAATTTAGACCAATAACAGTATGTCCAGTTTATATAAATTAACAACAAAAGAGGTCTCAAAAATTTTTCAGTATGAAGTAGAGTCAAAAGAATTAATTGCAGAGAATCAGTTGGGGACAATAAGGCGCGTTCATGGAGCAAAAGAAGGAGCTCTTATTAATATTGCGATAAATAAAATGCATGGAAAAATCGATATACAACATGGATTGATTTAAAAAAAGCATTTTACCTAAAAAGACACAACTACCTACACACATTTATTGAAAATTTGAAGCTTAAAGCATGAATAACGTCTTTATCAAAAATATTACAAGTAAATAGAGTATGCTTTAAGGTTAAATGGAGAAGAAATCATGTATAAAAGAATAAATAAAGGAATACCTCAAGGGGACAGTCTGACACCTTATTCTTTCGTTCTATGCATTGGACACCTCAGCAGAAAATTTAATGAACGCTTTCCAGGGGTAGGTGTAATGATAGATGCAAACTCTTATACAATAAATCACCCTCTCTTCATAGATGACCTCAAATATATATCAAAAACTCAGAAACACTTAAACTCATGACGGACGAAATATAAATCTTCTTAATTGCAGTAGGCTTTGAAATTAACAAAAACAAATCTGCCACTAACCATCAAATATGCGCGGATGTAGCAACATTTATAGAAGGCTCGGCTGCCAATAAAAATCTTGAAGTAATTATGAATAGCAAACTGGAGCATAATCAAGAGACTATTGATACAATTGCAGAACAAATACTAAATCGAATAAGAAATTTTTGTAAGACTAAACTTAATGGAGGGAATATATTTAAAGCCACATATAGACATGCAAAATCACACATAAATTACCATATAGGCGTATCTAAATTTGAAAATGCCGAATATATTAAACTTTTTAATAAGATAAGAGATATTTATAATGAATTTTCTATTCACCTCCAGCCTAGTAATAAACAAAGATTATATATAAAGAGAAATGAACTAGGACGTGGGCTATGTAATATCGAATTTAAAGCTGAGAAGATGATCTACCAGCTAAAAAATCCGCTTGAAAACAGTAAAAACAGCTCACCGAGGAGGGCTGCAATTCTAAAAGTAGAAAAAGATAACAAGACACGTCTCTCCCTAATTATAGAATATCTTAAAAATACATATCATGTTAATATCACCGACTCCGAAACACTGGAGAAAAAGCAACAAGATAGTCTATTGTGTAAAATAAAAGAAAACCCATTGCACCAAAAACTTTTTGAAGCCAAGAATAATGATATAGTTGATATCGTTGGATCCTCAGGATGGATAAAAGACTGCAACATTAAACCAAGTAAGAAGGAAAATTCTGTTTTATTCAAGACAGAAATGTGTTTTTCGGTGAGAGGATAAAATGCCTACACTGTAATGAAGCTATGAAAAAAATTGATCACCTTGCAACAAGATGCAAGAAAATGTTAGGGCATGATTACACACGAATAAAAAATGAAATCGTAAGATGTCTTCATTTCCTCTTATCAAGACGATACAACTAAAAGAAAACCAAAAAGATCGGAACTCACTCAGTACAAGAGATCTGCGAAAACGAAAATGCAGAAATAAAAGTTGATACTCGAATTAAAACAGATATTTTAATCAAACAAAATAGACCTGATATTTTTAGATACGATGAACAAAAAAATATGATTACGCTGATTGAAATAGGTATAACTAGCCTTGATAACTTGACTGAAGTTGAGAATGAAAAATATAGGAAATATGACATCTTGGCAAATGAACTTGTTTAATTTACAAATGCAAAACAAGAATAATACCATATGTGATGACTTGGGATGGTGTGGTCACAAAATATCATAAAAAATATGTTAAGGAGTTAAAAATACCGTAAAAAGTAGAAGCATACATGCAAGCTCTCACACTCCGCAAGACACTTGAACTCATCTCATTTGAGAGAAGAAGAGCAGTTGATGAAGATAGATCAGAGGAAGGTGTCAAAAGATGCATCAAAGAGTTGTGCAATATTCCCAACACGCGGAACACGTCTAAATAGATAAATCGATAAAAAGAAAATTAACACATAAATAAATAATAATATCAGTTATCTTGTATTAGGGATTTTTAATCAAAAACAATTGACAAAGGCACATTGAATCAAATATGAGTAAATGAATAAATTTAGAATATCATAAATATATGGTCTATAATATAGTAATTTTTTAAACATCTATTTTTGTTATTTTCTCCTGATGCACATGTAATGCCTTGTGTTTCTATATTCGTACAATATTTACTATAGCTAATTAAATGAATATTTGATTAAATAACACAAATCCAAACAGTCTTACATATTTACTAAATTTAAATTTTTATTTAGAGATATCAAGATTCTATGAACTGTGGCTTTTTTATACCAATATTCTTATATATTTGTAGAAATAGCTAGCATTCGGTAATACCTGTAAAAATTATCGAAAAAATATCACATTATTTTTGGTATCTAACAAGTCATATGGTAAGTTATTACTGTGAAATAACTATTGTTTTTTTACTTGTGTATAAAACCTTGATTTATACAATTGTAAGATAATACCAATATTAAAGCTATAAAACCTATAATAGATGATTTTTAAATGTTATAATTAGTTAAATTTTTGTTTTGACTAATTTCGAATATATAGGCGATAAATAGCTGTATAACATTTAGTATGTTTGATATGCAGTTACTTTTATGTGAATTTTTATTTTTGTAATAAATAGATTTTAGCTATAAAAGCTTAAATGCCAGATATTATGCAACTTTTTGGATTTATCGCGCAAAAAAGGATTACACTATTATGGAAAACCATTTTAATTTTTTTAATGGAAGAATGCACATTAATATGCAACATTTTTTTTCGCAATAAATTTTCTTGGATAAGGTTTTTTAAACCATGAATAGATAAAGTATAAAGATTAAAAATTAGATATCGAATTTTTCAATTCACTTTAATACGTTAAAATATGATATGAGAGCATATTATTTACATTTTGCATAAAAAATAAAACTATAAAGTAGTTTTTTTGCGTTTTGAACCTAATTTGAAAATAATTTATACGTTTATTCTACAGTATTTCTCATAAAAATAACCCTAAGATAACAGATGACTTGTGTATGAACTCTCAACAATTAAAAAGTGTTGAATAATGAAAATATTTTACGTTATAGCTCTAGATTATATGGTCACAAAATACAATAAGTTGTATGTTTTTAAAAATATGAATCCTAAATATATCATAATCTTGCGCAAAAACATTATAAATTAGCAAACATCTGAAATAAAAGTTAGAAATGTGTAGATGAAATTTATGAATAAAAGTCACAAATAAATGTAAAAAAATGGTTGGGAAACAGTTACTCAATTTATGAGACTCAAAGGAGAAATACATTGAGATAAAATAACAAAATTACAATTTTTAGCAAATTAAAAGATGGGTGAGAAAAACACTGGCATTCAATCTCTTCTTAGAAGAACATACACAAAGAGGAACGTTAGAAGGAAATGATATTAAAGAAAAAACTGAAATTCATGTGTTTTAATAAGAGAATATATCCAAAGGATTTTTAAAAATTATTTATATTCAGAAAAGTCATCCACATTTGCTCTTTAAAATAATAGAATTAATTACTTACTTAGGATTTTGAAAGGGTCTAAAACCAAAAAACAGATAAAAAAACTTAAATGCCACTGTATTTTTCGATTAATAAATTGTGATATGCTTATTATTTTAAAATTAGGTTGCATTAATAGGTATGGTAATAAAGTTTATACAATGTGTTTATCATTTAAAAGGGCTTGATATTCTATAAATAATTTATTTATGTGCAAATTGATTGTATAGATACATAAAAATATATGATAAATTTGGTAAATATATTAAGCCTAGTGGCTCTGTGCTTGTATACTTATAATAATGTTTAAAATACAACTTTTGATGGTAATTTAATAAAAAATAGTTTTGCAACATGATGGACTTTAAATCATAGAAAAAACATCTATACAAATCAAAATAATTTAAAAAGATTCGGATGAAAATATATAAATCTATCGTATAAATTACATAAATAATAACGCTATGATCTTATTTTTATTTTTTTCATAAAAATCGAGGTTTTGTGCTTTATCCAGTCTTTTTATGCCAATAAAAAAATATCTATTTTTAGGGGCTTCACTAAATTTATCGTCATAATTGGCTTGATTTTTTTAGAAACTTTATTTACACTCCCGTTTCTTAAGATTATACGTTTTTTACACATATTTTTTATGTCAACATATTGATATTTATCAAAGATTTTTCTTGAACAGATTAAATTGCAATATCTTAACAAATGTATGCGTATATAAATTTTCTGGTTATTATAAAAATAATATTGAACTATTTACTATTATTAAATAGATATGTAGGCGCCTATTGATTATCATTGTATTTATTTGTAATTTTTATGGATATCAAAAAGATATTATTCTTTTTTATACATTTATAAAACTAGACACGATGAAAAATCAATATTTCTATTAAAATTCACAATTTTATCCTTATAAAATACTATTCAAAAACCAAATTCCGGAAAATATCGATGGAAATTATATTTTAATTCTTCTTATTTTATTATAATATAATTTAATAGCCAGATAAAAATATTCTGGTGTTTCTTTACAATAAAACGTAAATGATTATATTTAATGCAGTAGGATATAATTACTAAATGCGCATATAAGGAATAATAAATACTAGGGTGGTTAATAAATAAAAAAGTAATTTCTTTATTTAGGGATAAAGACACCATCATTATAATTAAATCCGGTTTATGTATTTTATATAAATATAAGTCGCATATTTCTTATTTTAAATTTTCTGTTATATTTGATATATTCAATTAGTTTATGGTAATTCATTTTCGGGATTAGCTTTTAGAATATATATTAGAATTCTCCGTGATTAAAAAATGAAATACATTTATAAGTATTTTATATAGAAAGAATAAATAATAAATATTTTTTTTACAATTTTATTCTATAAAACTTAGTATTAAACACATTATTATTATCAAAATATATAAATTATTTTTAATGACTTATTATTAAATAAAATACATAAAAACACCAGCTATTATTTTATTGAGTTTCTTACATCATTAAATACTCTATTAAAAAAAATAGTACAATTATATTTTTGTTATTTAAAATAAATAGAAGATAAAAAATCCAAAATAGCTGTGTTATTGTTTATGATAAAATATCGATTACCTTTTTCGATTTTTACATGTTGTGTAAATTGTGAAAATCGGCATTGTATGTTTTTACGATCAGTATAAAAATAATCTGTCTATTTCTTTAACAAAAGAGTGTTTAATTAATCTAAAATCAACATATACATACATAAAAACACCATGTTTATCTTATTTATTTTTTTGTTGTAATTTTGTTTCATTGTGTACTAATCAGAAAGGTCTCGTAAAGCAAATTTATCTAAACTTTTGGTTTTCTCATATTTTCCTTACCTTTTTTTTCTTATAGGTCCCCCTTTTAGAACTTATGAGCAACAAAATATAAAATAATTAAATCAATGTTTGGGTAATGAATAATTGAAAAGGCTTTATCATAAAAAATACTTTTTGGTTGAAAGTTTTGAATTATTAAAAGTGTGAAAACGCGCAAAAATATAAAAATCCAAAGATCATTAAATATGAATTTCAATTTTATATCTGAAATATTAAAAAATACGATTGATCATTCATGATTTTTTTCTAAATTAAATAGAAATAATTATTGTGAAATTTTGATCAGACACATTAAAAATATAGATTTTAACATAGAATCAGAGATTAAAAGAGCGAAAATGCAAAAACTGGAATCTTTTATCATCAACATAAAAGTGGAAATCCGCAAAACACAAAAAATTTTTAAAGTGAAGAAACTTACAAAAACCGATTTACCAGAGTATCATCAAGAAAGGTATATCGACGAAAAAATACGATTGTTCCAAGAAATACAGTTTCAATTGAACGATTAAAAACGGTTTAATTGCAATATAATTTACCTTTTAAATTATACTGTCTTTCTATGACCATCTCGTTTATGATTTATTGGGGTGTGATGCTATAAATGTTTTAAAAGCAGTTAAATTCCTGGATGATTATGTGATCAAGCTTATGGTAAGGTTGGATGGTTTGGATGATTGCAGTGGGAATATGATAGATTTAATTGTATGTGTAGATTAAACTTTATTATTTTTATATTATTTATATATGATTTATGGAAACCTAAAGTGCTTTAAAAAATTATTATATTTTTCTTCTCTATTGTTAACAAATATCTTTTCTTTTATATAAATTTTTTGAATCTATAAAGATGACATCTGTCCATAGAAGCTAGTAAATACGGGAAAACAGACCTTGGAATAGCTTCAAAATATTGGTGCTAAGTTATTCATTTCTATCCCATTTTCCGGGCTGATAACACAGAAATATTATTGATATAAAAGTGTGTTAGAAGATATTATCGAATAATTAAGATATTGTGTGAATCGAGGCATCATTTTCTTTAAATGAATTTGTTGATGTGGGCTTAAAAGTTAATTATGTAAGATCCAAATCAAAGATGAACAAAATAGGTATTAAGTGCTTTAGAAGTAGTTTTAGCGAATTAATATCCTGAGAAAATCAAGATATTATTTTATTTGGGTGATAACAATGTGCTACATTTTACAAATTATTATCAAAGGTTTCGATAAAATGCGGTTGAAATGGACATATAAATGTAGTTGAAGGATATTAGTAAAGAATTAATGTTGTGAGAGTACCAAGATATCATTTTTTTAAAATAAAAAAATCTAAAAGTTACATTTTAACAACTAACTATTAAAGATTTCAATTAAATAGAAATAAATAGGCATTAAAGTCTCTTAGAAGAAGGCTTATAACGATTGTGAGCGAAAAAAGTTATCATATTTAATAATGTATTCAAGAAGTTGAGCTTTACAAACGAATTACGAAGGAATTAAATGGCAAAATTTGAATAAGACCATTATTCAAAATAATGTTGATAAGAAATATATAAAGGTACATAATAATATTTGATTCAAAGAAACATAAATTATTTTTTTATTTATCGGTTAAGTATCTTTTTATCAATTTTATTATTTTAGACGTGATCAGCCCATTTGGAATATTGCACAACTCCTTGATGCATCTTTTGACACCTTCCCCTGATCTATCTTCATCAACTTCTCTTCTTCTCTCAGATGAGATGAGTTCAAGTATCTCACGAAGTGTGAGAGCTTGCATGTATGCTTCTACTCCGTCTGGGATTTTTAATTAATCAACATACTTTTTATGTAATTTTGTAACCACACATCCCAAGTCATAAATAAATATGTTCTATACGCCTATGCCTATATTCCATAGTGAAAGATTTGAATTTGCCCATAAATAAAAATAACTAAAAGATATTTTTTAGGTATGTGCAAATTTAAAATAATGAAAAAAACAATGTTTAAAGGATATAAATATTTAATTATTAATTTAGACTAAATTTTTTCCACTGCAGACATTAATTTTCTATTTCTTAGAGTTGTATCTTATTAAAATCTTGGATGACATTTTCATCTTCGTCATAAGCAATTACGTCATCTTTAATTTCATCATCTAGCAATAAGTCGTCGATAAACAAATCATATTCTCTATCCATTTTTTGTTTTGTCTTAACCCTAACTCTTTTTCTTATACTAGGAACATCCTTTCGAACCAAAAATACCTTAAAATCAACTTCTTCATCCATGCGAGTTCCATTAAAATCATATCCAAGAACATTATCACCTTCTTTGATATTCGAAATATGTGTCTTGCAATGTTGATTTTGATTTTCAGCTCTTGAAACAAATAAATCTGTTAAATTTTTGTACCCGGACTCAAGTTTGTTTCTTTCAACAACTTCATTAACTTTAAATTTCTTTAACGTTTTACTGCTGGCTAAAACAGTAAACTCGTCCTTATATCCCCAATAATTTCTTCCATCAATTTCCGATATTTTATTTGTTATTGGATCGATCATTCGAATGTTCGAATTTACTTTTAAAACTATATTTATGGGATTAATACCATATTTCTCAGCCACTCTTTTACTTACTTTAACAATATCATCACGACATATAGGAGCAAGTTCGATCGAATAACTAAATTTATATTTGCTGGTATTGCTCTTCTTATCTTCAGTAAGTAATTGTTCTGATGTTATCATCTTACAAAGAAATCTTGACTTTATAAAGCTTACTAATCTCAATGCAGGTGTCTTATTTTGATAATAAAAATCTATACCGTCTTTCCTCTCTTTGATATTTGATGTCTCTTTATATGCAGCAAACTTGAGAATAACTTGTTCAAGATACAACAGCGTGCGTTTATGAGGAACACGTTGTCTTACTTGCACAATACTAGTCCAATATTGTTTGGCTTCTATCTTCTGACACGCAGGACACTGAAAATTGCGTATCTTGTAGTTTATATTGGTTTGCTTCGTTAAATTGTCTTTTTGAAGAGTTACAGTTATTTCAATCTGTTTAGAATGTTCTTCAGTATACACAAAATCAGAGTCTAATATCTTAAACTTCTGTAATGCTTTATTCTTCTTTAGCAACAAAATGAGAAGTTCTCGTGATCCCCATTCACATTTCTGCCAACTCTTTGGTGGCGTGAAGTATCGATCACATCCACGACAATGCTGCACTATATCATTCTTTTTTATGGATGAAGTTATGTCTATTTCTGTTGATATACATCGATCACACATATTCATCAGGCGTGGTTCTATTGTTACACCACATTTACAACAAATTATCATCATGGGTCTACAATCAAAAAATTCGATTAAATATAAAACGTCGAAATTCAATTAATATTTTAGATAATTAAAAATTTATTCATAATATATTTTTTTAAGCATTATTCAACTTAAAAATAAAAGTGAAAATGAATAAAACCAATAAAAACATTTAAAGTCGAGTATTCCACTTTAAATTATAATATTTATTGATTGAAGATAATAAATAAATATTGATTTTACATAGCGTTTATATGAGCAGGAAAAAACATATTTGCATCGTATTTCAAAATTTTAGTACATATTTACGAGATTTTCATACATAGTAAAACATATTGGATAACCTGTAATCTAAAATTAATGAAAAACATATGTATATCAATAAAATGTATAGAAAAAAATAAAACAATCATAGAAATATATTGTGTCATTTTTTTGAAAGACTTCAGCCACGAAAATAAGCGAAAAGGCATCTGGATAAAAGAATTAGAGAAATAATAACATTTGGTTAATATAAAAAATCCAAATATATAAAATACGGAAGAAAAATATATCGTCAAATTCTGCAAAATTTTGAATATTTATCGAAAATAAAGTGTATAAAAAAAAATTCATTCTTTATTTCTCCAGCGAAAGTTAATTTAAGTTGAAATTTATATACTTACCGCTTAAAAAAAGTAGATTTAACTATAAGATCAAATTAGAAAAGAAATGAATATAAAATTGGTTTTTACATATTTTGTTGTGCGAATTTTTTTTTACAAATGTGCACTTTCAGTTAATAGGCATGATTTTAATCATAGTTTCTGACCACATTTTAAGTATTATTAGAGTTAGTAGCTCGAAATAATCCATATGCCATAAAAAGTATCTACTCGTTTACATTGTCATTAAATCCTTCCACGGATCTTAAGCTTCAATATAAATGTCTTTTTTATTACGATTTAAGAATCTGATAAATAACTCTAAAAAAATATGGTTGAAACACACGTTTTAACTTACCTTAAACAATTTAGTTAACAAAAGTTAATCTAGAATATAATAAAATCTATTAAATGAGAAGGTCATGATTTTTCTTAGTTTCTTTGACATAATTACAAAGTAAAGCCGTGTTTTTAAATATAAAATATGAAATAGATGACTCCTAATCTAAGAAAACTATATTAAAGTTTGGGTTTGTTTGATCATAAATTTTGGATACAATATTCCAATAAAAATTTTTCGAATTGTCAATATATTTTAGAATTCAAGTTTCATACGGGTTTATTAAAGCCCAAGAAATTTTTATTTGTGAATTTGACGAAATTTACAACTGTTTAAATGATTATCAATCTATATAAGAGAGTTCGCTATTGATGATTTTTACCTACTCTTCTATAAATTTGTTATCTGTTTCATTTACTCATAATATTTGTTGGTGCAAGTATTTTCACTCCCTATTGCTTAGAGATTGAAAGTGGTATGTCACTTTAAGATATAATTTTTGAAAATGTATACTAAATGAATACCGTAAAACAGGACGAAATAAGCTTCCAATAGTTTATAATTGATGCTAAATATAATAGTTAAATTGAATTTTTCACTTGTTTTTATTTGTTCAAGTAAGCCTTTTTTTCACCTTGGATGATATTTATCTAAAAATATCTTATATCACTCAATGATTTGCTTATTTAAACAACTTTTTTATGTCTTATGAACGCTTTCAATACATATTAATTCAAGTTTTATTTTTTTTAAAAAACCCTTACTATCAAGATCTTAGTTATAATCATATTCCCACCCTTATATTTGTATATAACTATTTAAAAAACCATTAGATCTTTTTATCATATAAACCTATTATACTTGTTTAATCTAATAATATTTACAGCATTTCTCTATACATGCATCTTGAAAAGTGATATTAATTGATGTTTCTTTCTCAAAAATATTATACTTCTATTATCATATGTATTTTAGAATCTTTAATGTTGCTTTTTTATTTTAAATAGCTATCAGGTCAAAGCTTTATATCAGACCTATATGTGCTGCATATTATTATGCTTTACTTGATATTACTGGTATTTATAGAATGACTTGTGGTATTTAGTTATTCTAATATCCCATGTTGTGCCTAATAATACCTTCACCCACATTTATATAAATATGAAATTTTTAGTTTTTTTGTAAAATCTAAGATTCATCAAAGAGAACATATTGTAATAATTATAGCAATTTTTTTCTGTGGATAAATTATTGAAATAAATTGAAATGATATTAAATACAAGCAATTTCTTTTATTTATAAGACAATATATGCATGGGTATTAAGATACATGCTGTATCTTAAAAATAATTTAAAGGTGATTTTGACTATTTCTGCAAAAAAAAGGATGAGATCAAAATAAATTGCATATTTTTGTCCAGAAAAACAAATTATTCGAGATAATCTTAAAAATATAACCAACTATCTTTTTATTAAATTTATAGTTGAGATTTAAAGATTTCGATAACAATGATGAAATATCTAAGAGCTATCATCGAAATTAATGACCGATATGATAAATATTTTTTTTGCATAATCTATAATTGTAGTAAAAGAACACTGTATGACATGCGCGTGGTTCTAAACAACCAAAGTATGGATTATATATCTTTGAAGTTTAAAAAACCTTGGTGAGCTCTAGTAAGTATCGATAGCTATGGAATATATATCATATCATGAATATGGGCATTTTCATAATAAGAATTGAGCAAATAAATGATATTTAAGTCACCTTAAACCGCATTTAATATACTAAAAAAAATCGAAGAAAATTTAGCATAGTTTGCACGTTTTTATTCAATCTGATGTTTAAATTTTTTGAAATAAAAATACGAGTTTAATAAAATAAATAAACGAAAATTATATTAAATATTTTATGCTCGGTCATATATTTTTATAAGTGTATACATAATTTTACATATCATAAAACATGATAAATTGTAATTATTAAATTATCATGTCTGCTAATATAATTATATTACGTTAAAATTATTATACCTATGATTTAGTTTAATTTTGAATCTTTATAGCTTTTCCAATTGATAAATTTTTAGATTGTTTGATTTTGATGAATTACCTGCAAATTTTAATCCTTAAAAATGCGAGCTGACGAAAAAATTCCCTTGAAAATCTTTTTAATTTTCAATCAAAAACAATAAAGAATTTATCTAAAGAGTTTATTGGAGTTTCGTTTACGAATCTGTTCATTTAATTACCCTTAGGGATTTCTTTTCGAGTGATCTATCGTTTCAGTCTTCTAAATTAAATATAAAATCTAGAATATTTCACTGGTGGAATCTGATTGCATGCTCAATAAGGTGCTTGCATAGGTAGAATTCAAGTTTTTATGGATGAATAAAAGTAATTCAAATTAATAAATTTGAAATACATATATTTATTAAATAAATAAGTGAAATCTTTTTATTTTTCTATTTACAGAATTTAAAGATAATGTTTTAAATTATAAAAATAATACCTTCGATGTCAATTTTTCTAAATCTTTATTTTAATATGCTAACTATTTTAGGAATTTGATCTTTTTAATTCGAATTTGAGGTTTACATCTAAAAAGAATTTTTCTGAATATCGATACATATTTATTTGGTATTTAAAAATTTTCTTGGATTAAAACAAAAACAAATATTATATATTTAGCTTGATCGTATAATAGGATGCTTTATCAACATATTTTATATACAAAAAAAATATGGGCATTGATTGTTATTTAGTAACCAATTCGTAATTAAAAGCTTTAAAAGCTAATTATATCCGATAAAAGTCTTAAATTTCTATAATTATTTTATCAATATTTTCTAGAGCTATCTATGAAATATAAGAAAGTACAATGTAAAAAAAATATGCTTCTGCCAAGTTCTAGTATCGCTTTCGGTAAACTTCGCGATCAGAACCTATAAAACTTCTTCTTTGATTTTTACAAAAACCTCTTTATAAAAATAAAGAAAATTAGAGAACTTAAATATATTTCATCGCTGTTTTTGTGTTTTAGAAGAAATTTTTTTATAATTTATCACAAAAATTTTAAGCATCACTTAAACTAGAACATTAATCCGCCCTGACATTATTAGAAAAAAAAACAGCAAAAAATTTATAAATTATTTTATGAATCACTGTATTTTTAAATCTCTACATAAATTTTTAACGCTATTATAAATATAAAAAAAACTGCAGATATTGGTCAGGTTGAGCCTATACTTTTAGAAAAATTATAAAAAACACCTTGAAAAGTATCCACCGTGTTTGGAGGAATTTATCGTTAAATCTTACTTGCAG
Organism: Rhyacophila brunnea; assembly: GCF_057557595.1. Classification (NCBI taxonomy): domain Eukaryota; kingdom Metazoa; phylum Arthropoda; class Insecta; order Trichoptera; family Rhyacophilidae; genus Rhyacophila; species Rhyacophila brunnea. The sequence goes on from NW_028233235.1 coordinate 1,191,240, forward strand.
TTTATGTATTTATTAGCTTAAAATAAGTTCACTAAAAATGGCCTATTAAACTTATGCTTTTAGATATATAAACAGTAGAATTTAAGAGTTTTAAAGCACGTAAATCATTTAACTATACGATCAAACACGCGTAGAATGCACTTTTTATATGAACTGAATATTTAAATATTTTTCTAGAAATGTGCCAAAATGTAACTGGATCTTAATATTGTGTAAATAAAGCACATAGGGTCTATAATCTATACAAAAATCATCAAAATTACTTTTTTGATGATAATAGCTTTTAAATTTTCTTCTTTTAATTCATGCATAATTTTATATTAAATTTTAACTTCAATATCTTCTTAATCATATGACAAATTTTTACTCTTAAATTAGTTCTTTTATATTAAAAAGTACAAGTTTGGACATTCCTTTATGGTAAAAGTTCATCATAAAAATTTAGCTACGGTTTTTAATAGTTGCCCGCCGGAAAATAGAAACAGAATCGAATTAACTTTAAGTGTGTTAAATTATGTATTGATAAATTGAGTCAAATTATGAAAAAATATTAGTACATCTTGAGACGAATAAATTATAAACTGCTATTTTTACTTCGATTATTTCAAAAAAAAATGGGAATACGATACCGTTTTAATGTTTTCTTCTTTGTGTTTATTAAATTGTAATTATAAATGACAGTTAAGAAATAAGTCAGCCTAAAATTTGTGAATCTGTCATGTACATAAAAAGAGTGATACTGCACGAACATGTTAGATGTTTCGAACCTTATTAGCCTCTAGCATAAAACACAAATTAAATATTATTCTATTATTCATGGTTTGAATATAAGCTGTTTCAAAAATAAATCAATTCAGAATTAACTCTTTAGATTCTATTGCAGAAATCCAAGGCATTTATTTAAAAGATCAAAAAGGCGAAAAATAAAAATTATGCTAAATTTATTCAAGTGTTTTATTGTTTAAAATTATGATTTTGAGAAATATCTACAAATTAGTGCCTCTTCCCACATATTCAAATATATTTTAAATACTTATTGCAACTTTGTTGCAATTCAAACTCTTAAATTATTCAAAATATTTCGAAAATAAAAATTATTGTAGTTATATTTAGATTCATTTATGGTCATTTGACCATCTTCTACAAATAAAATAAATATATTATTTCCCATAACATAGCGAAATATATTTTTTGCTATGTAATTTAACGTGTTATGGTGTATAAAATCTTAAATATAATTGTGAATAGAATTCAATCTTTTGGCCTTAAAAATATATGAACTCATATTGGATACAAAGAGAGAACAGGTATTAAGAAAAAAGTAAGAAGAATGGCAAAATATCCATTAAAGAGAGTATAAAGACACACAATAAAAATAAATGAATATATTGAAAAAAATTACAGATAAATAAACTTTGCCTGGATTATGAGGATGACAATTTCCCTGCTAATAACGACCAACATTTTTTTACTTGTTTTTAAACCTGTTTCGTCAATCAATTTTTCTATTTGGATATTAAGTAATATTTTATAATTATTTTCAATTAGATTATCAGTTTTATTTTTTATGTAAATAGGTGCTCTAAACGTGATTGAATTCTTATATTTTTAACTTATTTGATGTATATGTATATGAATTTTAAAATCTACCCCGTTATTGTTGCATAATATAAATTAAATAGTTTTGTATGTGTTATAATTTACTATTCCAGGATAAATACCTTCCTTTTAAGTGTAAAACATCGCAATAGATATTTTAAAAACCATTAGACTTACGAATATAAACTATAGAATATGTAGATAGAAATGTGTTCTTCGATGCGAGAAGAAAGTGTCCGCATTGCATTATACCCAAGAAAACAATAGATCGACTCGACAAGGATATACAAGATAATATTGGGCATAATTACACGCAAAGAAACAACGAATCGTAAGATGCCTTCATTTTCTCTTATCAAGACGCTACAACTTCAAGAAAACCGAAAATATCAGAACACACTTAGTACAAGAGATCTGCGAAAAAGTACATGTGGAAATAAAGGTAAATACCAGAAGGCAAATAAATCTACTAATATAACAAAATATACCTGATATTTTCTTATAGGATAAAAAGAAAATATTTTTCTTTGATTGAAATAGGTATGGCTACTCTTGTTAATTTAACTGAAAAAGTGAATGGGAAATATAAGAAGCATTAAATCTTGGCAAATGAACTTGGTTTAATATAAAAATACAAAACAAAAATGATTCCATATGTAATGACCTGGGATCAGGTGAATACAAAATTCCATAAAATATATGTCAAGGAGTTTAAAATCACACATGAAATGGAACCATACATTCAAGCTCTCACGCTTCGCAAGACGCTTAAACACATATAATTTGACAGAAAAAGACCATTTGACAAAGACATATCAGGGACAGGTGTCAAAGATACATTAAAGTGCTGTAAAATATTCCTAATGTACTGCATAATCTCAGCGATGGAATTAATAAAAAGAAAAAACTTATCTAATCAATAAAAATACTTTGTATTCAATATGTTTATATATTTAAGTCATAAATATTGAACTTAAATTTTATCTGTATAATAATATATACGATTATCATTATAATATTTATATAATAATTTAATATGATCAGTATTCTTAAATATTTCGTATCTTTTTCTATTTGTATTTTACTTTTATTATTACAAATATTTTCTTGCTTTTAGAGATAAATCTTTTTTAAAGAATGTACGTTTTTTAACAGCTGGTTAATTTTCAAATTTTGCTTTCTGAATTCTATGTTAATTGTTGAACTTGGCATAAATATCGATATTCATATCACTTCTTATATCATAGTCAAAATTTCTGGTAGCTGCTAGTGATTTTCTAAATTGAACATTTTGTTAGAATCTCTTAAAATTAATACCATAGTGTGTTTTAATATAATATACAAACTATAATATTTTTTTTTCTAATAAATATTTTGTAACTTACGATTTAAAACTACAAATCTTTCAAATTAATTATGATATCCCCATTTAGTGAAAAACATAAAAACCATTTTGATATATTATGTGATTAACTAGTCTATACTAGCAATAATTCTAAACAAAGCTAAATGCAACAAATATATTTAATAAAATGCTGTATATTTATCATTTTTAATTAAAGTCCAGACACGATCGAATTCATTCGTTTAGCCGAATATTAACTGACCGTTCGATTAAATTCACATTTATTAGTTTTAATTTAAAAGGATAATATTGATCAAAACGAATCATATTTTAACACTCGAACAGGGCAAAACTATATAGTTAACACAAAATTTAATTTTTCTTGATCTTTTAATTTCTTTTAATTTTTATCATAATATTTTTTTTTATAGTATGAATCTTTTCTTTATATAATTTTTTGTTTACTTACATCGTTAGGGGATCATATTATGATAATATATAACATGTAATATATTTTATTTATGGGTATGTTTCGTTTTATAAATTATATATATTTAGACGTGGTCAGCCCATTCGGAATTACATAATTCCTTGATACATCTTTTGAAACCTTCCTCTGATCTATCTTTATCAACTGCTCTTCTTCTATAAAACGAGATGATTTCAAGTGCCTTACCATATATATATATAAAATAATATAAGTATTTTTAATTATTTCCTATTTAACGACCCACCTGTTACAAATCTAATGGTTAAGTATTAAAGATAAATCACCAATTCTTAATTCAAGAGGATCGGTTTTAGGGCTTAAAATCAAAAGTGAATATCTAACAAGGATAGATATGAATTTTAAACATTTTTTCATAATCTATTTAATGCAGAATATAATTTTTTTATCTATTGTAAGTTTGTAAAATGAATGGTGTTATATTTAAAATGAAATTAATTAAAAATTCAAAACACTAAGCATTAAATTATATAATAAACTAATTACTGACAATAAGAACATTATATTCAAACGCGTGAAAAAATGGTTGAAAAAAACTATAAATTCTGGATACAATTTAATCACCAAACACTTGCTCAAATCTAAATATTTCTAAATGATACTATAGATAATAGGAGTGCCTCTTTTGTATACTCTAGACATATAGTAATATTATTGAATTCACATGATTGCTGTACTCAAAATCTATATTGCCTTAATCTCTCTATAAATGCTCGGCCATCTTTTCAATTTAATTTGATTCTGAATAAATGCATTAGCATGATTCTAAAAACATTCATCTCTCCGTATTAAAAGTCAATAATAAATAATACAATAGAATCATTCATTAAATTTCAAAATTACTTCTGTAATCTCAACATGTAGGGTATACAAATTGCAATAAACACCCATCGCACAATAAAAATAAGGAAAATTGCAAAAAAAAACGAATTAAATCAAACAAAATTCTACGGGAAAAAATAATAATTTAAAGTTAAAAAAGTGACAAAAAACAAAAATAGCTTATAATAATTTTTTCTGGTTTAGACATAAAAAATCAAACACAACTATTTAACAGGTAGAGATTAAAAATAAAAGCGATAAAAAGGCAAAATATAAAAAAATTTTATGAATGCAAAGACTTCGATTCTATTTTCATTTATTGTGGAGTGCGAAGATTGCTAGCCTAGTAGTACATTAGAAGATTTGAACCGACGCGGATAAAATCTAAAAAATTATAATACGATCATTTTACAACTAAAAAAGATACTTCTAGTCCAAAATATTTGATAAGCTACTATTTGTATCGAGTTAAAAATTTATTTAAATTAAAATATAAAAATTAAAAAAAAGGATATTTATGAAAATTAAATATTTAGTTCTTTTTAATAATAATGCATTAAATTTTTATAAAAATGCTTTATAATAACATGCATGTTGAAATGGTAGACGAAATTTAAATAAGCAAACTCCTAATTAATTAAAAAATTCAGCATTGTTATATAATTAAATGTTTAAAAAAACACCATACATATTTTTGTTCTAATAAAAAGATAAAACAATAAAAGAATTGCGAAGTATTATAAAGATACATAAGAGCTACAAAAACTATTCTTCTTTACTGCAATATATAGTGTATGCAAATAATTTTAAAACATAAATTTCAAAATAAAAACATAATTCATAATAAAACTATAAATAATCAAGAATAATGTCTAATAATTAAAAATATTTACAATTAAAAGACTTTTTTTAGAAAAGAATCCCTTTTAATTGTGCACTTTTGTAAATTTAAAAACAATTATGATAATTTCAAAATAAATTATAAAGTTTTTTACTATTTATAATATTTTCAAAAAAAAATTATGAAGTTTCAATCTAAATTCAATGATTCAAAAAATTACGAATAAAATTTATATAATGTAATCTGTGTTTTATAGAGGAGGTAATTTTTTAGATTTTTATTGCAATTAAAATTCTGCAGTAAATAAAATAAGTTAAATTGTTTTACCATACACATAAAAAGTTTACCTTATAAACATTTTCTAATTTAGATCAAATATTGAATACTATGCTTGTTATATTGTACACATTTGAAATAAATGACGATAGGTTTATTTTTTTGCTTTGTTTTTATAGTTGAATTATATATTTAAAATGACATTATCACCGACTTTTATTTATTTCAAAACAAATTTTCTGATGAATTTCTGGCGATTCTCTCAAGATATTTCTGTAATTGGTTGTTATCTGGCTCTTAAATTGTTGTAAAAAAATATTCATTTACAGTGAATCTTTGACTCATTGTATAATTATTCGGTTTCTTTCTCTTCGATATTAATTTTTTCTTTCTTACAGCTCGTATTGAACCCAGGAATTTCGAAAAATAGTCATATATACATTTATTTTGTGGTGAATGCTTAGCTAGAGTGTCATGATATGCTACTTCCTCAAATTATTCTTCCGATTTTTTTTAGTTAACTTAATGCTCTCTTTGAATATATATTTCTTTAATAACGGGGGAGGACCACTTCGAATCTGTTCATTTGCTAGTGGATGAAGAATCCTGGAATGTCTAAAAACAATCGATGATTTTTGAATCTAATCATTAATTTACTTTTTTATTGTACTCTTTTCATTGTCACTTTTAATAATCATAGTTGGAGCATTTGAGGTTAAAATGCGGAGAGCCAATTTGTTTGGCACCACGAGCCCTGTTTTAGTGATAAAAAGCAGATCTCAAAAATTTTGAACATAAATCTAGCATCAGGGTATTTTAAGATAACTATTTCTTCTGTTTTTATATACTTTTATATTAATTCAATCAATCTTTTTTTTCATAGATCGTGTGGCCAAAATGTGTACCTGTTTTTTTTTACTTTAGAGGCTGGAATTGTCACACAAGTTGAATTGAATATGACCTTTCTATTTAGTTCTATAGAAATTCATAAAAAATTTATAGAAGTATCTGGCCAATTCATTGATGCATAATGGCTGGCTCTATAGAATTATATTTTTATTGCAACATATAGCCATTCTGTTATTTATTTAAGGCTATTCATGAAGCTTTAATTGTCTAAAAAATATTTTAACTTTTATAGACTATGAATAATGTTGTTTTCTTTTCTTGCCTTTTCATTGCATATTTTTCAAGCTTAACGCACTGCATGCGATCGGTTAAAAATAGAATCTAGTTTGTGTATTTAACGATTGCTATACAAATGAAACCATATTTTAAAAAATTTATAATGAATTTATTTACACATATATCTATTTATAACAAATTAACTTATAACTATTCGGAAATTTTGCTTATCTTTGGATTACCGCGTCAAGTCCTTCCCATTTGCTGTAACCAGTTTGACCTCAATGGATTGCACCTATTTTACCAGTTTATATGTAGGAGTGTGTGATTCTATCTACTTTCCGTCACTGGTAAATTATGACATTGCCACCACTCTGCAATTATACATATCTTTGAAAAACAGAGCAGGCTTCATTCAATCTTCGGGCCCGTTTAGCGTCTTACGAAGCAAGCTTCTAATTTATTATCGGCATATTTGTCTTTTTATGGTTTTACTTTTTAGTTTCGACAAACCGCCATTTCGCATGTACTACTCGTTTTAAGTTTATTCATTTGAACTGTAGTGCATCGCAGTAGGAACACACTTCACTTATTAAAGCTCTTTCGAGCCAACTGCGCCATCGCTTCCTAATTAAAACATAAATATTTAGCTATAAAAACTTGTTAATATGTGTATAGAAGACCAATATTTGGCATATGTGTACAAAATGTAAAGCATTAGAACAATTTTTTTAATAGGTATACTTAACTGTCGCTACCTTTCCACATATGCTAAAACAGGCCATTGATCTACCAACCAGACAGTGGCACGCCAAAATTATCTTGTGAACTATTGCTAACTGTTCTGTAAATTGATATTTCTATTATATTGAAATGTGATGAGTTATAAAATAATACAAATAGAAAATTGCAAGGGGAATTTTTTACTGCAAATATATAACGGTTTCATAACAATTTAATGATACAAAATTCATAATAAAATATATGTATACTCTTAAAATAGAAACAAAGGTTTTTTTACTATAAATATCAAAATAATCAAAATGTTTGTACACCATTAATAAAAACAGCATCAATAATTATAAAAACATAATACTACAAATATATACAAGTAAAATTAATAAAAGTATGTTTAAGTCTAAATTTTCGGGTAAAAAAGAGAGAAAAAAATGTACAGTTTTAGGATCTGTTTTTGATCATACCTTTATAATTTTTTTTATCCGTCTCTGAAATTTTTATAGCCGCAATTTGTGTATAAAAAACAATAAAATACTATTCTGCTGGTAAATATATTTTATACAATGAATAAAATTGCAATATTTTTTTCTGTTCCTATCCACCTTACCATATTATATTATGTGTTTATATCATTATAATTTATTTATTTTTAACTATTAGTTTTCCGAGTGTGGATTAATATTATAAAACAATAGAGTTGCAATTTTTTTGTTCGTCTTTTTTAAATTAAAAGATTCTGATCAACATAATATTTTATTAGGACCAATTACTCGTCTAAATGATAGTTGAAAACGTTTCGAACAAAATGAAATTCGATATACTAGATCATTTTAAGTATGGCGTATTTTTCTTGTGTACTATCATCTTCTATATTGTTATGCAAGCAAATAAAAACCACCTAGATTTAATAACCTATAAAAAAAACGACATGTTTACGGCACTTATAATGCATTTTTTTGATTGAACAATTAGGCAAATGTAGTTTTTTATAGTAATATATTATAACCGATTATTTTCTTGGAATAAATTTGTAATTCAAAACCACATAAAATATTCTATGGTATCGATAATTATTTAATGTAATTTATTTAAATCATATTTTTTACCCAAGGAATGATGTTTCTGTTCGATTTTTTTTAAATAAAAAACATTGGTCTTAAAAATCAATCTACTCAGAACACCATAAGTTGCTTAAACCTCAATAAATAAATATCTTTTTTTTCGATTAAACCAGAATTTTCGCATCTAGCAATTTATATATAAATTCATATCCATTTAATCTTGACCAGCATATTTAATTTAGATTTATATATAAATTCTTGTAAATTTTTATATTTTATTGGCCTAATATAGTATTCTCATTTTACGATTATAGATTTTTTTTGTGCTGTAAATATATTCAAAGAATAAGAAAGGAAATTTTTGGTTATAATAACGTTTTATGAAATATAATTTCGCGATAAAATGGGTTTTATTGGTTGTAAACCCGATAAAAACGCCAATCTTCGAAATTTATGCCATTCGAAGATATTTACTAACAATAGACCCGGTTAATTTATTTTTTAATAATATTACCGAATATATCATGAAAAATCAAATTACAGCTTTTGACTGCTATTATATTAGGATGTAAATAAATAAAAAATACGCGAAAATAGTTTAAACAATGCTTCAATGCACTATATTATCCATAAAAAAATTGCCTCAAAAAATTTATGTACGTATTATATTAAAAAAGGTACCCAAAGATTAGTTTATATAAACTGCTTCATTTACAAACAAAAATTCACAATCCAGAAGCCATTAATCATAAAATGCTTCAATATTTTATTTATTGCAGAGCACAATATTTTTAATTATATTAAGAGTAGTGATTAGATCAAAAATAAAAATAAAGGTGGTGTATGGGCACCTAAACACTTTTTTTATGATAATATATGTGTAGTGTCGTAAATAATAAAAATACCTCTTCACTTTCAAGATTTATTTTACAAAATACCACATTAAGTCCTACTTATCCAATCATTTACATTAAATAAGTCACAAAAATTCAGATAAATAAGAAAGTATAACATACTTCCCCCATAACCTAGTAAAGAGATCTAGGAATCCTAAATATGTATTTCATCGAGCATAAAATCTGTAAAATCGAATCAATTTTTTTAGATTTATGTAGCTTTATTCATATGATGATATTGGAAGCTTATGTCCTTATTTCTTGCTTTATCACCTTAGCTATCTGTTATTTACTTATTAGACAATTTTATTGTTAAATAAATTAAAAAAAATACGTGAAATATATAATAATATGAGACCAGTATATTATGACAAGATTATTCCCGATTGATATGTATTTTTGGCCTAATCTAGTTATTCACACAGCAATCAATCATTTATAACAGTCAATCACATGATATAAAAATACAAATAATCAGCTAGCTTATGATATATTCGAGATGGCAAGCTTTTTTATATTGGTAAGATGATAAAATCACAAAATACACAAATTTGTAATTATTGAGGTTTAATAAAGTTTTAAAAATGAATACACAGTGATTAAAATACTATAAGTCGTATATTAAAGGCTAGAAATCACAACGAAATAAGAGAAAGCGTACAAACAGCCATATCTAGAATAACACTTGAATTCTAAAAGTCTTGAAAGCAGAAGATATATTTAGAAGGATTGTAAAAATATCAAGGCTAACCGAATCGTAAATCAAATTTGATATATAGAGCAATCTAAGGCCTTCATTAATAATATTTGAATCGCTAAAAATCAAATTAGCACATAAAATTTTTTTAATGGTATTTAATATGATCTTACCCGATATAGATCGATACTATAAATGTATTTAATGAACCATTATGGAACATCAATTCATAATTAGGCTATAGATGTTCACCGTACTTTTTTTAAAGTTAGACATATAAATTTAGTATTTAGTTCTATGTCGGAATTTGAAGTGCTATTTTATTACAGAAGAATTATTAATTCCATAATGTCATAAAAAGAGTTGTTTAAGACACTTTTTATTATAATTTTCATGAAGAAACTTCCATTGAATTTATTTAAAATAAACAAAACTATTTAAAGCTACAATTAGAGAAAAATTCATGCCTAAAATATTTACTTGGAATAATTGTTATGCTAAAAAGATAGACTTTTCATATATCAATTGTGATAGCTGTTTGTCTGAATATTTAAAACCATTTTATAATTAATAGAAGAAAAACCATTAATTTAAATGGTATATATCAATTAAATACAAATTTTTTGTTATATTATTAATATGAGATACAATACAGTGAAAATAAATAAGAAACATAGAACATATATTTTTTTTAATGGAGAGACGCATATTTACATGACCTGTTCTCAAATAAAAAGCAATCACATATAAATTTATGCAAGAAAAAGAGACTTGATACAAAAGTTAAAATGGTCGTAACATGGAATAATTGGCGTCAAAATACCACATCTAGTTTATTAAAGGTATAGGTAAATGAATATAAGTGAAAGAAAAACAAAAACATAGATTCTTGAGTCTTATATATATTCTTTAGATGAAAGTTGCAATAATGAAGATATAAATATAAATTAGCATAAAAAAAGCTCTATAAAGAGAATAAAGGTTTTAATCGATCAAATTTATGGCGTCTAAAACCAAATTTAATCATAAATAAATTGGAAACTTTTTTTCACATTTTGACGCAAATTACATTTATTTTAGCAAGAAATCATACTAGTTACTCATGTTTTAGATAAATTGTTTTAGACCTGGTTTAAAAAAATAGAATGCTAAATTGGCAATCAAATGTTTAGATAATATAAAAAATGGGTTTGAAAGAACTTATAGAAAAAGGCATGGGAAATTTACGATATAAGTTTGCCGTAAATAGACAAAGAGTGCAAAATATTGAAGTTTAATTATCATAAGAATAATATTTATCTATGAAAATGCAAAAAATTCAAAATTTAAATATTTATATAAGTTTATTAATATATTTATAGGGAATAAACTAAGTATATAACTGAAAGCATCTTTTGTCATAGAACTTTACCACGGATAATTTTCTTATATAAAGATAAAAAACTAGTTTTTACCTTAAGATTGCTGGATTTTCTTAATAATTCGTTCGAAGAGGCATATTTATTAAAAAAAAATTAAATAACAAGATAGAGTTATTAATATGACCAAAACTGTTTTTATAATAAATATAAAATGTTAATATAAATTAAAAATTACATCAAATATCTGTATTACTAGAAAATTAAAATACAAAAAATTTGTTTAATAGAGGATTACAACATTCTACACTTAAAAATATTTTTTTTTGAATTTCATGTTTATAAAGGGTATATAAATAGACAAAAAATATTTTTCGACCGCTAAATTGTGAGAATAAGTCGTGTCTAATGATTATCTTATCGATAAAAACCTTTTATATATAATTAATAACAAAAAAAAGATTGAATGATGAAAAAAAGTGTAGCAGATAATAAAAAAAAATTGTAAAGAGAAATACAAATCAACAATCAGAGAATAAAACAAATGCTGTTCCGAATCAAAAAACTTATTATATTATTGAAATATGTTTTTGATTCAAAACAAGATTTTTATAAGCTCGAACGCTGTGACTTTACGAGTATATATATGTATGTAATTTCATCTATCAAAACATAGATATTTAGAGTAATATTGTATAAAAGCACATATAAACATAAATTTACAGCTTAAATTGTAATTAAATATGTTTATATGCAATATAATACAGAAATATGGGTTCCTTGAATCAATTAGTGTTATATTTGTCATTTAATGATTATATAATCCATTTTTATGCTTTATAATATTTTGTGATTTTGATATAGTGATTCTGAATAAGTTATTGTTATTATAAGAAAATATATTGCAATGCTTAATGAGCAGTAAAAATAAAGTTTAAATATAAATGATCTGAAAAAACATAAATTTGTATTTCTCTTGTTTCAAATATAAACATTTTATTCAAAAAATTTATTTTGATCGATATAATTCATGTTTATTTGTGTTAGCTTGTATAGATATTTCTTTAAAGTTAAAAATAGAATGCTTGTAGTATATTTTAGATTTAAAAAAAACACGCGCGTTACTATTAGCGACTATATATTACAATCCCAATGTGATGTTCAATTTCAAACTATTTTTATTTGGGACAGAAGAAAAAATACAACAAATAGTATGATTCCATTTAATAAGATTTTCCGTTACATTTCATCAAATAATATAATAATAGCTGATGGATAAAAAAAATTATGCAAGGATCTATAAAAATCACAGTATAATTAGGTTTAAGATTTTCATTGAATAATTCTAAACAAACTTTAAAATTTAATTTTTCTAATAATACTATATGAATTTTTTTTTAGTTAGAATCCGATTTTTTTTAGCGTAAAGCAATATTTTTAATGAAAACAACAGGTATGTCTATAATTATTAAGTTTAAATATTTATCAAATTTTATAATTATGTGTGTCTAAATATTACATAAGGTAAAATGAGAACCATCAACTTTTATTGTTATATTTCATTGTCCATCTATAACATTAGAAAATACGTCATGGTTTTTCTTTTGACGTAAATCTAATACTTTCCCTTGAGAACAATAATGAACTGGAAACAGAAGCAAAAGATACACACAGCGCCGAATTGAATAGTATGCGACATTTTATCTATATTTTGCATGCCATCGCTCCAATTATCTACGGCTCTTCGAAACCCGTAATCCAAATTAAAGCCCTTTTCGATTCCGGTCATGAAAATAAGGGGGCCTAAAAAACTGAATAGTGCGGCAAAAACGAGCATTGGACCCTTTTTGAACAGATAGTAGATGATAGTTGCTATTACTACAAAAACAACAATACCATAAATTTGATTTTGATCATCTAGCCCAATATATATCAGTGTATTTTTGTGAAATCCTTCCTTGTAAATAAAAATAGATACGATAATAAAGCCTATGATTGAGAGAGCCTTTGTTAATGAAACAATGAAATGCGCAGCCACAAGTGATAGTACAAGAAAGCCAATTGCTAGTTTGGTAGGATTATTATCTACAAAAGAAACCAATTTCTCGACATAGGAACCGATGAATTGACTTACTATTGAACTTTTATCGGCTGATTTTACTGCAAGCCAAGCATAAATGTCCACGAAAAACGTTTCTATAGCAATTGATATTAGAAAAAAAAGCGAGGTTTTTAGATATTTAACTCCAACTATGCCCATTAAAAATCCAATTACTGTTAACAGAATAATTTGGATATATTTAGCGTATGAATCGAATCTTGTGTCTATAAATGCAAAAAGAGTAAGAATGAAGGAACATTTTACCGATCTTGTATGCAATCCAAGAACCAAAGCTAGATATCTCATTTTACCTCTCAATAAAAAGTTGATTGCCATCAAAATTGAAGTTTTGTTAACAATTTCTGGTGTATTTTTTCTTTTGGAAATGGTGTTCGAAACATCCTTTAATCTGTCTTTCATCCTTGAAACTTGAATTTCATTGATTCTATCAACTTTAGGGCAAATATTAGTAGATCCAGCGAATTTTAGATTATCCTTTGTGTTTATTTCACATAAAACATCATGATGTTGTCTATTCTCATCTTCCATCGTAGTTTCATTGAAATTTAGATTATAATATTTCTTATTTACACATAAAACATTATTTTCTTGACTGATCCCCTTTTTTACGTGTAAATCATCCGAATTTTTATTTAAATTCAGATTATTGTTTTTGAACATCATTCCGATGTGTTCAATTCCTTCCTTTTCTGTACTTTCATTATTTTCGAATACAAATGAATAGTTCTTATTGTTATTCGTGGTTTCATTTAAATTTTGAATATTATCAATTTTCTTTTTTTGGTTGGGAATAGTTTTTAACTTCTTTTCATTACCATATTTATCGATATTTGATAAATTTAATCCCCTTTCTCCTAGAATTTTACTAAACACATTTATTTTCATCTTCTTACTTTAAAATTTCGATCTCTCTCCTTTTAAATGTTTTTAATGATATCTTTTTGATAAATATATAATTGATTAAAAGGAGGAATAATTTTAAGTAAAATGATAAATCGTGATCACTTTGGAAATAAAATCAATCTATTTTGGTAAGAATAATATTAAATTCTATTCTGGTGGTTTCTATTATGGGAATATGGAAACCTTCTTTTGGCTTCGTTCTTTTCTTGAGTCTAGACTCAATTGTTTTATTGCTGTATCAGTTTAATATGATACGAAGAAAAAGTACAATCACACTGTCTGTACTCTTGTATCACTACTATTGATCCCAAATATATTTTATTAAGTTTCTGGATGTAGAATATTGCCAATCAATTTCTTTCTAAAAAAAACTTTATGATCGGAAATGAGAAGCTGCAAAAATTGAATCTTACATAATTGCCAAAATAAAAAAGTAGAGATTATGTTAAAACAGAAACTAGAAATAAATGTAGGAAATTGGACTAATTATGCTTGAAACCCGGTACAAAAATATTTAAATTCCATTGAATTCAATAAAGATGAAATTTATTATGTTAACAAATGATTTTTCTAATTTTAAAAAGTGGTTCTAAAATATTATTCAAATTGGTGTTGGTTATACTTGATAAAATTTTTGTCGTAATTCTTTCGCATAAAAATTACTCTTTAAGTGGAAAGATATTTAAAGATTTTATATTATAATTTATCAGAGAGCAAATAATTAAGTTTCCACATATAATTCATTTATATGACAGAATATATATTCTGTTCGGATTTAAATTCTAGTTTTTCTGCTATATATTTTCTCCGGGTTTGTTACATATATTGGTTATTGCTATTTGTAGTATTCTTATTATTATAGGGATAATTGGTTCATATAATTTTTTATTTATATTATTGCCAATACTAATGTTACTATATTTAATACTATTATAATTGGTTAAATAATTACTGCGATTATATTGAGAATACGAGAGGTATCTAAAAAGATGCAAGAGAAGAGTATATAGTCAAGAAAAAGAATATATATAGGTTGTGTTCATGGGAAATCAATCAAGTATGATTGAAGAAAAAATAAAAAATTGCAACACCACAAACTATAAATAAAATGATAAATTATTAATTTGTTACTATTTTCATTGTTATTCCTATTATTACAATTATGTCATTTTTATTGCTTTATTATTTATAGTAAACGCATTTTATTTTATTATTTTCAAATCAATATTAATGTAGGATTAAATTAACATAAAAGAATTCACATATATTCATAAAAACACTCGAAAGCTTTTTTTCGTGTGGCTAAAATATAAATCAACGCATTAAAGCGAAAAAAAAATCATATATACTATATTTAGTCACTATAAAAATCTTTACTGAAATATTTATTCATCTAAAACTGAATTCGGTTTATCTCACTCTTTAACCAAAACCATCCAAAGTATTCGTACTAAATACGAAAGACTTAATGAGTGTAAACAAAAGAAGTAAGAAACGAGAGATATATTTAAAATAATAATTTTTTGAAAAACTTAATGCTGTTGTATTACAAATAGAGATTAGTGCTACAAAGTCCCTTATCTTATAGATAAAATTGTTTACATGGCAATATAATGAATCTGCTAAAAAAAATTTAGCAAAAAGAGCAAGAAAGGTGTTAGAAATTCGTTATTTTAATAAAGCTGTATCAGAAAAACATCTAAATTATAATTTATATGAAATGTTAGAGATAGACCACCATAAAAAATTACATCCAAAATATACCTTATATACAATACTACGGTAAAATTTATTGAAGAATAAATTTACAAAAGAAAGTTAAATTTACTATACAAATACAATAAAAGAGCAAATCAAATATTTTATTATTATTTTTCATTGATCATTCGTTGAAGTAAATTCTTGATTATAAAGGGTTTAAGAGAAACAAAAAATTTGTATTTAGAAAATATTCGCCTTTTTGTACTGAATATTCTAGATCATAAATTGATTTCTCTATTATTCGTGTGGATTATATATCCGAATCAAATTTTTATCTGTTGATTTACGGAAATATAGAATTGTTAATTTATTTTCGTGTATTCTGATAGATTTTTTTTAAAAAAAGAAGTAAATATAAGAAATATAATATCATAGTTTACAAAAAAAGCATATTACATCCGAAACTTGTGTTAACATTTTGCCGCTAAATATACCGTTATTGGCCATTATACGAAAATAAATTCATTTATGAATCCTTTAATTTAAGCGTCCCCACTTGAAATCATGAAAATAAAAGATATGAATCAGAAAGTTATATTTTACAAAAATGAATTTATAAATAATTAACATAATTTCACACAGAACAAAAAAATTATGAATAAGTGTTATTCAAAATTTATATATATGTAATATGTTTCTGAAAATTTAGGATATAATAGATTCAATAATTCGAATTAAAACAGGATTCAAATTTTCAAAAAATATTAGCCTCTTGTCATAATTATGTCTAATACTAGCTTTTACACGGCTATATAATTTTAAGCATAAATATTAAATTGCTTTAATATAACCTCTAATTTTATATAAATAAAGGTTTAGTTTGTTATATTTCATTTAATGTATCAGTTTATTTATTTCCACAGACTTGAACATCTAAATTCATCACGGGAAGATGCAAGTGAACTTTATTTTGGCGCTCTAAATTTTTTATTTTTATTTATTTCGTTATGATGAGCCAGCAACCTAATATGTGATAAATAATAATTCCGAATAAATTATTTCCTAACAATGCAGTTTAGAATTCGATTGAAAAATATATGAAATTTTATATGCATATTAATAAATTACATTTCCATAAATAATTACGGGAATCGATGAAGTAAAATAAAATACAAATTAATAATGAAAAATTAACAGGAACATATATTTATTAGAAAATAAAGAACACTGCCTCAATATATTTTCCTTTGTATGCATATATAAACCCTTTGTAAATATAAAAATTCACTTTTAATATTTCTTTGATCCCAAAAAAATATGCTACGTGATTTAGCACCGTATGAGGTAAAATTAACCCCATAAAGTCAGAAAAACATTCGTTTAAATGCATATCCGCTCGGTATATGTCCATCAGAGGAATCATACATGAATCATGTTTAACACATTCTGGACTTAGAATAATGCTTTTAAACATTAATAAAAAATGACTATAACTGAGTGATTCGCATGTTCAATTCTAAATCCATAAATTAAATGTTTGAATTTTTGTGTTATAAACATTCAAAATTATTGTTAATTGACCAAATAGGCGTTCATGCTGCCCAGCTACAATCGATTAGCCAACATTTTAGACCAAAGTATGTAGTCCTATTATATATGTTAAACATAAGATTGATTATAGCACTGGAAGTAAAATACTCATATCACAAAAACTAGAGCAAATAATCAAAGGTATATTGGAATTGGGAATGATTTTTCTGAACCGGTAAAGCAATTCACATAGCCAAATTACAATCACAATACCATAACTTCAAACTAATTTTAAAAATTATATAAATGCTAGTTCAAAAACTAAAATAAAGCACAAAAATTTCTATCGAGATATATTCCAGCCAAAACCTCAAATTCTCGCCTATTTGCAATATTTACCTACTTCCAAACAGCCTCATAGCGGAGCTCAAGACTATGAACCGCCATAGTAAAAGTTACATTTTGAAAGTTAAGCTATACAATAGTCAGTATTAACCTTTGGATTGTCATTTTATCCTTATTTTTTTACGTATTTACCAACACTCCTGTTTTTCGTAAATTAAAAATGCATTAAATAAAATACTCATCTATATAATTTTATTTTAGATAGAACCAAATCGTGGACAAAATTTTATTAAATATATGGTATTTTCAATAGACATAAAAAGAGTTCAACAGGTAATTATTTATTTCCTATGCACCAATCTCATATATTTCTTCTTTTATTCAAGATTTTCATGCAATTACATCCATTGGGAAAGTAATGAATGTAATAATACTAAAATTTCACAAAGTGAATAGATGCAGATCAATAGATTATGATAATTTTAATGAACTAACTATTCCTTATTCATTATTTTTGAATTTTAATGCATTTACAGATGCAAGATTCTACAGTTTTGTTACACAAAATTTAAATTATTGATTAAATCTTTACCTATGTAAATTTAATAAAATCTTAAAATAAATCAGATTGTTTCGATTAATATTTCTAGAAAGGATAAAAAGTTATAGTATTTACGTCTATTATAAAACTTACATTTTATGATTGTAAATAAACGAATTATAGATTGTGGTTTTTTAAACGGGATCAGATGGTTTTTTTTGCAAATTTTATTTTATAAAGGCAATATAGTTATGCAATTTTCTATTTTCAAGGCTTTTATATATTATGAAACACTGCATATATCAGTTTGTATTCATTTTTAACCATGGAAAAATCTTTGGCACTAAGTAAAGGGCAATAGAGGGAATTACGCCAGATTTTAACGAATAAAGAGAGCTCAATTTTTTAATCGGCCTTATATAACTTTAATATTACTGTCTGATAAATATAGATTCAAAACACAATAGATTGTGTCAGAAAAATACAGAGAATGTTGAATTAAAAATAATCAATCTAGATGCAAATGAAAAATTTATAACATTCACGTAGAAGTCATTATCCAAGAAAATACAAGATTTTTCAAATACAAACATACGTTTCAAATATTTAGCCGTTTTTTATTTAATTAAAGCCGAATAATAGTTAAAAAAATATCCATTTAAAATTAAAACCCCAATCAAGAAATATTGTATCGTGGTTGGGATACAGATATAAAAAACACAAAAAATAGCCTTCGCTGTAAAATCGTGCATAAGAACGAAATTGTTGATTATAATTAAACATAGGACATAAAATAGAAATAATATATGAGATATCATGATCACAATTCATGTTATTGAATCAGAATATTTTAACTAAGCATACATCCATTTAAAAAATTATATTTACACTATAGATTGCATTTTTTGCATGTATTTATGGATAGCTAAATATTATTATATACATAAAAATCATGGTAATTAATTTTGAAAATATACATTCGCGGAAACCGATAATTAAAAGATGAACAACTATATTAAGAAAACCATACAAAATAGCTATTAAACTGACATAAAATTAAATTACGATGACATCAAATAAAAACACATCTTGTCATGTTTTAGTTTATTGTATGAGCGTTGTATTAGCTGGTTCATAATATAAGATTCTAGATAACTTCTTTCTGTATGGCGTTAAAAAAAAGCATTTATTAGTTATTTTATTTATAAATTTCATATAATTATGGCTTACGAGTGAAATAAAGTATCGTTTTCTATCTATAATGGTAAGCAAAATACAAATTCGATGCAAACACGAATAGTGAAGAAAATTTGTCTATATTTGGAATGAAGAAAATAAAGGTCAAAAATAAAAAAAGACAACAAACCCAATATTTTTAAAAAAGATTCTTGTTCTCAGACAATCTAATATGGTTATCAGTGTTTAAAAGCATAATTTATGTTGTATTTGGACATAAAATATACAATAAAATTGCTTTTTTAATTTTATAAGGAATAAATATATCATCTAAAGTATTTATGAATTAGTAATCCCAGTTGATGCATAAAATAAGCCGTGAATTTCACTTAAATGGTTAAAATTCTAATTTGATGATTTTTAATTTAATGATTTAAAAATTCCTTAAAACTTACAATTATTCAATTTTCTAAAAAACATTCGAAAGAGAAAAAATAAAAAAATCCCAAGTTTTGGAAATAAAATAGAAATTATACCATTTTATACATAAAACTTGCTTAGAGGGCCAAATTTATTTTCGAAACTATTTTATATACGAAATAGATACATAGTAGTATTTAAAATCAAATATGGTGACTTAAATATTAGTACCTGCTTTTTTGACAATAAGCAAATTTATTCCTTCAATGTGCGTTTTTTTGATATAAAAAGTTGAAATTTATAGTTAAAATAAAAGACATAGTCATCAACTCAAAATTAAAAATTTTATTATTGAACTTTGTAAGTAATTAAATAGGACAAAAAAATAAATCTGTAATTTTTTTTTGGTTTAATTGAGACTTTATTTGTTTTTAAAAGAATAGAAATTTATAATTTCAGCTGATTCCTAAAATAATTTTCGGGTATATTATTAGAACCTCGATACATTTGTAAAATTATAAATCACATTTTTTCATTATCAAAGACGCTTTTTGTTTTATTTCCACAAAAAAGATAAAATTAAAGATTTTAAATAGATGAAAAATTACTACGCTGTTAGAAGTAACAATCTAAAAGTATTTTCGGTATTTCGTTGATATTAAAAAAGACTTGAATTAATGTGCATATATTATGATGGTAAAATATTGCAGTAATGCAAGTAAAAATTATAAATAGATATATAAGAAAATTAAAATCATAAAAAATAGTTGAAAACTAAAATTCAGCTAAAATTTATATAAGTTAAGCTTAATACTTTCTTCTAAAAGGTTTATTATTAAAAATAGGATTTGATTAGTATTTTCTGACTTGTATACGATGCAAATGGAATAGAGATCTAAATACCCAATTATATATTTCTAAATTTATTTTGTGTTATATTCACCTTTGGATTCATCGATATATTTCTATGAGTTGAGTTAAAGATAATTTCATGCTAAAGTGAATAATAATTTTTTTTTGAAAATTGATCGCAAATTGATTCACTTTAAATGATTTATTGATCTCAAAAAACAAAAAATAAAATATTGCTTATCATTTTATTTAGATATGTAAAATTTTTATTGATGCAAATAAAACAAAAAAAATACAATATAAAATTAAAATTTTTGGCTAGAAACTGCACATAATGCCGTATATCAATCAAAATATACATTTATTTTTATCTGATAGACCTACATTTATATTTTAAGCTTATTTTAATATGAAAAAAAAATCATAATATAAGAATGCAAATTCTTATAGTTAAATTCTATGATGGCTTTGAGTATGATCATTTTTGCATGAAATGATAAATATTACTTAAAAATGTACAAAAGACAACATTTTAAAAGCCAATGCTACCATGTAAATTATATTTTCATTTTTCAAAATGCAATATACCCTGTTTTTAAATATTTATACAATATTATATACATTTAAAAACCTTTATTTACTTTGCTAAATATAAATATAACTTTCTAAAAAATATTTTATCATTTAAAGTATAATTATTGCATAAATACACTAGCTAATGTACCTATTTATATAAAAGATAAAAGTGAGTTTGAGAAAAAGATATATTTTATTTTATATATTTTTTTGTGGCGATTTCGGCATTGTAATTTTAGATTTTCTAATTTGACATAGCGTGATTATTTCCCACATGCCCATAATATACATAATCTTAGATATATTTACTTCTCTATCATAATTTTAGATACCTCTACTCACTTGAAAACCAATAATTTTAAGCGTAAAACTCACACCTAACTTCTATTTATACGTCTTAATTATATTTTTGATTCGAGTTCTTTCTGGAGCCATATATTATATATAGTTATTGATTATATCACATTCTATGAGATATTGGATGATATTTGTTATACACTTGTAGAATAATGCTAATTTAGATTTTAGTAAATCATTTTTTACCAGTTTCTGTTATCGAACATGTTTACATTATTCGTACTAGATATACAGATTTCTATCGAAGAGAAACTTTTTTATTTTCTGTTATATACAAATATTTCTAGCTTTTCACTGAAGATTTAATGCCTGTCTTTATCCTTATATGTACTCTACACCCAGCCTAGTAATTCACCATCATCACATGGACTGAGATTCTACGTTTTTTTAAACCAATTTTGTTACTAACATGATTTGGAGGCATCAAAAGATTTCATTGTTCCTTCATACAATATGCTGCTCTATTATTTGTTTGAACCTTATTTATGGGAGAAGAACGTTATAAGAATGAATAAAGTAAGTGAACGATAAATTTCACATGAAAATATGTTTCTATTTTAGATGAAGCAGAGTATGATTTCTTAACATGCTATTTTTTCATAATACAGCCAAGATGAATTCCATAGGCGTTGTGTATTTTTATATGGTGTTTTTGTTTTATGTTACACACACCTTTTTTTGACCGAGACATAAACAACTATTTTTTCTAGGTTGGATTTTACCTATCAAAATTCTTTTATAAAAGCTAGAAATGCCGAGGTTTAAATTATCTATATTCAAATGTCAGCTTTTTAGGCGATATTTCTTCTTCTAGAGATAATGATTTTTATAATAACAGCAGTAATCATTCGTATTAAATTTAATTTGTTTTTATCCACTTTAGGTTCACTCGTTTATATTTAAAATTTTTCTATATTAGATGGTTTTACAAACATGTTGTTTTTTTATTGATAAACTTCTTTTGTTATCATCTAATTTTTGTTTAAACATCTAGTCCAGAATTATGTGATCCGATATGGTAATATATTAGCGGTATTATATATTTCCATATGAATTTGATTGCTTTAAAACGTTACATTGAATTTTACATAAACTTTGTACGGATGCTAGTATTCTTTTTCCTACTTATAAAAACTTTGAGTTCTTTTTCAACGTTACAAACCTCCAATATTTTAAAGTACTTCTTCCCGCCTGTATCGACCAGCAATACCTCTGTATATGTGCTTTTAATGCTATCAGTTGCTGATTTTCTCACTTCATTTCCCACCCTACATGATCAAATATTTGTGAGACCTCTTGATTATTAATTGGCTGTTTTAGTCCGCTTCGGCTAAGATCTAGAGCTCAGTATGAAAAAAAAAGTGTTTAGTTCTGTGCGTGTTAGTCATTAATTTGCTATGCAGTGCTGGGAATTTTCTGGTGGTCTTTGCTTTATCGGATCCATACACTGCACAAAAAGAGCAATGATAAACTGATACATGGAGAATTTGATTTTCAATTATAACCCATATTTATCTATTCAAGTTAGTCATATCGATAAACTTCAGTTATTTATGACTTTAAAGATAAATTTTATCATTCATTCTTGTATTTTGTGGATTTTTAAAATTATAAATGCGTATTCTTATTCATTGATGAAATAATTTACATAAATAAAACTTGGCCACTAAACTGTTTCTATATTGGTTGTTGGCAGCAACGTTTATCATCGCTTGTTTTTAGAAGCTTGCACTCTTTGGAATGCTAAAACAAAATTTAATGCTAATAAACCTTTATAGAATCATTATATCGCTTTGATTGAAAGTTTGCATATACTTAAAATACATGTCATGTGTCTGAATTCTGATCCATCACAACTTTTATTTTGGTATCAGGTATGTGATTTAAGACGAATAGCATGCATTTTTATTTTTTCAGGCACATAGTTTTTACTATCTTATAATGTGAGTGTATATTGGTCATTTTGTTGAATAAATATTTCTAATTTCTTTCCCATTGTTTAGTTTAGTTTGCTAGGAAGTTCAACATACCATAAAATCTGATTACATAGATAAATTCTGTTTCTGAGTATTCCCTAAGGCGTTATGGATCAAGAAATCGTCAAAGCTGCATGTATTCAAATCGTAATTTGTTTCAATATCATCTATAAAAAAAACGGTAGCAATCCATCTTTATATGTATCATTATCTGTGCTTAATATTCTTTAATTAATACTACAATGTTTTTCTGATCGGATTATATTTTTTCGCCTTTCTTACCCTATCTTTTAATAATATATCCTGCAGCAATTCAATTATCAATGGTTTATGATTATTTTTACATAGAAATGTTCATATGTGATCATCAATTTTTGCACTTCTTTCGGCTCTAATTTAAGAACACCTATATGGCGGTTGAAGAGCGAGATATCATATTCGTTGTTCGATGAAAATAGTTTCCTGGATTAAGTTGTGTTTTATCTGTTTTTTAATATTGGGAAAATATATTCTTAAACTTTTCCATCCAAATTGCAGACGTGCTATTTTCTCATGATCAGATAAAATTTTAGCCTACTTATCCATAAAATGATCGGCATATTTTATAGACTAGAAACGTTTTTTTCTGATTTACATGTATTATGTTCTAGTGGTGTGCACTAAAAAAATTTAGTTGTTTCTTCTTGTCTTTATCTTTATGTTTCCTTGCTCTTTAGAGACTGATCAAGATCAGAAATAAATTACAGTTTTTTTGTATAACGTCGTTATATACCAATTCAATTCAAGGGAATCATCATATATTAACCTGTGAGTGGTGTAATACATGGTTCAAAGCAGAGTGGATATAAGCCATTATAAATGCATTATTGTATTGCCTATACATTTTATATGTGCCTAGATTTTAAAATCTATATTATTTGAATTTTCTCGTTATTACACATAAAAATATATTATATTGAGAAAGAGGATTTCTCAAGCAAGGATTAAAAATTAAATTTGATCATGTCGCTTTTTTTATACGTCAGTTTACATTTTACTATGGTACTTTTCCATTTTATTGTATAAATTTGTGTTTATATTTGCTGGTAACAACTTTTTCAGTTGATGTGAGATTAAAAAGAGATTTTCTGTAAAAAAAAGTTGGATCTTATAATTTTCACTATAATCTTTCTGCAATAGTCTTGTCTTGTATTTGTACAGATACAACATGTAGATAATTAACCAAGACGCACTTCTGTATATGACAAATTGCTGGTGATAAGGTTCCTCTGTGAAAACAATCATTTTTTTAGAAAAGATTATACCAATAGAAAAATATAAGTCAGCACGTGTAAGTTAATATAAATCTACAGAAATAGATATTATAAATATGCTAATATTAATAAATGATACGCCTGTGATATCCAACAATATATTCACATACTCTATTTAAATCAACGCATTGTTTGCCCATTTATAAATTTAAAACGTTAACCCCAAGATAATTTATTTTAAGGGGTAAAAGCCAATGAAAAATATAAGGTATACAAGAAACTTATCATATTATAGAGAGGATAATATATTCACCCGCATAATTCTATTCAAATATATTATAATTTAATACTTTATTATAATTAAGTCAGATAATGAACATGCAATGTCATTAATCAACTACTACACCGGGTTATTAAAGCTAGAGCCAGAAAAAATAAGGCAGTGAAATTGGGAGAATGATGATTTAAAATAAAATACATGTGCAACCATCCAATCAAGAATGACTTTACCACAAAATAAATGAACTGGGGCGCGGTCTTGAAAACATAGAATCCAAATTAAAAGAATACCCTTTCAGCTAATGAAATTACTTGAACAAGAAAGAGTACAATACCCTAGAAAAGCAGCTTTGCAATAATTTTAAAAAAAAACGCGACGTACCTGGCCTGAATAAATGATTAAATTAAGACAAATCACGGAATAGTAAACCTAGATCTTTCAAAGCTCGATTTAAAGAATAGAAAGTTAATTGTGTAAAATAAAACAAAAACTCTTCGATGTGCATAATTATTTAACGCTAGGAATACTAGGATCATAAAAATGGCTACTGTATGCTAATATAAGACCTTCGGCAATACATTTTCTGTTTAATTCAGGATAAAAATATTTTAGTAGGTGAACGAGGATCATGCCGCACCCATACGAAATTTTTATAAACTGTCAATCTCTTGGCAAGGAGATGTAAAAAAAATGCTTGTCCATGACTATACAAGAAGACATAAAGAAATGTTACAGTATCTTAACTTTATGCTAGCAAGAAAATATAATTTCAAAAAAATCAGTAGACACTCAGTGCAGGAAATAATGGAAAATGAATTCGCAGAAAATAAAGTAGATACAAGAATTAAAACCGGTATAAAAATTTAAAAGAGGCTTAATATTTTATATATGATAAAAAGAAACTGTATCAATCTCAAAGAAATTGTGTGACTAGTATTGAAATTAAACGTAGTGTAAAATGTAAAATCGAGAAAGCATGATCTGCAAACATTTGGACTGTCATTAATTTGAAAGTTCAAGACAAAATTTATTCCATATGTTATAACTTTAGACGGTGCGGTGAAACATTATCATTAAAGATATCTAAAGTAATCGAAGTAGCTAATCAGATTGAGGCAGATATACAAATCTTGGGATTGAGAAAAAAACTTGAATTAATGGGTCTTGAACTGAGAAGAGGTATTTGATAAGACTTAAGAAAGGAGAAAGGGTAAAAGTATTAATACGCAGTGCGCAAGAGAGACCAAGCAAGTTGTTCTTGAGAACAAAAATTAAAATTAAACCGAAGCATTATGCCTTAAAATTAATAATTATACTTTAATTATAGATATTGAAGTATTTAAAATAATAATAATAAAGTAGAGTAATTCGATTAAAATCCAAAAGAGTACCATGTATTAAGATGCTATCTATTTGTAGCTAAATTAACCACGAATCAAACCTTTTTGACCTATAAATATAAAATAACTCAAATTTAATGGTTGATTTTTTATTCTCATACAGAATACAAAATATATAATTTTAGCTTGCTAAAAATCATGAATCATTTTTTGGTCATATGTGCATTTTGTAATTTAATAACGCTAATGTATTTTTAGGATCCCAGGAAGTAACAAAATACTGGTCAAGCGATATTTATATAAAGTTTGTTTGAAATTAATTCCTTGCTTAAAAATACAAAAATAACATCAAATAAAAATTTATATATATTAAATTACAATACAATTACATTGTTGAGTTTAATGGTATTAAAAAGACAGCGAGATATTCTCATACTGTTATTTATATAAATTATATTCTTCTATGCTCTATTTCTTTTCGCGCCACTATTTTATGCACTAAAATACATAAAAAATTAAATATTTATGTTTTTCGATTTATTTTTATTGTACTATCTAAAATCATGCGGTATCTTTATAATAATTCCTTATTAAAATCATATTTCATATACCTAATATGTTTTTTTCCTATAAACGGAACTAAAACAATATTTTCAGAATTATTTGTATATTTATATAAATACAATTAAAAATTTAAATTTCTATTATGAGGATCCGAGATAGTCTTCGCTTCAAGTACTTATTTAATTAAATAGCATATTTAAAGTAAGATGTCGAAAAATCATGACATGGCCTTCAAGTAGGGCTTTATATTATTTGTACACAAATACGATTTTTTTTTGTTTTAAAATCCAAGGAGTCCGAGATTTGATTCACTTCAAGTAATTCTTCATGATATAAAAGAGCTTTTTCATGAATTTAATTTACTATAAAAAAACCATTGGTTATCGTTCAAGCGATTCTTTGTATATTTTATAAATTTAATATTTTTTATTTCCTCTGAATTCGATATTTTTTAAAAAAAATAAATGAAATAATGATAAAATTATCTTTTATTGAGCAGCACAAAGGTTTGAATTGTTTAATTAACAAATATCCATTTTGATTTACATATATGCATAAATTGTCCCTTTAGATAGAATCAAATGCCTTTTTTCTATATTAGGATCTAAAATATGTAAGGTTATAAACCTTTACTGAAAAATACAGCGTAAAATGGCGCATTAAATTTGCTCAGATGTATTCAAGAACGGGAATACTGCTTATAAGAATCTTGTTTTGGCCTTTATAATGATATATTATATTGTTGATATTGTATCGGTCTTTACAACCAGACATAAAAGCGGTGAAAATGCACATGTTGCTGTGTTATTAGAATTATTTGCTTTAAAAATTTAAGAATAGCATGTTTATTAAAAACTACAAGAAAGGATTAGATATATTAGAGAAAGAAATGGTTTTTTTGAAGAAAAATAATATTTATTAAAATATTAGAGCCTCAAAAGAAAATAATGATATTATTAATGGCTGTATAAATGATAGTAAATAATATGTGATATTTATAGGTGCTTACATAAGAAGCGAGGCAAAGGGTGGTGATTAAATATAATAAAAATCATAAAAACTAAAACACAACCCACTTTACCTTAATAAAAAATGTGATTAGAAAAGATTGTATGGTATCTACTGATTAAATGTGGTATAGCCATGATATTTGGGATTCTGTTAGTAGCGCCAAAGGGGGGTTATACGTGCCACAAAATCATATTTTAGTGCATTCTAAATTATCAGAACCCAGAGCCAGATATCGACAATAAACCATAAGTTTCAGTTGACTATGAATTGTTTACATAATCCGGGGAAAAAATGCAAAATTTTTCGTTTTATTTGAAATGTTTTATACCATAAGAGCTTTGCTAATTAAATAAAAGATATTTGAAATCAATAAAAAAAATTGTCAAATAAACTTGGTTCATCAATAATTACATAGAAAAAAATATATCGCTGTAAAATTAAGTGGTTTTATTTGCAAATTTTGCAAATAGTAATTATTTCATTTAATGCAACCAAAAAGCATACATATAGCTTCTTAAATAACTTATATTATACTGATTTTTTGTTGATGTTAGATGATTACAAGTGGTTCCAAAAAGATACTGTATTTTTGGGATATAGTTAACTTTTTGAAATAATATAAATTTATTGACACCAAAAATATTAAATAAACAAATAACATAAATATATATTTAATGAATTACTTTTTATTTAAGGAACGTTAAAAGAAAACAGACCGATCACTCAAACTTTCATTTTGTCTATACTGGATACTTTATGCATACATGATTTGATATTCTATAGGAAAAAAAACAATAGATTTTTATCAATATTTTTGGATTGCAATTATTTTAATTGTAACCGACAACAGTTTAATGGGATCCTTCAAATTTTTATTAAACTTCTCATCAATAGTAAAATAAAAATCATTTAATAAAGGTTAAAGTAAATAATTCAAAACAATCAAAGCACAATATGTAAGGATTTGCTGAATTATAAACCGATTAAGGCCTCGGAATGATCCGTCATGTTCTGATGTAATGCTTATTAAAAAAAATAGCAAAATAATATATATGTGTTAAATCATGGCTTCTATGAATGCAAAAAAATACCAACTTTCTGTTTAAATTGTGTTTCATTCTATTTGTTCTAATTCAAAAATTGATAATTTGCATACGATGATATATTTGTAAAAGAAAATCTAATATAATCAAATAAAGATGGTTCATATCTAATTCTTTAAAATTTTGTAGACGTCTTTATTTGCAGTTGATATCAATTAAATTTGCACTTAAATAAAAATATTTACATTTCATGAATGATTGATTATGCTTTTTATACATCAGTTTTCGGTAAACTTGAATGCAAGAAAAATATTTTTGATAATAACGTTATAATACATAATTTTGAGCATAAAAAGTGTAAGTTATAACATAAATGTATATTATCAATTTTAATACTACTTTGTTTGTATAAAATACTGGTTTTTGCTGATAGTATTAAACGTCTGCGCAGTAGTATTTCCAGTATAATGTAATTTTTTCCTTTAAATTAAAAATCTATGATTTTTATTTAGTTGTTTTTTCAGTGAAAACATAAAAAATTTAAAGAAAATAAAAAATTAACAAGAATTATATATATGATTTTTATTCAAATTTAATCCTCTTTTTGCGATTTTCTGATATAGAAATAATATCGAACAATTTTTTCAAATCTCTTGCATTTTTTTAAACTCTATAAAACATCATCAGAGATAAAATATACTGAAAAAAAATTCATGTATCTAAACTCTTATTTATTTATAGAGAAAAAATATGTTCTAAAGGAATATATTGGTATCTTAGAATCGTTTATTTTTTATATTTAACGATCCTTCATTTTTATTTTATTTATAAAAGATCGTCTTACTATTTTAATTATAGAGTATCAAAAAATCCAGCAACACGTTGTATCTTGAACAAAAATTACGTATAGATTTTAAAAGAACATACGAAAGAGTTCCTACGAATTTACGTTTTCTTGTTCATTTAAATATTTATTTTTTACGTTTTATATAACAACACACAGTTTATATGATTTTATTTAGCAATATATGATGGTTCCAATGCATTTGTTGCAACATCTTTATCCCACAGAAATTCTTAAATCTATACAAATAAAAATAAACCAAATTAAAATAAGAAAATATAAATTATTGCCTTATGGCATTGCAATAAGTTAGAGAACAAAAATTTCCGATTTAAGAAATCATATTTTATGTGAAAAAGTTCACAAAGATCTATAGATTATTAAGTAATAAAGGTATTTTAGGGGCTGATTTAATTAATATAAAAATTTTAGACATAAATAGATTATTATAAAATTAAAATTACAACTATAAATTTAGCCCATAAATAATAATTACTTTTAATGCCATGAAATATATCTTAATGTACCACTTTTTTTGACAACTATAAGGTTATAAATATATTGGAGTAATTGAGATAGCAATATGTATGTAAAACTAGAAATCATTAAATGAAAAAACGAAAAAATGTTAAAAAGAATAAGAAGTTTATATTAGACAAACTAAATACAAGAAACTCGATTAAATCTATTAATAAACATATAATACCACGACAAAATACCTTAGAGACGTATTAAAATTATAATTGGCGGAATGAATATAACTCGATAAAAGGATAATGGGTGTTTTAAACAGATTTTCTGCCACCTTCGGCCTATTAATAAACAAAGATAGTGTATAAAGAGAGATTAATTAGCACATGGGCCATGTAAAATTGAATTCAAAGGGTGAAGATAATTTACCAGCTAGAAAATTTGCTTGGAAACAGTAAAAACAGTTCGCCGAGGAGGGCTGCAATATTAATAGTAGAAAAAGATAAGAAGAAATATCTCTCACTAATTGAAGAATATCTTAAAATCAAATATCATCCCAATATCACCGATTCCTAGACACAGGAGAAAAAGCTGCAAGAAAGTCTATTATGTAAAATAAAAGAAAAATATTTGCACCAGAAACTTTTTGAAGCCAAGAATAATGATATGGTTAATATTTTTGGATCATCAAGATGGATAAAAGACGGCAAAATTAAACTTAGTGAAGAAGAAAAATTCTGTTTTATGCAGGACATAAATGTGTTTTTCGGTGAAAGGATAAAATACCCACATTGTAATGAAGCCATGAAAACAATTTAACACTTTGCGACGAGTTCAAGAGAATTTGAGGGCATTATTACACGCGAAGAAACAATGAAATCATAAGACGTCTTCATTTCCTCCAATTAAGACAATACAAATTCAAGAAAACCAATAATATCAGAAATCAATCAGATACAAGATCAGCAAAAATACACATGCGTAAATAAAGGTATATAGTAGAATATTAACGGATATATTTATCAAATTTAATAGACATGAAATTTTCTTATACGGTAAAAAATTAAATATTATATGTTGATTGAAATAGGTATAACTGACATTTCAAGTTAAATATAATTGAGAATGTGAATATAAGAAGCATTTAATTGGTTATATATACAAATTCAAAACAAGAATAATACCATATGTAATGACTTGGGATCAGGTGTTACAAAATATGTTAATGGTTAAGAATTATGAACGAAGTAGAAGAATATATGCGAGCTTTTACACTCCGCAAGACACTTGAACACATCTCATTTGATAGAAGAAGAGCAGTTGATGAAGATGAATCAGGGGAAGGTGTCAAAAGATGCATCAAGGAGTTGTGCAATATTTTCGACGGGCTGACCACGCTTAAATAGATAAAATGGATCTCAAAACTTAAAACAGAATAAAAAATTTGTTGTAACTCCCCAGTTTATAATATAATTATTTATTCTTTAAAAAATTTAAAGCATTGATTACCTTTTAATCTAACAACATAAATATAAATAATGTTCGTTATGAAAATTTTTCGATTATTGAAATTATTTATTGTAATCAATATTTTTTACCATTATAATACTATGTTATGAAAGTTAAAATAATTTTGGCATCACTTTGTGTCAATTTTGTGTTTCATATCCCTCCACTTATAAATGTACATCGGAGCTACCCACAAAGTTTGCACATAGGTTATATGTGTTCTGTAAACATTCTCACATTAAAATTAATTTTCTCGTTCTCATATTTATATTTAAGCGTTCTTGATAGATATTAATTTTCAAATAATTTTTATTTATGGATTAATTTTGTTAATATAATTTATGCTTTTCTCTTGAACAAAGACCTCCTTATTTATTATAGTCACATGATATTTATGCTCTTGACGATATCTTCTTCTCTTTCATCCTATTTGATACCCCTTCTATTCTCAGGACTTATTAGTTTGTGGGGTTTACCATATCCTATAGGTATATATGCCTTATATAAGGATTATGGCATCGAGTTTTTTCTGTCATAGAAGAAAAAAAAATATATAAATAATTTTAACGTATTTCACATCAATTGAAAAGCTACAATTTAAGCGCTGATAAAAGTTGTGATTTTATTAAAAAATTTACAAAAAATGTGTTATATGTATATATTTTAAAAGAAAAAGATCAATAGATCATGATTATCTAATGGGGGTTTTTGGAAAACTTAATCTTTTTTTTTATGGTTATACAATTTTATATGTGGGACAACAAGTTTATCAAAATTTCGCAATGTATAAAAAATTTAATTTTTAAATTTAAATATGAACAAAGGTTTTTTAGAAATTCAATTCATATTCTCACTTATACTTTTTTTTGTAGGAAATTTTAAAGAGAATCTACAAAAATAAATATAATACAAAAAAATACCACTAAGATGTCTTCTTATACAAAAAAACCTTTATTTTATTATTGATTTTTACCCTATATCAAAAAATTGTAAAAGTTATAATAAAGCGGAAAAAAGTTAGATGTTCTTTCATTGCATAGCACCCTTAATTTACATATCAAAATATCTATAAAGAATGCCTGGCGCAAGAATATTCAACTGTTATAATAGTAAAAGATGGTGTAAAAATAAAAAAGCATAGAAATATTAATGAGAAAAAACTGTTGACACATTCTATAAAACTGTCATAAAATATTTTCAAAAATTTTTGATCTAGTGAAAAAATTTTAAAATCAAAAAAATACAAACTCTATGCAATAAAAGATGATAACGGCTATATTAGTGTTATTAAACCAGAAACATATAAATTTTTTGGCTAGAAGATCATATATGGAAGGTTGTATCTAGCAAAAGAATCTAATTATACAACCTACAACAAAAGAACGACTAAGTTACATAAAAAATAAATTGAAGAGGGTTTCAATATGACAATATCGAATAAAAAATATTTTGCAGTTAAAAATAATGTATATATCTAGTAAAGGTGTGACACAAACAAATTCCGCCATATATAAATGCATTGGTCAAACAAACACCACTTTCCCGTATAGACGAGTGCCTAATGACTAAGTATTAAGTAGAAATGTCTTGGATACAATAGATCTAGACGAAAATTAAAATAAAGATTGGTGTAAAAACAAACAAAAACAATTTACCAAAAGCATTTCCAAAAGTTCAATAATTGGCAAAAAAAGGTTATTTGAAAGGAGATTTTTCAAATTTCAAGTGATAATAACAATAAAGTTTTGCATTGTGCTAAATTTAGACATGTTTTGATAAAGAAAATCAAAGTACTATTTAGTGGTGAGTAATATAAAACAGTATTACACAAAGAAAATTGATTTAAAAGAGTGATTACAATGTAAAACCTAAAAGTGGAAACCAATTGGTACTATTTATTCCTTTATATCTTGCAAACATATCCATTTTTATAAATTTTATAAAAAATCAGAAAACACACGGTTCGAGAAAAATCAAAAACGAAAATAAGGGATGAAATAGACATGAAAAATAGCTATTAACTTAAATTATCGCATGAAAGAACAAAATTTTAACTAAAACCATATAGAAATGAAAGTAACGAGAATTGATAATTGTCTTATGACATAAATTAGTCAAGTGAGCAAATATTACTCATCAGAAATGAACCCCTTTAATTTATAAATTAAGAACTTGAATAATGCCATGCATCATACATAGATTTCATTGGTAAAAAAATATATCCCAAGCCGAATAATAGGATGTGAAACGGACAACTGAAGCAATACTACACCACAAAAAAAGGTATTTTTATATAAACTAAATTAAAAGAATTTATAAAGTAGTATAAGATCCATAGAAGACGATTTATGAATGTTTAAATTGTGGCAAGTATTATCTAAATATGCTAAAATTGAAATTAAGTTTGCTTGAACAGATTCAAGTATTAAAAAATAAAATTAATCTATATATTGCAAGTAAGTTCAAATTTTAATCAAAAATTATTCATAAGTCTAGTGACTAAAATCAAATAGGCATCCAGATGCGTTTACATCGAAAGGCCAAATTAAACGTTTTCGTAAAATAAATTCAAATCGACGTAGTTTTTCGAAAAAAGTTTTTCTATAAAAAACAAATCAACAATTTTTCCAGTGTCAACTACTTTCCATTCATTACCCGTTTTATAAAAGGATCCAATTTTGAAACCAGTCTTATCGCCTGGTAAAAACATACTAAAACCAATAAGAGTATATTTAAATTTCCCGATGAAATGTATATTTAGTATATCGGTAGGCTCTAGGTTATAAGGTGTTTCAGTGCAGCCTTTTGTATTTGAACAAAGGAAAAACATAAGATATTTTGGTGGATATAAATTTGGGTTATCTAGTTTCTTTTGTAGCGAAAACTCAGACGGATCAGTTACTTTTTCACCATACTTGATAGAGGATAAGAACTGATTTCTTAAAATTCCCGAGTAAATTTTTCCAGGCAGTTCTGGGCTTTTATTATCCATGAAAATAAAATTTTTTTGAATAGTTTGACACATTCTACAAAAATTATTCATTTTTTCTTCTTTACAATCAGAATTTTTTGTTTTTGATAAATTTTTTTCCATAGCGTTGAATTCAAATATTATTCTGTGCAGTAAAACAAATAGAATATTTCCAAAATTCACTTTATCTTTTCCAAAAGAACTGATTAAATATCTGGAAATTTCACCAGTATCTATCCTTTCCGCTATTCCTTGACTTTCAATCGTTTTAAATATTTTTTTCAGCATCGTGCCTATTATAGTTTCATCTTTTGTAGCCAAGATTGAATCTCTGAAATTTTTCAGCAAGTAGAAATGTTTATATGAATTACTATAAAAAAAATTATTGTTCCTGCGCTCTTTAAATTGAAAATCGATAAAAAGCTGCAAATCCTCTTCTTCTTGCTCTGATTTTAATGAAGTATTAAGATTAGTAGAGAGATCTTTTGGATCATTTTTGTTCCGCATTTTTTTTAATTATTATTCTTCGTTTATTAGCTAGATTCCGTCAGTGAACTATTTTTCTTTAATATGATCCTTTACTTAAATACACGTATTATAAATAGCTATTTTTAGTTTATGAATTTACCTTTTAAGGTAAATTGAAACGAATTTGCCCAAATTGATTCCAATTTTAAAAAACGCATAATTAGAAGGTGATTTCAGATAATATAAACGGCGTAACATTTATGACAATATATCCTAAGAAATAAAATTTTGGTTTGAGTGCAAATATATCTGGATATTTTCATTTATATTTCATCGAAAGAAATAAAATTTGTGAGCAATGTGTTTATATAAACAACCAAATTACATATTACAAAATCCAGAAGAATACAAATTTCAACAATTATTCCATATTTAGATAGTCAATTATCAAATTTATAATAATTTTAGCTTCCATCAAAAAGGTGTATGAAAAAATTTATTGGACAATTGATATTTATATGAGGGTGAATGTAAATATTTTTTTAATCAAAGCAATATTTTATTCGTATTTTTTTACGCGATAAATATCCGGAAAAAAAAGACCAGTACAATTTATGATAAATTAGAATTAAAAAAACCAGTTATTTTTGTATATGAAATTTTGTATAAAAGTATACATTGAAGAAATTGCGAATTCTCAAGCTGTATTTTTATAGATGTCATTAAAAGTGTATTTTATAAATAATCGAAAAAGAGTTAACATCTACTTAATTTTTTTTCTTTAATTTATCAAGACAAACTTTTTAACACTACAAAACCATACGAAATTTCGATTTGTGCAAAAATTGGGGAGAAAATATTCCTAAACAATATTTAAAGCAATTTAATTATTTTAATAAGCCAAAAACGGAATATGATGATCAAATCGAAAATGCCTTGGTTCAAATACAGTATAAATGTGCATTTAAGAATTTTTAAGTGAGATTTGTATATAATAAGCAGATGGCACTAATATGAAAGTAATTAAATTACATTTCATGGGTTAAAAAGCAGATATTTAAATTTGAATATATAATATGATCCACAAAATTTAAGTAAAGGCTATTTTAAAATGTCAAGGATATATTTTATATGTGTCACATATAATTTAAAATTCTTAAGCTATAAAAACGTAAAAATATTGCAAGAAATTATGAACGCATGATTAATATAGCAACTTTGTTATGTGTTATTAAATCATTTTAAAATAAACCCACAGATTCTATGGAAGTATTTTTTATTTATGGGCTAAATTTATACTGTAATTTTAGTTTTTGTTCACAGGCACAGCTTGCTTAATTCTCTGTACCCACAGCGTATTGATACTTGCGGCTATCTTCTCCTCTCTAAAGTCTTCTTCATTACCTCTCCTTCTTTCTAGATCTATTAATTCAAGGGTTTTTCTCAATCCCAAGGTTTGCATACATGCCTCAACCTGGTTCGTGACATCTAGTTAACACACAGATTCTCTATATTATTATCTAATTTGAGTAAATATTTCGAGGTTTTAAAAAATTTAAACATTACGCAATACAATTAACAAACTAATAATCATACAAATAAAAATAGGAAATTTACATGTAAATGAAATATGCTAGTATAAAATTAAAATCATCATTTTTATATGAATTAGTAATTTATGCAATGAAACACAGATTAAATGCCTTTATAATGAAAAAACAATATTTTAACAGAGAAAAAATGTAAAGAAATGCAATTTAAAATAATCCTTTCTTTTTATAACAGATAATATTATATATTTTATTATTTACAATAGAAACCTCCAAAACAAAATTTTTATAATTCATACTGAGTTACTGAACCTAGCAAATATAGAATCATTATTTTCCCAATAGAATCTGAAAAATGCAAATAGCTTTTAAAACACGCGATAAATCTAAAGGATATATTTTTTGTCCGCATATTTAATATTATTTCAAATTAGGTAATCACAAAGAAAATTATTTTCATAGAGCCTTTCTTATGCTTTATTTCTGTATTCATTATTACCCATATAAGGTTTCAGTGTTTATTTTGCTAAAATTAATTCGCAAAGATTAAATATGGTCTATTTTTTTGCATTAAAAAAGTTACAGAACTGTGTATAAAAAGAAAATAAATTATAATTAGCCTTAAATTATTTATTTTTTTCTAACTTTTTGGTTAAATATATATTATTTATATCTAATGTTTTAGGTTGGGGTATATTTAACACTTTATAACATGATACGTAAATTATATCAAGTTAAGAATCTAATTTATGAAGATACTGTAATCTATCATCGAATTAACTTCCATTTTCAATGTAGTTGGTTCTTTATTCTTAATGAATTATTTATTTATTTAATTATAACTGGTTTCGTATATTATTACATTTTTATTCATTTTTCTGAAATATATTAGAATTTTTATTTGTCATATTTTCTCAAGAAACTGTTCAAAAAAATATTCAGAACAATTTTTTTCTAATTTTAAAGCAACCATAAGATTTCATAAAATTCCTTATATATTTGATACTTACATTTTATGAACTATTTTATGGTTCTCTTAAGTAAATATTTTATATATATAGATAAATTGTATATGAATTTTAAATAGTAAAGTGTAGCTGCGTTGACCAAAAAAACTACGTTACGAACTTACAAAATTTTATTCAAAAAAGAATAAAGAATTAATTATTTGCAGGCTTTTCTAATAAAAAACACATTTCTCAATCGAAAAATTGATGGATGTATGCCCTCAAGAAATAAATTAATAACCGATAATAAATGAAGCATGAATAAATATTTTAGCAGCAATAAATATTAAGCAAACCTTTTTTAATTTTTTTCTCTAAAATTTAGTTATATAAGCTCTAAATGTATATTTTCTGAGCCGAATTCTGATGGATTTAAATATTATTATCTTTATTCTATATAATGTATAAACCTGTGGTATTAAGGCGACCATTATGCATATTTTAGGCGTATATTAACAAGAAAAATCCAATACAAATTTTAATATTCCATGATTCTGGTCAAATATCATATATATTACATTATCTTATAAAACAGTAATATTTTTATGTTTCGTTTATATTCTATCAAAAATTTCCATTTATTTCTGGTATTATAAGGACATCCATGTGACAGATCCCTCAATATTTTTGTCCAAATATTATTTTAATATTTAGATCGGTAAATGATTAAACATCTATAATAAAAGTAATGGGCATTATATTAACTTGACGCTTTATATTTTTATAAAATTTAAGGCTAAAATATAGGAATAAAAATATTCAGCCAATTTTTTCAGTTTCTTGTAATCTATTATATTTTCCTTCGCTATTTTTTTAGTACCAAGAATGAGAATTATAATAAAAAATAAAGCAAATGTAGCTTAAAAAATAAGTGATGTGCTTATTCATATATATAATCCTATTTTTTTAAAACTTTACTTTTTACTTCACTATATGAAAATTTTTTTCGCCTAATTTGATGATGCTGTCTATAAGCATTAATTTAAAAACCTTTTGAAATATTAAATTGAATTTTTCTTTGTGTTTGTAATTTTAAAAAAATGTTAAAGTAATATAGATTTTTCATGCCTTTGCTATAAATAACATTTAAATATTAGCTATTCGTAAAATTTTTTTAATAAAAAAATATAACATTTTCTTTATTGCCCTGAATTATATTTATTATAGATCTTGCAACAGTGTTATTTTTTATATAATAATATTCAATTTTGAAAAATTAAGGTAAGATGCTGCGAAGAGTAATAATTTGAATGCTAAAACATTTTTTTTATATTGACATACTGAAATATTATACGTATTTTTTTGCTGTTAAAGAAAAACCTCTATTCACGAGACTAGAATTATGCAAAAGTATTTATAAACATATTATTATTTTTTAGAATACAAATATTTTTGAAATAAGGTTTTGTGTTTCGTATAAAATTTAATTATAAATATTTTATTTAAAATGAATCGAAATTATAGTGTAATTTTTTTTCTTCATCCGATGTGTATTGTATGAAGTTCTTCCAGAAATGTATTTTAAAACTATGACTTTTACCAAAAATAAAATTCATTTATTTGTGTGCTTTAGTTTAAGATTTTTAAACTGAAGCTATATATCCTTCATCATGTATAAGTTAATTTTAATTTTTAGTTTATTTATAGAGTTTCTTTTTTCAATCATCTATAGAGACATAGTCAGCCCATTGGGAACATTGCACAACATCTTGATACATCCTTTGACACCTTGCCATGATATACTTTCATCAATGCTCTTATTCTCTTAAATGTGATAAGTTCAAGTGTCTTGTGAAGTGTGAGAGCTTGCATGTATTCTTATACTTCGTCCGGTATTTTTAACTCCTTAACATATTTTTTATGATATTTTGTGACCACCCCATCCCAAGTCATCACATATAGTATTATTCTTGTTTTACATTTTTAAATTAAACCAAGTTCATTCGCCAAGATGTCCTACTTCCTATGTTTTTCATTCTCAACTTCAGTTAAGTTGTCAAGGCTAGTTATAACTATTTTAATTAACGTAATAATATTTTCTTTTTTATATTGTGGGAAAATATCTGTTCTATTTTGTTTGATTGTTGTATCTTTTTTTATTCGGGCATCAACTGTTTTTCTATATTGTTGTTTTCAGAGATCTAATATACAGAGTGAGTTCTGATATTTTGGGGTTTTTTAAAGTTGTATCGTCTTGATGGAAAGAAATGGAGACATCTTCTGATATCATTGTGCCTTCACGTCTTAAATTACGCTAAAATTTTCTTGCATCTCGTTCCAATGTAGTCGATTGTTTATATGACTTCGTTACAATCTTGGCATTCTATTATCTACGCGTTAAACACATTCCTATCTTGAATAAAACAGAATTTACCTTCTTAACTTGGTTTAATGTTACCGTTTTTTTATCCATCTTGATGATCCAACAATATCAATCATATCATGATTCTTGGCTCGAAAAGGTTTTTAGTGCAATTGTTTTTCTTTTATTTTATACAATAATCTTTCTTGCTGCCTTTTCACCAGAGTTTTTCAATTTGTGATATCGATGTAATATTTATTTTTTGACATAGTGTATAATTTTGGTGCGATGTATTTTTATCTTTTTCTACTTTTAATTTTGCGGCACTTCTCGGCTAACTGTAATTTCTTTTCAAGCATTTTTAGAATAAATCATCTTAACCCTTTAAATTCAATATTTGGTAAACCATGAATTAATTCATTTCTCTTTATAATCTATCTTTGTTTACTACTAGGCCGGAAGTGAATAGAAAATCTGTTTAAAACATCCCTTATACTATCAGCGAGTTTATTTCATTCTTCTGATTCTGATTTCAATACCCAATGCAAGATAATATATAGTATTTATATAACAGATAAAATTAATTATAGATACAAGAAACGAACTTTATTTTCAAAAAATAAAATATTTGCGCGCAGTTTTTTAGGTTGTAGTATTTTTTAAATTTACTGCTTAAGTTTCTGTCTTTAATACCTATAACATAATAATAATACAGACAAATGTAAATATAAATCATTATCCTTTATCATTATATATATATTTACTTGCTAACTATTTTCTACTAAATTAATAATGTTTTAAGATTTTCTTGCCGTGAATGTATAAATATCAAATTTAATAGTATAATTTATCTTGTCATGCTTTAATAACAATTTAATGACATGAAAATAATAAAACGATCTACTCAGTATCTTGCATAATTTTGTTGCCTGTCACCTTAAAACAGCAATTTAGTAAACACAGATGTATTTTATTATCTCTAGCCTCAACGAGATAGTAATCATTCGATATAAATATATTTTTTATTTCCATCTAAAAGGTAAAAGGTAAAGGGGAATAAGATAACCATCGAACAAAAATAATATTAAATTACATTTAAATAAAACTACAAATTTTGTATATGCTTATTAACTGGCACTGGGATGCTCACATAAAAAAATTGATTAAATAAAATTTTCTTATGCTCTTATTCATTTTAATTTAAATATTTTGTGCTTGATCAGAGCAACATCCAAGTAATTATGCATAAAATTTTCATTTTAGTTCCTTTATTTGCCTTAAATTTTTTTAAACTAAAAGCCGTGGGATAGCTTTACATTAATTTTATCCATATAATATTTTATATGTACTTTTATTTTTTTGATCACAGTATCACGAAGCCATTATGGTATCTTTAAACAATACTTTATATAATATATATAAATAATTGATTAGAATTTGTTTTCATATGTATAGGAAGCCAAAAAAAACCTAGACTTATGGTAAATCTTTATTCTATTACGTGTTTGGTCCATATTTTTTTTGTTTACGCAATAAAAAGCCATTATATACCTATAACCAATGTATTATATAATTTTACGATTTAATTTTTCTTTTTGTATGTATTAGGGGACCAACAAAGCCTACACTTAAAGTAATTATTTAATTAAATTATATATTTACGTGCTCTAGTTTTTTTTATTTACATTCAAAAAGCCATAATATGGCCTTCAAGCAATCATTTGTAGAAATTATATATTATGTTTCTAAATTTATGTTTTTCCCTAAAATAGATAATTCTTCAAAAGATAAATATATGAAATAAAAATAAAATTATTTCGGATTCAGAAGGTCAAAGCAAAAGATGTTTTTTTTACAAAATCCGTTTTTATTTATTTATTTGGGTAAATTGCGTCTTTAGATTAAAAGAAATATTTTATTCTATATTTAGATCAGATTTCTATTATATCAATCTTTTGCAGGAATGCATAGTGTAAAAATGCGGATTATATTCGCAAAGCGATATTCTAGAACCAGAAGAATCTATATAAGAAACATGTTTTAGTCCTTTAAAATGATTTATTACATTGTTGATATTGTCTTGGTTTTTTTAACCAGACTTATGAGCGGTGATGTAGTGAATGAAACAATCCCATTAAGAATAATTATTAGGGAACAAAAAGATAATAGCATGTCAATTAAGGAAGACAGCAAGGGATTTCAATATATAAAAGAAAGAAATTGTTTTAAAAAAAAAGTAATTCTTTTGAAGACACGAGTATTTGGAAGAAAATAAAATAGATGACATTAAAAGAGATGGTGAAAATGAAGAGACAAGTAAAAGGAAAACACGAAAAGAAGAGAGGCAAGAGGAAGAGGATGAATATTGTAAAAATGATAATAAAAATAGCACAAATAAACAATCTGTTGAAGCAGAAACAAAAAAAGACAAGCAAAAAAATTAATCCGGTATCTACTAACAAGCTATTCCATAGCTATAGCATTTGGAATACTGTTAGTAGGGCCAAGAAGGGTTTGTATGTGCCTTAATATTTTATTTTGGTGTATTGTAGATTTTCTAACTCTCGAGAAAGATATCGACAATAAGCCAAATGCCCCAGTAGAAAATATTGTGGTTCAAATAATAGAATAAAAATATATCAACACAAATATTTTATTTAGTATTCTCTATCTTATAATAATAATAGTTTACCAGTAATTGAAAGAAAATTTTAATTAATAAATATTTTTTAAAAAAACTTGGTAATGTATGATTAAAAATAATTAGTAAATCAAAATAAAATGGTTTTAATTTGTATTTTACAAATAAAAAATATTATATTTAATTCAACCAAAGGGCATCTGTATATAATAGATTTTTTTTTAGCATATTGCATTAATTTTGGTGCTAGGTGATTAAAACATTGTTATAATTATTTCAAAAACATCCACTATCTCACATATACAATGTAGTTTCATTAAATAATATAACTTAATTGACTTCTAAAATATTGAGACTGTAAATAGCACCTAAATTGAATTAAATGAATTATTTCTTTTAAAGTAATAGTGAAATACAAAAAAAAATCAATTAACCGTTTAGTTTTTCCTTATTGGGTATTTTATACGGTGTATGATTTGCTTTTCTATATAGATCAAAAAATAATGTGGAAGTATATATTCATGCTAGGGCTTAAATTATTTTAATTAGAACCGACACGATATAATTGACACCGACAAAATTTTAGAAAATTTTCTAAGCAGTGATATTTTAAAGTTATTTAGTAATTCGAAGTAAGTGTAGAATCACAATTTAACCAATAAAAACATACATGTTTAGATTTACAGAATTAAAAATGAACTGAATCCATAGTTGAATCATTTTATTCATAAAATATATAGTATTGCAGCTGTTAGCAAATAATGTATTTGAAATATAAAAAATGCTTTCATGAATGTGGGTAACAGGTTTAAATCCTACCTAAAAATAAATTTAGAATAGACTTCTTTGTTTACTTCGATTAAAAAATTCAATATTTACATACGATAATATATTTATAAAAGGAAAGAAACACATTAACATCGAATAAAGTGGATTATGATATTTCTTTTCTAATTATATCGGTGATTTTATTTACAGGGGATATCAACTAGATTTAATTTA
The DNA here is from genome assembly GCF_057557595.1 of Rhyacophila brunnea. Taxonomy (NCBI): domain Eukaryota; kingdom Metazoa; phylum Arthropoda; class Insecta; order Trichoptera; family Rhyacophilidae; genus Rhyacophila; species Rhyacophila brunnea. The sequence goes on from NW_028233235.1 coordinate 1,235,261, forward strand.
AAATGAAAATATATGTAGGACATTAATGATTGATTATACTTTACATGTACAATTTTTTACGTAAAATTGAGAAATAAAAAATGTTTTTTTTAAATATTATAACATTTAAATGGGTATTTTTTTTTTGGCTGATTTTTATTAGACTTTTATATTTTTTGAACAGTTTAATGATGCGGTCCTTGAAGCAAAATTAATAAATACTTTTAATAATCCTTTTCTCTGCTAAATCTTATATCAAGAATTATCAGTTAAGGTGTCTTTTTCAATCCAGGAGTTTGAATATATGCCTCGATTTTGTTTAATATTTTAAGGTTTTTAATTTTAAAATAAATTATGAATATGTATTTTTGTAAATTCGAAAAAAATATATCTTTGTACCATATGGACTATTTCGTATTTAATAATATATTATTTTTCTTAAATACGTGTTTTTCTGGAGATATATAACATCTTTATAATTAAGTAGTTTCAGCACGAAGACATATTTACTTCTAAAATAAGAGGTTGAATCATATGTTTATCGAGTGAAATAGAAAAATTTAAAGCCTATGAAAAGGTATTGTTATTATGTGTAAAACGTGCCATCAGAAGTTTATCTCCTGATTGAAATATATAGATTATTCATATATACTAAACAAAATTTTCTATATATACATTATATTGTTTCAAAATATTATAAAAACGACTAGTACATAAAAATTTACAAAAAATGTATCTTCAGCTTAAAAAACTCATTTTTTTTAAAGAAAAAAATGTATCATAGATGAATATATTGAAGAATGAATGTATTATACAAAATCATCTTTTCATCTTGCTAAAGTTTATCTAAAAATTTAAAGACAAGCTGTTTTATAAAAAAAAACGTATTAATATTAAGAACTTTCGAAAGTTTCACAGAGAATATAATGCTTTTTTTAAATTAAAATTTTTACTTTTTTTATACTTTATATGATTAACCAGTTTATTTATAATTATCTATCTCAGCAGGTGGGTTCGATGCATTATGTTTATACCAATTTTATACCCATTATTTGTATAAATTTAATTTAATTATATTGTTTACCAAAGACGTCTACTAACCACATATAAGGTCCTTTTTCATATTATTATACCAGTTTTCAAGCATATTTCTTGAAACAGTAACTTCTAATAATCAAAAACTATTATTTACATTTCATCGATTTTTTTAGTGCTATTTATAACTAAGCCTAAATTAGATTTAGAAAAAATGTATTGAAAACAAATTTAAATTGATAAACAAGTTTTCTATCTATGTTGTATTTATATATGGGGATTCTAAACTGCAAAATATATGCACTGAATTATATTTTTGGCTATTTAAATGGAACCAATTTTTTGTATAATTATTTCTTCTGGAAAAAAAACTCGCACTTTAGAACTTAATATTCGAATTAAAAAAGTTAGATACTTATGACATGCCAATTATCATCAAATAAACAATATTTTTATTGAAAAAATTATAGATTTTTATAAAATATAAATACTTTATGAGATTTACAAGCTAAGTGTATTTATTATCCAGACCAACATTTTTAATTCAAAATCAAACAAAAAAATATAATTTGGCTAGCATATAATAATAGCACGATTCATATTATTGTATTAGCGTAAAATCATGTTTTAATAGTATAAAAAGAATGCATAAAATATATTTTAAAGGGTAGAGGTTTTTTATTTGATATATTTCTATTATTCCCAACTAAAAGAATGTATAGGAATTCATGTTTCATAAAAATAAAGTTTTTTTTATAAAATGAAATTTTTACCTGAGATAGAATCATAACTAAATTTTTCTTTACAAAATCACTTTTAATTATTTCAAGATTTTTTTTACGATGTAATGATGCAAATATCAGAAAATAAATGTTTGTTAAACGATTTAATGGTTTTATTTTTATTAGAAATTATCTATCAAAAGTAACGTCAAACTTCGCCTGTTTAGGAGAAAAGAATAATATTAGATTGAAACCAGAATTATTTATTATACGTGTTATTATCTAGAAATATTATTATAAGAGTATTATCAATACATCAACTAATACTATCGAGGTGTGGGCTGGATTCTGATAAAATACAAATAAATGTGTACTGCGCATTTCACAGTTTTTAATCTTGAAAAATACTGAGAATTTAATGAGTATATTGCATGATAAAAAGGGTTTAAACCTGAGTTAAAAACAGTCGCTCATTCAAATAGGTATATTTTAGTTTTTTCTTGATACATATTCATTTCGTAAGGTCATATAATTATTTATCAAGAAAAAAATAAAAAAATATGAAATTAAATTACAAAAGGGATGAAAGTCAGATTCTGTATGAACTTATATTAGATATAAAAAAAAATTCAAAAACATGAATGTTATAAACGAACAGCTAAAGAATAAAATAAATAAAAATTTATTCTCTTTAAAAAAACAATGACTAAGTGTTTCGAACTTTATCGAAAGATGCTTAAATTTTGAAAAATAATGTTTTGATGTTTTAAGCCTTGAATAAAAGAGTCAATAAAAAGAATTAAATAAACAAGTAATTTTAACTATTACACATCGATTATAAAGCCAAAATACAAGCGCTACTAAATGGTGCAATTAAAAAAAGCATCAATAAAAAAAGTGCAATATGAAAGGGGTTTTTAAGCGACTGTTTAAGGGATCCTAATATATAATGGAACGCTAGGAAAGTTTTATCTTTCATTAAGAACATATAATTTAAATTAAGTTAAAGTTAAGTAAATCAAACATTTTGGTATAACTAACAATAAATAATTTTAACTAAACATATTAAAAAGGTTAGACTATATAACAAAATTGTCTTTCAAATTTCATTTCGAGTTGGAACTATTAAAGAGAAAACACAAGAACAAATTTAATAAAAGAATATAACGCTGGGAAATCCTATTGTGGAACGAACGACTTAATATTTGTTGATAATCTAAAGAGCGTACTCGAAACAATAAAAAAACTAAAAATAATGACAGAAGAAACAATTTAATTTCTTTGAATAGAGTCTCAATTAAAATATAAAAATATATGCAAATGATGAAAGGGTGAGTATATGCAACTGTTAAAATGGTAAAAGATGCATATAAATACCTATAAATTGTAAAGAATAACACATGTTGAACAGAATCCGACCATCATTAATCTTGTTTGAATTTTTTCAATAATTTTAAATCTATCAAATCAAAAGAATAAAACCATTCATATAGTAAAACGAATATGTAATCAAATTAAATAAACATCTTTATAGTTGATTTAAAGAAGAAAATATGTGTTTTTTTAAATAGAATGACGTAAAAGAAAAGATACATAAGAATCTATATGCATAACTATCTCATAAACAGAATCATTAATAAACCAAAATGAACAAACATCGGAGATAATGTTTAAAAAATAAAATAAAATACGGGCATCTGGTAAAGGTGTGCGTAAATATGATAAGTTATTTGTAAATAGAGCAGGCCAACAAACACATTTTTTGACATATTAACTAATTATATATAACTAAGAATAACACTGAAAGGATGTGTAGGTAATCTATTGAGCTGGAAAAAAGACATAAACAGTATCTAAAAAAAAGACAAAATAACAATATAGAACATTTATTTTTTTACAGCAGCTCAAAGATTGTCAGAAAAGGTTTTTTACATTCTTGATATTAAAGAAATTAAAGTGAAAAGAAGAATCTGTATACTGTTTTATGCAAGATAAAAATACGTTTTTTAGAATAAATTCAATGTAAAAAAACTTCGTTATGCGAATCTAAAGCACATCACCTAGCAAGTTGATGCAGAAAAGAGCTTGATACTATCGATTTGTGAAGTATTTACATTTTTGTTAGTTTCTAAAATCTTTTTTTTTAAAAGATCTAAGTTAATCAGAAGACACTCGATTAAGGAATCATTAAAAAACGAATAAGCAGAGATAAAAATAGACATTAGAAAAAAGTGACAATAAATTATCGTATGAACGACCGATAATTTTGTTTAAATTTTTTTCTAAAAGCTGATCACATTAATAGAAATATGAATAATAAGATTAGAAAATTAGCTATGGTTAAAATTAAGTCAGCTGAGTTAGTATAATATATCAGCAATGAATCCTTTTAATTGGTAAATAAACTTTATAAATAGTGCCACACGTCATAACATGGGTTTATCTAATAACGAAATAACACAAGTCGTATATAAAGAGTCAAGATGCTTACTTCAGCAATATTATTTTCAAAAAAATAGGTTCTGTATAAAAACTTGAATTTTAGGTCTTAAAAAAATATAAGATACACGGAAGAAGGTAAGGATATTAAATTTTTATAATTAATGCAAAATATGCACAAAAAAAGAAAAACTTTGCTCGAGAAATTTTAAGCTTTAAAAAACTAAAGTAGCACAATATCACATTCTATTTTGTTTTGAAAGAAAGCATTTTATAAGGTTCGTAAAATAAATTTAAATCGACGTAATTTTTATAAAATGATTTAGTGTAAGCGTATTACAAGCAATATTTACACTTAAACTACATTTTCATTCTTCATCCGTTTTATATAAGTATCCTATTTTGAAACCAGTTTTATTGGGTTTAAAAATCATACTAAAATAATAAGAGTGTATTTAAATTTTCTTACGTAATAAATAATAAGTATATCAGTAGGCTCTAGGTTGAAATATGGTTCCGTCCCGCATTTTTTTGATTTAAGAAACAACATAATATATTTAAAAGAATGTAAATTTAGGATAGCTATTTTCTTTGTGGCGAAAATTCATATGAATCGTATAATACATTTATATACTTGATTGAGGATTAAAACAGTCATTTTTAAATTCCAGAGTAAAATTCTACAGGCGGTTCTAGATTTTGATAATCCATTAATATAAATTTTTTTCAATAATATACATTTTACCAAATTTTTTCATATTTATTTTTTTAAACAAGAATTTTTTATCATTCATAAATTATTTTTCATGGTTTTGAGTTTAAATATGATTCAGTGACTTTAAACAACAATAATATTTACAAATTAATTTATCTTTGTCAAAGGTGTTGATTAAATTTATTGAGGTTCTTCTTTATCTATTTTTTTTATATTTCTTGACTTTAAATCGTTCGAAAAAGATTTTCAACATCGTGAATACTATAGTTTCATTCTCAATCATCAATATAATTTTTCTGAAATTTTTCAATAAGTAGATATATTTCTTATGAATTACCATATAAAAATTATTTTTCCTGATTTCTTGAAATTGAAAATCGAAAAAAATCAGTGAATCATCTTCTTCTTTCTGTGATTTTATTGAAATATATATTTTAATAAAGAGACTATTTATATCTTTTTTGTTCTACATTTCTTTTTTTGATGTATTTATAATTATTCTCAAATATTTAGCACGAATATTACCAGTTATCTGTTTTTATTTATTTGGCCTTTTATCTAAATAAGCTTATTATAAATACCTAATTTCCCTTTTATATATTAACATCAAAAAGATGGATAGCAATCTTTTTGCTCAAATTTATTTGCATCTAAAAAACAAATATTAAAGTTTCGATGTCCTAAAATTTTTAATGCATTAAATTTTGAAATATTCATTTTCTTTTCATCTGATTTACGAAAATTATGAATAGTAAGTTTATATAAATAATAATAATATATATTTTTAGATGTATTAAATTTTCATAAACAACATAAATTTTTGCACAAAATTTATATTTAGTTGGTCATTTATTGAATTTGTACTAATTCTAGCTAGCTCTAATTGGATTATGATAAAATATTTTGGCCAATTTATCTATCCAAGAAAGCCAATAAAAATATTTTATATAATCCAATCCATATTTGTATTTTTTGTGAATACAAATCGGGAAAAAGCAAAACTAGCAAAATTTATGCTGAATTAGCATTAAAAGTAACTGCAAGTTTTTATTATCAAATATATAATTTTGACGCATAGCAGTATTTATTGATGAAATTAGAAAATCTTAACTTTTCTTTTTTCTAGATCCCTTCAAATAACATTCTATAATTTATTTATGAAATCTTGTAAATATTATTAAACAATTAAAATTTTTTATTTCTAGAAAAAAATATGTTAAAATATTGTGAATGAATGTTTTAAGGAATCTTATATGTTTTCATACAAGATAAAATATTTTATTTTATAATTGAAAGTTTCTTCTCTTAAAATACATTATAAATGCTTTTTTGAATTTTTAGATGATATTATTAGATTATTGGTAGATTGAACTAGTAAGAAAGTATACAAAATACATTTTTAACGTTAAAAACCATAGATTGAAATTTCCTAATATATGTTTAACAAATCCAAGTAAAAACCACACAAAAATATCAGGAATATATTTATATTGTGTTGATTAAATATAGTTTTTATATTCATAATCATCGTGAATATAAAGAGAAAAATTACAAAGCATAATAAATAGAGCGAATATAAAATTTTCACTTTAATACTTTTAAATAAAACAAATGATTTTAAATATTCTTAACTCGATAAAAATATTCTAATATCTAGAAAATTTGTAATTATTATGTGATACATTTGATGATATAAAAATTAAACAAATAATAAATTAAATTTATAAATGATTGAGAAACATGCTAGTATAGAATGAATAATAAATTTGAATTTAAATATAATTTATTTAATCGAAAAAAAATAAAGATTTATTTTAAAAATTGAATGGTTCAAAACTTACAAAACAAACTATTTTTAAAATGAAACCCAATTATATCAACTAAAAATGTATATACTTCGAAAAAAACTATACACATGCAATTCATGGTTTATCATACCTTTTATAACTGACTTTTGTTTTTTGTTTAATTTTTTATCAACAATATAAACCTTAGAGTTTAATTTTTGATTTAATTTTATACTTTTATCATAAGTCAGCGGATATAGATTATTATTTTTGTCGCTAATATTCTGATAAACTAAGCAGCTTTAGAATCATTTACAGAAACGGCCACAATTTTTTTCTATATGCTTCGATCACTGCTTTCTGGGTAAAATACCAAGCATTGCATAAAATCTTAACGAAACATATCTCTAATCGTCATTACACGAGGATTGTTATAAAGACTTTTATCAAGTACATTTTAAAGAAGATTTCTTCTGTAAAACTAGACAAGGTTACACATTTTATAATTCTTTGCGTAGTCAGGAAATTATTATGTTCATTATATTCTTAAATATAGCATTTATTATAATAGGAGATCAAACATTATAATTTGTATAATTGACTTCTATTGATCTTCCTGAGCACATCATCATTATAAAATGCAATTATTATTAAAATTGTATTACATAAAGAAAATAAACACATGTAACTAAAAAAAGGTGAGTATTAACATTTATCCAAAATTGGAGTTTGCATATTGCATAGTTTTCATGCTTCTTTATGAATTGCTGGTATGTATATACTGTTCCATATTTTAGTATCGAGTTTTTTAATATTATGATATATGTCATTATTATAAAAATTAAAACCATTCCAGAAAGCCATTCTAAAACTTTATCATTGCATTTGTTAAAAACTTTGTATTATCAGCGTAAAAATTTTATTTTACTTAAACCACTACAAATCGATCAAATATATTTTGTCTCTTTTTGTATGAAGAAGTTACTTTTTAGCATATAACAAGAATTTTTTTTATGGGTCGGAATTCTTTTTTAGCCCCTAATTTTTTTAGCATAATTAAGTGTTTTTTGTCTTGAATTTAATAATTCAAATTTAATTTATGGCGTTAAAAATGATATAAACATTCTATCAATGCATATAATAAACTTTTGAAAGAATAATAGTCGGTTATCGCATTTTAATTTATGTAAATAAGGATACATGTTGTATATAATAATAACAATTTTTTGATTTTTATTCAAATGCAAAGTTGTGTAATCACTTCACTTTTATTGTTTTCTAGTTTAATATTAGAATTTTAGTTTATATTTTTCATTTTCTCATATGAAATTTTTCAAGAAATAAGTATGAAAGTCATCTATCATATTTACCTTTTGTACTTTATAATTATGCTATTATTATTTTTTTATTTGATAGCTATATTTTAGAATGTTTTTCGGGTTTCATAGAGTTCATGTTTCAATAAAATGCAAAAACGATATTCAGCTTTTATTTAGTGAACTATAACCCAGTTAAATCAAACTTTTTTCTGTTTTGAGCTTACAATATTTTATTTAAAAATAATTTAAGGTAATTTTTAGAGTAGTATGTTGTTTATGGCATCAACCCGCACATTATTTTCACGATAAAATCGATGGGCTATATTCATATAAAATACATTCTAGCTGAATTACTAATAATGAATTGAGCATAAAAAAATACACATTGTGCTCGTAGCTGAATTTTAATAAACCTTTTTTGCACACTTGGCTACATAATTGTTTAATAGGCACCAAATAAGTATTTACTAAACCAAAATATAATGACTTTAAAAACCATCTGATTTGGTTCATATAATACATTTAGGTATATGTAATGTTTTAAACCCACTTAAACATATTTTCAATGTACTTTTTCAAGTAAAATCACTTATAAATGCAAATATTACATGATTCCGCCAGGCCCCATATATATCTTATAATATATAATACATAAATGCTTCTATGTTTTGTCTGTATTAATATAAAAATTACATTTAGATGCAGGTTTTCACGTGCAGAAATTAATATGAACATTATCTCTGAAACAATGATATGTGATAAAACACATGATCGCATATAATGATCACACTTGATACACACCTGAAAATCGAATATATAAAGATTTATTCTAATCGGATAAAGGGTAATTATATATAAATATTTCTATAATTAATTCATCTTTGTTAAAGGCTTATTATACACTAAATCAAACCGTAAACATCGTGCAGGTATCATTATGATTGAGATGTGATAAATCATTAAAAATATTTTTAACAAGTATTTTTGTCAGGATCTATGTAAATATATTAATTCGAGAAATAATTAATACTAAATATATTTTTTTCAATTAATGCTTCAAAATATTTTTTTTAAAAATTTGGCACAAAGATGATCATATGATATCTTTTTCGACGTTTTAGCCCCGATTTTCTATAATAAAATGGTACTTTTCTAATATCACATACTTAGATCGTAATATAAATATATTTTTTGCCACTTAAATAATATATTATTCGACTATTAAATACTTTTCTATTTGTTTATAACGTTTTTTTCGCTATACTTTATAATGTAACATCCGTCTATTTTTCCAATGGAATTTAAAAAAGTTTGCAAGAATATTTAAATATTTAGTTCCTTATTACACTAGAAAAAGGATCTTATAAAAATTACAGCAAAATATTTCCTTAAAATTTTTAAAAAAGTAAATTTACAGATGATTCATCCTAGTTTGTGTTTTAATTAACAAATTTTTAATTTTATTTATTATCGGAGTAATGCTATTATACTATTTTTTATGGTTTTAAATAACTTTTAAATAAATAAGGTAAAATTATATGAAAAAGGTTTAATTAATGTTAAAGAATTTCAGGTAAATATAAAATAATCATGAAAAGACATTTTATAAATTTTATTGCTGTTCAAGAAATAGCTTCTATGACAAAGAATAGAATTACGGGGAAATACTAATAATGATAAAATATTGCTTCTTTAAGAATACAACTATTTTTTAAAATAAAGTTTTGTGTTCAATAGTATAAAATTGAATTTTAATATCTATCGACTTTAATGGCTGCACTTTATTCTTTTATATCTTCATCTAGTGTGCACTGTACACTTTTTTGAACCTATGTATTTAGACACCAAGAATAAATTCCTGTCATTTATAAATTATATCATGAAAATACATAAAAATAACAATAATATAATCATTTTAGATTATATAAACATGGTCGAAAACGAGAAACTAAGAAAATATGAATTCTTGTCATTTATCTACAAGTATAAGAGAAATATTATATTATACCATATATTTTAACATGAGACGGTGTGGAAATACAGTAACATAAAAATACTAGAAAGAACTTGAAAAATTAAATATAATGGAATCATACTCACAAACTATAAGATATACGAAATCCCTTGAATTAATAGGTTTGAAATAAGATGAGGTATTGAAAGGGGATGTAAGAAACGAGGTAATACCAAAAGTAAAGATATAATGCGCCCACGGGAAGTCAATAACGTTATGCTTGAAGAAAAAATCTATTATTAAGATACCAAAATGGACACATAAATATAAATATATCGTAAATTTTTTTGTAAATCTTTTACTATAAAAATTTTGTAATTTAGTCAAGATAGCAAAATTAATCTAGTACAAAAGCATAGTTTTACAATTATAAATTATTTAAAATAAATACAATGTTTATTTGCATAATAAAAATTTATCTATTTGAAGAAATAAATTATTTTCGTTTACTAAGTTCCGCAATTTTCTCGATATATTCATCAGTAGGGAGAGATTTTTGTGGTTTAATCTGTCTAGTGCCAAACGAATAATCAAATTCTTTTTCAACTGTAAAAAATATATCATCAGAGGAGATCGTATCGCCATTTCTATGTTTTGTAAAAAGAATTGTTCTGTTAACAACATCCGAAACGAATTTCTCTGCAAAATTTTGCATATTTGTGATTACTTCCTTTTCAATTCGCTGCTTTGATTTTTTATTGAATAGTTCAATCACTCGGTGCTTTGATAAGAATTTATTATCACGTTCCATCTTTTTATTTGGGGTTTGTTTTATTTGGAGGTTTGAGGTTCACTTTTTTATAGGTGAATTCTTTGTAGTAAGATATAAATCTTAGGGGAAGAAATATATCAAATATAGGATTTTAGAGGCACTGAATATAGTTATCTTTTTATTCATGTGTTGGATTTGGTATTATAATTTTATGTTTGCACTTCAATCATAACGTAATTGATTCACCATGAGCATATCTTATCTATACTCACATCCATGACCTCTTCTCTTAAATCTTCTTCGATACCTTTTATCTTTTCAAGACATATTAGTTCAAAAGTTTTCTTAAACCTATATTTCGAATATATACCACGATTTGGTTTGTGAATTCGAGTTGACACCGAATTATAAACATTGATACCATCAGATTTATTCTATAATTAAGGTATGTATGGCATAAATATTTATAGCATTTCCCCCTTTTGATATAGATTGGATACGAAATAACTTTTTGGTATAAATGTAGAAATACATGTGTTATTTTTATAATCGGCATGAAAATATATAAAAACACATAACAATTGATTATAAACACCCTTATATAAATATCTTAGTTTTAGGCTTGAAATAAACATATTTTTCTGAATACTATATTCTATCTATTATTATTCACAATAAATTTTAAAGTATAAAATTGTATGGTGAACTAAATAATGTAAGATATTTATATTTACCCGATTCTTAACAAAATATAAAGGTAATTTAGCCATAAAAAAGATCGACTAAATACATAAAATACAGCGATCAAATAATGTACTGGAGGCTATATTATTTTATTGGTTTAAGAATTCATTATTTAGTATTGAAACAAAAAAATATAATTTTACATTTTATAAATTATGATGCAGCTAGTTAAAACTATTCACTAAACAGATAATTGCTTACAATTCAATTACATTTAAATAAATGTAGACTAAAAAAAATCCAGCATCCAGAATATTATTATTCAAATAAATTTGAGAATTTAAAAGATTATACTTTATCAGGCTGTTTCTATACAATAACTTAGGATTATAGTACCCATTAATTTTATGCGGATTTTTAGACAATCTATAAAAAATTCACCCTTCTTTTGTAATAAAAATGTACGAAATTTTCACTTTCAAATCGTCTTTTATATTTACTTTACAGCTATTAATGATTTTTTTCAAACATATTAACTATAGTATTGTTAGAAATTAAATAATAAAATATGAAATCAATGATTACCATCTTGTGATGTATAAGAATATATTGATTAAATTTGTTTATTTTTATTTTATAATATATTGAGTGCAAAAATAATTTACCACAAAATATTCAAAAATAATATTAGAAATCAAATATTAGATACATAATCACACATTTGTTTCCCAAAACAACTTTATCAATATTTCTAGAGATTTATTTTTTTATTTTTTAATGAAGAAAAAGTGAAAAATTAGCCTATGAACTCTTTCGATTCTCATATTCGAATAGTACCTTTATTTAAAGAAGTTGCTTTAGGCGGATTTATGTATACAGATTAACAAGTCCGACATGTCAAAAAGGCATGTGTTTAACTTAAAAGAATAGATATTTTAAATACTCAGATTTTACGCTATTAAAATTTGAAATTCACATTAGCATGTTATAAATAGAATAATAAAGTATGGACATATATTAAATCTGTTCTTTATTGACATCTAAAATTTACTTGCAAAAAAAGGCTAGAAATTTAATAATTCCTTTTTTAAATAATATAACCATGCATTGTAACATTTATTTACCGATTAGTGACATAAAAATGGATGGTATGGTAAAAATACATAAGTGGGTAATATAAAGTTGAAAAAGCTAACGCAATCAAAGTAAAGCAACGAGACAATAGGTTGAGGAAACACCATAAATAAAAGTTTTCAAAAAAAAAATATGGAAGAACGTTAAGAAAGGAAAGCAATTTAAATGATATAATATATGTTCTCCAAAAATGAGTCATAAAAGATTTAAAGTTTTGAAAGGATGTAAAAACATACCAAATTAATCAATCTTATTGAAATTCAAATTTTCATTTGATGAAAGAACGTTGTTATATTTAACAATCTGAAGTTTTCCTTTAAACAATTTAAATTATAATATTAATTTTGTTTATGGGTTTGATTTGTTACTGTAATTTTAGATTTCTTCTTAAGCTTAACTTAATTTATTTACCATGAATACATCATATTTATATAATTGTCTATATTCACAGTCATTATCCTTCTTCGATACCCTTCCGCTTTTTAAAGACCCATTAGTTCAAGGGTTATCCTCAGTCAAATAGTTTGAAAGTATGCCTCGATTTGATTTGTGACTTCATTTTCTTTGGTACCTTCAAAAAATATAAATAAATATCACTTGACTGCTCTATAGAATTGTCTAAAATTATATTTCATTGAAAAAAATTCACATATACAAAGATAAAAACCCAAGACTGAACTTAAATTTATTATAAATTCACAAATGTATATGATTCGTCAGTTGATTAAAACCGTATAAAGTTTTTATTGTCATAAAAATTGTAAAGGCAATAGAATAAAACCAATTTAAAAACAAATTGGATTTTTTTTCTTTAGAAAATGTGTAAACTTAAATTTATTTTGGTGAATATTTTATGCTGTAAATATTTGATCGATCTGCTGTATAAAGCCGTATTTAGTTTTTCTGATTCAACAATACGTAAAAATAGTGATATAAACAAATCCATCAATAACACTTATTTTATTTATGGGCTAATTTTTGATTTGCCATTTATATTTCTCAAGCAGATCGTGTGATAAAATCCTTGGAGCAAAATTTATCAATGCTTTTCAATATATCTTATTCTGTTATATACTCATCGATACCCCTTCTTCGCACAAAATTATCGGTTCATGAGTCTTTCTCAATCCTATGGTTTCTAAATCTATAAATATATTTTAATTTTTTATCTAATAAATATATCAGTTTTATCCCCAATCAAATTGTAAGATGTCTTCATTTCCTCCTATCAAGACGATACAATTTCAAGAAAACCAAAAAGATCAGAACTCACTCAGTACAAGAGATCAGCTTAAACGAAGATGCAGAAATAAAAGTTGATACCCGAATAAAAACAGATATTTTAATCAAACAAAATAGACCAGATATTTTTCTATAAGATAAAAAAGAAAATATGATTACGCTGATTGAAATAGGTATAACTAGCCTTGATAACCTAACCGAAGTTGAGAAAGAAAAATATAGGAAGTATGTCATCTTGGTGAATGAACTTGGTTTAATTTACAAATGATAAACAAGAATAGCACCATATGTGATGACTTGAATGGGATTGTCACAAAATATCATAAAAAATACATTAAGGAGTTAAAAATCCCGGACGAAGTAGAAGCATACATGCAAGCTCTCACACTCCGCAAGACACTTGAACTCATCTCATTTGAGAGAAGAAGGGCTGTGATTAAGATAGATCGGTGAAGGTGCCAAAAGATGCATCAAGGAGTTGTGCAATATTCCCAACACGCTGACTACGTCTAAATAGATAAAATCGATAAAAAGAAAATTAACCCGAAAATAAATATCTATAGTTATCCCCGACCCATAAATACAGAACACGAATATTACCGTAAATGATAACATGGATATTGTGGTTATAAAATATTATGGGTTATTTATCTAGGAGATCAGAAATCCAAAGAAGACACAAGCGCAGTCAAAAATAATAGAATTGAGTTTAGCAGTTGAATTAGAAAGTCCTATAACCTGATGATGCACACAGGGGGAGTGTATTGATGATGTGACAAAAGATGTATTGAGCAATTCCTTTCTATAGGAAATCTAAAGTTTTGCTAATATAAATACAAACAGCTAAAAAAAATTTATCTTAAATAAAAATAAATCCGTAGGATGCACTATAGAGCCGTACAAAGCCGTTTTGGTAAGAAATATACCAATCAAAATTATATAAAGTTAAACATTATATAATATAAATATTATAAAATATTTACGTAGTTTTCTATCCAAGTATTTGAACATTGCAAGATTGAAGGAAAAATATGATCTATTTAAAGTTTATCATTTATTGAAACATAATATTATATGCTATTAAATTCGTATATAGCGTCATTGATGATTAAAAATCCATTGAGAGGTTTATAGTTATTCAACTTGAAAGATTAGAAATAACTTGTTGTATCACAATAATTTTATTTATTTATAAGTTGATTCGATTTTTAGCCATTTAATATTATTCATTCAAAACTTTAGAATGTTCTCTATAATAAATTTGGCTGATACTTCTTTTCACTTTGTCATCTTCATATTCTATTACAAAATATATTTAAAACTATAACTGATATATTTCAAAAACTATTTAGATTGAATTCATATTAATTTTAAAATGAAATCATTTAAATTTTTGCAAAAATATAATTTTTATGATTATTCGCGTTCAGCAATAATATGGGTAGGTTTAGTGTGGTGGTAGGATAATTAACCAGGGATATAAAGTAGATAGAATCTCGTCCCCCTCCATATTGACTGCTGCCTGGTAAAACAGGCATATTCCACGAAAGTCATACTGGTAATAGGAAATGTAAAGGATCACACGGGGGGGGGGTGCATCAGATAAGCACAAGTTCCTAATAGCAATAAGCCAACTACGCAAAAAGAAGATATATGCGACTAAATATAAAAAATTAAGTCAATTCGTCATGAATTTTGATGATATTCGAGTTCCATATATTTTCATATAAACAGATAAAATTAAAAAGTACCTTTGTTACTAATTAGTACAAAACAGTAATCTAAAAAATCAACTGAAATTTTAATCTATTAAATTATTAGAACCTTCTAAAGATCATATTTCAATAAACTTAATAGATTTTGCATTTTGATGTAATTTCTTGTCATACATTTTTACAGCTTTGCGAACATGCAAATTATCTTCCAACTTTATAAACTTGCGATTACAAGCAAAGTGTTCAAGAATAATTTCTGATTCTGCACAATATGTATCCGAACTAGAATACCACATAACCTTCTTAATATTTCTGAGAACACCACGATATCTAACCTTACCATTTTCGATAGTATAGTCATCCATATTTGTGTTCTTTTCACGCATCATTTCATACATAAATAAATCCATGCTCGATGTAAAAGAATTTCTATCATGATTCTTTTGAATCATTCTCCCTTTTTTCTTTCCCTTTATTGATTCATTAAACGGTGATCTAAAATTTATCTTGTACTTTTTGAAACCAAGTTCGTCGGAAAAATCCGTCATCTGTATGTCATTATTTGTGTTTCTATGTGCTAACATGTTTTTTATAAGATTTAATTTTTTTGTGTATTTATCATTCTTTTTTATTTCTGTTGATTCATTTTCGTTTTTATTAATTGTAAACTGTATTTCGCCACATTTTATATTTCTTTGTGCTAATCTTCGTGTAATCATGTCTCGAAAGATATATTGCATTTAAGTGGACTTTCCAGGGCAAAATATATTTCGAGCTACAGTAAATTTGAAATCCCATGCAAAACAAAAAAAACAGCACATTTACTTAGATAATAAATTGATGAATTGTATCTCAATCTACTAAATATACCAATATCTTCTATTTTTTCAATTCATTTAATTTTTGTAATATACAACAGTCTCCATCTAAACATCGTATATTGCATAAATAGGTACAAATATCACATCTGCTATAATTTTAGCAATAAATTTTCTTCAGCAAACACGACCATATCTATTTAAGAGAATAGAAATGAAAAACTCTTTAATTAATTTTACAAACTGAATATCTATAAAAACCGCTATTTAGGTCGATCCAAAAATAAAAACGGATATAAAATTATCACATTATCGACCAGGCCTTTTACATAAGATAAGAATAAAAAGTTGATCACTTATATAGAAATAGGAATAACGAGTATTATTAATCTACGAATATTGAAAACGAGAAGCTAAGAAAATACAATATATTGACAAATAAACTTTCTTTTATTTACAAATGTAAAACTCGAATATTGCCATACATCATAAATTAGGATGAGGTGGTTACAAAAAACCATAATACGTGTATTAAGGAGTGTGTAATGTCCACATAAGTAAGAGAAATACGCACAAACAATAGGTTTGAGGAAGACACTTGAACTAATTAGTCTCGAGCGAAGAAAAATCATTTATAAGATTGTAAAGATGATTATGTTAAAGAAGTAGGGCTCTATTTGTCCTATATAGCAATCCACAGCTTTGCTTTACAAAAATAAAAAGCCAAAAAAAATTGGCCCATAAATAAAAATTTAATTTACGACTGTATTCATAACGTTATGTAAGGTAGTATTCTATAAATTGGATATATAGTGGAGCAGTTCAGGAGATTATATAAATAATTAAGATTTTCAAAAACAAATATTCACTTCGAATAAACAGAAAAGAGTTTTATTGTCTGACAATAACACAAGAAAAATGCTAAACATATATGCTTATTAGAATTATGTTGTTTATTTTTGGCTTAAAAGGTCAGGGGTAAATGTGAGAATGTGTTTATAAAATATGAATGTGAAGGAAATCACGAATAAAACACTTTATTTTTTTTGTAATTTCTGGAATCAGAGAAAATAACCAATCATCCACCTAACTAGAAAGCTGCTGGTTGCGTAATAAAATATATTCCATTAATAAGTTTGAGTTTCAATACAAATAAATTCAGGAAATAGATACCAATCTATAAATCAAACAAAAAATTTAGAATAGTTTTTAAATAAAGTGACTAAATACCCCGTTTAAAAAGACATTGTTATAAATAGAATTATAAAATAAATATTATAGGCTGTATGAATAATGTTTAAAAAGGGAAGACAAGAGCGATGACAGAAATTAAATAATTTTATGTACAAAAAAATTACTTATTAGAATATATACTTATGATAGTAAGACTTGTAAAAGGATCCAACGACCAGGCGTCGATAAGCACCAGTTAAAAAATTACAAATAATAATGATGATGATACCATGTGAATTTATCTTAAGATAGAATACGACTTTAAAGATAAGGTCAATCTACATATAGCATAGAAAAAATTTCATCTTCATAGCAAGTAATTAAATAATTTGACATTATAAAGAGTAAATGGTTAATTTTTACTATGACACAACAGCAAATTAATTTAATAAAAGTATTGAATTAAAATAGTGCAGCGTTATGGTTTAACACTTCTTGGTAAACCTAAAATTTTGATCGCAATATACACAAAAATAAACGTAAGTTTATTGCGTAAAACTAAAGTACAAAAAAATCCGCTCTTTAATTTTTTGGTTTTAAATTTTTATGATTTATATAAAATAATTGAATAAAGCTTTATAAAATGAATATTGAAGAAAGCATGATAAAATACAACAAAGATTTTAATATATCATAAAAATAATGATTGAATTCCGAATCAAATAAAATGTGTTAAATGTCCGCAAGCCAGTATTAAATGTGCTAAACAAGTAATATAGGTATGAGAAAGCGAATTGTAGAACACGTACTGTAATGGGAAGCGATAAGATTGATCAAAGATGCACTAAAAACCATAGGCTTTTCTAATATTTGACTATATATTTTTAAGATGCTATTTACAAGATTTATATATGGTTTTGAATTCAGTTATAATACTATTTGTATGTTTATTAAGAAAATACGAAGAATATATGCAAGGCAAGTAAAATGAGAGACACATATATATATGGGAGAGCTAATATAATGATAAGGTTTATAAAACCTAAATGGTCAAAATAAATAGAATTAAGGTGAATTCATATGGGTTATTATGGGTATAGAAAGAGCAAATTATAAAAACGAATTTTCAAATAATTTTAAGAAAAAGATTTTATAATAATTAAGAAAATATTTAGTAAATATAAAAATCTAGGTTCAACTATATATACTATTGTATGGGAGTGCCTGTAAAAAGTATTCAAAAAATCAAAGCAAACATAAACACTGTACAGAACCAAACAAAAATTTTAAAATGAAATACTGTGCATAGTCGAAATAATATGGCATAGAAGTGTTTTAGTTTTAGATAAATCAGGGAAAATATAATCAACAAAATCATTGGTTTTTTTAATGAAAAAAATAATAATTCGATTTAACTTTTTAACACGAAAGCGTACATTTTTTCATAAAATATAAAAAAACATGCCAGAAAACGTTAGTTTCTTACCCTTTTATTTAGGCTCTAATATTTAATCGATAAAAAAATCGCTTGATTATTCTTCCACTTGGAACAAAAAGATATATTATAAATATTAGCTGAAGAATAAATCAAAGAGACAGCAATACAAAACATTATTAAGCAGAAGTGATTGGTTTCTTTGAATTTTAAACACCAGAAATAAATAATTTAAATCTAAAAAATTTCAATCGGTTTAGCCATTTGACTTATATGCATAAAAGATGGGTAAAAATATCATGAAATTTTATAAACATAATATCAGATCTTGTCATGCAAACTTTAATTTAATTTATCAAAAAATTTATATCGACATTTAAATCAAATTAAAAAAAATCTCAGCAACAATTTATTTCAATCGAATAAAGAAAATGCAATCTAAATGGTATTTAATATAATATTTTTCTTAATTTTCAACAAATAATTTCATTATGTATGCGCATATAATGAAATTTTAGCCAGAAGAATCGATGAATTTACTACCTGCAAACTTTCTAAGTTTTGTAATAAATATATGAAGTAAAATTGAAGTTATCGTGTAAAAGTATTATCAGAAAATCGACTTCAGTGACATAAATTGCGGCCACTTATAAATTAATATCACAAAAATTACCCACTGTATAAAGAATTAAAGGTCTACATAACATACTAACACTTTCCATTGTGTATCTTATAACCAAGTATAACCTTTAAAAGCTATACATCGAATCATTCAAGTAGAAACAAAATTAAAGTTAGTTGTGAAAAATAAAAGACATTTTATAAATCAATAAACACCCAAAAACCAAGATATTGACATGAATCGATCAAAAAATTGATTCATATGGTCGATATACTGAAAATAGATAGCGTAATTTTGTGATTTGAATTTAGAAAATACGTTTTTTTGCCGATAATTGTTAAAGGTAACACAATAAAAATGCGTATAAAATAGTATTTTTACAAAAGACTAGATTAAAGACATGCTTTTCAATGACATAAACTAAATATTAACCGAGTGAAAATATATATTCCCTTTATGCATAAATAAATGTTGCTCTGAAATACCAGAATATATATAGTTCAAGAAATAACAGAAAACGCAACGCTAGAGATAAAAGTAGGCGATAAAATAGAAACAAGCATTAAATTAGGAATTATAAACCCGATATTATTGAGTATATTAAAAGAAAAAACCAACACAATTATAGAAACAAAAATGGCATTGATAGCCGTAATAAAGTTAGAAATAGGTGATTAAGAAAATATTATTTACTAAAAATGAAACCACATAATTTACAGATTCAATGACGCATTTTATCATATATGGCAATTATCAATAACAACTAAACCAAAGGCATACACATAATCAGCAATATCGAATAAATACTTGAGTAAAAAAGATACGAAAAAAAAAGATGTGTTGATGAATATTTTAAAAATGATGAAAAAGAAGTATCTGGGAATTTTTTTTTGAAAGAAGTTCGTATTTTGCATGAATAAATCGAGAAGATTTCTAAATAACATAATTATGTTTGAGTTTATTAAAATATAATATGTATTAAAAGAGGAGAGATATCCAAGAAGATTTAAGAGAAGAGGATATTCCCAAGAGTATATCATGATTTAAATACGCAGAAACTATCAAGTAGAAATTAAAAAAAAAGCAAAAATTAGAATTCTAAAAATAACCCGTAAATAAAATTATATGATTTTAAATTAATTAGCCAAAAAAATATTAATTTATTTGAATTTTTTTTCTCTAAGTTGCATTTAGATCCTTATTAATTCTAACCTAGTTCAATAAAAGATAGCGGTAGGGAGAAATTTAGAACTGATCATTTTAAATGATCCATAAATTTAAAAAATCTATCTAAACAATCCAGTCCATAAATATGAAAAGAATGTTTATATAATGGAATTAACGCCGAATTCTATATGGATTTCAGGATTACCAAGGAAAGACAGCTTTATATAAAATCGGGGCTTGTGCTTGTGGGTGACAGTTTAATTGATAAGTTTTTTTGAAAAAAAGTATAAATATGCGTTTGAAAAGAATGATATAGATATAATTATAGACGCAAAATTCACTATATATTTTAAAGGCTTGACTAGATCACCTGCAAATATAAAAAAAATAAAATTCGCCCATGATTAAAAAAATAATTATAAGAAAAGCAGGAAAATTAAGCGTAAAACCAAGTTTTTTCAAATAATATTTTAAATACAGCGATAAAATATATTTTTTTATTTACTCTTATTTTTTGTTTTAAGGGATAATAAACATGTATTCCTATGGCAAATTAAGCAAAATTATATAAATTTTAATATAAAATAAGTGTTTTTTTTATCGAAATTTAATACAAAAGTGTATGCTTTTTTTGATATTGATTTATGTTCGAAATGAAATATTTCAAAAAATTCATAAAAGAACTAGAAATATTTATTTAAATTTTGTTAATTTTAATATTTTAAGAGTCGAATGTTCAGATTTTAGTTCCCAATATATAATTAAATGATGTAGTTCTGAATGCAATAAGCTGTTTTTATTACTTTAGGAAGCAATACATTACATCTACAAAATATAATACTTGTCTAAAAATTATTCATTCTAGCAAAAAACACGGAGAGCAAATATTTGTAATTCCTTTCAAGCTTGGTTTATTTTTAAATTTACGATTTATTTACATATTAATCAAAAGAATGATGATTTCTGCAAATGTGATCCAGGTGATTTTATTAATTAAGATTTTTGATATAAAATTCGAAAAATGTCAAATAATTAAAAAATAAAAAAAAATATTTCAAAAACAGAATAGATCATGTAAAAATGTCCATTGCGCAAAAAGACCTAATTAAATAATTTAATACGATCTATTCGCACAAAAAATAGGATTTAGAAAGGCAGTTGAGCTAGTGAGTCTTTAGAGAAAATATTGTAAAAATGATGAGATGGAATGACATATTGTCCAAAAATGTTCTAAAAAGCAATCCAAAGCTCTGCTATCACAATAATAAATTGCTAAAATCAATGTGCCCATGAATAAAATTATTTACGACTTATTCGACGAAATATTTTGGTTATTTATATTCAATTCATTTTTATGGTGTAAATTTTTTAACTATAATATATATTTAACATATAAAATAAAAGAATGATTCTATCATTTAATAAATGTTTATGATATAATTTAAAATTTTTTAAAAATTCGGGTTCTATAATGCTATAAACTGCGAATATTATAAAATTTTGACATTTATTTTATGGAAAATCCCTAAATTTTTATAAAAGATAGTGACTTTATTTCTTTTACTTTATTGTATCTGAACCACAATATAAAAAAAATTAATATTTAAATTAAATTGGACATCTAAAGAAATTTCTTTTTAATTAAATAAAAAAAATACGAATTGACCATGGTTTAGAAATGATTATAAAATTATTACACGATCACTGACGTAATCTAAATATTGCATATATGATTTGTACATATTTGATCATAAATGCAAACAATGATTATTAACAACTAAATTTATATTTTAATCGATGTTGGGATAGTAGAATTTGTGCAAAGTAAAGTAAACTTGCTATGAGATATATTTGAATAAATATTTATTTTTAAAAATAGAAACCCAAATAAATTATTTTCTTAAATATGAATGAATAGATATTTTTAGAAGCATCATTTCAAATATCTCATTGTTTTTAAATATAAAAATTAGAGAATTTTTTTTCTTAAATAAGAATGAATAACATTTTCTATAAAATATCATTTCGACTTTCTCCTCTTTTTAACGAGAAAGAGACAACAAAATCATCTATATATAAAAATTTACATACATTTTACACATCATATTATTTGTACATCTCTTTGCCATTGTAAAAAAACAGGAGAAGTTTCTTTTTTCTAAAAAAAAATGAAGTCACATTTTTACTTCAAAAAGAGGATTTATAATATATTATTAGCGTACTTTAATTAAATTTGATTTATTATACCAGCTGGGTATAATATATGTTAAATGGTTTTCTTAAATAAAACGCCTAGAGCACTATTAAAGAAAAATTCCCATTTATTTATTTCCTTTTCCTTAATTTTAATTTTTTGTTTCTTTTTTCTACTTTTATTCAATATAGATCATATAAATTATTGATATTTACCATAAATGAGACAATTTCAAATCTTAATTATTTGCCCAAAAAAGAATAGTAATATAAAATTAAAATATTTGTTTTTGAGATAGCCCCTATATATTTAATGGAAATTTATATTAGAGAGGGATTTGTCTTAACATCGCATAGAGTGTTATTGAAAGAAGGAAAGGGGGTAGATATTATTTATAAGAACCCAAAATTGGCACGGAATGACCAAACCAACATAGATGAAGTGGGTGAGTTTTTTAAAAATAAGTCTAAAAATATATTTATAAATCTACGGGATGAAAATACAATTTTCATAAACAATAATCCATATGTTTTACGAGAAAGTGGTAGGGTTAACTGTCCCTTAAAAGAAATTATAGGTATTTCCGGGGAAAATTTGGAGATAAACGAAGATAGGTTGGTTCAAGAAATTATGAATGAATATCATTTAAATGGTTGTTTATCAGTTTTGAATATTGATAAAAATAATCTTGAACAAGAAAAGATTTTTATTGAAAAGATCGAGGTGAAAAAAACAAAGGAATATGTATGTGACAAACTAGGAAACATAAAATATTTTAGACTTCCGATTTCCGGATACGGTATGGGTATTGAGAATGATACAATTGATCAATTGTTGATATTACTTTACGATTTTGATGAAGATACAAATCTTATTTTATTTTCGGATGATAACAGAGAAAACAATATATTTTGTTATTTTTTGATTTCAGTTTTTGAAAGTATTATCTATTTTAACATTAATTCTCTAGATAGTTCATTTCTTGTTCCCAAAAAAACATTTGAGGATCCCTTTTTCGTAAATTTTATTAAAGATAATAAGGCAAGCTTCGGGGGTGAATTTTCTTCGCTATATGAAATCGGTTATAACGGAAGCTTTAAAATAGTATCTAATTTATTGTCTATTCTTGAAAACAGAAATTCAAAAACTATTGTTGATTCTATTTTAACATTAAATGAACACAATTCAAGCCATAATTTAAAGCTCGAAATTTTAAGATCAATTATTTCAGATGAACAAAATAATTATTTAACAGCCAATATTTTTCTTATAAGATACATCGTTTTAATTTTACTTGCAGAATATATTTTCTATAATAACAGTAGATCAGATAAATCAACATTTTGTGGTTTTATTGAAAATAGATTTGAGTACCAAAACCTCTTTAAATACATAAAAAGCAAAAGAGAAATACCAGATTTACTTGCACCTCTTAATGCTGTCATAGAAGAGAGAAAACTTCCTAGAATAAAAACCATTAAAAATATAAACGGATTATTGGCAAGAACATACAAATCTAATAGCACAACAAATATGTTCAATGGAAATAAGATCATCACCAGCACAGACCCCGCGAATATATCCAAGATTGCGGGAGTATTTTTTTTCTTAAATATGCGAGAAGAACCTTTGATTATTATAAAAGATAAGCTTTATACACTAAGAAATATAGAAAAATATGGAAAGAACATAACATATCTGAGACATATAAGCAGAACGAAAATCGAAAAAATTGAAAAAAAATTAAAAAAAGCAATAATAAAAGAAATAAAACATGAAGACAATATGCCTTATTATATTATAAGAAATAATGACTACCAGAAAAAAGAAATTCTGGCAGATGTAAATGATATCAAAACCATAAGCGAATATATAAATGAAAAATACCAAAATGCAAAATATTTGAGAATACCTATAACTTCATCAATGGCATTTAGATTTAACAGATTCGATAAAATATTTACAGCACTTATAAAACGTGGACTAAAGAATTCAGAGCAACGAACGATTGTTATCCATTCAAATTCAAAAAGAGGTCGAGCAACATATACAGCAATTGTAATACATTTAATAATGGAACATGAAAATATAGAATTTCTTTTTTCTTCAAATCTCAATAATGAAAAAATTAATTTACTCGTTGCCCTTTTAGACGGTGGACAAAAGGCTTTTCTCACAGTTAATCACTTATTTAGAGTTTACTTCAAGACAGATATTTATAATTTTCTATTAGAATCAAGAAATCTCAAAAAATCAAAAAGAACAATGAAAAAGTACTTTCTCTTGATATGTTTTGCTTCTTGGTTAGATGAGTACAAAAAAACACACACATCGTTCGAAAAATGGATGATAAGCAGGGTCGACATAGTAAATTTACTCGAAAGTATCAATGATGTAAATTTGGATATATTCCAAGAGAAAAATTTACATATTCATGAAGAAATAATGAATAGAACGGGGGAAATACTAAGCTCTGCTATGATTTTGAAAAATGATTATTTCATAGGATCACAGATATTTAAATTGTTTGGTGACGTAAAAGGCACCCGAAATTTCAGATACATTCTATTTGAAGATAACCTCGTGGTGGGGCTATCAATTCCAACAGAAAATGGTATTCATAATACGCTCAAAAAAATACAAGAAATCCTAAAAATTAAGAAAAATAAAATTTATTGGTTTTGCTTAAGAGAAGAACCTGTGATTTATATAAATAATTCTCCATATGTTTTAAGACACGGCACCAAACCAGATTCAAACCTGGAGATAACTGGAATTTCTGCAGATACAATTGAAAATATAGAGACAAAACTATATAATGATATTAAAATAGAAAAATCAATACATTTGCACGATGAGATGCTTGTTGAAAATAGAATACAAAATGTTATATTACGAATAGATGTCGAATCACTACACTGTGCCCGCGAAATATTCACCAAATTCGATATAAACTACATTAGACTACCCATAACAGATGAAAAAGCTCCGATTCCAACCATCATAGATAGACTGTACGAAATATTTAAGCAGATGTCAGGTATCAAAATTGCTGTATTCAATTGCCAAATGGGGAAGGGAAGAACCACAACAGGAATGGTACTTGGATATCTTACATTCAACTACCAAAAAATACAAGGAACAAAATACATGCCAAGATTCAGAATCATTTCTTTATTAGTACAAATACTTCCATTTTCTCTTCAAAGTAAATCTATTGTTGATGAAGTCATCGATACAATGTCACATTTAGAAAATCTTCGTGAGGTAATCTCAAAACTTGCAGAAGCTGGGGAAAAGGAGAAAGCAAAAAACTTTCTCATGCGCTATTTCTATCTAATTTGTTTCAGTGAATTTCTCATTCAAAAAAAGGAAGATATATTTTCTCTTTTTTTAGCTAATCGCCCAGAAATTATAAATTTGGCAGATCAAATTGAAAAAATAGGACTCGAATTAGTAAAATGAATAAAAAATTATGTACTTTTTTTAGTATACGATCACATAAAATAAATTTGTTTATTTTATTATTTACTACGATATTTTAGTCTAAATTTTTCGTTTCCCAAATATTCTTTTTTTCCCATATAAATATACATAGAACCATAATAAGCAAGTAATGTATAATAACTTTACTACGTAATTTTTCTATCGCAAATATTATTTTTTTTACGGAAATATATTAAAGTATACCAAAATGTTTTCCGAATTCATGTTAAAATAATAAAAAATTGTTATTTATACACTTGATAAAAAAATCGTCTTGAATTAGGATATTTACTTTGATTCGTCTACCGAGAAGATTTTACAACTATTATGATAAATAAAATTATTCAGCTGCGTTTTATCATTCTCTTCGAAATTAGACGAATCTAAAAAGACACATATAAACTTGTAACTGATATCAAAGCTTAGTAAAAGTAAAAAGAAATTAACCAGCGCACCACCCCGATTAATTCTTAACTTATAGATGAAAGTTTTTTTCCAGCAAAATATACAAATGTATTGTTTTAAACCACAAAATATAGTAATATCGTAATATTTCCTACTGCAAATCCATTGAAATTTTTTTTTAGAAATACAAACAATAGAAATTGTATTTTTATCGCAGACTATATTTTTTAATGTTTTTTTGTCGCTATAAAAAAATTTACATATATTTAATAGCAGAACAAGCATTTTAGATATTTTTTAGAAACTGCCATCAACTTATCTAATCTTCCTATTGCATTAAATATTGAATTCTTGAAAAAAAAATTTAATATTATTACATCCGTTATACATAATTTCAGCGAAATTAATCGATTTTTACCTTAAGATTTCTGATTTTTAGAAAAACGTTAATAACCATCATCATTTTTTTGCAATTAATTTTTGAATTAACAAATTATATTACGAATTTAAAATTATTTTTATCATATCCCCAATTTATTTCATACATGAGAGATTTAAGTGAAAAATTGATTTGTGGTATTCTAAGCTATCTAAAAAATAAAAAATTATCATAAAAAATTTTATTTTTCATGTCTAAATATGACAGTATTCACTATTTAAATGCATTATTCTTGTGATTATATATGCTATATATGGGTCTGTATGCTAAATTTAATCTTGGAAGCTGATATTAGCAAGAATTGATCCAAAGATAATATTAAATTCTTGCACCTTACATATTATATTATATTAATTGACATTCGCTTCACAAGCCAAATAATGCATAAAAGATAACTTTTAAACACTACTCTATATTTTTTAACTGTACTATTTTTAAAAAATATGTAAAGCAATTGCCACATAAGTTTCAAAGGTTTATAAAAAAATAAATATAGTTTTTCTGATTCTAATTATAATGTATATATTAATTAGAAGTTTATATAGCAATACAGTAGAATAGAACTAGAAATTTAGTAAGTAATTTTTATAAAGAATTTGATTTTTTTGAAGTTAATTATCTTTTTTAAAAATAAAATCTATCTTGTAGAAGCATGATGGCTAAATATTACAGGTAATAAAGATGAATTATTTTGAGATCTATTTTATTAATACGTTTTTTAAAATCTGGTTTTGCTATGGATTTTATATCAGTGTAGCAACTAATCACAGCGTTGAAAAGCTTTGCTGTTAGTTTTTTCGATCTCTTCTCTATTAAAAGAGCCCATGAGCTTATGGGGAAAGATATCATAAAAGATCATCTCTATATTAATGAGAAATAAAATTCACTTTTTATATCTTTTAAAATTACAGTTAACATTTCATCGTTTCAAATACGACACAATCAATATTATTGCAATGATAAAATTTTTATTATTGCATTGCAGGAACGATGGAATTTTTTATGCTATATTTAATTTCAGTGAAAAGAATTTTTATACTTATATGCGGATATCTTCAATAACAAAGTGTCTATTTTTTTATTTTTCGGTTTATCTCTAAGTAAGGCAAGTAAAAAGAATCAAGTTTTTCTATTCCAACTTTTACTTATGATGTCTCAACGTCAATACTTCAAAGTAAAAAAATATTATGTTTGCTAAAATGGATTGAAAACGATCCTTCTCTTCACAAAGCGATCACTAATAAATACTTTTACTATTTTAAGAAATAATTATATGCCTCGAAATACTTGAGTAGCCTTTAATTTCGGCCATCAAGAAACAAATTAATTTCAGATCCTTCCTTAAACAGGAATTTTTAGTATATTGCATTGTATTTATATTTTATATGTGATGATGCTTGAGGGTTAAAGAAACAAAATTTATATTTATGACTTAATTTGCTTTATGCTTTTCTTAGTTGTCCTAGAAAAACTTTAGATTACTCTATAGAACGGGTTTGGATGATACTTCTTTCCATTTCATCATATTTACAATCTTCTTCAATAGATTTTCTTCCCTCAAGATTTATTAGTCCAAGATTATTGCGAAATCTTATCTTTCTGTGTATGCTTCAGTTTGCATATCGATTTTTCTTAATATACATGTTATGGTATTTTTAACCACCCCATTGTACGTTATATGTAAAGAAAAAATAAAGTTATTTATATATACATTGAAATGGCTATGTGTTATGAGCGGATATTATGAAATTCTTAAATTGTAATTTTTATACACAGGTTTAGGAATATATTCTAATTATTTGGGCTTCTTTTGAGGGATATAAAATTTTTTGCACATTTTTTGCAATACCACAACAAATAATATGCTGAAATTCCAGTATATAAACATTTGATGAAATGATTAAATAATCACGAAAAATTGTTACACTAAAACACATAAATTTATTAATTTATCTCACTGAGAATTTTTAAAAAATTAATGCAGATACTTAAAACAAGAACAAAAGAATGATGAAATATCGTAAAAAAAATTTATTAGTATTTAAAACTAATCGAACAAATGGTTCAATAACCTATTCGATTGGGAATATAATGCAAGCAACGTGTCGTATGCATCAAAATCAAATAAAACAAATTAGAAATCAAGAGTAAAGATTAAATATATTATACGTACTATAAATATAAGCATGTTCTGTTAAAATGCAACTAGAATATAATATTTGTTACGATTTGATTAAATTAGTAAGAAATTTTCCATGCTGACTAGACAAATTAAAGATTTATATACAATAAAAAAGTGAATATATTTAATAAAGAATGTATCTTGCAGAAAATGATATCAAAAGATTATATAATGGCCAAAAAATCTAATAAAAAATCACATATGTCACATTTTTACTGTATCAATGAGTAAATTAATCACATTAAAATTTCAAATTTTAATTTCTAAATTATAATGTCAGTTAATACAATAATTAAGTTTGAATTTAAAAATTTAATCTTATAATATTTAAATGTTCTTGAAAAGTGCAAAAGCAGCGCACTCGAGAAAAAAGAAGAAAATATTATGCTATTTATATTAAAAATGTGGATTTACAGTTTCCTTATATCAAAACCTTCATTTGCTTCGAATTACAAATATAATGCCTTATAATGAATTTTTTGAGAACAAATATGCAAAATGGCTTTCCGAATCAATTATATATTATGCACCAAAATTTACGAAAACTATTATTTTAATACAGCTGAATGATATATCACTTGCATTTTTTGTTTTACTTTTAATTACATGTTATTCAAATTATCTATTTTTGATGTTATTTATACCTTCACATATTCCTAAAGTATTTTTTTATTTTAAGACTCCATTCATTCCTTATGATTTAAGTTTTTGTTTACAAGCCCAATTTGCTTGATCTCTCGTGCACATTGCGTATTAATACACACGGTTATTTTATCCGCTCTAAAGTCTTCTTTAATAATTCATCTTCGTTTAAGACTAATTAATTCAAAAAGATTTTCAATCCTAATTTACGTTTATATGCCTCAATCTGGTTAGTTACTCTGAGTTCTTTCAGATCAATTCTATGATATTGTTTACCCACCATTCCAAGTTGTAACATATGTAATAATCTTTGTTTTGCCCTTGTATATAAATAACAGCTCGTATGCTAGCAGATCATACTTTCACAATTTTTCATTTTCAACTATGTTTATTTTTTATATCTAGTCACACCGATTTCCATGTATGTGATACATTTCTTCTTTTTTATATATATAAATATATCAGGTCTTTCGTTTGATAATTTTATATCAGTATGAATTCTTGCATCTAATTTTATCTCCGCGAATTCATTTTCCATTATTTCTTGTACTGTGTGCCTACGGATTTTTTTGAAATTATATTTTCTTGCTAGCATAAAGTGAAGATACAGTACTATTTCAAATTTCTTCTTGTATAGTCATAGCCAAGCGTTTTTTTATCTGCTTGCCTTTTGAATGACAGCCTTTAAAAATTCGTTACTGTGCGGGCATCTTTCTCTTTCAATAAAGAAAATTTTAGCATCCAAAATGAATTAGAACCTAGCTTCTTCTAAAAATCCTATATGTTCTTCCTGTATCCACTTTGATAATCCTTTTATTTCTAGCATTGATTTATTATGCGCATTAAAGAGTATTTAATGTAATGTTTTTGTTTTTATTTTACACAATAAACTCTCTTTTTGCTTTAATTCAAGCTCTGAAAGATCTATTTTTATATTCCGTATTTTGCCATCTAGAAAAAATTTATTAAGACCATGTGCGTCGCGTGGTTTTTTCATAAATTCTAAAAATCATCTTTCCTAGGTGATGTGTTTTTTCTTATTTAAGTGATTTTAGTAGCTAAATAGTATTATTTGAGATTTAAATTATATGTTTTCAAGACCGCACCTTAGTCTATTTCTTTTGTGGTAAAGTCGTTCTTTATTAGATGATTGCATATATATTATATTTTCAATCGATTTTAGCGTGATGTAATGGTCTATATGTTGAAAATATTCTGACTCTTCCTTTAATAACCCTGAGTATTGATAATTTTAATAAAAAATCATGTCCATTAATTGCCTTAATTAAGTTTTTACCGATAAGTTCAGTTTTGAATAAAGTTCATTAAAAATATTGGCATTGTATCAAAACTGGAAAGTATAGTTGAGTAGAAATATAATGATTTAGTGCATTTTATTAATATTAAGGCAGCATAAAACATAAATAATGTATAGTATACATAATGCATATAAGCAATTATTTTAAGCAAAATTTGATAAAAAACACATATATTCTAAATCTTACAATAAAATGAAAGCGCCGCATAATGCAATTGAGGGAAAAAAATTATAAAAAATTAGGAATCATTCCCAAGTAGAAATGTGTTTCAATTCTAGAAAGCAAATCCACGCAGTGAATTTTTTTATACGCCAAAAATATAACTATATATATTTTGTTGATATTTTTCTTTTTTACAGTATATATTTGTTTCTTAATTTTTTTTATTATAATCGTTTCTTTACAGGCTAACTTATAGCTTCTTTTTGCGATTTTCTCATGCGGTTTGAATTTTATAGACGTCAGATTTT
Source organism: Rhyacophila brunnea (assembly GCF_057557595.1). NCBI lineage: Eukaryota > Metazoa > Arthropoda > Insecta > Trichoptera > Rhyacophilidae > Rhyacophila > Rhyacophila brunnea. The sequence goes on from NW_028233235.1 coordinate 1,267,110, forward strand.
TTTTTAAAATAGTTTGACCTTTTAAATTGGGTAATCAAATGAACAGAATTATATAAAGTATTGCGCAAAACTAAAAGTTGGTTTTATTATATTTTAAGCATAAATTTAATCTTTTTAAATATTAAAACCTATTCATATTTAAAGGTACCCATATTAGAAGATTTAAAATATAATGAATATTGCTTGAAGCCAAAACAGTTTGATATATGTTATTTAATTTAAAACTTCTTTATAACTATTAAAAATCGTAAAATAATTGATTTTTATTTTATAATACCTTATAATTGTAGTACACAATGGATTTTTTCCGATATTTGATATCACATCCATATAAATTTAAATATAAAATAAATCGGAATTTCTAAAGATGCACTAAAAAAAGTGATAGCTTCTTCAATAGATGTAAATTTAATTTTGAGTATAACTAAGGGTCAAAATATAGAAAATTTAAAATATTGTAAATTTTAGTTTCGGGCCTGTTGTATATTTTTAGGAATAAAAATTCTAGCGCGAGTTACGCTCTATTATTTTAAAGGCGTAGTGTATGTCTTCTATAGCTGTAAGTTGCACAATATGGACTTCTAAATACTTACGTAAAACGGTTTTTACTTAAATGAACTTACTCAAATGACTAAAAATAAATTTGTGCGTAAATATTATCTTGTTGACCCAAAAAAATATTTAAATCATTGGATTATACATGAAACTTTGTAAAGCCTTCAAAAAATATAGTTCTGGTGGCACTCTATAAGGTGAAATTCAAATATTTTTTTTGCATTTTAAATTTAACGAGATGATCATTTTATCCAAGAAATTTCTTAGCCGAAACCCACATATTTATATTCTTGAGAAAAAGATTATTTTTACTGGAAGTAGTGTGAATAAGATCTCATAAAGAGTTTTTTTAGAATGAAAAGAGTGATTTGATTCAATAGTAAAATAAAATCCACCCAATCAAATCAGTATAAGATGAGTAGATTTAAATAATATTTTTCAAACCTTTCTATAAAATATACACAGATCGAATTATAAAATATATATGATAATATGTCTGTGCCTTATATATCCTTTAAATTTTACAAAAGCATAGTTAATTAAAGAACTTTGAGGAGATTTATGATCAATTTAGTAGTAGTAAAAGCGTGAAAATAGCAAAGATTTATATGCATGAATACATACTAGGCTAAAGGTATTTATTATTTAGATGAATCCTTTTGCTTATTCTTTAAACAATCCTCAAGGTGACTATATATATACAATTTAACCCCTTAAGATCAATTATATACTTTGAAGTTATAATAAAAAAGAATTTATAAAAAAAAGAAGATGTTAATGTGATTGAAAAATTAATAGTTGCATTTAAAGATTTAAGATATCTTATTTACAATCAAATGCACAGATCGTTAGATTTAACCAAAACTTACCCTATATCATAAGAAATATATATTTGAGTATGCAACGATAGCAATAAAAAGAAAAAATGAAGTAGTTAAAAAAAAATAATTTAGCCATTCATTCATCAACCAAGAACTTATCATTAAGCTATTATTAGAAATTTCTTTTATATATCGTATGTATCACAGAAGATGCGAATGCCAATAGAAACTGTATATTGATATGCAAAGAATTAACCGTATAAGGCAAATGTTGATAATTGTAATATAAATTGAACTTAGGAGACCAGCTAATAGCACTGGGTTAACTTGATAATATGAATAGATATTTACTATTGAATTTGTCTAAATATGACCATTTTATCGGTGATAAACATAAACTAGCAGATTTATTCAAGAATAATAAAAAATCGAGAAAGCTGAAGCTATATATACTATATTCATATGGAAGACTATAAATTATATTTTGTCTAACGACCATAATAAATTGGTATTTATATATATTAAGAGTTATAATATTACAATAAATTATATACGTTATCTTAATTATAAATATTTTTCATCTTTATTAAGATTCTTAGATTGCTTCAAAACATCATTTTTGATTTGGAGTAAAAGGCTTATTTTGCATTTTTAAATCTGTTTTTTCATTAAAATCTTTAAAGATTATATCTAGATACCATGATAACGTTAAGTGATGGAATTTATCGACTATTAATCTTTTTTTTATGTTTATTTGAAAATATTTGATACTAAAAAAATAACTTTGTCAGGAAATTAACTAAATTTGTTAGAAGTTTTTACTAAACATTTTGTGTTTTTAATACACTATACAGTCTAGAGATCATGTATTATGCTGTATTTATATTTTTAATCTCATATTATTTAAAACATAATCTTTTTTTTGCATACATATTCTTTAATTTCATTTTTAATTCTTGTTAGAATGTAATTTTATGCTTCTTTACCATCATAATTCTCTGCATTGGCAAGTATAGTTTTAAAATACCATAATACGTATATTAAGGATGTAGCAACGACAACTATACAAGAAAAAATTGGATTGTGATAATACACCAATTTTAAGGCCTTTAGATAATACATATGAATAGTCATAATAATGAAGAGTTTCTAAGAAGTAGAGAGTAATTCTGCTCTTATTTAATACGATGAAGTAAACCAGAATAATCTATATTGACTTCAAATTTAATATAATTCGCAATATATTATATATTTTGCAGCTTGCGACAACATCGTTAACTAAGTTATAAAAGCAAGAAATAAAATACATCTTTTCAGATTAGAATCAAGATACTTATGATATTATCGTACTTCAAGGACTTTTATACAGACAAAAAACAGCTTAATCCAGATAAAAATTGTATTTTGAAGAGAAGAAAATACAATAAATACAAGAAAAATTATCAAAAAATATAAAAAATAATTTTAGGCAAATAAAACTAAACTATATGTATTTCAAGAAATTACTTTAAAAAACATAAGATGAGTAGATAGATCTGTAAAAAGTCAAGTTAGCTAAATTTTTTTTGGTGTATATAAAAAATAGTCTTGAAAGAAACTCACTCACCCATAAATTCAAGAGAGAAAGCAAAATCAAAAAAAAAAATTAAAAAAAATTTATCCAATAAAATAATGCTATTTTATCCGTCAATTATTAGTCGTATTTTTAATCGATAGAATGTGTCGTAAATATCTTCCAGAAAAACAATATATTCCCATGGGCATCGAAATCCAGATACCAAATGCAAAATTCAACCTTTAAGGTTGAAATTTTGAAAAAAAATTATACACTAATCTTGGTAATAATTTAACAGATAACTACAGGTTGAATACACAGATAAATACATGAAAAATATGAATAGCTATGACAAAAATTTTTGATCGAAACAGTCAGGATGTATTTAGGAGCAAAAAAAACAATAAAACTAGTTATTTAAGACTCTCTATTCTGTAAAACAAAGATTTTAGGCTTTTATATAATACGATTATATAAAGAATAAATATCCTGGTACTTATTATGATGATTAAAGTGAAAGAAATGATCATTTTATGAAATGAAAACATCAAGAGATGAATTGGCAGACTTCTCAAATTCTTCCAAGAACTAAAATTATAATTTTAAAGCTAGTTTCAGGTGACAAATATAATACAAAAAAAAACCATTGCCATAAATAATGAGTAGAACATTCTTAAATCAAGTAAAGATAAAAACATGGGAGAGCTACTATAACAAAATACATCATTAACCTTAAAATACACATACTTGCACAATTTTTATAGTAAACGCACAACAATATAACTCGCATTCACGAAATAACCTTATATGGGTTACAGGAGCTTAAACATAATATTTTAAAATAACGCACTTAATTGTAATCAAAAGAAAAATAAATTCTTTGATTTATTTTAGATGTGTAATTTGCAAGAAACCAGTGAAAGATTACACTTTCATCTTCAGGAAAGTGCTAATGTTTATATGATTCACCTATCATGAAACAAATATTTCATGTTGTTTTTTATATAAGTTGTTCTGAATAATACTTACAATATTACTTTTAATTAATCAAAAAGATTGTCATATCTCTCCACGTATAAGCATCATGCGGATGTACTTTATACTATTAAGCACAATAATGGAAATACACTAAAAAGAAACACCCTTCTTGTCGGAAGACGAATACACATTCGAACATACATTTTTGTTAGGTGTAATTTAGGAATAAATGCTGTAAGATAATAAAACTGTCAAAACCTATACTAGATTTAGAAAGTCTTACAGTAGTGGTTTTCACGCTTTCAACTAGCCTCAAAAGAACCAGAAAGTTAAATATATGTTGTATAAAATTTAAATATTTTATAAATAATTTATTTTTAAACAGCTACAAACGTTAATGTACAAAATGAAATGTTTTGTAATTTTTTCTATTTGTACAAATATTAATGTATATTTTTTAGTAAATGTTAGTGGGCTCAAATCTCGTCTTCGCATTTATATGTGGCGAGTTATAAAAAATAAATGAAATTTCAGATTGTATATATTCTTTTAATTTGCCCCAAATTAGAAATGCCACTAATCAAAATTTGCAACATACCGAAATTTGCCACACACAAATTAATAAATGATGAAATCATAAAAAAATTTAATATATTAAAATCGGAATTCAAAATACGCTTTAAATCAGGGACCAAAATATGTGTTGTTGCTTTCAAGAAGGAAATAGATTTGCCCGATAGCATAAATATAGCCAGGAAACCGTGTAAACTGGAAATCTTCAAGGAAAAAAATCCGATGGAAGGTGATTCTGGTTTGAATTCTAGAAAAGATTCAACAATAGACATCAATAATTTTGATATAAGAGATTCTGTAACTCCATTATGGAAAATAGAGTATAAAAAGCAAATTGAGCAAAAGAAAACGATACTTGAAGAGTTTTACGATGCAAAAATTGATTATTTTGGGACAAATCAATATTTCCGAAATAGTTGTGAATTCGCATTTGGTTTTGACAAGAATAAGATGCCTTCAATAGGATTTAAAGGGCATGTATTTAAACAAGATTACAATTTGGTTTTTGACATTCAGGATTGTTTGAATGTAAGTGATTCAATGAAGGACAAAGTCAAAACAATTAAAGATATTATTAAAAATGTTCCCCAAATAATTTATGATCGAGAAACTAAAACTGGTTTCTTGAGATTATTAAAGCTTAGGGAAAATGAAGACGAGGTGATTTGTTTAGTATTAGTACAAGATAATAAGGATCTTGTCAGAAAGGCATTTCAAAATAGCATAGATATATTTGAAAGTATCGAGCAAGCAAATCACAAATCAGAACATGAAAATATAACAATAATAAATACCAATGAAAATGAAAATAGCGCTCAAATAGAAGCTGAAATTGAAAATTCAAATAAATTGGATAATAATAATTTTAGTCAAAACGGACTGGGATTTTGGGAGGAAAATAACTTAGATGAAGTAATTGTCAACAAATCAGAAGCGGAATTACAAAGAACCAAAGATTTATGTGAAGCTGATCTTTTTAAGCTTATAGAGACGGTTAAAAATCTACCTTTTGATAACCTTTTTGTTTCTTTTTATAAAGGTGTTCATGATGGATTTGTTCCTGGAAATACATTCAAGATACGTGGAAAAGACCATTATTTTCAAAATATTATGGGCTATAATTTTAAAATTTCGTTTTTTTCATTTTTCCAAAGCAATAGAGACATAATACAGCAAATTTGTGAACACATCGGAAAAGATGTAGAACAAAAAGACCATCTGTATGATCTTTGTTGCGGATCTGGAATGTTTTCAATTTCCCTTAGTAAGGTATTTAAAAAAATAACTGGGATTGAAATAAACCATTCAAGTATATTGGACGCTAAAGATAATTTATTGATCAATAATATTCCAAATGTTTATATTAAACAAGGCGACGTTACGAATGAAAAATATAATCAAAACTCTACTGTTATTTTAGATCCACCAAGGAGTGGTGTAAGCAAAAAAACCATCTCTAATATTCGAAAAAATGAGGGAATCGAAGAAATTTTTTATATTAGCTGTGATCATAAAAAATCTTATCATAATATTATTGATCTGTGCAGGGAAACCTCTAAAAAATATGAAAACAACAAATTTGAAATTATAAATATAAAAGCTTTTGATATGTTTCCAAACACCGAAAAATCGGAAGTTTTGATACATCTAAAACGGCAAAAAAGTAATTAAAACGTTAATATATATAATTACATTCAAATTTTATAAATCAATGATTCACATTGATATTTTTTATGTACACAAAAGTTTATTTACTCATTTCTCTTTATATAAGTCAAAATTTCTATTAAAATTAATATGCTCTTGATTTATATAAAACAATTAAGATAAACAAAGTAATTTAATAAAAAATCCAACACATTGAACGTTTTGGATCAATTAAGCATAAAATAATACAATTAAGCAAAAATACAGCCAGATGAATAAAATCTAATATATAAAGAAGAATAAACGTAATTTATGATCTATATAAATATTTTTGGGTACTCTATAGTTTTTACAATATTAAATTGAGGTGATGATCATCCCAGTTTCATATTAAGATATAAAAAACGATTTCTGCAGAAAGATAATTAAATTGTCTATTATATAGACCAAGAAAGACGTGATCATTCCAATATTATAGAGTGATACAAATATTATACACAACACTAATTTTCATGTTTGTTTTGATCATGAAATTACTAATCATATTTGAAATCATGGTGTCTAATATAAACCAGTGATTTACGTAAATTACACTCTAAAAAAGTTAGATATTGTTATCATTATCTTTTTATTAAAAGGGTTTTCTAAAAGCTTAAAAAGGCAACTTAGTATTATTAGAAGTGTTAGAGATTGCTTGATTTTCTTAGGATATTATCACAATTTCCCATTATACGAAAACTATTTTATTTGCACAGTCACCCATATCATATATACGCATTGTTGATAATTTGATAGGGATTTACGAATAAATCACAGTTTTAATGCATATAAATAGTACTCACTATACTTTGGGCATGAACTGATAAAGACAACTTCACGTGTTATTGTTCTCACAATTCAAAATCAGCCGAATTCTTTTATGTTTTTTAATATTCAGCATATGTCGAGGTTACTCTCAAATATCGCAAGATAGATTTTATTTGATTCCAGTTACTGCAGATTTTTTAAATGACCATATTTGATCCATTAGATTTCATCACGAGAAAGGTCATCATTTCATATCGGTAAGATAAAAATACAATATTTTAAATTATATTTTATCGCCAATCCATTTCTAAAAAACTATATTTTTCTTGAAGTATATTAATACAGCTTCTTGGTTCATTGGTAAATACTGCGATTTTGTTTATCTTGATCATATATCATTAAATATTAGAATTTTGTAGCAAAGTTTGTCTATAAAAGATTTATTTGAAAGTTAATCTTTTTTGAATGGTATTTTATATCAATAGACTAAAAACTGAAAAGCAAAGAAATAATAAAATTTGAAATAAACATTATATATCAGATAAAAATTCTATTTATAACATGCGATGTTTAGGTTTCTATTTGATCATATGTCATTTGAATGACTGATTATATGCGAGACAAAGAATTTAATATATATAAATCACTGTCAAATGATATTTTTAGCCAAAAAAACGAAATTTTCTTTTATTTTGTAGGTGATATCATAATACTTTCATATGGTTTATTAATAAAAAATTAATATGATGGTTGAAAAAATAGTGGGTTATACTAAACTTATAGAAATTCAAACATTTGATCAATTTTTTTTCGAATTATTAAATTTAAAATTCCTGGATTATTTTAGTATAAGATAGCTCACCTTTAAAATGAATAAATCCTAAAAACCTCAAATATAAATAGACATCTACTCGTTAAAGATGTTATTTCAATATAATTACTTCCATTGGCTATAAGTATTGCAAAATTTTACATATATGAAATTACATGCCAAATTTCGAAAAGCTGAGGCATAATGATAAAAATAAAAAAATTATGCATATCTACACGCGCGTAATAAACTCCACTAGAATTAAACACCTTGAGTACAAAATAGTTGAAATCTAAAAAAAGTAAAAAATCATGAAACTATGTTTTGAGAGAAATCCCGTATTTCTGGAAAGGATTTTATATTATAAAATTATATCTATGAGAACAAAATTCACATTTTATATTTCAAACTATATAAATATAGACACGCAACGATAATTTTAAAAAAAAGTATGCAAATATATTTTCGTACATAAAGATTTAAAAAGATACAGAATTACAGTTTCAAATATATAATTTTATTTGTCATTCAAACATAATTTTCCTATTTTCATTTCACAGAATAATTTATTATATATGCAGGCTGATCACATGTGGCAATGTTATTAATTTGGCAATCTAGAATATAATAAAGATTACTCTGATCTGCGGTAAAAGTTAAGTAATTCTTATTTATTTACACTATTTAAAGGAATACAATATAATTGTTTAAATTAAAAATTTTATAAATAGAATTTTTAATTATTCTTTAATTAGTTCAACACATGATGATTTTGTACTGAAGAGAAATTTTTATATTGGAACAGTTTACGTCAATCATAAATAACAAACAAGACTTGAAATCCAAATGCAAATTCAAAAGTTTTTAAAAAATAACTTGATTTCTATTTTCACGATTTTTATAATTTTTTTTATAGCATTTTTGTTGATACTAGCATTTTTAACATGCATCGTTTTCGTAAAAAAAGGGGGTGAAGAGTCATGCGAATCTACAAATAGTCAAAAAAAATGTTTACATAAAAAAGGGGAAAACAGCTCAACATGCATAGTATGCAAGGAAAATGCACAAAATATTGGTGTCGATTCGGCTTCCCTGCACTTTAATACTTTGTCAGATTTTACTACACCTGAAAAATACGAACACAAAAAACAAGATGGGTTATATAATAGTTCAGAAGACTCGATTTTGTACGATGATAGTTCAGGTAGTGATAATATAACCTTTGATTATTTATCTTCGATTATAAGTCCAGAAGAAAAGCAAGAACATATAAAACAAGAATTTCTTATATAAGCCCGTGTATTAACTACATATCAAATTACCAAAATTATAATTTTATTTCAGATCTGAAATTCATTGAAATGCAAATGCTGGAAATAAAAACTTTACAGGAACGAGAAAATATTTTTTTGCAAAAAATAAAAAAATTATAAAATAAAAACATTAGATTATATTTTTTAAAAACCAATAATTTACAATAAATATTTTCAAACAGCACATATAATCGGGCATCATCCCACACACTGATCTTCATATTTTATTCATCAGTTTGAGCCCGCTATATAAGCATATTTATTTCCATCCAGAGCAATAATCCCTTTCTATCCGAAAAAATCTAGAATTATTTAAGATAAAAATATGAATGTTGCCATAACATATATAATTATCAAATTAATTTATAAATTTAATGTTCAAATTATTTATTAATGATGTAAGATTGCAAAATGGATTCATGTAATTTATGGATTATACTTCTATTTTTCAAAATTTGAACAATGTTTTAAGAAACAATATAAACCTATTTTACGTCCAATAAAACCACAATCGAACGAATAATATCTTTCTTATTATATTATAGCTGGAATATAAAAGACACGATTTTATGAGAAGAAGAGTATTCAGATAAAGGTAAAACGAATTTTTTTGATGATTTTAGTTCTATTCATTTTATCTTTAGTCCATGTGTCACTTATCAAATTATGTATATATATAAAATTTATAATCGGCTATTCTGTAATGAGTCAAAAAAAGTTAAGATGTGAAAAACTACTTAGACACACAATATTTCCGTATGATAAAAATTTGTTGCTAGTAAAAGTATTTAGACCATGTAATTATAATTTCGGAACATATAACAGCAGAGAAAAAGTTAAAAGTATGCGAAAGCCTAAAGATAATCCTTAAACATAGGTTTTATTAATATGAAATACGTTTAAATGAAATATAATGTTTTCTCTCTTAATTTAGCAACTATAATCGCTTTTTAAATCGAAGAAAACCATATAAAAACCATTAAAAATCGTTATAAAACATTTTTAGCAAAAAAACAATAAAAATCATACAATATATCATATGAATGTGCAGCAGAAATAAATTAATTGAAAAAATATAAAGCTATAATTGTATAACTTAGAGTGCATTCATAGAAAGAAATTTTTAATATGATTACCGATAAAAATCAAATTTCGATAATATATCATATACGTAAAAAGGGCAGAATAAATGAAACGAAGTTTTATAATAAGCCTGTTTTATGGTATTAATATTTTCTATTTTAAAATTTCATATAAATTATAAATTGAGAGAAGAATCATAGAAATAATGACTCGATTTTTTTATGCTATAAATTTTATTCTTTTAATATACAATTGATTACAATAGAATAGATGTCTATATTTATAAATATACAAAATATATACAATAGATAATTAAGAACACCTTGGCAACAAAAATCATGGCACAAAAAATTAGTAAAATGGTAAACTTAAAGAAAACATTTTGATCTAAATATCGAAATTTTAAATAAAATATTTTTTTGAAGATAAATCAAAGGTGATACATACAAATTTCAGCTTGTGTATCCATGAAAGAAATATAATAATCCATAACTAGCTTTTTAGAGACCATGAAGTTTAAAATCATATTATCATAAATAAATGTTTTATTTGTAAATCAAGGCGGTTTTTGTTTCTTTTATGTTTTTCACTAAATACTACATAATGTCAAGTATAAGTGGGGCTATATTAGCTTATCAATTTAAAACGTGTAAATTATCAAAGAATATAATACTAGAATTGATTATCTGCTTAGAATAGACAAAAATATTTAATTATATATCTAAGTAGAACGCAGTCGCCTACTCTGTTATAGCCCACTGTCCTGTATGCGTTTAAGAAATCAAACTAATTTTATTTTGATAAGCTGGGATTTAATAATTGTGTACTTCAAAACACGCATAATATTTCAATTAATTATTGTTTATATGCTTAATACAGTTTGGTGCCATCTGATATTAAAAAGAAGCGATGAGGTAGGTAGCTATTAATCACGCATATTAGACTTGTTATAATATTATACAGCTAACCTCACTTACTAATAAAGGACAAGGAAAATGTATTATATTAATATTCCATAAATATATATAGAAAATATGGTGACAAAACCAGACTTTCAGGATAGATATGAAAAATCTTAACACCAATGCAAAATGAACGGAAGAAATTCACCCACAAGATAACATATGCGCTACATACATAAGAAAAACATCAGATGTTTCTGAACCTAAGTAATAGGAAATAAATCAGTATTATATATTTTGATGATTCGAAACTGTAAAAGGGTTGAAATTATATAAAAACATCGCATTACTTCATCGATGTCTCTCAATATTTCTGACAGTTTATATACATGTTAAATACAAATATTCTTATATTTTTGTTGAAAAAATGATGTTTTTTTTATATGCTAAAAGCGTTATTATATATAATGTTATTCTGAGTTAGAAATAATGTATAAAGCGTGAGAGTTAATATTGGGAGCAATGGCATCAAAAAAGTATACATAATAAAATTAAACAGATCCACAGATAAATTATATTTTTTGGATTTTTACTTATTTCTCATATGATATTTTATTTTTATATGTTTTGGGCAAAGATTTACGTAATCGGTTTGTATATATTTTTAATTTTTTTATACTTTGCATTCTCCTCGACTTTAGAATATCAGATTCTATTTTTTGTTTATATTTATCTGAAAACAATACCGAATGGAATTTTATGGTTTTATTTGATCAGAAAAGATTGTATTTCTATTAATTTCACAAATGAAGAATCGATTTATTATTATTTTTATTCGATATCTTTGTAAACTTTATAGCTAAACATTCAGAATTTTTACATGATTTCTTATTTTAATTATTCTTTATTCATTGTATTCTTTTTCAAGGAAATTTAGATATGATATAAACAAATTGAATAGGTATTTTAATCTGAGAAACCACAGAAAATTTATTTATAGATTCCTAAAAAAACAGCCACTTTTTATCTTTAAAATATATAAAAAACACAATGGAACTTATAAGTTTTTTTTATATCAACTTTATTCATATTATTAGATTAGTAATTTGAAATTTTTATCATCGGCTTTACTTAGACATAATAAGCTTTGTTTTTAAGATTTATGCTATGCGGTTCATAGTTCCAAATTCCTTTTTATTTATGAATTTATAAGATTCGAAGTATAATAAAATAAAATACGTTACAAATAGTGTTTAAAAATCCATATAAAAGTCGCAACTTCAGCTACCTTCATATTACAAGTTTAAGAAAACCCTTATATTATTCATAGAAATTTAAAAAGAACATATTTGACCACTATATATATAATTTTATCATTTTAAACAAAATAATTCAAGAATTTAATAGCAAAACTAATAAATTATAATAAACCTAAAGCTTATATTATTCCTTTAACATATAAGAATGATCTCACTCTTTAAATACACGAGCTATAATTTCGAAAATTCTGTTTTTATACGATGGGAAATATTATTATATCATTTAATATGTTATAATATCTAAGTTCTTATATTTGCATCTTAAATTTTTTTCTTTGTTTAAAAATACATTCCCTTATCGACTATAATCGTAAAGAATGCACGTAATTTATTTTTGAGGATAATAAAAATATTATGCACGATAGAAGTCCAACAGATCTATAATATAGCATTAATTTTATATATTCAGACCTTTTGCGAAATACTACCTTTTAATTTAATATTTAGTCATGAATTATTTTTTAATGGGCTTAATTATTATTTAGATGTTGATATATATAATTCAAGTTTCTAATATAACACGTAAATTTTGAAAAACTAAATAGTGATTGTAAGATTATTATCTAAAAATAAAATTCATTTTTTGCTATAATTGACATGGAGCGGTCCTTCACAATCCACATTTCTACAGTATAAATAGTGAATTAGAGGAAGCATTAAGTTGAGCATATTTTTTTTAAGATTAGTGGAATAAGGAAAAACACTAATAAGACATTCAAAAACTAAATTTTAATTATTTTTCTATAGACCAATGGATCTAACAATGATAAAATAATAATTTTCAAGAAAGACAGATTTAAATAAAAATTAACCAATAGAATAATCTTAAGGGAATTTTTTTTTACAAAATCGCTTTATAATCATCATACGCATGTTCTCTATCAATTGTTCGTGCAATAAAAGGATATTCCGTAGAATCGAAATACCAAAATATGTGTGATAAATACATATATAAATCATTTTAAAGGGATATAAGCAAGACACTTGAACTCATCTCATTTGAGCGAAGAAGAGCAGTTGATAAAGATAGATCAGGGCAAGTTATCAAAATATGTATCAAGGAGTTGTGCAATGTTACCAATGAGCTGACTACATCACAATGGATGAAATTGATAAAAAGAAACGTAACCCATAAATAAAAAAAGTAGGGAAACTAAAATTTAATATTTATGAAATCTTTTTCAAAGCTTCTTCTTAAAAAACGCAAATCCATCTTATATGCTTATGTTTCTTAAAATAAAATACGATGGTGATTCAAAGTGATGCACGCATGTCAAATTCAAAAACATTTTTTCTTATATGCAAGTTTAGAATTTTACAATTAAGATAATGCGAGTATTTTAAGAAATATATTAACACTCATATATGTTCTGAAAACGTGAAAGTAAAACAATAGTTTAAAAATACTAAATTTTATACCCCGGAATCAAGTTTTTAATAGCAGAAAAAATATTCACGGTTCTTTTTTTAATGTTGAGATTATAATTGTAATCAAACAAAAAAAATGCTAATATGGGTTTTAGATAAGTAATTAAAAAAAATAAATACGCAGATGAAAAAATATATATTAATTCATAGTCCAATTTCCTTCGAAAAACATAAAACATAAATTGAATTTCTGAACTAAGCTAATATTTTTTTATTTCTGTATTATTCAGCCCACACAATTCTTAACTTCGAATCTGGTTTTTTCAGATTATGGCAAAATATACAAATAAGTAGAATTAATAAAAATATATCGCATGGCGAATATTGTGAGGAGAGGTACAACACTATATAAAAGATTGCTTCAAGTGTAAAAAATGCCATTTTCTATAGACCACGGGCAGGTAAATAACATACGCATTCTTCTAGAAAAATATTATTATGATTAATTCATAAATAAATTTACTTGATACACTTTTTCAATTTTGAATCACTTTAATTTATTTCCAAGTGATTATATGTTGTTTTCCTAACACATATATTTATGATAATAAATTTTTTCTTATATATATTATTAATCGGAGCTAAAACTTTTTTATAAATTCAAATCGATAGAAAATACAATTTTATGATGTTTCATGGCTGCAGTATTTATCAAAAAATACTGTTTTACATGTCATATTTACTCAAAATAGGGTTCACTATATATAAATATATTTTAAATACGAAACATTGCGGGTCTTAAAAAGAGGTCTGCTAAAATATTTTATTGATTTTGAAATTTGTAAAATTGAATGTCGCATTTAATTATGTATATGATAATAAGTCTGAGAATCTCTTATTATTATAAAGATAATAATCACATATTTTTTTACGAAGGAATTTAAAGGCATGATGCCAGTTTTTTAATCGATCAACGAGAAAATAAAATAATTTATTGCAAGATGCAAACTTATTTTTTGTGAAAACCGCGATAATGTGTATTTTCAAGCAAAAAACACCATAATAAGCAATACATTTTAGCGTGAAAAAATTCGTTAAAGATATAGGTTTAATATTTGCTGGTATATTCAACTTTTTGCCGAAATATAAAGTAATTCAATGTTAATAATACCTTTTCTATCTCACACGGATATTATGTTGACCTTTTACAACTGATTTTCATTAAATATTAAGATTATATGTAAAATTAAAATAAAATTTTTTATTTTGGTGAAACATATAAAATATTTTGAAAAAATATAAAAAAAAAACACAAAATAAGAAAAGTGATATACTTCTAAAATGAATGGTGTATTTTTATTTGATTAATATTTCAAATATGATTATAAATTTAAGGAAACAAATATGAATATTCTAAACTCATAAAAAAACATGTAATTATTGTAATTTTGCAAACTTATTCGTGTTATTTACCAATTTATATTGAAACTTTGATATTTCGTTCTTATTCAAACTATGTAGAAGATCAAAGAATGTATTTTATTTTATAAAAAAAACCAAGAGCCTAGCTATAATAATTTCCTCCTTATATTAAAAAAACCCGATTATATTATCTGGCGAATATTCAAGTATAATTAAATTAAAGAATAGATAAAGAAAAAATATTTTATTATATAAAACAATTATCTAATTATTAATAAATTAAATACATAAATCTCTAACTTTTAGATTTTATATCTTATATTTCTGCTTATATCTTAATAACGCAAGACATATAACAATAAAATTTTATATACTATAAAATACAATGTGAATGAAAGTGCAAATAAAATGCGTGAAAGTAACATATTTATAATGGTTTAATATAGAAAATCATAAAAAAATATAAAAATAAAATCATCAGGGTGAAGAGATAAGACTTTATCGTGTAGCAATAAGAAACGTTCCTATAACGAGATCCGTATTTGGAATGATCAATAAAAGATAAAGAAAGGTGCTATTGCCTGAATTACAATAAAATCACTTCATTTATTTTATAATGAAACATATAGAAGAATATAATTGAATAAAAAATCATAATTTCATTATTTTTTTTAAAAACAGTTACCCCCTTTTTTATGTTTATAAAACAAAACATATAAAGTCACATCAAAAATATAATATTTTTAAAAAAAGTGATATAGGATAATTTTTGAATTCCATGAAATTTATACTTTTATTTCTTAGAAGATGGAATGTATAGACATAATCTATGTATCGATATAAATGTGAATAATTGCGTCTTAAAATATTTATAGCAAAATTTGGCATATTTATTTATTATATTTTAAAATTTTGCTTATCTTTTTATCTGAAATGATATTCGTTTTTGCATATATTTATCATCTCCTTTAATAATTTATTTTAAATTCTTAAATTATTACCAATAGAGTTATGTTTACCATAAAATTTGAATATGCAATAGCAATTGTGGTTATCGTTGTAGTAGTCATCATAGGGTTTATTTACTGGATTAGGAAAGAGAAAACACGCGACTCTGAACCAAATTTTAACAGCGTCACCGAAGATCAGCAAAAATATACAGAAGAACAGGAAACAAGCAGTGAAGTACCAAAAATTTTAGAGAATTTCATAATGGTGGATCGCAGAAATCTTAGACATATTTACAGCGTTATATTCAAAGATCTATACATGCTCGTCGATTTTAGAAATTTTATTTTTACGCTTGATGTGGAAATTTCAGAATGCATAAAGTTGAAAAGACATTTTAAGACTATAGAGATACAAGGAATGCTAGGAAATTTAGATACCGAAGAAATATTTAATGATTTGACCATCCACACAAAAAGCGAGGAAATAAATTTCGCAAATATTACATTCCTTCTAATAAATGGTATAATGATAAAATTAATAGATCAAAAGGAAAATGCAATCAAAGAAGAATCTACGGAACTTCAAATTAAGAAAATTAAAAACCTTAATAATGCTATTGATTCACTGGCGACAATGTTCTTTTTCGTTGGTAATGATTGGCAAAACTTGCCGGGTGGTTCCTTTTTCGCCAGTTTTAGGTGTGAATTTACACAGCTTTTAAAGTCTTATGACATAACTGAATCACAAACAGATGATTCTGATTTGGATAAGGCCCCACATATACCACCAGGCACGCAATATCCTAAATATCTCGTTTTTTATATTTTCTCAAAATTACAGGATAATCCAGATTCACAAAATATTTTAGAACCACATGAAATTCTTGATATTTTTGTGCATGATCAAAAAGAATATACTTTATACAGTTTTATTGCATATTACCGCGATAACAACCGTATATATGCCAATCAAGGATCATTTTACAAAGAAAGTGGTGTGTGGAAGGTGTTAGAAACAGCAAAAATCGTAGACATAAATTTAATCTATGAGATATTTAGGAATCCTAACATGGATTACAGTTTATTTTACGAGATAGTCTCTAAGTAAAATTGTTTAAAAGAGATTAAACCAGATTTTTTTTAATAAACGAAACAACTCTTTTAAAATTAAAATTGTAATTATAATATATATTTATGGGAAGCCTTGGCTAATAAAACCCAAAATATTTTGTTGTCTGAGTAGATATGAATAATTTAAAAAAATTTTATCTAATTATTAAAATTCGTCCCATTGGTTATCTAGATTTAGACAACTTTTTTGTCTGATGTAATATTTGTTATTTTGACATTCAAATTCATTAATACCACCACCTTTGAATAGTTTTGCATGGTAAATATAGTGCAATGTTCACTTTTTCAAACTTATGCTAATTTTAAGTAAAGAGTTTGCTCTGTAATAAAAAATAACCAAAAAACATAATATTTTATTTTTCGATGACCCTCAACAATAATTTCGCAATAAATATAATTAATATGCCAGAATTCATTAATTTTTTATTTTTAGGCCATATTTATAGTCGTAATTTTAGTTTTTGTTTTCAGGCACAGCTTGCTTGATTCTCTGTACACACAGCGTATTTATACTTTCGCCTATCTTCTCCTCTCCAAAATCTTCTTCAATACCCCCTTCTTTCGAGGCCTATTAATTCAAGGGTTTTTCTCAATCCCAAGGTACCAGAATTCATAAAAATGAAATATACATATATTTTAATACCGATAGCACGATTAGCAGAATAAAATAGCAAAATGCCAAATTTTGCCAATGATTCATGTGAAAAACATACATAAAACTTAAGGTTGATATCACCCTTACATGGTTAGATGTAAGATCTGTACGAAACGGTCTAATTTCAGTAAAGAAAAAGATGAGAAAAACAACACAATCAATCTTTTGATTAATGTCACATAAATGATGCACACAATACATTTGTTCAATTTCGAATTATACTTCAGTCTACAAAATACAAGAGAACTCAAATACAAAAAATTTAAAAATAAAATAAAAATACGCATGGTTTTAATCCCTGTTGTTGTAATTTTTCGTAATAAATATTTATCTAATAGTAATTTTAAAACAATGTCATTGGACATAATTTTTTGATCGAATACATTCTGTTTATAAAATACGTGTTCTATTTTAGCGCCTTAAATGATATAATCCATGTGCAGCATCATATGATCGTCAGTTAGGCTTTCAGTACCATTTATATTACGGGAAAAAAAGATATTTGAATTCTGTTACTGTAGAAAATTACAAAGAGCTACTTAGAAAGTAGTTTTTTCCAGCTAAATTAGCACTATTCCCTTTTGAAAAACTGTAACTGTAATAGATATGTATAGAATTCTATGAATTATTTTTTATTCTATTGGCAATAGAATTACTTGATCGCCTCTTTATTTTATTAAAATATGTTGGTGCATTTTTTTAGTCTAAAACAGTGATTTATTGCTTATTCATACTAGTTCTCACAGATAAAAATAGACGCATTTAAACCTAATTAAACTAGAAATTTCTCGAATAACCTTTTTATATATATAAAAAGCAATTTTTGACTAAAAAACACAAAAATTTGTGTGAAATTGTTTGATTTGAAAAAAGACTAAAATATATGAATAAAAAATTTAACTATAGAAAAAATTATTGTTTTGAAAGAAAAAAAGAAAAGTGCTTATAAAACAAAAATCAACAGGAATAACATATAAATAGAACACATTTTCTTAAGCTTAAAATAGTTATTAAAAAAACACAAAGGGAGAAAGAAAAGTTGCACTGTTTTGCTAAGCGTCCCCAAGCATATTACTTTTTTTATGAATAAATGTATCAAATCTATAATGTATTTCGAAAAAAAACGATAAAAATCCAGTTAAGTTCACAGTGAATATTGTTTTTAGTTATTGTATTTTATAGTTTTTTCAAGTAAAATTTAATATTTAACGTTCATATGTGTAGTAAAATTTTTTTATGCATATCAGTAGTTTTAAACACCATGCAAATATTAATATTGTATTTTAATTGAAAATTTTGCTTTTTTTAATCCAAGAAAGTTTATTGAAATATATGCATTAATTACCTAAAAAACAATTATTACAAGATTTTTATATAAACAGAAGCAGGAAATTTTTAGAAATTTATGTACAGATTGTTATATGGTAGCTAATAACAATTCGAAGTTTTTAAATATGTGCTTTATGATGTTCTTGGCTGCTTTTCAGATGCTACAAGAAACGATACGACTATTGTCTCGCAATTTAGTAATACAGATCTTGAAAAGTCACTTTTGCATAATAAAAGACAAAAATTAGCTTAATTTTTTTTTTATCATAGAAATTTCTCTTTATCATAATTTTATGATTTTTAAATAAATATACAATTAAAGGAGAAGAAAGATAAAAAATTCAAATGCAAAATTATCAGTATTCGTATATTTCAATCAAAATTTGTATAAATTAAAAAATTGACATGATATATATTCCTCATAACCAAATAAGAAATTTATTATTGAAATATCTGCCCAGACAGACTAACATGTTACATCTATAATTATTTTACGATTAATGTTTCGAAATTTTATTATAAGTCATTTTATTTGCGCTCAAAGGGTGTAAATAATTCAAAAAGAAAGTTTGTGAAATTCAAATCATTTATGTTTCGTGTTTTTTCAAATCTTGATTATAAATTATCCTTTTTCGGCAAATTTATATTCTTGAAAGAAATACACCTTTTTGACACAGCCTTTAATAATATATGTTCAATTTAAGCTCTTTTTCTTTTATATCATTGATTTTTAAGTATATAATCGTTGGATTTGCAATTAATTTCTCAAAAAAACACATACCGAATCAAAAATCAAATAATTCATTTGTTGCCGTACGGTTAGAAGATGGTCCGAAAAGTTATTCAGAAAGATTTTATATGAACAATGGATCTTCACTAATATATGACGTAATTTTGGAAACGGAGGATGGTGTAAATATTAGATGTTTTATGTTTATACCCACCGAACCCAACTTAGAAAATAATCCATCGCGTAAATATTGCATATATTTGCATGGAAATGGAGAATTTAGAAATAATTATCTGATTGGTTGCCCATTTCTCGATACGATCATGTCGCAAAACATCTGTATGCTGATTCCTGATTATCGTGAGTATTGTGATTCAGAGGGTATATTTACAAAAGAAGGTGTGAATTTTGATATTGACGCTTGTGTAAAATACGTCCGAACAAAATATTGCAAAGAGGTTAGTATAATTGGATATTCACTCGGTGGTGCTGTAGCAATTGAGTATATTCGTTTTATTTCTGAGAGCAAAACAAAGAACAACAGAATGGCTGATATAGACAAAATTGTGCTTATAAGTTCATTTGCATCAACTAGAATGCTTTTAAATGAAGATCATAAAATATTGATGCTTTTAATTAACTTCTTTTATTTAGGGGCCACCAGAAAAATACTTGAGGATTGGGATTATGATTCCTTGCAAAATATTCATTATTTAAAGAAAGAACAAGTGCTTATCGTTCATTATACAGGCGATATGGTTGTTAATATCAAGCATGCCCATAGAATATTAGAGAATTTTGAATGCGAAAATCATATAACTATAAATGGACATCATTGTAGCTTTGCTTCAGATGGTGTATTGTTGCGCAAAATCATAAAATTATTTACTTCTTCGAATTGAACAACGAATAAAGGTGGGTAATCAACGACAATCTACAATATTATTAGAAAAAAAATTCATTATATTTTTGATTCCCGATCTTAGAAACTAATTTTTATGAACATTAAACAAATATATGCATATTCTACAATAAATTTTAATGAAAATTACGATATTATATTTCATTATAAATCAATTTTTTTGTTATTATATGTAAAAATCTAGCCTTAAATAGGATATAATCTTACTTTATGCTGGTAAAAAATGGGACTCTATGATTAGCTTTGCTGGGTTTTTTTAATTTCACACCAACATACTGACATGATACTTTAAAAAAAGATTTTTATGATCAATTTTTCATTTTAAAGAAAATGGATCTTACATTTGGTGCTAAATAAAAAATAAAAAATTAAAATAATTTAAAATAATATGATAAATCACATAGAAAGTAAAAAATGAAACCAAAATATTCCTTATTTTTAGTTTAAACTGCTTCTTGTTAAAGATTTTTGATGGATTTGCCCATAGAAAATACAATGAAAGCAATATAAATTCATTTAAATGATTAATAAAGTATAAAATTTAAAGGTTTTTTCTACCCTATTTTAATAACAGAAAATATATTTTTTGATGTTGGTGCTTCAGTTTTGAAGCTAAAGTTTATATTTAAGAGCATATATTACCCATAAAAAACACAATTTTAAGAAATGAATGTACCTAGAGATTCAAAATCAAAATATAAAAATCACGTTTTCCATTTTGTAAAGATGAACCGAGCGAAAATTTGAAGGTTTGAAAAAATATTTATTTACAACAATAACAAATTTCAGAGACATCGCTTATTAATTTGTACCTATAAAATTAAATTTATATGCTAAAACGTTTGATACCCAGGTAATATGTTTAAAACTAAAACAGAATATATACACATATATTTTTTAAATTAAAAAGAAATTAAACTACAAGAAGTTTATTTTTATTTGCAAAATGAACACCAATAATTTTAAATTGGTACATTATGGTAAAATATAGATTGAGAAAATAGATCCGAATGCTCATCAATGTGATAAAGTTGATATTTAAAAGTAAAACTGAATGTAAAAGTCATATGAAAAGTTAGTTATATTAAATATGCAGATTTAGAGTATGAAATTTTCAAATAAATAAGATATTAAATTTCAAATAATTTATCATGTAAGCGTCTAAAAATATCGTGTAAAAATTGTCATGCTAAAATTCTCTGAGCTCCTACTCAAAAAATTAGATAAATATCGCATAAAGAGTAATCATAATATATATTCTATATTTATAATAAAGTTAATCCGTATAATTTCTTTAAATAAATTATATTGCCAGCAATAAAAAAAGAAACCTTTTCAAGCACTTAATTACAAAATATATATAAAAATCAGATAAAATTTTCATTATATTGCGATAATTAATTTTTTTAATCTATAAAGTTCATTATGACAAATATAAAATGTGCTTGTGATATTTTAACTAGTTTGTATATTGTTTTTGTGTATAAAAGTATAAAATTAATGATTATATAATATGATTTGAATATAAAATTAACATAATAAATTTAATTTTCAAATTTTATCACCTTTTATTTTTATAGTAATATCTTAAGAATCAATTAGATTATCAAATAAGTTTGTCAGCATCTATCTGCATATGCTACTAGAAACGATATTTCATTGTAATGATTTATATTCCAAAATAGTATAGCAGGCTTTAAGTTAAATAACATGTGTTTAGCGCAAATATTTTTTGAAAACAACGCAAAGAATAGAAATAAAGATTGATTTTATAAAAATAGCTATATTTTTTGCGACAATATGAATAAATATATGAAGGGTTGTTTTTATAAATTAAGCCACAATCACCATGATAATTTTTAATCTTTTTTGAAACAAGGAAATCTATATATAAGTGACACAACGGAATTCCTTTTCAGACTTTAAGAATTCATTTTTGACAAAATTATTATATGAGCTAGATCTTTTTATACTGGCTTAAGATTCATATTATTTAATATAAGAATTATAAATGGCTTATAAAATCGGTGAAACAGAAAAATTAGAAGCAGCGCACTACAAAGACAAATAATGCGCAATTATGGCTGTTTACCGATCAAAAAGATGTGGTTTTTTTGGAATATGAGCAAATATTTTTGAAAAATCAACAATAAATCTGACGTTAGAATCGATCTTGATGTCTACAGAATCAGCTTTAAATGAATGGGTTCAAGATTCTATGCGGCAATACTAATACGCTTCCATTGTATGCCACGCTTGAGATGGGAGATACTCCAAAAATATTACAATGGAAAATTTCAATGTAATTTGTACCACCGGGAAATCAAAAGAAGAGCGATGAGTATATTAATAGACCAAAATGAAAGGAGGCGGCTGTCAAACGATTTGATGCCGAAAACGTCAAAAACTCAAAAAGAGTAAAATTAAGTGATTCATATAATTTTGGAATTCTAGAGTATAGAAGAGTCGACTTATGTAGAAGGGAATTCAATGAAATATGCGAAAGCTTAAAAAAGGCAAACATCGTTAAATTTGAAAGGACAAGAAAAATATCATGCTACAAAGTTGACTCTAATGTTCTCCAAAAAATTAATATAATAATAGAGTCAATTACATTCACCCAGAATCCCAAGAATATGCCCGATGTTGCAGTATTGCTACAAACCGCACAACAGACTTACAAACGCCTCACGACAAAACCGAAAAAAGACAACCGATATATTTTACAAAAAATTCAAAAAATTGAGCATTTGAAAAGTGTAAGAGATAAGCTAGATTTATTTAAAAATATAAGCTGTGAATTTGGGAAAGTGGAAGTGAAAAAATTAAGAAAAATAGTGCAAATAAGATACATAATCCTAGATATAGATTATCATCTAAAAAAAATGTTAAAAAAGACAGAAAAATCAGATTATTAAATAAAAAGATAGGACTTTACCATTAAAGATAACTGGTTTGAGATTAATAGGACATTTTATTTATAAAGGGTTACTGAAAACAATAATTATTTAATCAAAGCGTCAAATGAACAAATCACAAATTTTTGGTAGAAAATATGGAGAAAAGGTACGAAAAATCACACAAAAATTATTATAACGTTTACCCATGACAATTAGATAGATCCAAAAACAGTAAAAAGTAGATTCATATCAGAGTTGAATTTGATAGCAAAATAAATCAAATTGTAATTGAAAAGCCATTAAACCAGATGATATCTTCATATTCTTCATTAAAAAGATGACGCCCCTCATAAATTCATTTTTCAGGGTATATCATATGAATGTTTGGGTAATAAAAATTAGGAAGAATGGTTTTAATTTGGTACTAAAATATATAATATCAATAATATATCTTAAAAAAATGAATTCACACCCAAAACGGGTATATCGTACTTATATAGGTTAAAGACAAAACCAGTTGCAAAATCATTTAATATGAGGTGAAGACAAGAGAATTGATTACAGAAAATCAATACGGAACAATATATGAGTTCAAGGAGAAAAAAAAGCTTTTATTGATATTGTAATAAATAAAGAGTATGGAAAAAAAATTTACAACGTGGATTGATGTAAAAAGGCATTTGACCAAAAGAACATAAGTATCTACATGTATGTATTTAAAAATGGAACCTATATAAATAGAAAAACATCTTTTATAAAATGACCCACATAATGAAGTATATCTAAAAGGTGTAATGGTAAAGTAATCATGCATAAAAGAATACTAAAAGGAAACAGCCTGGGAATTTATTTTTTCGTTCTTTTTATGAATTCCTTGAGCAGAAAATTTAATGAAAGCTTTGCGAGGGTAGCTAAATATATCAATAAAACCTATACAAAAAAATTACCATTTTTTAATAGATGACCTCAAATTAATATCAAAAACACACGAAACCATGTAACTTATGGTGCACTAAACGTTAACCTTCTATAGTGCAGCAGGTCTTGAAAATAAATCAGCCACTAAACATGAAATATGCGCAGATCTAGCTACATTATTAAAGGTCCGACAGCTTATAAATATCTTGGAGTAATTGAGAAAAGCAAATTGGAGCGTAAGCTAGAAGGTATTGATACAATTGCAGGAAAAGTACTAAATTGAATAAGAAATTTATGTAAGACTAAACTGAATGCTGGAAACTTATAAAAACATTAATGAATATACAAAATGGCTCATAAATATATAAGTAGGCGTATTTAAATTAAGACCTGAAGAATAAATTAAACTTGATGATACGATAAGAGATATTTAAAATGAATTTTCGATTAACATCCAGTCTATTAATAAACAAAGATTATATAAAGAGAAATAAACTAGGATGGGGCTATATAATATAGAATCTTAAGCCATGAAGATGATCTACCATATAAAAATTCTGCTTATAAACAGTAAAAATAGTTCACCGAGGAAGGCTTAAATATTAAAAGTAGAAAAAGATGACACGACATATCATTCATTGATTATAGAATATCTTAAAAATAAATATCATGTCAAATCTCCGATTACGAGACACTGGAAAGCAGCATGAAAGTCTATTGTGTTAAATAAAAGAAAAACCATTACACCAAAAACTCTTTTTAAGCTAAGAATAATATTATGGTTGATATTTTTAGATCTTCATGATTAATAAAAGAAGGTAACATTAAACAAACTGAAGAAGGGAAATTCTATTTTATTCAATTAGAAATGTGTTTTTCGGTGAGAGGAACAAAACCAACATTGTAACGCAGCCATCATTACAATCGATCGCCTTTCTAAGAGATGCAAGAAAATTTTAGGGCCTGATCACACCCGAAGGCACAATGAAATCGTAAGATGTCATTATTTCCTCCTATCAAGACGATAAAAATTCAAGAAAACCAAAAAGATCAGAACTCATACTGTACAAAAGATCAGCGAAAATAAAAAAATAGAAATAAAAGTATATACCAGAAAAAAAACAGATATATGTCAAACAAAATGGACCAGATGTTTTTATACGAATAAAGAAGGTATTATTACGATTATACAAATACATATAACTATCCTTGACACCTTAACTAAAGTTGAGACGAATAAATATTGGAATTTTAACATCTTGACGATTGTACTTGATTTATTATATAACTTTTAAACAGAAATAGTACCATATGTGATGACTTGGTTAGGGTTGTCACAGAATATCATAAAAAATCTGCTAAGGCGTTAAAAATCCCTGACGAAGTAGAAGCACACATGCATGATCTCACACTTCGCAAGACACTTGAACTCATCTCATTTATGAGAAGAAGAGCAGTTGATGAACATAGATCAAAAAAGGTGTCAAAAGTTGTATCGGGGAGCTGTGCAATGTTCCCAATGGGCTGAATACGTCACAATAGGCATAATTTATAAAAAAATTACTCCATAAATAAAAAAATTATGTGAATACATCCGCAAAAAATATAGATAAATATAAAATTATATGTATTACGTTTATAAATGTTGTGTGTGAAGAAAACAACTTATGTATATATTGGTTCTAAAAATCAAGATTCGGAGAAATAAATTAAGTAATAGAATAGAACAAAAAATTTATATTTTGAATATAGTGTAGCGACTTAAACAAAAAGAAGTTATTATTTTTTATGCTTTTGTGCACAATATTTGAATTATTTATAGCTCTAATGTGAATTTTGGAATAAAAATTTCTTCATATTATAAAATGAAGATAAAACATAAAATTTATTGGAACAAAGGCGCGTAAATTAGCAAATTCATGTGCAGTTTGTATCAAATATGATTATTTAACATATTATTAATATTTTGAGAGATGAAATGGGGAAAGAAAGATTCACTAAAGATTTTATCAAGCAAAAGTAAGTATGTTATTTTTTATAAAGTTCGTTCGATAAAACCATCATAAATATTTTAAAGCAAGCAAAATACAAATATATGAGGCAAAAAGCTACTTTCAATTATAATTATCGAAAAATAACAATGAATTATTTTTTTTGCAATGCATGCACATAAACACATGAAAATTTCTAATAAAGTTTAAGGAATATATCTTTAAATATAGAATAACAGAAAAGATACGTATTTTTTCTGTGCAAAATAAATTTTTGTAAATTTCTATATCTCCTTTATAATTTCAATTCTGCATTTGAAATATGACAAATTTTCAAACTTTTGATTGCAAAGAAATGAAAAGGACGCATTATGTATTTTAAAAAGTATAAAATATAGATAAGTAATATGCATTCAGTTTAGTACCAAATAACAATATTACATGTTTTATGATTCTTTAAAAATTTCCAAACTCCTTATTTACTGATTATAATATAAATCATAAAACATGCTGAATTTTTTAAAAAGATATCATCGATGAATTCTTTGTTTTTTTGGATATATTTCAAAGCGAAAATTACATATTACTATGTAATTTTTTATAGTTTTAATCCATAATTTTAATCTTGTAAATATAAATTTTATTTAAAAAGGAGAAAAAAAATAGAAATATATTGAAAAAAATTGCACGATGTAACGAAACACTATAGTATTATATGTGATATATCATCGAAATGAAGGAAATATACATTTTGATTACTGAATAATGTGATATAGATAATTCTTGTACGAATTATTAAACAAAACTAAACATCAAATGTTGCCACTTTTAATTTGTTTTATTCTCGATTTGTGATTTTTATTGGCTATAGGCACACTTTTACCGCATTAATATTATTTTTTCCATTTTAATCTTATCATTACGAAAACATCTATAAACATCAATATTTAAAAACCCCATTCAATTGACAAATTCCCGTATAATGACCATGACTAGTTGGATTACACGTATATTTATAATATTTATAATTATAGTTTTAATAATTTTAATAATTTTGGGAATATTAAAGATGTTTGGAAATAAAAAATCATCAGATCTAAATCAAGAAAATATGAATCTAAGTGATGAAAAACAATTGACGAACCTCTATGGTTATAATGATAAATCAGTGGAGCTTTTAAAAGGCTTATTATCCTATCTGAAATTTAATCCTGCTGAAATAGCCGAAGTTAAATTTAAAACGCCGACTCAAAAAAATTTAGAGATTATTAAAAAAGCATTTGGTTTTAAAAATATATGGGAGGATATTGAAAGTGAATTTAATAGTCCTCAAAATGATAATGGTGCAAATAAAGTACATGTGATTCATAATGAATTCAATGAAACCCATTCAAATGCTATAAATAGCAGTCATTTAAAAGAAGTCCATTCTATTTTGCAAGATTTAATTACAGATGCCGAAATTTTTAGAACAGCATGTACTGAGGCTACTAAGTTCTATCTAATTCCTAATTTAGATATCGGTTTAGTTGCGAATCGTGAAACATTGCCTGAAATCATACAAAATATGCCATCTCTTACAATATTAAAGAAAATTAAGACGATAAATATAGATGAATGTGAAGAATTAGACGTATGTCAGAGAGATCAACTTAAAGTTCAGCTAAAAAAAAAGAAGGATTATTATACTGGTTGCGATTTGAATGACGATTTCGTTTTACTCGATTTTAGAAATACTGTTGTTGAATATGCGGAAATTGAGTCCCAAACTGACAATCTAAACGAAGATATTCGAAAAATGAATCGGGAAAAAAAAGAAATCATAAAGAAAACACTTTTGAGACTACGTTTTATGTGCTGTTATACAAAAATAACACGAATGATGTCGAATCTTGAAAAATGTGGCATAAATTTACCTGAGTTTATGGTCGATACTTACGATTCTAATTCCTTTATAATAAGATTTCCATTTTTATATGACAAATTAGATCGAGTATTTAAAGATAAAAAAAGATTGAAAAAATGCAGAAATGGTGGAAATTTGCCTTTTGCTTATGAAACTAAATACTGGCGAATTCCATCAGAGGAAGATAAAATATTTTACGAAATCGCCTTTAAACATTTCGAGAATAATAAAAGGCTGTTTTATGATCTACTTGGATCTGAATTTGCCAAGCTTTTTATTTGCTATAAAAAGAAAAACTGGCACTTTTTATCTTACACAGATTTGCTTGATTTTGAAAATGAAAATTAAAATATTTATGGTTCAAAAAACCCTTGCATATATTGTTACTCTTTTAAATAATATTACTATTGCTAAAAGTGAATTTAGTAATTTTTTTTGTTAAACATGCATTATTAATGTTTTATTTCCGCTTTTTTGATTATTATTTTCGATAAACTGTTAATAACGTATTAATACGAAAATTTTATAATTATTAGTTTTAGTTTAAAATTAAGAGATTGAAGCGTTAATTAAATTATAAAAATATTTTTAACAAAAAAAATAATGATATAATTTGCATAGAAACTATAATGAAAATCTGTCTTGAGATATCCAGTAAAAATGAAAACAATAAAACGTTTAAATTCTTAAAAAATGCATAATTTACAGTAAAAACTTCAATATATCTTTATTATACAAAAATACGCGTCAAATATGTTTTTAGGTATTAATATCGTTTTTTACTATTAGCGTAAGTTATATGTTGTATGATAGAAGATCCTAGCCCCATGAAATAAAAATTACAAGAGAATAAAAAAAGCATACTTTTAAATCCTTTGGTACATAGAACAAGAATTTTAAGTAAACGATGTTTATATATAATTTTATTTTCTTCATTTCATCAATATTATACTGGTATTATATTGTATCAAGCACAATTTATTATAAAAAGTTAATAAACGTGTAAAAATGTTAAAATACAGTTTTCAGCGATCAGAGCTCTAAAATATATTCAAATATTTCTATCTATATATTTTAGAACCGAAGCAAATGAAGTTTACACCTATCTATAAATAGAACCGGTTAAAAAATAATTTCCGCTGAAGCTTGCACTTTTATGTGTTGATGTCTCTAAATACGTGTGTTACCAAAAATTTTTGGTAATAAACATACGTTTATTATTGAATAGTATTAAATTTGTGTTTGGCTTTTATTGTGTTCATTTTTTTTCTTGAAAATAAATTGCGATGCAAAAATATAAGCATCATAATATTAAATCTTGAATATTTTTGAAAACTATATGTATTATGTGAAAATTTTACCCTTCTATCTGTCACATTTTTTTAATAATATAAAAATTTATACATTTGCAAATCCAAAAATAGACTTTTCAACTATAAAACATAATTCCTTATGCATAAATATAAGATTTATAAATCATAAATCTCTAAAATAGAAAACAAAAATATATTAAAATTTTTTGTTCGATCATTGCAGTTAAATTTTTTAGCAAAAGCAAACCTCAAGAGTAATATACATTTTATTCGTATCTATAAACAGTTATGTATCTATAAAATATATTTAGAATAAGAAAATTTTATAAAGTTAGATGTATCCTCCAATAAAAAAATATAAGACATGATTTTCTACACATAAATGAGTACAGAAATATCTGGTATTTTTATTTTTGACTTCTCTAGTTCATATATGATTTATAAAACACAACTGCGTGTTCAGATTTTATTTATTTGCGCAGACAATACAATGCATCATATTATGATCGTAAACTAAGAAAATATTGAATGAGAACTGGAAAATTTGATGAAAATAACAGTAGTCTTGACGATTAAAATTTTTTCTTATTAAAAGAAAAAAGAAATATAGGTTATGAATTTTCTTTTTGACACACAAATGCTGAATTTTATATTATTAGAACGAATTTAGCTCGTAAATCTTAAAAAAAAGGAGCTTAAGTTTATGTAATTTTTATCTGGTAATTTGTTATTATGATATCGTTCATTGCTTTTATAATATACAATATATTTTCGCTAATTAAAAATAGCGTAAATTTTTTTCTTAATTATTTGGGACTGTTTTCATGCTGCATGATGTAAAATTAGAAAATCTAAAAAAAATTTGCCTTTTTGTTATTACAATTAGTTCAAGTACGTGTCTAAGGTTTTTTGTTTATTCACACATAAATAAACGGCTCGCAAGTAAAATATATTTTTTTACGATTTCTAATTGAAATTTGTCCTTCGTACCTATGATATTTGCTATGCTACATTTAAAATAATTTCAAGAATATCTTTTCTATTTGTAATAATGTAACTTATATTCTTTATTTAATATTGCATTCTATAAATGTGAAACTAGAATAAAATCAAGCTACAAAAGGATTATTTTTTGACTATTTACAGTATTCTAGCGTTTTTCTGAATCTTTTTTTGTTTTTTCTGCTGTTTCAGATTGAAGGAATTTTTTTTGGACGCTTGATAATCTAATAGCACCAAACCACAAAAATAAATCCATGCTCTAGTCACTTTTTATGCAGAAAAAATTACATAATTCGTATAAATTCCAGTTAAAATATATATACTAAAAATAATAGTATTCTAAGTAAATGTTCTTATTTTGCAATTATTTGCCTTTTGGGGTCGAATGTTTTTCGATTATACTTTTTATGCTAAGATGACTTTACTTTTTGCTAAAATTTCATCCTACCATAAAAATCTTATTATCGTGTATTAGAAAGATATTTATTTCAATTCAAGAATGCACACAGATTTTTTTTTACTCAAATATATGGTTTCAAAATTTAACGAATAATTATATATTATACAGTGGGTATCTTAAGTAAAATAGACACAAAAAAAATATGATAATATCTAAACTTTTATATTGTACCGAAATCATGAATCAGATAAAACTTTATTTCAATTATGAATCAAAAAATATTAAAACAATAATTATAGCGTTTATTGCAAATATTAATAGAAAAATTACGATTTATCATACTTGTCTTCTTTTTATAATTTTTTAACAATTTTTGTGCAAGATAACTAGTCTAATTTTAATATTTGATTTAATAATCAAAAAATTATAAAAAGAACGTAAATAAAAGCAAAAAAATAATTTAGAACTAAAATTAAACAATTTTTCATGAAATCTATAAATTTTTAGGCTTTTTTTAGGATATATCATCTAAAGATAAAAATAGTATTACAATGCCATAAAATCCAGTTATCTATATATTGAAATTTGTAATTTTATTGCACCCTATATTTGATTACTAATTATTCTTTCTGGCTTCCAGAATTTAATTTAAAAAAAGCAATACTAAGATATTATTTTAATTCATTTAAAAAGCATTTCTTGAAAGCCTTCTTTTATTATTTTATTTTTGAAATGTTAAACACTGAAGTTTTTTATAACTACAAATCTTTCCGTAGAAATATCCATTTTTTTGCAAATATTTCTATATTATAATGAATTTTTATTATAAATATTTTAAAAAAAGTTACTTTATAAAAATTACAATTAAAATAAAAGATTAAAACTAGAATAATACCATATGAAATTACTTGGGATGGAGTGTTTGCAAAATTTCATAAAAAATATGTCAAGGATTTAAAAATCACGGACGAAGTAGAAGCATACATGCAAGCTCTCACACTCTGCAAGACACTTGAACTCATCTCATTTGAGAGAATAGGAGCAGTCGATAAAGATAGATCGGGGGAAGGTGTCAAAATATGCATCAAGGAGATGTGCAATATTCAAAATATGCTGACCACGTCTAAATAGATAAAATTGATAGAAAGAAACTTTACCCATAATTAAAAGTAGATCAAAATAAAAAAGATAATACATATTTTTAGAATAACGTAATTTATTTTTAAAAGCATATATGATTCGTTGTAATCTTGTCTAAATATAATGAAAGCTCCAATTTTATTTATTAAAAATGTATAATAATATATGTGCATTTTTTGATTTCTAAAATCACTTAATTTTTTTATTCATTAATGTCACTTTGAGAATAAATCTAGATAGTTTTTTTTTTCGTTTAATATATAATCAAACTATTATAATCGAGTAAAGATCTTAAGAGTAATAGGTCTTATAAAGTTTAAAACAATAATGAGGATGTAATATAAAATATCGTTATCGTGTGTAAAGACTTTCTGTTCCCCTGAGAAATAAGTCACTTCTTTCTTGACTAGAAAATGTTTAATTACAATACCAAAATAAGCCCATAAAGAATGCATAAATACTCAATTCTTTTGAAATTATAATATTTCTAGCTTTCAAAAATTGAGCCCTAAAATAGTAATATAAATGATGAGTGACGGTATAATCACTTTTAAATCTAAGTAAAGAATGATCTAATTCAATTTAAATAGCTTTCTACATTATGGCAATGAAAAAAGCAGTATAAGTGATGAAATTACGTAAAAAATAACAAAATTTTGCCATATGAAATTATTTTTGTCATTTTAAGTCAAAATTAAACCTTTCGCTGTGTAGATTGTATTTTTTTGCAAAATAAGCGATATATAAGCAAAATTTGTAAGTACCTTTCTAAAATAATAATGTAACTTTTTTACAGTATAAACAAATATCAGCCCGGTATAAAAAATTGAGTACAAAGTTTGCTTAATATTCAAACTTCATCGTTGTGAATTTTTAAAAAGGTATTGGTATTATTGATGATTCTTTTTCTATTCTAATCTATAAAAGAATACTATTAGAATATTAATATGTAACTCTGCAACTTAAAAATATAAATCCTTATATACAACAAGTTTTATTTGCTCAAGACCATCTAGAATCAAATAGGAACATTTCATAATTTTGGACGATTTTTACAATAAATGCATTAATTGGAAAAAAAATATCAATGGATTTTATCGTGCAATTTTCAAGATGCAATAAAATTGATACGTTTGTGCCATTTTCTATTTTTTTATAATAATGTCGTGTGTGCATATTTTACTTAAAAAATAATTGGTATTTAGAACCCGGCATAATATTATATACACATTCTATGAATTTTCAAAAAAAAACATTATGGAAAATTTTGACATATTAAGTATCCCAATATGATACCTTGTATATTTAAAATGACTTAAGATAAAATTATATTTTTATTCAAAAAGTCAAGCTTTTATAGAAATATTTGACTGTAGATTGACATTATAAGTTCAAAAAAGAAATCAAACCTTTTTGAGCTTTTTCTGTCTTTAAATACGTTGTAGAACGGACATATATGATTTCTTATATATTTTTTTGTTTTGTTTCTTCAGTTTTCAATAGTAGTTCGTCTCCAGACAATGCTAAGAGTAAAATGAGGACTATACAGTTTTGTGATGACAAAAAAGATGAAGTTTTTTGTTTAGATACTGAAAATACAAATTATGTTACAAATTTAACAAGTAAAGATGAAGAATCGGGCAAGCTGTTAGACTTAGTAAATATTGAAAAAAAAGGCCATGATGATAAACAGGAAAGCAAATTTTTACATGAAGATGAATCAGATATTATGTTTTGTTGTGAAAAAAATATTTTAGGCAAGAATTGTGATTGTGCTACAGAATCTGTGCAATTAAAATTTACTGAAAAAGAAAAGAAATGTGTCAAAATTTTTGATAGTGCACAACGAGGCTGGAAAATTCCTTCGAGAAGCTGTAAAAATAAGTTTGGTTACGTCTCGCCAAAAAAATTGCTAAAACGCAATATTAGAAATATTAAAAAGATTCCTAATGACCTTATAGAATATGATGAAAGCTCAAATATGATGAAGGGGAGATGCAGTGAGCTAGAAAGGGATAAAAGTTATGACAACTTTGATATTGAAATTGAGAAAAAGAAACTTGAAACCCATGATAATATGGTAAAAAATGACAAAATTGAAAATTCAGAATATGGTAAAATGAACTCTAAAAAAACAACATCTGATGGTGATAGCTCTCTTCAAATTTTAAAAAACTTCGGAAATAATTTCGTGTTCTTTTGTTGTTTTTATGTTATTTATATTTATGTCGCTATATTTATTTGGATGGTTTTTGCTGCGATTTTTAAGCATATCTATATCTATATCCCTTTTTTTTTAGAAACACTTTAAGGCTGTTTTCAACTAAGCAATATTCTAATGCATAAATTTTATGGGAAATTGAATCTTTTATCTTATCTTTTTTTGCAACAAACCTTTAAATTTATTATTGCTGTTCAAAAGAACATGTTTTTTTAATATTATCTAATAGGGTATTTTTTGAAATTAATATTATATTTTAGTTTATTCTTTTCTGACTTGAATATATGAACTTTTTAACACCCAAACAAAAAAAATAGATACAAATAAAGTAAAAAGATATTTAAAAAAAAATTGATATACAATATTATTTTAGATATTTATAAATAAAGTGAATTTTTATAATAATAAATGCTAAAAAAATTTATGAAAATATGATAAATTCAGAGAAATCATCGTGTATTATACATGGGTGATAAAATGTTTTATAAATTTGTTCATATATACAACGAATCTCTATGAAATGATTAAACTTATATTAAAATCGTTATTAAAATATATTACTATTTTTAATATATTTTGCATTTACGAACAGATATTTTATTAAATTCACTAATAACTAATTTTGCTTTTGATAGAAATTAATAATCACATTTCTATATTCTGATACACACGCGATTTTTTAAAATTCTACACAATTTTTCTTCTGAATTGAGTTTATTATAAGTAATACGTATTTTGGATATTACCATGGTATATTCTATTGGTTGAACCATTTTGAATAATGGATTATTAGAGATAATTATATGATTTCATTAAAAACCACTTGCTTTGTAGTACAAAATTAAGATTTGACCACATCAAACATTTATGTGAAAATTAAAATTTTTTTTATATGAGTCAATCTCGAATAAATTATGATCTTGAATTTTATAAAACATTTATATGATATATGTGTACTATATAAAAAACAATGTAAATCATCATTGCAAAAACGTAGGTGTTATGCTTTATCTTAAATCAAAAATAGTAACAGCGTATAATAAAAAATAATTTCGCCTTTTTTATATTTAAAAGATTTATTTATAAGGTTATTAAAAATATTTAAATATAAAAGGCACAAATAAAATACATCTAATGCTTGCATCAAATTCAAAGTATATTGGCTTTTTTGCGTGTTTTTCTTATCAACTTCAATAACACCTTATAATATAGATAACTTTATATTTAAAGAATAAATACACTCTTTTTGATTAAAATCATATGCAAATATATTTCAATTATATTTTATGCCATATAAATATTTGTATTTTCCCTTGTTTATGTATATTTTGTTTTTTTATACCGAAAAATATTTATTACATCTTTTGCACTATGAATGAACTATTTTAATAGAAAATCAGTATTGCATATGACATCTAATTGCAAAAGAATACAAAATTTGCGCAAATAATACTTTATAACAAATATATTCAAAAAATATATATTTCAGGGACACTCCATATTCGAAACAATCACTTTCTACCATAAATGGCTTTGATTATGTAAAAACACGTTATTTTATTTTTTTTTATGTTAAGATACTGTCACTGATATATTTTTATAACGTAAGCTTCTTACATTGAGAGATGAAATAGATGTTTTTTTCCGTAAAATTTACGGCTAAAGGAAAAATTTCAGGTTTTAATATATATTACTTAAATAATTTGTGTATATTTCATCACGGACCAACATCTATAATGAAGTATTTTTTGTATTTAACTAATTTTCTTATGTTATATGGTGATAATCGGTAATTTTTCACATTATATATATGAATAAATGAAAAATATTACCAAAAAATGACTATAATATATTAGTAGATTGTGTAAACTATCTAATGAAATTTTTGTATCGTATAGAAACATAAAATTCTATCGCTATATTTTCAACCTCCTTTATAACATCAAAACTGCTAAATCATACATTGAATGCACATGTTTTAAGTCTTTTTCACATCATATATAATAATTAATGATTATCTGTACCATAAAAACACATCTGATCTTGCAATATTTTTTTTAAACATAAAAAATTCTCATTAGTTAAATAGATTTCTTATATTGCATATTTGATCCATATAATTACAACTCTTCTTTTAATTTAGAAACATCCAGCTAAATCTGTTATCAAAATTTATAAGTAACACCATTTGATGGAGGTTTAATGATAAATCTATGGTAGAAATCTGCTTCAAAAATATTTTTTTTACGGTGAAATGTTATTATTTCGTTTTTTATAGCTTTTCAAAAAATTCTAATCGAATTTACTTTATTTATTTATGTTTTACTTCTATTACTTTTTAGGAAGTTCGCTTTATATACATAGGAACTATTGCTTAACTGCTGCATCTCTCTGTGGGACTCCTCCAGCACTTCTTGTCACCCGTAATCACCGTGGATTGGGCCCTTTCTCATAGGCGGCAGTCATTATGTGGAGGGAATGAGATTCTGTCTACTGTTCATCGCTACAAGTTACAAGCTACAACCACACTCTACACTTACCTATATCCTTGCTGAACGGTGTGGGATCTTTTTCAATACTGAAGGCACAGTTCAACGGCTTACACAGCAACCTCCTTTTTGTAATGGCTTGTCAGTGCTTTATGGTTTATCTTTTATGGTCCACTGGCCGCCCCCTTGGGTATTTTTCTTTAGAGTAAATTCGTTTCGGAAATTAGTGGGGTGGGTGGAAATGGAACCCGCGACCCCTGACCTAGGGGTCAGACTTGTAAACCACTCAACCACACCACCCTATAGCTTTTCAAACAAATATTTTATTTTATTTCTGATATCTACATAAGAAGATAATACAACGTATACAAAGTAAAATTATAAAAATCTCTAAACTCGATTACAATTTATGAAGATAAGATATTACATGTCTTGTAAAGGAAGAAATATATCTAGTGGAACTGATATATTTAGATTATATTCTTCTGGATTTTGTTTTTATTTTAGGTGTGGCTATGTCTAGTGATATTTATTACAAAACCAAATTTAAAACAGTTTTATTTGGTTTAAAATAGACTTTTTAGTGGTTATTTTTTTAAATATTATTTTTAAATATAATATGAAACTCGAATTTGAATAAAATAATTGCATTTAACAATAAAATACGAATACAAAAATCTTTAAAATATTTCAATAATATATCAAGAAATTCGCAAGAATAATATTAATGAAATAGGATTTAAATCACAATTTTTAGAAAAATTTCTAAATTTATCAATTATAAAATTATTTGATTTCAATAAGTTACAAAGATGCCCTAGCCAATATTTTTATATATGTTAAAAAAGTCAAAATATTACTATGAAAAGATAATTTATAAAATAGATAACTAGTTTAAATGGTTTTGAAAAATGTTAAGGGAAATAAACTGCAGTAAAATATTCAAAGAATTCACATATTAATTTAATTTCTGAAATTATAAGGATTTCCTTAATTTATTTTTTAGGCTTAGTTTTTAGCAACTTTTCGATGAATCATATAATGTAGATAGCTAAGATATGTCTTCCCTATTTTAGTTAACAAAACTAAGTAATTTTTATGCAATTTTTAGATTTATAAATATTAGAATAAAAAAACAATGATTAGATTTTCTGATGACAATGTTACAGTAAAACTAAAATTTTCTGGTCAAAAAATTTTAATATAATGTCGAAATTATACCCTTATATATAAAATTAGCGAGAATCACCAAAAAAATAGATTATTAATTTATATTTATCATTTAAATTGGAAAAAATATATAAAGTGGGTTTTAAGAGCACATTTTATTATGATGATTTAGACATTAGAGAGGGCATGCATAGGTGCACAAAAGCACACTTACATCTAAAAATAAACCTTTTTTTTGTATTTTTGTAATATGTCACTGATACATAGTATTAGAATTAAAAAAAGCATTATTGATGTAAGAAAACAAACTAGAGAACACGTAGTATAAAAGAAAGCAAATAGATTAGAAAAAAATGTGTTATTAAAAATACATGGGCTTCTTATAATATTTAAGCAGATTAATTATACAACATAATTGAAATTATTATTGTAGTTTAATGTAAACCGAATAATATTTTTAATAAACTAAGTGTTCTAAAAATATTTGAAAGATAAGTAAAGCGGAATATAAATAAAATATGGGATTTAATATATGTGTTAAATTTATCGGAACTTAAAAACAATAAGAAAATAAAATTAAGGGTATTATTTTGAGATGTATGTGTATTTGTGTATATAAAGAACAATAGATGCCAAAAAAATTCAAAACTGATTTAAGTATTATAAAGACAATAGAATTTATAAAATATTATGTATTCATGAAAATTTGGGTATGTTAAGTATACAGAAAGATTGAAAAAGGCTATTATAAATTTACAAAGCGTAAAATTTTGTGCTAAAATTACTAAACTTGGTTTAATTTGTATAACCTAGACATTTATGTTTTTAAAAACACTTTTGAAAGCCAAAAAACGGTAGGACTAAAACATCGCCGCGTAATATTTAATTACGGGAATAAAAGACGTTTTTTATCTAAAAAATGGCCAGAATGGCTATGATTAAGTTTTTTATTTTTCTATTATTATTTTACTAAGTTAAATTTAAAAAAAACTGAATTTTTACCATTACTTATGCTACAAAAAACATAATTTTATTTCGGAAATATATAATATGTTTGATGTTTTAAAATTAACATAAAGAGTTGTATTTTTATGGATTTTTAGCAAAAAAAATCATTATATTTCAATCTATTTTAAAATACCATAAATAGTATATCCTCATTCTATCATATAAACATAAATATTTATCACTTATGATACATTAATATCGTGTGCACTGCAAGACTTATTTCACGCTACAAAAAAAACATGTTTATCCATTTTCCATGTTTTATTTTTTTTTCTTATTCAATTATATTTATAGTATCATCCACTGCAATATAGAGAATAATAAAACTATTAAACTCATGCATAAACCCACCTCATACTAATGCATACTACGCATAAAATATATTTAGTTTCTATTATACTGATTCGATAATAAATTTTTAATGGTTCTTAGCAAGTTTTTGTGCCCTCACGCTTAGTTAGAGAATATTGTAGTTTTTGCACACGAAAAAAAATTTGAATTTTTATTTTTATATGACAGTTCATCTTTAAAATTCTACAAAGCAAATATTCGTGTCAAATAACTATGTTTTTTTCGAAAAAAACATCTGCATGAATACGTATTTACAAGCGAATTTTAAATCTCTATATTTTTTGTGTGTTGATATATTTGAATAAATATTTTTTGTGCAAAAAATCCATAAAAAAAAGATGCTGCCTGTATGCAAAAAAATTTAAGTTTT
Source organism: Rhyacophila brunnea (assembly GCF_057557595.1). Taxonomy (NCBI): domain Eukaryota; kingdom Metazoa; phylum Arthropoda; class Insecta; order Trichoptera; family Rhyacophilidae; genus Rhyacophila; species Rhyacophila brunnea. The sequence continues at coordinate 1,307,160 of NW_028233235.1, forward strand.
AGTTCAATAAACTATCCAAAAAAATCATAATTCATACAAATATTAGATTAGACAGCCGTTTCTAATATTTATGTAAAATATTCAAAATTTTTATTTCTGTATATCATATATACTTTTGAATTAATCTAATGACACCAAAAAAATTAATATTAAATGGATTTTTTTTTGTATCGATCGAATATAATACCTCTGAATAGATATACTAATAAATTATGTAGGTTTTAAATTCAAAGTTTAAGATCATCTATTGATACAATACATATCCACTTTTTATAACAACATCGTTTTAGAGAGATTTACTATTCGTGTTACAGTTTTAAAGGTATCAAATTATCTTTTTTACATTTCGAGTTATAATTTTACTTTATTTATATTTATTCTGGCTTTGTCTATGCAGAATCATATTTTATGTATTTTGTATTGTACTTAACATAATTCCTTGATTTTCACAATTTTTTTTATAAATGTTGAAGCATGCCATGAATTTTATATTTTATAAACGTATGTGAGTGTGCAAAAAAAACTCTTATACTCATACATTGAGAAGTTAAGAAGTAATGCAACAGCATAGATATCTTACATAAATTTTCTTATTTAAAAAAAGCGTATTTATTGCGTTTAAAACGAAAGATTCTTTATAATATAAAAACTAATAATTATTAGTTCTTCGCTCTATAGTGAAATCTAAAGTTTTGCTTGATTGATAAGAGCAAAAATAAGATATAAAAAAACCACACTTTTACTGTGTAAAATTTTCTGAAAGTTTTAGCTTTAAATGTATAAAGAATTTGAACTTGATATTTTGAATGAATATAAACGTTGGCTATGTTTTTATATTACAGTGTAAAGATAATGATGATTATAATCTTCTAAAACATTTATTGGTTTATAAATACAAAAAAATGTGTTTGAAACTTCTTTTAATTGATTACAGCCCATAAATGTTTGCTATGCCAATTGTTATTATGAGTAAATTTATCTTTATATATAGCTACACTTTATTGAAATCTAAAAGGCTTAAATCTTCATTAGGTCTTATTTGGCTGATTTACAACTTATAATTATTTAAAATGTCTATTTAGAATTAATGTGATGTTGTGAAATATATTATGCTTATAATAGCTTAAATTTGCAAAAAAAAAATTTACATTTATACTTTGTCTATAATCTTACAAAATGTTGCTTAGGGTATCTTAAACAAAGTTTGTATATGATCAAAACTTAATTTTCAGATTTGTATTGTTAATATTTAATAAACTATATTTAGCTAGGTATAATTCAATCAAACACAAAATTATTAGATAATTTTATAAATACAAAAAAAAATTGTTTTTCCATAAAAATTATAAAGAAAAGACTTAAGAAGACTTTTGAACCATTTACGTAAATCACGTAAATATGGTGTCTGTATATCCATAATTTTTAATTCTACATGAATTTAAAAATCCTAATTGAACGAAAAAAACTAAGTGATTGTTTAAGTGGCGAATTCATTCTAAAGAAATATAATTTAAAACATATATCAGCAAATTTGCATTTTTGTGCAAAAAAAATACAAATAAATTCATAGTCATTTATCATATTAGGTTATAAGAAATGAAGTATAATAATAAAGAGCTATAAAAGCTTTTGAGTATATTTTATTACGTATGTTTATATATTGTGGCTCTATTATATATAAAAAATATTTTTACGAGTACAATAGAAAAACATAGAATTACTCGCACATATTTGATTTTCTACACCTAAAATAATATTTTAATATAACTTTGCTGAAGACTACTTATTTTATCACAAAAAATACTTTCAAAAACCAAAAAAAATTAAATATCAATCTAGTTATTTAATTATTTTTGTTTTTAAACATATTTTTTTAGCAACAATCAATTTATTTTAAACTTACATTATACACTTATGATACCTGTTTTCTATTCAAAAAAATGTTTTTATTCATCGTGTTCGATGTTTTAAGACCTTGTTTTCTAGTTTTTTTAAAAAAAAAACTTACAGCATGACTTTTAAATATTTTATTTTTGTACTTTCATGTGTTTTTTTTTATTTTTTATGTAAAACAAACGCATAATGAATATCTAAAAATTATTAGAACTTTATATTTAATTTTTTTTTAAATCGATACATATTATCTCTAGATGCAATTTAAAAAAGATTTATAAGATATTGTTTAAACATATAATCTTTAAGACCTTAAACACTTTGGCGGTTTTTATAGACCTAAATTCATGATTTTTTTCTACTAAATATTGTTTTAAAATTTTTAATTACGATAATATTGTCCTTTTCAATCATTCATTATGCTTCTTATGAAGTAAAATAGACGATATTGACAAATAAATTTGTTATTTCACGACTCGATGTTTTATTACAAACACATACAGCTAATATGTAAAATTTTATCGTTATTTTAAATTATATTTTTTTCTTTTATCTCTATAGTTTTTATAACCTATTTGTTTAAGAAGTATCACATGTTGATCGTTTTATAAAAAAGTTTAAACTTTGCAGAAATTTTTAGGTACCATTTTTTTATGATTGCTTTAAAAACACTTTACTCATTTTATTTAAAAGAAAAGCTGTATATGGGTTAGATAATATAAACATATGTATAATATGACATCTAATGTTTTGCTAACTCTCAAATGAAAAATAGATTTCTGCATAGCAAATTGAACAAATGGAATTTTTAAATCAAATTTACTATTCGATTGAGTTCGGTCTCGTATGTAAAGAACTTATTGTATTATAATTTTGTTTTTTTATTCTATAACACCGTTTGTGGCCCTGATATAAGATTTATAAAATTATTGAATTATGCCTTTCTAGAAAGTTAATATCAGATCATATATATTAGTGATGGAGATAGCATAGTTTAGAATTAGCCATAGACTTGTAATCACGCAATTTATCTATTTAAGGCCTAATTTTTCCTGTGAAATATGTTTTAGCGCAAAAACTAAACTTTAATAATATTACAGATTATATATTTACTCTTTCAAGCACAAAATCCTGACAGTCTTCCTTAATATATCTTCTACGCCTAAATCAGTCTTATGGTTAATATTATTGTTTTTGCAACTTTTTTTTCTTTCCAGGCATCCAGATCCTAGCTACGACTTGTGGTATTTTTATCAACAAAATTTTCATGTTATAACAGACCCGGTATTTTAAATAATAGGTTTTTCATATTTTACTTGTTTTTATTGTATAAGAAATTGCTGCATATTATTTTGTGGTCTATATTTTATTTAGATACGAGTTTAAAAACTGAAAAATATTAAATTTTCAAAATGTTTACTTTATTGTAGTAAAAATTATTTATAAGAATTTATGTGCGAAAAATGTGGTTTCTTTGCAAAAATATCATATTCGTCTATATTTAATGGATAAATTAAAAAAAATTGAATGGGGCGTTCTATTTTTTATCACTGAATAATCACATCTGATGAACGAAAATTTTTTTTTTATATAGTAATGTGAGTCAACTCTCTCTTTTAAATACAATTTATAATTACCATTATAACTAATTGAAGCTTTCATTTTGAAGATAATAGAACAATATATTTAAATTAATTTGATTTTTTTAACAAATTGCTCACTGTGTTAATATAAGTTTCTAGGAGTTAATTATTATTCTACAAATAAAAAATCCCCCTAGATTTTTTTACATCTTTCAAAACGAATCGGATATAATAAGATAAAAATTTTTTAACATTGCATTAAAAAATTCTCATCTAATTTACTTTATTTATTTATGTTTTACTTCTATTACTTTTAGGAATTTTACTTTATTCTAATAGGAACTATTGCTTAACTGATGCGTCTCTCTGTGGAGCTCCACCAGCACTCATTGTCACCCGTAATCACCGTAAATTGGGCCCTTTCTCATAGGCGGCAGTCATTATGTGAATGAAATGAGATTATGTCTACTGTTCATCGCTAAGAGTTACAAGCTACAACCACACTCTACACTTACCTAATTCCTTGCTGAACGGTGTGGGATCTTTTACATTCTGGAGGCACAGTTCAACGGCTTACACAGCAACCACCTATTTACCATGGCTTGTCAATGTTTTATGGTTTATCTTTTATTGTTCACTGGCCGCCCCCTTGGGTATTTTTATTTAGAGTAAATTCGTTTCGGAAATTAGTGGGGTGGGTGGAAGTGGAACCCTCGCCTCCTTACTCTGGGGTCCGACTTGTAAACCACTCAACCATACCACCTTAACATTACAATATTAATAAATTTTTTAGATGTGCTTGGTATTCAAAACACATTTTACAAGCTAGAAATAAGTTAAAAATTATTTTTTTATTTTTTTATAGAGTAAATCCTACCCTATCACAGAAGTCTATTCCTCCATCGCGATCGCTAGCACGGTATGAGAAGAATTTTGATATTTCTGGCCCGAGAGCTTCATAAAACAATTGTTTGTTCTTGATGAAATGCTTGATAGCAATACGCAGAATCTCTTTTTCCTTATCTTTTGCTTCTGCTGTAACTGTTTCATTAATAAAAGGACACGCTTTTCCTAGCGAGCATAAATTATTTGTAATTTCTTTGTCATAAAATATTTTTAGAGTTCGATCATAAAAAATAGGTTCACGAATAATAATATCATATTTTCCACGAATTGACATGAAAGCAGGCGACGCAATATCGTATATTTTAAGTTCGTGAGTAAAATTTCTGTATCTAGCCAATAAGCTAATCATGTGAAGATCTTTTATGGTTGATCTCATTAATTTAGCACTTTCGAGATCTTCTGGTTTCATTTGTCTAACATAATCATTTAGATCGTCCATTTCAGAATCGATTACGCTATAGTCCACAACAGTGTTTCATAAATCAAATATAACAAAGTCCTCTTTTAGTTCTTCACTTGTATAAAAATCTTTCTTTTCTTTTACTAAATCTTTGAGCTGTGCTTTTTCATCGTCACTGAGCTCTACACAATCATTCAAATTTACTTGTTTTATATTTTTTAACATTTTAAGCGTTGGTAAACATTCGATGATTCTTTTCAACGTATCTGAATTGGCAACCAGGCCATAAATTTTCTTGGGTTCCATGTATAGCTTAGATGCTGCATTTGAAGCTTTCTGAAGGACTTTTTTGTCCTCAATGAGATTATTAATAAGTGTGCTAATTTCAGAAACTCGATCTCGCTCTTCTGGTGTTTTATTAGACTCTTCCGCTTCAATTTTCTCTTTTTTTGTTTTATCATCTTCATTTATTTCCTTTTCAATGTCAGACCATATATTATCGAATTGTATAGCATTCGCAATTTTTTGTGCACCATCAATCTCGGGTTGTTTGAAACTTATTAAATCGATTTTTTCTTGTGTTTTGATAATTTTAGAAAGTAGTAGCTTTAATTTTTGCTCTGAAACATTGTCGTAGCCGTAATTATTTTCCTTTACTTTTACTTTTTTGATTTTAATTTTTATATCCTTTTCTTTTTCTTGCACATCTTTATTTCGCATATTTTTGCATATTTCAATCCCGGCAAAACAAAGTAGTCCTCCTCCTATTAAAATCAAGCCGGTAATAATTAGAATTTTAGTTTTCATTTTAATGGGGTCTCCTCCAATTTTATTTTATAAATATTGATAGGACATTTTAGGAAAAATCTAAATTGAGATATGAAAATGTATAATAATTTATTTCTAGAAGCTCAAATACGTATAATTAAAGACGTAATATAAAAAATATTCTAAAACAGATGCAAGTCGATGTTTTGCAATATTTTATTTGGGTAATTTTGAGATATTGGATTCTAACTGTTCCTACATGGCAAAATTAAAGAACTATTTTGTCCGACGATTGCCAAATTTAAAGTTGAAAAATTAATATACACTATATTTTTTTAATAAGCTTTACTAAGTAAAATAAAATGCATAGGATAGCTTTGACGCTTTCTGTATCTGTATGTATTTTATTTTGATGTTAGATTTTTATCACATTACAAGTGAATTAATACGTTGAACTAATCTGATTTTAATGATATTTTGAATCTATAATTTCATAAATTTTGCTGCTTTATACATCAATTGGTTTTTGTAAATTTTTGGTACTACTAGATTTTGTAAAAAAAAGTAAATACATTTGCTAAGGCATAATAAAATCGATTTTAGGTGTTTTTATAAGAAAAAAACAATGAACCATACAGCTTTTATTTTTTATTAAGTTTTGCTTTGTTTAAAATTAGACAAATTGTACAAAATACATCTTTTATTTATTTTTCAATAACGCGATAACGGTTTATAAAGCATAATAAGATAAAGTTTATTGTATTAATTATGGGTTAAGTTTCTTTTTATCAATTTTATCCATTTAGACGTAGTCAGCTCATTGGGAATATTGCACAATCATGATGCATCTTTTGAGACCTTCTTCTCTCAAATGAGACTAGTTAACTTTTTCACGATAAATTTTATAATTAATGTTTTAAAAAAATGTTTTTCTATTAAATTTGCATATAAATCATAAATAATTGTGTTTTCTAATCTATGGGATTTGTATTGAAAATCATTAACTGATATAAATGATGTCAGTATACGAAAAGAATGGCATAAATTAAGGTTATTGCGTTTCTAATGATCAAAAAAATTCGTTAAATATATTTTTACTGTTTACAGAACTTATCATGATGATACAAAAAAAAGGTATATTTTACAATTATAAAGATAGATCTAGCATATTTAATTCAATTATAAAATATTCTACGGTAAATTTAAAATATTTATAGCCCGATTACACATTTAACCAAATATTTTTATAAATATTTTAGCATGATAAATATAAGATATCCACTGGTAAGCGTTTATTTTGTGAACTTTTATTCATAATAAGATTAAAAAAAACTTATCATTAAGCAATATACCAGATAATATGGAATTTTTATTATTGCCAAATTTTCTCCTTTTTATAAATCCATCCTACTTTGCTGCATTCAGCTTATTGAAAATATCGAAACTCTTTTTTGTATCTTTTAACACCTAACCTTGATCTATCTTCGTAAACTGCTCATCTTCTGACAAATATTTCAATTAAAGTGTCTTGCGAAGTGAGAGGGCTTGCATGGATTGTTCTCCTTCATCTGGAATTTTCAACTCCTTAGTATATTCTTATCAGGATTTTGTAATCACACCATCCCAAGTCATACATTCGTAATATTTTTGTTTTCAATTGATGGATTAAATCAAGTTCATTATTCAAGATGCCATACTTTCTATATTTCTCATTCTCAACAACTATCTGTTTTTCGAGGCTAGTTAGAGCTTTTCAATCAAAGTGATAATAATTTTCTATCGTTTAACAAGATATCTGATCTATTTTGTTTGATAAGCATATCCGTTTAAATTCTGGTATCTACACTTATGTCAATATTTATATGTTCGAAGATCTCTTGTACTGTGTAGTTTCTGATATATTTGATTTTCTTGAAATTGTAAATTCTTGATTGAAGATAATATAGACATCTTGTGATTTCATCGTGCCTTTGCGTATAATAATTCCTTATATTTTCTTAAATCTCTTTTTCAGAAGATATTTTGTTTATAAGGCTTCTTTAGAGGGTGGGCATTTGTCCTCTAACCTAAAGACACATTTTTGTTTTAAATAAAATGGTATTTACCTTCTTCGCTTGGTTTAACTTTTTCGTCTTTTAACTTCCTTGAAAATTTAACGACACGAAATATATCATGACTTTATTATTTTAAAAGGTTTTTGGGGCAACGGTTTTTCCTTTATTTTACAGAATAGACTTTACTGTATCGGATATTCTAATTATTTAAATAAAAATCGGCTGATCGTTTAAAGTTAAAGCACTAAAAATTCAAAAGGTTATTCATTTTATAGATGTTTTGTTGATTATCTAGGCACAAAAAATGCATTTAAATTTTTGGCCCGGGTTTTGATGTATTTAAAAGCAACAAATATCTTGATTAGTTTTTAGTCACTATAATTGAAATTTGAATATATTTTAAAATTCATCCTAGACACATAAAAATGAAATCAAAATTTATCACAATATATTAAAATTCGAAAAATTGCTTATTTTTTATTTATTTATGTGGCTATTTTATCAGAGTATAAACAGAACCTTTGCATGCTTTAAGAATTAAATTATAAAATTTAATGGAATTAACATTAAATGAAGAGTTTTTGCATGTTTATAAAATATTTTTATTACTTACTTGAAAAGATTCTATAAAATATATAGGTAGATCTAAAATAATTTGTGCTAAATACTAGAAATTTCTATAAATTCTACTTTAAAAATTATCAGAAATATCTAAAATTTATTATGATTAACCATAAATATTATACATGCATTTTTATATACTTTGTAGGAGGTCAATATTAGTTGATATAGCTAATCAAGAATATTGCATAATATTCGTTAAAGACCCTCAAGAACACATGTTTGAATTTAAAAAGACACCCTTATTAATTAAAAAAAAATTTGACTTTAGATCTATCTTTTAAAGAATTAATTATTTTTTTGGCTTCTTTAAAGAAGTTTTATTTTTTGAATGTTTATTATTTAATGTTATATTCGTGCTCGAATGGACCAAATATTATGTATGAATTCTAGGATATTATATATATTTTTTATATTTGGCGCTGGCTGTATTATTTATAAATTAACTACCCAAATAATTTTTCGTATTGTTATTAGATCTCATGAAAATTTATTGTGCCAAAAAATACTATTTATTATTTACTTCTATAAAATTAAGTTTAGGAATATAAGATTCTTAACAATTTACGTTATGTGTGGTGAGTGAAGATTTTTTATGATGAAAAATCAATATTTACCCTGTAATATATATGATTTAATATATATCTTGAAATTTATATAGATTTAACTAAATAAAAAATCAAAGGTCAATAAAAAAAATTGTATAACATAGACATGCTTATATAAAAGATTAAAAATCCTTAAACTTGAATTGATGCATTTTAAAGCATATATTGCCATAAAAATAGTATTAAAATAATTATTTATTTAATAAATCTTTTAAAAAGGTTAATTTTAGTAGAAGGTTTGTTACTTCCTTTTTTTGGTAATCTTACACTATCTATTAATAATCCCTATAATTAACTTTGAAACACCTTCTCTCATTTATCGTTCGTGCAATGCATAAAATCTTCTGATTTAAATCAGAAGATGACTTGATGGAATTGCCTTTTATTTTTTTTATAGTAACCATTGCGGTATCGAAATTTCTGAATAAGAAACAGAAGGCTATCCGATTAAAACTCAAATTCTTATGCAACCGAGTATAAAATACAGTATTGCATTTTATTTCTGTGTTTTTAAGTTTTTTAAATGCAAAGCTATTTGGTGAAACTTTTGATTATTGATCGATCATGTTGAAAATGAAACATAAAATAAAAACTATAATTTCTAAACACACACATACTTATTTCTAGCATTTCGTAAAATTATATTGCATTATTTTTGCAAAGACCTCACATTTTTAATTTAAGTGCTACAAATAAGTAAGCTGTCAAAAATTACAACAAATTTACTTTAATAAAAATTTTTTATAACTTGAATAGCTGTCATTTATGTTTCAAAAAATATTTGTTTTTTGAATATATAGAAAGGTTACATCTCATCGTAGCACTGCCGATTAATAACATATATGAATTAATACAATTTTTTATATCATATAGTAATGTATATGAAGAATCTACATATTACTTTTAATCCGTTTTTCTAATTCTCTAAATTTTATATATAAAATGAATTAATGTGGATTTTTGATATATTAAATCTTAATAATCTTGTTAGCAAATAAAATAGAAAATTTTATTATTTCTTGCTGTTATTTATATCGGTTTTACTTTAAGGAAACTGCATCAAATTTATATTAATATATGATAATGCAGTTAAAATATAATAATGATCAACTAATATTGTGAAATAGACCGCAAATTTGCTATCATAATATATTCAGATTTGTATTTTATAGTTTATATTATAAAATAGAATATGTAGAAGAAAAAATGATAACACCAAGTTACTCACAGAAAGAAATATAAATTATCTGCGGTATGTAAACTTAAAAAAATATATAGGATATATCAAAACACCTATGAGAGAAAACCAACTTTTTTAAACATATGAAAGATTTTTAAGTCTATAATATAGATTATTTTAATTTCTATTCGAAGTAAAGTATTCAATTGCCAAAGTTATAGTTTTTTGGAATTTATTCGAAACAAAATTTTTAGATTTTATTATATCTTAGAATTGTATTTCAAATTGATTAAATGTTTTTTCGTAATATTTTTCAGATTTCTTTTATGCACTGTACGTTTAATTGTTGGGCTCGGATATATAAAAAAAATCTTTGTTGGAATTTGCAATTTTTTAAAAAAAACTGTATGTTTTTATCATTAAGAAAATCGTATCTTATATGGCTATGCTGTTTTCATTGGTTGTGCCATTGTACGCATAACTTACTTTTAACCAAGCGCTGCCTGTATTTTATGCAAAATACACCCCAAATTCACATAGGTTGGGATTAAAAAAGCTGTCAAAAGTTAAGTTATATAATTTAACTCGTTAATGAAGGTATTGTGTGATGAAACATAATAAAAATCATAAATATAGTTTTCGTAGCATTGTAAAGCGCATTTAAACTTTACATTATACAAACGGTGTATATATAGAATAATTTGCCTCATTTTGCGTATGTTGGGGTCTATCTACTTTTTTTTCATATGCAACATGGTATATATAACCATATTTTCTATTTTAAAATACGATTTCTAATTTAAAAAAAGCAAAAATGTGCTAATTTTAGCTATTGAGAAAAATTTTGCACAAACTCCGATATAAATTAATAAATGGTAAAAAATTAACCTTTTTAACGTGAATCCATATTCTTGCAAAAGTTTTAAACCATGTTATTTTGTAAGTTCATTAACAATAATTGTGTAAATAGCCACGGCCTTAAAACAATTTCGTTTCAGCACTATTTTTATTTTGATCGGTTTACATAAATTTATTTTCGAAAAAAAAATTTGCTTTTTTGAATTTCTACATCTTTAAAACATTACCATCTAATATAAAACACTGCCTGCATACAAAAACGTGTATTATTCGCCATTGAACATCAAAGCAACAAATTTATATATTTAAATAGCATTTTAAAATATTATATTCGTTCTGATTCTGATTACAGATTATTAAGTCATATAAAATTCTGGTTTTAGTCTAATAAGGCATTTCATTGTATTATTTAGTCATTTCCATTATATCTTTCATCGACTTAGTATTTTTATAACTCGTTGTCTTCATATATCTGAATTATGTTTTTTGATTTCTAACGAATTTATATATAGAAAAATTATTTCAGGGCATTCAAAAAAAACTTTATTTATTTTTGAAATCGTATTTTCATGAAATAGTTTCTGATATAATATATGACTTCCTTTTCTAATTTATATTGATAATTGTCTTCTTATGCGTGTAGCAAAGCTATCTTTCTTCACATGGATATTTTCATCAACCTAAATAATTTCTGATAACATAATTGCATGCGTATTTGATGGATTGATCGAGAGTTTTGTATTTTTAAAAATTGAAATTATCGCACCAATATAAGTTTATATAATATATCATTCCCTCTATTTTGTTTTTTCTTTTTTTATTTTAGAATCCATTCGGAAAATTTTTAGTTTGGAAACTGTCTTTTCTATTTTTTTTAGGCAAGGTCTTATATAAAAAAAAGAAATATGTAATTTATTCTTTATTAAATAGTGAATTTGATATTAGGTTCTTATTATGTGCATATATATAGAGGTTTTTGATGCATGTATTGATATTTTAGCCAAAAAAATCTTTTAAAAATACAAGTCACGAATCTGATAGTAATCTATACGAGAATATATATATTGCATAAACTTTAAAATATATAATTTATTGTAAATTTTCCATGATTTTGTTAACAAATTTAATTTAAAATAATATTCGCTATAAATAAAGGTTTAATTGGTTGGAAAATAAAGGTATTTCGGCTAATGAATGTAATTTGCAATATTTTTTTAATTACTTTGAATACGTACTAGATCTGTTATTACGAATACTATTCCCAAACTAATATTGTTTATCGTATACAATGTTTGTGAGCGTAACACTGTGACGTAATATTATAATATCTAATGCCTCATTTTCTCCACATGTAAACCCTGGAATAAAAATAAAATAACGTATTAGCCAAAGCTAATCAAGTATTTGCATATAACCATTATTAATCTTAAAAAAAAATTTATACTTTTTATTATGTAATTTTATTACGTGAATGCTATCGATCTTTTATGAAAAAAAGGCGTGTTTATAAAGATACATTTTTACTTTTTTATTATAAATAGCACGTTAATCTGCTGTTTCAAATAAAAAAGAGGCACAATTACCAACTTTCAATCTTTACTATATACTTTTTTTCTGTATGTTATTTTTTTGAAATTTCACAATAACATATGAATATAATGATACGGATCTTCAGATTTTTATATTCTGTTACTATGACTTTTTTCTGTAATGAATATCCATAAGTAGTACATTCAATTTTTATATTTCACTGTGTCATACCGTTGTTTTTTCACATGAAACGTGTAGATTTGTTCTTATACTATAAAATATTTAAACTTAATGAAATCTAAAACTTGATTAATATATAAAAGCGAGATGTTTTTGATTTAATTGCGACAAAGAATGTGCTTACGATTTCAATTTCTTTTAAGAGTTTAAAATAATAGAAAAATTTCACATATACCTAAGACATATATAGAATGTGAATTTTTTTTTCATGTTCTTTGTAAGATTTACTTAAGAAAAACATATAAGAAAGAGTCTTTCTTATAAAATATTTTATTTGTAAAAATATTTCAAAACTAAATTATCATAAGTTTTCATTCTGGTGATTTCTTACAAGCCTGAACATTTCAATGCATGTATGTCTCCAAATAAATATATTTTAAGCATAAAAAATACATCCTATGAATTATAAATTTTTAATTTTTACATTGACTTATTAAGATGTTTTGTTTAAGCTCTTACTTTTACCTATGTTTATATTCTGTAATTTATACAAATTTACTCGTTTAAAAAAAAATATTTATCAACAGCTTTTTATTTGCTCCCCTCCAAACTAAAAGATTTTACAAATCATAACTTCAATTGTATTTTTATTTGAATTTTTTATAGTTAACGAATGCCATAAATTATTAGATACTTTGTAAAAAAAAATTATTTTTATTTTATGTAAAGATGGCTTTTTTTTGTCTATTGTGAATAAATATGCTGAATATGTAGAAATAAAAATATTATACGGCTTAATATATACCTAATACAGTTAAACTTAGTTTATTAGATTATGAGTGAATGTATACACATACTGCTTTTTTAGTCACTAAAAATATTGACGACTTTAATAATATAAGAAGAAACTTTTATAGAACCCGTAATTATGACATAAAATTTTTATATAAAAACATCTGAGCACTCTCATTCTTAAATATAGCATATGAAAAAAACACAAAATATAGGTTTTTTATACATAAAATTGTTTCCCTAGAAGTTGTAAAAATCGCCATAAAAGTAATCTAATAAAATATGGTGAAAGGATTTTGATATTTTTATTTATAGAACAAAAACTTAAAATTTTTTTGCAAGATGAAGTATTGTGTAAAAAGGAATTCATCTGTAAAGAAGCTTCATAGTTACCACATTTAAATATAGCAGACGTTATTTACAATTGCAAAACGAAATATTACAAAGTTTGATTCCCTCATAAATTTATCCATTAAATGCAAACATAAATGATATCTTCGCCGCAATCATAATCGCCTAATAACAGAGAATTTTATGGCAATAGAAAAGTATCAGTGAGTTTTTAGAAGATTTTAAAATTATTTGCTGTCTTTTTGAGCTTAATGTTAGTTTGGAATCAGCCAAACTACATTTGATACATTTTCATGGCTTTGTTTTTCTATTGGATATTCTAAAAATATAGTTTTAAATTTATAGAATTTGTTGTCATGGATCTACTCTTTATAGATTATGTAGTCGTTGTTATATTTCTATTGATCTTTATTGTTATTCTAGAAAACATGATAGATAATTTGAATAGCTTTATAGAATTTATATAATACTAACAAATTTTCATATTGTTTTTTCTTGTAAACAAAAAATGTAATTTCAAGTATGTTAATTACCATGAATCAATTTTATTATATCACACACCTTGTATTTTCATTTTTAAATATAGTTTTGATCTTATTTTCATGCTAACCAGAAAAATTGTTTAATATGAAGATTTTTTATGTTTTATGATTCAAATTATAAATGAACATTTTTTTAGGTATTAACAGCTTCATAGTATCATGTGTGATTATATATAATCAAAATGTTCACGAAATAGAAGAAAACTTTCCTCAAAGAAGATATCTTTACATAGGGGCTAAAACAATACACAAAAAATAAAATTGTGAAAACACAATAGTTGTAATGTTTTGAAGTATAATACATAGAAGCATTTTGTGAATAGTTGTAAAAAAATTATTCGTGCTTTATATTGATATTTTCGTTAAATTTTAAACAAATAAAAAGTTAACATTTTACATCATCAAAAAGCTACTTGGTGTTACATCATTCCCTCGTTCTGTTTTTTTAGGCCAACATTATTTACCTCAGCTTTTAAGCTAAAATACGAAATATTGTGAAATAAACACATCTTAAATATATAACTACATATGAATAAAAGGATACGCTAGTCTAGTTTTTTCGCAACTAATATTCTAAGATTAACAATTTAATTATATAGAATAGCTCTAGATACTAAAGTAAACGGTTTCGGTATCTCATTGGATGCCTACTAGTAAAACAATACTTGCATCCAGACTAAATATTAAAGAAAGCGCGAAGCTGACCATTCAAAAACAGATACATCATTATCATTTATTTTAAAATTATTACCTTTTCCCACCTGTACATTGCATCTTATCGTTCGAATTTTAAAAATGAATCCTACCTAGTTTTTAGATAACAGAGGATATTTGTGGAAATTTAAGGTTATAGTATAGAAATGTGTATTTTTTGATAAAGGTAAAGATCAGCAAGGACTGGAATAACAAATTTTTCAATTTTTGAATAGATAAACGCACTATGATAGACTTGTAGGGTGTATTTCAGTGCTTAAAAAGGGTCACACTTAGACTTTATAATATTTGGTTTATTTACATTCCTGCAATTTCAAATATTTAATTCTAATGTACTGTGAATGTGGTCATGCGATGGCGTTTTAAATCATGCAGCGGCGATTTATCATATTTTTGATCTAACAAAGGCGCCTTTACAATGCAATTGTTGGAATTCGAACACTATCCATGGTACTTTTATGGAGAGATGCTCGATGTGGTTTTTGATTGGTTTATTTTTTGGCTTTTAAATGAATAAGTTTAACCATATGCTATTTAATTGGAGTTCGATATAGAAAATCATGTATCACTTTTTAAATATACCCTGCTCTGTATTTATATAATGCCTTAATAAGATATGCAAAGCTTATTTTAAACAATTCGATATAGCAACGATTCCATATTTTTTAATCCTTAAAAAATATGTGTTTAACTAAAAATTTCATTTCAAAGTAAGGTGCATCTACCAGAAGATTAAATCTCCCAATATTTGTATATATATTATCATGAGATGGTAAAAAATCAACCTTGATACTTGTTTTTTTTGTATTTCTAAACTTAAAACAATAATTTATAGCCAAGGTTTATATGATGATGTATAATTCACCCAAATCAATGATAAATACTCTAATATTTAATCGTATATATTTACCATTCTAAAGAAGAGAGTGATATTTCCACAGCTATTATTGAAAAAATTCTAGTATAAACCGAAGGAGCTATTTTATTTCTATAATGGGAATTTAAAATCTTAATACTTAGTATTATATGCAATATATTCATCATAAGAATTGAAGGAGAGGAATGACCATCCTCAAAATTTAAAATTCAAAGAAAATAAAATCCAAGAATATATAGATATGGAAATTGATCCCACGTATGATTAATACTTACGTAATGCAGCATAATTAAAGTTGTATATAAAAATTTATGTAATCACAATTTAAGTATTTATAATAATTATTTGAGATCAATCATATATACACTAAATCAAATTACAATTACTATGTAAATTCGTGAGCTCAGTATGGAAATATGCAACACATAATTACATCAATTATATTTATGGCTTATTCTGGTTTTTAACTGTTTATTGTATTTCGAAGAGAACTTTAGATTGCTCTATAGAACAGATTGGTTTTATTATTCTTTCCACCTCATCATGGTTACAATTTTTTTCAATGCACTTTTTTTTTCGATTGTTGTTTTTGGCGGGCTTCCTCAATCCTATCGTTTGCCCGTAAGTTTCTGCTTGTGTCGTTATTTCTAACTGAGATAAGCAACTAATGGTAAATTATATAATCTTCATCCCATAGTATTACGGAAAAGTTTATTCATTGAATGTAAAATTGCTATCAATCATTTAAAAATAAAATTGGCCGTCATCTTCAAAAACATCCATGGAGGGTATTGAACCCACGACCTTCGCTTTAGGAGAGCAACGCTCTGCCACTGAGCTACATGGATTGCGATCATTGAACAATCTATATTAAAATTACATCTAGATTATACAGAAAGAAGGATAGGCATAAATTAATTAATTCTTATATTTTGAATGCTATGACTTGGGATAGAGTGGTTACAAAATTCCATAAAAAATATGTTAAGTGGTTAAGAATTACAGACGAAGTAGAAGTTCCATGCAAGCTCTCACACTCCGAAATTCACTTGTACTCATCTCATTTGAGAGAAGAAGAGCATTGGATGAAGTTATATCTGGGATGGGTGTCAAAATATGCATCAAGGAGATGTGCAATATTCAAAATATGCTGACCACGTCTAGATAGATAAAATTGATAAAAAAAAATTTACCCATAAATAAATAAAACTTTATCATTCTTATAGATGCATCGAATCGAAATTTTTTCATTTATACATATCTTGTTAACCAATAAGATTTCGACCAATAATATTCAGAGTATATTTACAAAAAAAGAATCCGATATATTTTTGTTATATTTTATTCATAAATAGTTATTTTTTATAGAATAAATCTTGAATCAGCGCGTTAAGAACATGATGAAATTTATATACTTTTAAGGTCAATCAACATAGGTTACATTGTGAATTCGTTTTTTGCACCTAAAAAAGGGTCTATAATCTATTTTTTATTGTTTACTTGTCGATACTTAAATACCTACGATCATTATTTAAAATTAATTTTCATATCTTCGCTTATCAAATCATCTTAAAAATGAAATTATATTTTATATCGTTTCTTAGCAAAAAAACTTATTTATTGTGTTAATCGTCCAATAAAATTAAATAATTAATGATGTTAAAATTTTGTTAAAAGGTAGAATAATAATTACAAAAAGCTTTCTAAATTTATTAAATCATGTAAAACAAAGTATTTTAATGCTATGGCAAATATTAATATCCAAGTAGCAAAAATAAATGTTTAAGAAATGTATATTACATATAAAATGATTAAAAAAAAATGTAAATAATTGCAACGAGATTTTATTATTAACATTATTTTGTTTTTTATAAATAAAATAACTTCTCTTATTTTTATACCTTGAAATAAGATAGGCAAAAAGCATGCTAGATTACTATGTAATCTTAAAATTTACATGTTTTAAAACTATGCATTTCTAACCAATACAACTTTAAAATAAATACTATAATCTTAAAATTTGTTATAATAATAATTTTATTTAAAAATGGTCATATTAGAAATCTTAACAGAGAAATCGGGAATATTTTTACGCGCTGGTGGTAAACAATAATAAAATTTAAATCTTGGCATATGAGAATAGTCCATTGTTTTATAGGGGTTACATTACATTGATTATTTGACATACTCCATTGCTTTTCTATAATATATAATTATGTTCTAATATAAATATATTTATGCTAATAAAAAAAATAAGAAATAACAGCACTCATTTTTTTATTTAATTGTCGAAATTACATTTTATAACTATTTATAGAAATTTCATAGAAAACAAATAATTGCCAAAAAGTATATTTAAATTATAATACAAAATATATCTTTCTTTAATTTTATAGGGTAAAATTTTTTTGTTTTGATGCAATAAAAAAGCATTCTGCATGCCATATAAATTAATGTTTTTCAAACTTGATTTTAGATCGAAAACACAGCCAAAGAAAATATATATTTTTTTACAATTCCGGAAATCATATTTTTTAGTTAACAGTGCTTTTTTACTTCAATCCTGTCTTTCAACGACTTTTTAATTTTTATTTCAAATTTTATAGATTTTTTGTTCAAAATTTTAATATTTCTGTATAAATATATGTAATACATATACATTAGGTGCAACCGAGAAAACACTAACGTTCTGGGTTCATTAAGACTATTTTGATTCATTTTTCAATGTTATACATGACTATTATTTGATTTACCGTGTTGTTTATCCTTCTAAATCATGCATATTCAATATTGGTTATGAAATTATAATATATTGTATATGTTATATTCAATCTGACTGCATTTTAAACAAATATCAAAATTCACTTGTATCCATGCACTATAAAGAATTTGTAGAATTATTTACCTGGGTATTTATATACATAAAGTTGTTGGATTCTTAATGCAGCATAAATGGAATAAAATCTAGACGTTTCTATCTTCTTTCCTCATTAATATGCATCTTTTTTCATTTTTGAATATGTAAATTTTGTAAATATTGCACTAAATTGTGCTTTTTTTATTTATGCGCAAATCATGATCATTTTTATCTATTATTAAACTATAATTTGGTTCTATGAACTGTAGGTTTCTGCTTATAATTATATGTATTATTTTTTAAATATAAATAATCTGAAATTTTTACTTTTTAAAATTCGAATCCAATGTCATTAATCTATAGATTATTAAAAAAATTTCTTATCCAAGACTTTACTTCACATCCAGACTCTATTTTTTTAAGGCAACGATTACATAGAATATTGTGAAATTCTGAAGTTTAATTTGCTTTTTTAATCTAGAAATGAGGGAATAATTTGGATATTTTAAATGATTTTTCTGCTAAAACTTAGAAAAATTTTGATATCGAAAAACCATGAAAAGAAGAATGGAATAATTTTTGTATCTGTTCTATCAAAAAATGCGATAGATCATTGTGGCGTAATCAATAAGCCTATTCTACATATTTTCTGTAATGATTTAATTAAAGACATAATATTTATGTCTGTTGTTTTAGAATACAATCATTGAATGAATTTCATGCAAAATAAACACATGTTGTATAAAATTGACTTGTTTTTCATTAGCTTATTATGCTGTTTTTATCATATTTCTCCAGGTTAATCAACATTCTCTGTTCTTTAATATTTTAACTAAATTTTTTTTAGTTTTTTTCTGTGAAAAGAAAATTTAAAATTTGAGGAATATGTTTCTTTATAAATAAATAAAACTACATCTTCACTTTTATTATTTTGTCTTTTTATAAAATAGCCGTATAGTATTGGGTTTAATCAGATAAATCTTTAAAATTTAATAAATTAATATGTGTGTATGTTACGATGAATTTTTAATTTTTCGACTATCACTAAATGAATACATAAATTATTATAAACGATATTAGATGCTAAATTATTAATTTTTTATATAAACTATTGTGATGCAGTGTATATATGTTCAATAAAAGGCTTTATAATGATTTATAATTAATTGGTTGTTTCCAGCGCCACGTAGTTGTGAGCACCCTAAGGCATATTTATTTTATATCCAAAGAATATTTTTAGTGGATGTGTATAGTTTATGTTTTTTTTGCTACAAATTTATATAATTTTTTTTTACGGGGTTATTTCTGTTTTTTAATTGTAACTTTTCACTTTGGGTATAATGTGATTTATTTACTGTTTGAACATGATATCTATACTTTAGTCTTAACATATACAGTATCTAAACTCTTTTCAAAAGATATTACTCGCGAGATTCCACGTAATTCTATAGTTTGAATATATGCCGATCTAGTTTGTGACCTCGAGTTCTTCCTGATAATTTTTATAGTTTGAAAAATCAATAACAAAATATGAGAAGAAATAAATATGATTATATATTTTTTTCGTTGCTATCTGTTGCGTGCCTAGACTAATATTCTGATTATCATTAAAAGAATATTTATTAATTTAACGATATATTATGATGTCTTCAGAACGATGCATTCTTTAGTGCACGTTTGTTTAAATATCCTCAGATATGAAACTATAAATTTATGGTTTATGGCAGAAAAAAAAGTAAATAATTTTATTTTATAATATTTTAATAGAAAAAGACGCTATATGGGACAAATTAAATTAAAAGCTTTCTAGTCTAATCCATTGGCTGATTTGAAAGGGTATAATTGATGAAATCACAAAACAAAGATCATCAGTGATTCTTTAAAATAAAGATAACGCATATTTACGAAAATAATTATAAAGCTGTTTGTATATATAATGTATATCAATGGACACAATTAATCGAAATTTAATCATGAATGTGCAACCTCTTTATTTAAAAACTTCATATAATTTAACGAATAAAAACGCTAGTATTTAGGCAAATAATTTGAAATCTGAAATGTTATTAAAGAAAAATAAATACATCCGAAATCATTTAAAATTGAATATTATACCCAAGTATATGAACTGGTTCAAAAATTTTATCTATAATGATACATTTAAAGTAAAAAGAAATATTTTTCATTTGCAAAGTAATAAAATTAAGGCGTTAAGCTATTTAAAAAACAAGAATAGAGGTCAAAACGGCCGTCACGTATAAAAATTATATTTATAAAATTTATATTTAAAGAATCGGTATTCTTCACATACAGCAAAATCAAAGTTAAATGTATAAAAAAGAAAAAAATTACAGCTAGAGCGATATACTAACATAGTTGGTTCATCATTGGCTTAAATTATGTAAAAGATGTTAAAAATAGAAGCTACCTTCTGTATTTTATAAAAAGAATGTTGATTTTTAGGTAAACTTAAAATGCTAACGTGTTATGACGCTTTCAAAATGTAGATCTTTTACTCGAAAGATATAATATTAATCTTAAAGTCATAAAAAATACAAAAAAATGAAGTTATCTGTGTATTTAATATATGCCTTCTTGAAAATTAAAATACAAAAATTCTTAAAAATCAGAGAATATAAAGTATAGATATCTTATAAAAGGAATCATATTATGGCAAAAATAGAAATTGAAACATATATCGAAAAATAGCTTGGCAAACAGTTATTAAAATGAATGATGTAATGAAATTGTAATAATTAGCATCTATAACCCGAAAAATAACCTTGTATCGAAAATTTGGATGTATTTATTCTTTATTTGAGATTTATTTGATTTTCTGCCCTTTTAAATTTGCAAAGGTAAGACTTAATATTGCAGCAATAAAAACTGATTTGCTTTTTTTTTCGATCACTTTATTTTTACAGTCTTCTTCAATACATCTTCTTCTCTCAATACTTATTAGTTCAAGTGTGTTCTTCTAACCTATTCTTTGCGAGTATGCTTTTGATTAAGTTGGCGTTCTTAACTCTTAACATACGACTCATGGTATATTTTTATTACATTATTCTATGCTATAATTTGTATCATAGTTTAAATGTAACTGTAAATAGATTATTTATATTAGAGGGTTTTATACTTGCTTTTTTTGTCGAGATAATAATGAAGGGAGCGCATTACCCAAAATTTATTTGATAGAACTTGAAAAAAAAACCAAATCAAGTCAAATATTCAAATTATAGTGCTGAAGACCCCGGTGATAATTGGTCTTTAAAAGAACAGATTTACAGGTGAAGGCGATTTGACAAGGTACGGTATGCTCATGTTAAACTAAAAAACTTGTATATGAAGAGTTATCTAAATTTAAAATACAAAAATTCGCCCATAAATTAAATTAATAAGCAAAAGGGTCTTCGGGAAGCATGGCTATAAATGTAATGGGTAATTTAAAATTTAAAGGTATTTAATTATAGTGTATTTTTATATCCAAAAGTATACTTCATCATTGAACACACTTACTATAAAACATTATATATATCGAATCATATTTCTTCTAAGAGTTCCAAAATTAAAATTTATTGTACAAGTTATTTATTTTTTCTATAATCTATTTAGAAGATACGTCGTATTAATTATAATACAAAAGGATTTCTTGCAAAATCGACTTCTATAATATATTTATTCTAAGATTTTGCTATAGTTTTCTTTAAATTTAATATTATTTAAAAAGAATCTTAAAGAATTTGTTTTCTTGAAAATTGTGTTGAATTTGAAAAGACCTTTTAAATGCTTGATTTTTCGCTTTCAAGTCAATATTAAAGTCTACTATTTCCGTGTTTAAAATGAATGTATTAATGCAAATCAAAATCTTATATTTGTCTTTTTTTATATTCTTTAAAATTTTTGAGAAATCCCATTTCTATTATCCATATTTAGACTCTTTTTTGTATTAAAATATAAATTACACAGAATTTCTTTATTCCACTCATATAACATACTTTTTTACAGGGGTGATGATTCCAAAAAATCATCTTTTTACATAACAATTTTGAATAGAAAAATTGAAGAATAAGATTTAGGTAATCTTTTACCATAATAAATAAAAGCGTTATATATTTTATTTTGAACTTCTATACACAAAAATATTGTGATTATCCAAAATTAACTACTTAAATAAAAAAAATTATTGCTACTAAATAAATTTAATATTTAACTTAAGTTTTTCAGACAACTTATATTTCAAATTTCATTTTATAATTTATTTACCCTTTAAGAAACCGAAGATTTTAAATATACTAAAATAAATAAAAATTCGCACTTAATAGGGTACAGGAAGTCTGAATTGTTTATTTTTATTTTGAAGAATTTAACTACGTTATAATAACTAAATAAAAAAACTTCTAGGTAAAATTTATTGGTTTTTTTATCTTATGTAGATAGAATCGAGCATATACTTCTAAAATGTGATTTACTTATTAGAATAAATAGGATATATAAATAATAAGGCATATAAGAATGCCACTTGATCCATAAAAATTTCCAACATAATAATAATGTGCCATAATAAAACATCTTGCCTAAAATTTATTTGAAAATTATATAAATAGTGATATTATAAAATATTCGAGCCAAATATTATATCATATGCCGTAATATGCAAAGGTGTGGTAACACAATTCCATAAAATGTACCTGAAATATTCGAAGTCACTAACTAAATCTAGACATATATCCAAACTATAGGATTGAGGAAAACCCTTGAACAGATGGATTTTGACAATTAAAGGGGTTTAAATGAAGATGTAAGAGAATGTAATATAGCCAATAGTATGGATTTTTTGTACCTATGGGAAAGGTATCACTTTATGCTTAAAGAAATCGTAAATTAATACACCAAAATAAACTCATAAATAAAAGATACGATAAAGCATTTGTATTTCACGAAGCATTTCATTCTTATATGTATAGATATCGTTCATCTAAAATCTAAATGTTATGCGAGTTAATATCAAGATTTTTTAACAAATTATCTCTATTTTTATTTGATTATTAATAAATCCACACTGTAAAAATATATCTAATTATCATTCCAGACAATAAAATAAAACAAATTTATCGTAAAAGGGAAGAATAGAATCTTAAACAATTTTTAGTATTCATAAAAAATATATTTAAAACAAAATACAATTCGGAATGAAAATTTCAGCTGTTAACAATAGAAATTTATTGGTGTCTGGGCACCCTTGAAATAAGGTTACAATCAAAAATATTTTTTTTGAATGCGCAATCGTAATAATAACAATAAAATGCAGGAATTCTGATAAAATTCAGTTTTAATTTTTAAACATAGAGCACTTTTTATAAAATATTAAATTCTCTAAAGCATAATTTTTATAGTTGCAATTCCATTCTCTCAAATTTCGAATTTTATAATTCTCGTAAAAAAAACACCTCAAATTTTAGAACGAAATTCTTATATTGAGTTTTAAATCAAAAATTTATCTAACTATAATTTCGAGGTTAATAATTAAGCATTATATTGTGATGCGCGTACATATTGGGTCGGTAAATGAACCATTTTCAGATAAAAACATAAAAATGTTGACTTCAAAATAAAATGTGGCCATTATAATTAGCTATAATTTTTTTAATACATGTACCTTTGTCTTCTTTTTCCAGTTTAATCGTTTTTTATAATAGATTTCTCTCTATTTATTGTGAATACACACGATAACGAGTTTATTTTATATTTTGTGCTTTTTTTACAAAAAAAATACATATTTTATACTATTTTTTAGAATACTTAAGAATCTGGCTTGTCGATATTAGATATACTCGCATTCTAATTTACTTTTTTTTTTACTTATCATATTTTCAGGGCGTTTCACCAAATTATTTAAAAAAATATTTTTTGTGTATAATCTTATGCTTCCATTTACATGCCCAGCTACAAAACTTAATAACTAAGTATGGGCATTTTGTAGATTTATAGAGTACTTTGTGAACAAACTTGATCGTTTTTAGCTAAAAGAATCTGTACTTTCCACTATACCATTTTTATTATTATCATTGCCTTCTTATTCGATTTTTATTTAATAAGAATCGACAGAAAATATGCTGTGGTTATATTACGGTTGATGCATATATATCAAAGTCTAAAGCTCTTTTTTACTAAACGCAAATATAATAATTTAATCAAGCCATTTATAATTGGGATTCCAACATGGTTTTTTTATTGTTCTCAGAATATTTTTTTTATACATTGTAAAATGATCTCTTTGGTTAACATTATAAAATTTTCAGGAATCAATTTTATAACCATGGTGATTTAGTCCTTTTATTAATATTAGAAAGAGCTCGGATGCATCATATCATTTTCTTGATAAATTTGTATTGCTCGGTATGTTTTATTAAATTCTTTAGTTTATCTTCAAATAATAAGAAATTATTAAATACTGTATATATATCCTCTATTTTTCTGCTTTTTATTGCGGGTGCGTATTTTTTTGCGTTATATACGTGTATTCTAATTGATATTATGGTAATTTATTCTATTTTTTTGACAAGTTAGATATCATAACAAGTATTACAAACAAAATAAAAGCGATTAATTATAAACAAATAAGTTTTAACGACTACCGATTAAGAATATATGTTTAATCTATATGCTTGATGTTCTATTTTTTCTTTGAATATCGCGGCTTAATATCAAACACTTTTTTTTAAATTCTAAATTTACCATTTTTAAATATCTGATTTGCTATAAACAATATCCCTATTTAAACCTTTTATCGTATATTGTAAATACACATCTAGATAGTGAATAAACATTTGTATTCTATATTATACAGAATCTCTTAAGCCATTGTCTATTGCAAATTTTTAATTTTCATAATCTGGTTTTTTCATTTGAATTTACCTTCTAAATAGAATTTTATGCTTACTTTTTTGCAATAAACGACATAAATACCGAAGACAATTTTATTTTGCATTTAAAGTATTTTGTTAACATATAAATCTATTCTGATGATATTTCTAATTCAAAACGCCATTTAAATTTTAATTTTGTTAGAATCTATATAATTCTATTTTAGAAACATTAGAAATTTATGTTTTTATATGTTCAAACTTATTGATCAAAAAAATACTCGAAATGACCCGACTAGAATACCTAAAGGATTTTAAAAGTTTTGTTAAGTAAATTGCAACATAAAAAATCTATGTGTTCACGAAATAAAATCTAACGCTATAATGTAAAAAAAAACACATTGTTTGTTATATATATTTCTACATTTAAAAACTGTATTCATCTTAATATATAGTTTGTCTTTTTTCTTTATTATCCTATAAAAAGAACATGCTAAAAATATTGAAATTATAGTATGTTTTAAAATAAATTTTAAAGAGACGCCAAAGGTTTATTTGTTTACATTCTTTTATAAATTTGTGTTCATGCAATAATTTTTCTTCTTACAGATGTGGCTATCTGTATAGCGCTTTTTTTCAATAAATTTTTATTTTCAAGCTAAACTTATTTTTTTTGTTGTATTGTCTTAATTTAAACTATTAGATATGCTTTTGATAGAGTATATAAAATATTTTTTCTGTACAATTAATCTAACCCAAATTAAAAAATTTCTGTGTTATTAGTCTATAGCATTTGATTCGCCAATAGTACGAGAAACCTGTGATTAATATCTAACAGATGGAATTGTTTTTAAATTAGAAAGAACTTTTTCTAACTTTAAACCTAATGAGTCATAATGAACCAATACTCAATATTCATGTAGGCATTATTTGTAAAAATTTGATCATCTCGAATGTTTAGCTGCCAATTTATTTCTTTAAATTTGCAATTGTATTGCAGTTTTTGTTGCAAAAGTTATAATATTGCTTTAATTCTTTCATAATATAATATAAAATAAAATTTTCTTTTAATATTTTTCCACGTGTTATAACTTGGGACTGTGTGCTAACACAATATCATAAAAGTTATCTGAAGGAACTCGAAGTAACTAACCAGATTGAGGCATATATAAAAACCTTGAGATTAAAGCAAAACACATATTAATAAGTTTTTAACAGAGATGAGGTAATGAAGAAGACTTTATAGAGGATAAAATAGGCGTAAGTATTTATACGCAGTGCGCAAGAGAGATCAAGCAAGTTTTTCGGCTAAAACTAAAATTATAACATAAATTTAGTCTTAAAAGCGATAAATTTTATTTTTTTATATTTTATTTGTGTGAAATTAGAGATAACCACATCAATTAAAAACAGATGTTTCTTTTGATATAAAAATTTTTATATTTATTTTTTTTTATCTAGGATAAGGTCATCCGATAATCTGTGTAAGATTTCTTAAAATGACAACTCAAAAAAACAAAAAAATCATGAAACCTTTTTTTATTTTAAGACTTTTTATAATATAGAAGGTGGATAATTAAGCCCCCGAATACAAACTGCTCTTCTGTAAAATTTACATATATACATTAAGAAACCACAAAAACAATGAAAGAATTTTTTTAAGCTTGGGTTTATATGTATATATTTAAAAGCATCTTTACAAGTGAGTATAATTATTCCAAGAAATTTTATTTATGCTCAAAATTTTTAACCATGATAATATATAGAACATGTGCTGATTATTATAGAAAAAAATTGGTATTGCGTCAGACAATAGCTTTATTTTGGATATAAAATTTAGAATAAAGGAAAGTTAATTCCGTAAAAGCGGCACAAATACGAAATTTCGGTTCAAGAATGTTTAAAATGCTGTATTTTACACAAGTTGGGGATATTTTTGTATTTCACTGTTCATTTATAAATAATATTCAACATTAAAAATCACATTTCATAGATTTCGAATTATGTGATGTGTTTGAATTATAAGTCACGTTCTTAATGATTTCCTATGAAATTATGAACTTCTCGTATTGTATTCGTTTATCTGTTGATGTGCGCATAAAACTTGATCACAAATTAAACTGATTAGTGATTATATGTATTATGGGTTCAAATATCTTGTTTTTTTTCATTGTGTATTAAATCAAAAACCTAATGGCAGTCATAAAAGTCATCTTTTTACAATATTACGTTATAATTATTGCATGTTTAATATATTTAAATTCTATCTGACGTAATATTTTTATGATATTTGTGTTTAAATATAGTCTTATATAAAATATTAGAAGCAATCTTAACAGAACCAGAAATATATTCAAAAATAATATTTAGAATTAATCAGAAATTTTAAAAAAAAATGCTTAAAATAAAGCTAACTATTGTAAATAATAAGAAAAAGGTGATAAAATGAATTCGACATGGGATTAAGGTTTTTGAAACCATAAAGGATCTCAGATTCCTGTTTTAATAGTCTTTTTTTATCGAAGGTTTCGTGTTTGCGGCTTCGAATACAAGTATTTTTAGAGATATTGATTTATCTATTTCATTATTCTATTACAAAAAAGGTTTATCAAATAAATTATCACGTTAGAGAAAAATTTATAATTAATTTAATAAGTAATCTAATTTCCACAAAATTATTTCGTGCTTTTAATTTAATATCATATAAAATTTAGATGATATTATTTTTGATCCATAAATTCTAATACGAAATTCGCCATAAATTTTTGTATATTTACTTTAGCATAAATTAAAATAAATGTGAAAAAAAATGATACTGATCTTGCAGTACTGAGAACCTATTATTAATATAGATATTTATTTTTTGATAAGAAATAATCATATTTCTTACAATTCTTAGTTGAAAATAATTATTATCTTCCGTTATTTAAAGGCGTTTTCTTAGAGTAGCGTAAATCTTAGTTAATTGTAAATTTAAATTAATAAGAAATTCAAATAGATTAAATATTTGAAGTTCTATCTTAATAACCTGTTGGTTTCGCGTTTTACAGGCTTCAATCTCGAGAAAGTCTTCGCCTTTTTCTCTTATTCTCTCGGAAATCTGTTTTAGGTGTTCAAAGATATTTTTCTTTCTGAGAGAAATTTCGTTTAATACCTGCATAATCAAGCTAAATTTTGTTTCTATTTCGAAAAAATCTGCGTGAGGGGGCTTGTCTATTGAATTTTTACTTTGCGAATTTATGCCAATTCTGTTTATTTGTTTCTCAAGGTAAATCGCTTTTAGCATCATTCTCTCTAATTCCAAATGTATATGCGAAATTTCAAGGATTATTTCAGACAAACAAATTTTTTTTGGAATGAACTCTAAGTACATGCTTGGTAAGTGTCTTGTTCTTTTTACTGGTGCTGTCACGTATCTGACTATATCTTCTTTTAATATATTCATATCTACACCATATTTTATTCTTTGCTGTGATAATGGTTTTTTTGACTCGATAAAACCATTATACGTGCTTTTATCGCCTTGGATTTTGTTTTTATTATCTTGGTATGTTTCTGTTATTATTGACTGTGGTTTTCGCGCATCTTTTTTGGCTATGATCGTATGGATTTCATCAGATTTGCGTATTTTCTGTGACTTATCATCGTATTTAACTGAATTTTCGCTGTTTATAGGAATACTGCGAACCATTGAAACATTAGATGGTTTTTGGTGTTTAATATAATCCAATCGGCTTTTTGATTCACATTTTCTTTTTTAATCTGCAGAGTCTGTTCTTTTTTAGGAACACCGTATAAAGACTCGCGTTTTCTATCCAGAGATTCCATTGTGTATATTTTTATGCAATCCTTTAAGATATTATCTATGAATTTTTTATCTTCACTGGATTCAGAATCAGTATCTTCTATTCTTGAGGTAATGGGAAGGTAAGAGGAATTTTGTCTGTATTTACCAATAAAATTTTCGCCATTTGATGAATGTCTAAGTTCCCTATCTTTTTTTGTTGCTGTGAAAATAAAAAGTGGATGTAAGAAAAACATGTTTAATAATGTACGTTTGAAACACATAATTAAAATTAAGCTTTTCTTTTTATAATTATTCGGTAATATAAAAAATCCATATTTAGAAGGAAACAATTAATATACGAAAATAAGGTAAGTGAAAAGAAAAAAAACGGAATTATATTAATATTCTTTGATGCCTAAAATGTTTTATACTTTAATGAATCTTGTATGTTTTTTGTATATATTTAAGACTGCATCTTCTAAATATACATAAAGGGTTGTTTTTACTTCAATATTCTGCTAAAAAAAGTCCTTGGATTTGCATAATATAATGATTCCCAAAGAATATTTTGCTTAATATGAATTTTTTTAAATGTGTTAAAAAAACGATCGTGAAAAGTATATTTTAATTAAATTATAAATTTTCATAAATATTTAAAATGCAAAAAAAGTGCTAGAATCTAGCATTAGAAAGTTTTGATTTCTGAACTATGCAATAAAAAATGTAATGATTATTTAGCTTTTGAGGAAATTTTATGTTTTTAAGTATCTCTATTGTGGGTAAAATGATGAAAAAATTGTGTGGCAGTTTATAATTAAATTACAGGTATATATACTATAGAAGGATAAAAAAGGAAGCAATGAAAAAAAGGTTACATTATTCGATTTGAATAGAAAATTACTAAATATTCTGCAAAATTTGAGAAAAAAAACCAAATTGAATATTTAATTCATAGAATACTAAAGCTAATATGAAGTAAATTTTATTATTCTATGAATTGAAAGATTAAATTATGATAAAACTTACCTAAATAGTGATTTAGCATTATTTTTATATTTTTTCTATTGATTATTGCGTTTGAAATGTAAAAAATTACAATTTTCAAAAATTTATCATGAAAATTCTAAACACTTTTGCACTATATGGTAATTGTATAAAAAGATGTAATTCTTTGAAAATTAATTTTTTATAACGTAAGAATGATATAATATTTAACACCATTTGCGTGATTGCCTCTAATTATACCGATCCTTCTTTAAGATTAAATAGAGTTTATTCATGTTATTTTTTGTAACTGGCAGCGATTTAAAAAAAAATATGCATTTCATGTGTGATTTTAAGGTTTTTCAGGGCCTAAGTGTGACTATAGCTCAATGAAATTTTATATTTTTTGCAAGTTATTATCTTATGGGGCTTTTAACTGATAGATATATATTTACAATGAGTTTTTAATTGTTTAAAACTGAAGTATTCATCTGTTAGGTTTAAATTTGTGATATATATGTTTTTTTTTCTTTTAGGTAAATTGTTATTTGCTTTAATTTTAAAAGAAACCATTTATTTTATTCACTCGATATGGGAAATTTTACATTAATTACAAATTTTTGTATGCCATGAGGTCTATGTATAAAATATTTCTTTAAGTAATGAATAAAGATTTATCTCCGCTGTAATATACACAAATGAAAAACAAGATCAAGCAAAAAAAATATTGCACATTAAATTCACTTTAAAAGCTTTAGAATATACTCATTTACAATAATTTATTCAATATTATTTTAATTTGAATTTTAACTTCAAGAAAATCATATTTTCTATGTATTTGCTGCATTTTAGATATTTGAAGATTTGCAAGTCGATTACAATAATATCATAATTCAGTTGCATTTTTGTTCTCGTTATACTCTTATTAAAAACTTTTTTATATTTAAACAATTTATTAAAAGATTTTTGAGTCTGGGTTATAATTTTATTTCTGATTATTTCTGAAAAAAAATATAAGCAATTAATATTTTGAAATTAATCAGTTCTACCTTTATTCGGATATTTAACTAATATTAAAAATGCATTTATTAAATCTGGTATTTTTATGAGCACAAATTTAAAAACAGGAAAAAATTTAAAATGTGAAAAATGCATTAAATTAGCAAAATGCAAAACCAATGATTTATTTAACATAAATATCACTTTATTTTTTCTTAAATTATTTAATTTAAAGAATTAACTAAAAAAAATATATTTAAATAAAATTTGTGAAGTTTAAAGATTATCTAAAAAGAAATTCAATATAGATTAATTATTTAAATTCTTTTGATTCTATTAAATATTTACTTTCGGCTGTAATTTGTGAATTCGCATATATTTTTGATGTTTTTTTTATATGTATAAAAAGCTAATATTTAGTTTAATCTCTTTGCATAAACATTTAGCTATTAGAAAAAAATACCTTTTTATTGCAATTTGCCTCTAATAATTTTGCTTACATGTGTATTACGATATATTTTATATTATTTTAATTTTTTTTTTTTAAAATATCTGTAAAATGATGCATTATCAGAAAAAATATTATCGAAAAATCAAAAAAGTTGCTTTTTAATTATTAATATAATAAAAAAACATAGGTTTAATAGAAAAATATAATTTTTTTTATTTAAAGGCTATATTATCATTTATGATTTTCAGATAGTTAAAAAATAATATAAAAATAGCGTAATTTTATTTAACCAAGAAATTAAATGGTCAAAAAAAATAGAAATATAGTATATCAAAATATAATAGCGTTCTTCTAATTTAATATTGAAATATTCTACATTTTAAGTCGTGTTTAATTCAATCAATTTAAGTAACTATATTTTTTTTTAATAAATGGTGTATATCATGATAATGGTTGCAAGGTTTAAAAAAAAGAAAATATAGTTTATATAGATTTATCTTTTTCACAAAATTTTTTCATTAAATTTATCATAAAAAATAATATACAGTGATCTCAGTGTTGCATTATAATCTTCACAAAATAAATAATAAATTAAATCTGTTCGGTATAATCACGCTACTAGTCCAGGATTTATTTTTAGTATTCTTTTTTTTTCTTGTGAAGACCAGGGAATATAAATTACAGCATGTGATAGCCGCCAGGTTTTAAACATCTTTCGTAGAATTTTTTCAGTAATCTTCTATATTCATGTAATTAAATTTCTGTTTTATTATATTCATTGTTGTATTTTTATGGTAAAGTATTTACAACTAAAATAACTGGTGTTTTTAACGCAGTTTAATCTTATTATATTTAAAAAAACATTACTTTTTAGGTAGTGTGTAATAAAATAAACTTTACGCACAAAAACTGTAATTTAAGAACGATAATTCAGAGTTGTACAAAATATTGTCTCGTTTATTTTTTATAAACTAAATTTAGCTTATTATAATTTATTTATTGAATTAACCCTAGCTTGTACTAAGTTCTGTCATTAGAATATATTATCCTGTTATGCATACTCTATATTTGCTAGAAACAACCCAAAAATAATTAGCTATCGTAGAAAAAATTATATTGTTAATTTAATAATATTTACACAAAAAGGCCGAGTTTAATTAAATATTGTGTGTAAAATCATTTCATAAAATCTTTTGTTCAACAACTGTGAAACGGTTTTAGTTTTTGTATACTTTTACGTTTTATTTTATTTTGAATCTATAAATATACGCTCATACAAAAGAAAACTTTGAAATTTATTATTATAATATGTAAAATTGCATGGTTGAATTTAATATAAGGGGTAAAAGATGGATTTCGTCGTCTACATACTTGAAAACTGGATTTTGTTTCCGTAATTAACGCTTAAAGAATTTTTCTAAAAGGATTTATAAATGTTAAGAATTGAATTTATGTTTTAGAAAATAAAAGAACGCTTACTATTTCAGTTTATAATGCTGTTTTTAAACTTGATAAAAATTATTATTTTATTTATGGGAAATTTAAATGATTGTAATTGTGGTTTTTCTTCGGGTTGACTTGATTTATTCCCATTGGCATATTATGTCCTTACTATTGGCTATATTTCTTCGACACCTGTCCTCTTCTCAAGACCTACTAGGTCAAGGGTTTTACACAATCCTATTATAGTTTGAATAAACGCCTCGATTTGGTGTGGCTTTAAGTTCTTATTGATATAATTTTTCTCTAATTATAAATACTAATGCGAAAATTATATGTTTACTTTATTGTCCTATTGTGATTTGGAAAAATAATGAATATATTTCCTATATTGTACTTTGGTGTATTATATCGTTTTTTGTATCTTTGGGCAGTAATATGTATTTCAACCAAATCTACCCAAGTAACTGTTTCGACCGCCCTTTCTTAAATGAAAAAATTCCTGTGGTATCGAGACTTTTAAATATATATTCAAAGGGAAGATAAAGTGTGTTAACTATGCAAATCGAGTCACCTCTACGTAAATATAGCTCCATCATACCAATACTGGCTTTGATTGCTTTCGCTTGCATTAAGGAATCGAGTCAGTTATTTCAGCACCGCAATAAAGTGAATATTTAAAAACGAAAGCGTCCTTAAAATATGATTAACTTGGTATTGTTTACAGTATACTAATGCAAAAAGGTGGAGTTAGTATCTTTCGGTTCTTAATTATGTCTTGCTTGAAGGTACTCAAGCAAGACATAATAAAATTGAATATTATATGTCATATTTCATCATACAAACACTGCTACTCATTAAAGTTGATTTTTTCTATTTAGGCAAAAAAATATATTTATTCTATGGTGACAATGATGTTTTCGATATATACACAAATATGAACTAAGTCTCCGATGTTCATTATTTTTTCTTTAAATATTAAAGAAACATATCGATTATAAATTGCACCTTCTTAAACAAAACTATGGTTTTTTTGATTAATATGTCTGACTGATGTTATTAAAAAAGCTCTTTTATTTTCATCATAAAATAATTGAATCTATTGCCCATAATGTTAACTAAAAATAGTTTTAGATTCATTTTTGCTTGTCTAACTACCATGTATATTCTTGTCTTATACATTCTCATTATAAATCCATTTTTCAGCGACAATAGAACTATCGAAAATATTATCTTGGGGTTTGCTTCTTTTCTCATAATAGCTGTTCTCGTAGTTGCAAATTTATTCTATAATTATCAGAATGGTTTTCATAGGCGAAAAATGTAAAAATGAATTTGTAAATATTTTATGTGCGGATATTGTTTTTATTAAAAAAATAGAATTCTCAATAACTTGTGAATTTGGATCCATTGATCATATTTTTAGATTTCCAATGCTTTTCTTGTTTTAAAATGGCGAAGTTTAATAGATTTATATAAAAAATGAAGTATTTTATTTAATTAAAGCATCTTCTTCATTATAATAACAATAAATATGTTTTAATTTAATTTCATAAAAAAATTAGGTAAAATACGTATGTAAAAAAAGATACTACTGTGTCGTGTATTCGACACAGTAGTATCTTTTTCTGCAATGAATTATTTTTTGATTAAAATTTGTAATGAAATTTATAAAATGTATTAAGAAAAAATGTGGATAAAACTTATATCTAGAGCATAGTGAATATAAATTTTTCGTTGTATAATTTTATATATTTATGCAGAAAATAAATTTGTTTACACGCCTTTTTTCAATTTGTTTTATAGGAATAGACAAAAAACCAGATCATAAAAAAAAAATTATTTATGGGTATTGTGCTAATATTTATATTGAAGCTGGTTTTTTACAAGCAGGTAATTTTATATAAGAGTATTAAATTTTCTTTATGGATCCATCCAATCATTTTACCATTAATGTACTAATTATTCGTTCAAATAATATGTTTTATGAACTTAATTGTTTACGTAAATCTTATATACCCAATAATTTTGCTATAGAACGGAAAATTTTGCTAAGAAACAAAGCCATTTTTTTTGAACTTTTTTTTATACTCTTAATTATGCAGAATAAATTATGTTACATTTGAAGCAAAAGGTTATTTCTGTGGAAAATGATTTTTGGGCAAAAATTTCAATTTCATTTGGTATAAAGCTAATAAATACAATGAGAAGGCTTAATAAATTTTTATCTCTTTCGGTTCATTTCATAAAATCATTTGCTGGCATTTATCTATGTTATTTGCCTCGAGAATTTTAAATATCTCAAAACTTGCTTTATCTGCTACATATGGGTATATATGTAATTTATAATCTGTGCGATTTTTTTTATATAATCTATAATTCATATAATAAAAAAATATTTTTAATGTAAATTTTGTTATATTCTTGTAGACTTTTCACTAGTTTATCCGTAGTATAAAGTATAATTTGTAAATTTATATCTATTTAGGTGGTATAAGATCTTTTATATATGATTGTTATTGCAAAATTAAATCTTAGCTAGGGAAAATATTATTTAGTTTTTTCTTTTTTTAAACTTAAATATCATTTTTGTGTGATTTTCGCTTGGCTAGTTATACACATCTAATTGGTTACATTTAATTTTTAAACCTTAAACGTAAAAAAAATTGCTTTAATGCACAGAAATTTGATGCATTTTTTCTGTGTTGGTATAGAAATATACAGAAACACCAATTATTTGTTCTAAAATATTGCGAAATTGCTTTAATTGACAAAAATTTAATGTATTTTTTCTGTGTTGGTTTAGAAATATAGAGAAACACTAATTATTTGTTCTAAAAATATTGTAAATAATCAAAATTATTTACATTATGGAATTTGTATGGTAATAAGTTTCTATTACATATGTTTAAAGATCTAATTATTGTGGTATATCCAATCTGTCCGATTATACAAAATGCAATTATAAAGAAAATATAAATTTTATTGTGGGATTATATTTCAGGCAGAACAGAACACTTTTATTTAGCTATATTTTTTTGCGCATTTTAAGGCGTTTTAGCAGCATTCTCATGTATCTTTTGTCTATTAACTGAATTATAGTATTGTAAATTATACAAATATTGTGAATACTGATGCGTATATTCATTTTGTATTTAAAAAAAAATTTAATTCAAATAATTATTTAAAAGACTC
Source organism: Rhyacophila brunnea (assembly GCF_057557595.1). Classification (NCBI taxonomy): domain Eukaryota; kingdom Metazoa; phylum Arthropoda; class Insecta; order Trichoptera; family Rhyacophilidae; genus Rhyacophila; species Rhyacophila brunnea. The sequence goes on from NW_028233235.1 coordinate 1,343,593, forward strand.
AATAGTACTTCAAAGAATAAATACAATTTTTTTATAGATTTTAGTCGTTATTATTGTGTATATATGTGATTTGTGTTAATTTTTGAAGATGCACGAATTTTTTCTGGAAAAACAATTTTTTTTTAATAATTAGATAAATTATAATTGAAGGCTAAAGATCGTGTTTTGATATCAGAAAAGAAGTGTAAATTTTATAGGCAAAAAAAAATACAGTGGTAAAATACGAGCAATAAATTAATATCATTATATATTACAGTAAAAATAAATTATAAATATTATTTACTTTATCACAAACATTAATTTGATATTTATATAAAATTATGGTTGGGAAGAATTTTATTTTTTCCTAATATTGTAATATAAGTGTTATTAATCTGGTATAATGTATTAAAGTAGTTTAAAACAATTTTAGTCATTCGATAAATTTATGCTGAGGATATATAATAATTTCTAAATTATATTGGAAACAGAGGAAACCAACAAATAATAAAGTTAAGAAAACATCGATTTAATATGTCTTAAAAGTGAATTTTATGAAAGAAGGCAGTGAAGACGTCCAAATATAAAGAAGACATAGTACTAGTAGCTCTTTAGAACCATATATAATGTTTTTTTATAAGATTTAAAGGTAACAAGACAAAAATTTATTGTTGCATAACTTTAATATAAAAAATATGTAATTTGTATTTTAAGCTTTTTTAATGTTTTATTTAATCTCCAAAGTCAAATTTTGTTGCACAATATCAACAATTATATGATAATTACTGTGTTCGAAGATTTTTCATGACAATATGATGTAAATTTAATTTATAGATGAAATAAAAATATTTGTTCTATTAATATAGATTAAAAGTGACATTTAGGGTAAATAGCCCCGTGGATATAATAAAAATCCATATAACGTAATCCTAAAAGTATGTAAATTTTTTCGAGATGTTGATCCAGACAGATTATATCAATATTTCTAATATTTTTATATTCAAATATAATTTCTAAAAAAATATTCCAGGATCTTTTTCGAGCTAAAATATTTTTCTATCTTTTGTATTTTCTTGGGGGCTAAGACCAATCTTTTTCGCATCATTTAATGATGAAATCTAGCTAGACCATTTTACAATAATTTTTTTTTTATAAAAATATTATACCCCCGCATAAATACTTTATTATTATATGTGGTTTAGATGTATTATCTTCGAATAATCTCGTGTTACATTGCTGCATTATTAAATTTTAACAGGAACCTGAAAGAAAGCGTAAATCTACTAAATCATCAAATAGAACACGAATTACATTAATATTCTATAAATATATGGTATTTAAGTCGACTCACTATGCACAAATACGTAAATATAGATACAACGCTCGGCAAGGATACGACCAAGACGATTGTATTGCTGTGATTTATTCCTGATTGTCTTAGAAAGAAAATATAAAAAAAATTTCGCATTATATTTGTATTCTTTTTGTAAAAAAGCCCAATTTACAGTGAGTACTAACTATAAATGTATTGGACAAGCTTCCAAAAGTATGCTGCAGATTTCCGATACACCATATTAATTTGATATAACTTCTTTAAAATATATAATCATTGGTAAAAGTATAGCTGTCTATGATTTATTTATGTACAAAGTATTTTAGAATTATTGAAAAGCATGATTAATAAAACTTATGTACAATATGTTTGTGCTTTTATTTGCATTTAACATCTATTATAAAAAAAAAGCGGTAAAAACCAACTTAAGAAAAATCATTTGCACAATTAATGGGATTGGTGAGAAATGAATCGAAGGAAAATATGATTTAAGAAGATCATAAATATGATGATATTTCGAGAAGAGATACATGAATCTATTATATGTCTGAACTTATACCTGTTTTAATTTAGAAATTTTCGAAATTTAAATTAACCACAGTATAAATTTATTGATAAATAAGACTATATTAGTATTTTTGTTGACATTGAGCTTTACATCGAATTTTTTAAGTTTTTTCAATAAAAAGATTCAATTTTTTATTATTTATGATTTTCAGGCGATCATTTTTGATTAAAACATGGTGTTCATGTGTGTATTTTTGAACTATACTTTAAATTTTCTTTTTGTAATATTGTTTTAGAAAAAATTATCTTCAAATTTATGGTATTATACATTACTGTTTTTGAATTCCTAAAAATGTAATTGTTTTTTTTCTTCGTTTTAAATTACCTGTTTTCTTTTTGTATTTAGTTTTAAAGGCTTGTATTAAAGTTTTATTTCTTGGCATATATCAGAAATTATTGCATCTAACTAATAAAAAAAACAGATATTTTGGTTTAAAGAATTAAGGATTTTTTTTAGAATAAATGTTTTTTAATGTAAACTAAAATAACTTTAAAGGCTAATAGTTTAGGTATGTATCAAATTTATCTATAAAAATATATAAGCCGAGTAAAAATTTCAAAAGCTGATAGAAACCATGGGAATCAAAAAATAATTTTTTTAATGTTTTTATGACTACTTGAAATATTCGAACAGAATTATTTATTAACTAATTTACAAGCTGTTCCGAGGCAAAATAGATAATATCATAGTGCTGATAAATAAAATTCATTTTTATTCGCCAATAAATTTTTGTGTAGGTATTTTATTGTATTATAGGGTAGATTAATTTACTAGAAATAAAAAAAATTCTTTAGATCAACATTTTATCCCAGATGAATCAACTTCTAATGCAGAAAATTTCAAATAATATAAAATAAAAGATATATTTTTTTTTATCAATACATGCGCCTTTTTTTAAAGTATCATAAAAGAGTTTATTCCTATAGAAATGTTGTGAATTTTTTTATTACAAAGGCACTTTATAAACATTATCATATAAATATTACAGAAATACAGTAAGAAAATTCAATACAAACTGATACCAAATCAAACTTATTTTTTTAAAAATTTTAGAGAAAATATAGTAGCAGTAAATTTCTAAATTGGATATATTATGATAGAAATACAGGAAAATGTTTTTCTTTTAATAAATATCGTGTAAATAGGGTTTAAATCAAAGCCCGTGGAAACCCAAAGAGGGTTATTTTTTTGAATTGAATCAATACCATTTAAATATTGAAAAATCCTAGTATGAGCATTTTTTTGAAAAATAAAAATAAATATAAATATAAATATTAATTAGATTATGATAGAAATACATTAAGTGTATTTTTTTTAAAACCAATATAATTTTAATATAATATGTTATTTAAATCATGTCGGAAATACAGTAAGTGTATTTTTTTATTCAAATCAATATAATTTTAATATTAATATCATGTGAATAGAAAGAAAGTAATATCTTTTTATTTAAATCAATGTAATTTTAATATTTAATATTAATTAGATCATGATGGAAATACAGTAAGTGTATTTTTTATTTAAATATTCAATATTAGGTAAAGCTCGAACAATGATATTAAAACAAACAGTGAATGTATAAGTCTCGAGAATAGAATATGTATTAAGGAAGACTTTAAAGGATGATGTTCTGTAAAAGTGTATGATGAAATTTTGTAATAAAGCAATAAAAATTTACGTAAGCAAGCCTGAAAATTAAAAGAAAAATTAGCTCTGAAATGAACTATAAAAAAAAATAAAGTAGAATCAAATTTATATTTATATTTCGATAAATATAGAATCATTTAGAATATATTTATTTACGATCTTTTTTATCATCATGAACTTTTCTTAAAAACATACTGCGCATTACAGCATTATTATTTCTCAATCTCGGTGTATGCCAAATTCTATTTACAACTGGTCTTAGTCCATTAACGATTTCACGAATCTCATCATCAACATCGACCAATACAATATTATTTGCATTATTTCTACTTTCAAGAGATTCTTGATTTTGCAAGTCGATTTCTCCATTAACTTTCAATTCGTGTCTCCGTCTTTTCTTTTCTTCATTCGCCATTTTTATAAGAATGTCTATGCTGTACAATCTATCTTTAACCTTTCTTTTTTCTTCCAATGTATGTAATTTACATGTAAACCCATTTTTACATAATTTAATGAAATTTGGTGTATTGTTGTTTCCCTCCTTTTCAAATTCATGTCCGGGTGGGAAAATTGGAACTCCGCACTGTCTTTCTAAATCAATATGTTCATCTATTTTTCTTTTTTTATGTTGGGTTGAACTTCCTTTTTCTGTTATCTTGTTGAAACATGGATGATCTTTCATAAACTCGTACATCATTAGTTCTTTACATATTTTACATCTTATTACTTGATGTGTGTTTGCTACTTTTTTGCTAACTATTATGCGGTTTGTGGGCGTGTCTAAGAATGTAGTTTTTCGTGGCATTTCTTCTTTTAAATGGATTGGTCTTGGGCTAGAAATTAATTTATTGCTGGATTATGGTAACTCATTGAATATAAAATTTCATTGTTTGGTTTTGGCCTAGTTTGTGCTTTATGGATAGTAAAATACTCATTGTAATACTCAATATAGCTCGTTATTCATATGAAAGCTTTCAATTCTTCGAATAATATAAGTCAAAGTGAATGATTATTTGGAAATTATTGTTGACTCTTCATAAAAATTTGTTCTTTAACTATGCTTAATTGTGTTTCACATTTTTATTATATTTAATTTAATATAACTATCTTATTGATATATCAATTTTTTTACTATTTCATTTATAAATGGTTCTTTATGTTATTATCTATCAAAACTTATTATTGATATCCTCGAATTTTTTACAATTTTATATAAAAATGGTGCCTTATTTTTTTATTTATCATAACTTATTATTGATATCCTCGAATTTTTTACAATTTTATATAAAAATGGTTCTTTATGTTATTATCTATCAAAACTTATTATTGATATCCTCGAATTTTTTACAATTTTATATAAAAATGGTGCCTTATTTTTTTATTTATCATAACTTTCTTATTAATATATCAATTTTTTTACTATTTCATATAAAAATGGTGCCTTATTTTTTTATTTATCATAACTTTCTTATTAATATCTTCAATCTTTTTACTATTTTATATAAAAATGGTGCCTTATTTTTTTATCTATTAAAAATAAATATTGATTATCTCAATTTTATTATTATTTCACAAGAAATGTTACTTTTTAAATTATTTTTCTTACTTATCTTATTGATATCCTCACTATTTAATTTAAAATGAAATTTGTGATTCACGAAACATAATAAAATAAATCTTTTATTGTGCTAATTAGTTGCAAAGAATTAAAATTATACTGGATTAAATTACTATTTTTATAAAAACATTTTCAGTTGTAACAAACTATACCATGCTTTATCTTTATCTCAGTAGAGAAAATTTTTCCACAAAACTATATGTATATTACGCTCAAGAAGGATATTTTGATCCACTTAAAATTCATACAGAGCACTATATCGATCTGTTTTTATATTTTACTGCTGATGAATAAAATAGTTCGATTTTTTTGTATTGATAAATAAATACGGTGCATTTTTCGCAGTAAAATAATATTTGATTATGATGACGAAATAAAAATATTCGTTTACGCATTAAATAAATGCTACATCGAGGAAATATTATTTTAAACGTAAATAATTCTAATTCAATGCAATATTTAAAGTAGAAGCCACATTTATTTGAAATAATAGAATATTTTGGATGAAACAAGGACAGATAATTATGTGTTATACTACAAAATTACACTAATAAGGGTTTAAAATTGTGATTGAGCGCATTCTTTGCCAGAAAACTACTAAATGGTGGGGTGTGATCTCGTATTTTTACATGAATTATACTTTATTACTTTTGTAATTTACGACTTGTAGTTAAAGATTTTTTTTTATAATTGACTTGATTGTCTTATCGCAAAAATATGTTATCACTATATTCAAAAGTACTCTAATTATTCTATATGTTCTCTTTATCATCTTTGATTTAAAGAAATATTAATAATAGTGTTTTTTGGCTCGATTTATTGCTACTTCAATTTTACAAAGTTCTTTCTTATATATTAGTTGATATTATATCAACTCTTAAAATGTTGCATAATATGGTATTGTCTTTGTTTTTAAACTGCGTATATATGTAAAATATACTACTAAAGAATCTTATTTTATTTATTTGTCGTTTTTTTCTATATTATTTTTGTTTATTTTGAGTATTATTTTCGATAAAGGGCAAACCGGTCATATTTTTTGATTATTATGAATATACCTGCCCTCTAGCTCGATAGCTCGATGTGTTTCTTTATTTTCAGCAGGACTTTGATTTCTATATGCATTATTTAAATTTCTTAGATCTAATTTGGGCAAATTTTTTTATGTAATTTCTTTTTTTTAAGCGTACATTAGAGACTTTTACTGTCTTGTTATGTCTACTATTTATAACTTCGCCTATAAATTTTTATCCAATGCTTAAGTGATAAACTGTTTTATAGTATTCTTTTGCGATTGTGCATTCTAATTTTTTTGATAATTTAATTTGATGTTGAATAAAACGAATTTTATTTCTTCTGCTAATTTATAATTTTTTATGATTTTTTAGTGATTTTTTTTAATAATTTATTTGATAATAAGAAAACGAAGTTTAGTTTCTTCTGTTAATTTATAATATTATATGATTTTTTAGTGATTTTTTTTAATAATTTAATTTGATGTGACGTGGAAGAAAGCGAAGTCCAGTCTCTTCTATCCATCTTATATTTATCTACTTTCACCACTTTAAAGATACAAGATATCGAAAAATTAATTTAGCTGAGCATTAAAGAATTTTAGACGCAGTCAAATTGATTTTATTTTACACAGCAAACTATCTTTTTGTTATTATATTAGTATAAATTATATACATTTTCAATGTTGTATTTAGATTGCAGATATTCATTTACCGGGGATAAATGTGCAAACTTTCTTTTTTCATTTTTAGGATTAGCGATTTTCTTAAGATAATTTCTTTGATAAAAAAATTTTTTTACAGAGCAAGAGAATTATTTCAGATTTCAGCTCAATGTTTTCTTATCTTCAACCAAGGTCTTTTCTTTATTAAATAGTTTTATATGCGTGCTATTTTACTAATATCCTTTATTTCATCACCTGATTATTTTGAATTTATAGGTTCCTTTGCTACATTCGCATACTTTATTATGATAAAGCGAATTTGTTCATCGATTCGATTATATACAGAAGCTCATAATATTTTATTTATTTGTCAGTTTACTTTGATTTTTCTAGTTGTTCAAGCAAAACTTGATAATGGTCTTTAAAACAGATTTGGCTGATACTTCTTTCCACCTCGACATCTTTAAAATATTTATAAATGCACCTTTGAAAAATAAATAAAACCTTTTACTCAATAATGCTGTAAAAACAGATTTTCACTTTATATTATAAAACAATGCTAAAATTCATATTATTCAACAAAACGATTTACAAACATTTAAATAATTATTTTATTTAAACTACCTAAAAATATTTAACCTTATTTTTTTCCCCTGCCATATACATTTTAATATCTTCATCAAGCATTTCTTTAGTAGGAACAAAAGTTTCATTTTTAAACCGCCTCTTTCTAGCAAAGGTTTTTTCTTTAGACAATAATGGTCTATTAATCAATCCCGTTCTCTCATTTCTTCTCTCTTCAAATCTGTTAGAACGTGGTCTCCTTGCCATAAAATCTTTCCTATCATAGAAACGTTCCCCAGAACCATGATTTCTATCATAATAAGGGTCTTGCAGTATATAATTTCTATCATAATAATCATTTGTCTCTCCTCTTCTATCATAAAATCTTCTTGGTCCATGACTTCTTCCTGTATCATAACTTATTCTTGTATTATATTCACCTCTTAAATCATAAACACGAGGATATCGTTCGTGCCTTGGTTCTAAATGTCCTGGATATGCATTTCTTGATGTGTCTCGCATTCCATAATAATATGGTGGTGTTCCTCGGGTATTTGATCTTTGGTTGTAATGATCTTCGTTGTCGAGTTTTCGGTTTGGATTTCGCCGCTGTGGTGTCTCATCGATTTGTTTGTTGTTCGTGTTCGTCATTTTTATAATTTTTTGGGGGCTCTTTTTTATTTTGATCGTTTCATTTTTTTAATTTCGGGGACGAATGAAATTGATCAGAAAATATTATCGTTTTTTGAGGTTTGTACTTTAATATTGTATAATTTACTGTCTGCATCTAGGAATATTGTAAAGATAATGTGGTCGAAAGAAGCACCAGCTGAATCTCTTCTATAGAACAATCTAAAGTTTTGCTTGAAAAACATAAAAATCATATTAACCCATAAATAAAAATCAGTTTAATTTAGTTTATAGTTAAAATTTTTGGATTTTAATATATCTATTAAATATTTGAATGCCCAATAAGATATCAGTTTAATGCAACGAACCTATAAATAATATTTCTACTTATTTGTTTTTTCTTGCACAAATAGATTTTTGTATAATTTATCTTCTAGTTAGTATTTGATATTTTAAAAGGAACTATTAAATAATTGAATGCCGAAACAAGATTTAATGCAACGAAAATATGAATAATACATTTATTTGGTTTGTTTTGCTTTTACACAAATAAATAATTGTATAATTTATCCTCTAGTCGTATTTAATTATTTAAAAGTAACTATTAAATACTTGAATACCGAATAAGATATCAATTAGATGCCACAAATTTATAAATAATATTTCTATTTATTTATTTGGTTTTTTTTTACATAAATAAATAATTGTATAATTTATTCTCTAGTCGCATTTAATTATTTAAAAGTAACTATTAAAAACTTGAATACCGAATAAGATATCATTTTAATGCAACTAACCTATAAATAATCTTTCTACTTATTTGTTTGGTTTTTTTACATAAATCCACCTTTCATTTTTTTGTGTATTAGTAACATTCAACACAAAATTATTCAATATTTTAGTATGGGCTCTTGTGCTAAAAATTTAATAATATATTTATTTAATATAAGGGCAAAGGTGGTTGGTTGTGTGGTTTACAAGTTGGACCCCGGTGAAGGGTCGTGGGTTCCACTTCCACCCACCCCGATAATTTAAAACGAAATTACTTTTAAAAAAAAGACTCAAGGGGGCGGCCAGTAAATAATAAAAGATAAACCATAAAGCATTGGCAAGCCATGAGAAATAGGTGGTTTTTGTGTAAGCCGTTGAACTGTGCCTCCAGAATTAAAAAGATCCCACACCGTTCAGCAAGGATATAGGTAAGTGTAGAGTGTGGTTGTAGCTTGTAGCTTGTAGCGATGAACAGTAGACAGAATCACATTCCCTCTACATAATGACTGCCGCCTATGAGAATGGGCCCAATTCACGGTGATTACGGGCGACAATGAGTACTGGGGGAATTCCACAGAGAGACGCATCAGTTAAGCAATAGTTCCTATTAGTATAAAGCGAACTTCCTAAAAGTAATAGAAGTAAAACATAAATAAATAAAGTAAATTTGATTAGAATTTTATGAGGGCAATAATATTTTAATGTGATCAATATTATACAATTTTTGTGTTTTAAAGACGAATTAATGTAAATTAGGGTCACAAAAAAAAAATTTATTTTTTTGGTATATTCAGTTGCCTTAATATTAAAATTTGGTCATTTAATGCCTCAATTTGGTATATATTCATATTAAATATTTTAAAGCCGAATTTTCATATTATAAATAATAAGATGAATATAATATACCCTCACAAAGTATAATAATTTGTTTGTATTTTGCTTGAATACCGCAATATAATTCGTATTTCGATTGATTTACATGGTTTTATGTTGCTATATAAGCGTTAAAACGGCTTAATACATACAAATATGTATTTTGTTCGCAATATATCAATTTGGCGATCTACTAAGGAAAAAAAAATTTAAGCTATGTGGGCTTGCCTTATCTATATTAAAAAATTGATTGTTTTTTTGTTCTCTATCTAATATTTATGTTCAGTTAAAGGTTCTTTACCATAAACTAACTAAAAACTTTTTTTTTTGGTTTTTTATTGTTCTTTCTACCTTTTCTACGTTGTAAAACCCGTATTAATCTTAGAAAGAATGGCAATCACATATATAATGCATAAAATATTAAGATTTTTTCTTTTTGGCTTGTATTAGTATCTTCTGCCTCTTTTAAATAGGTAAAACTTAAAATGTATTTAAATAAGAAATTGAGTAAAATACATATGTGCATTATATGATTTTTTTTAGTAATTTATTCCTTTTTATAAATTAAGCAATAATTTGGATATTCACAGAAAGAACACTAAACACACATATAATATATAAATGCATAAAATTTTTAGTATTAGGTTGTTTTTTAAAATTAACACTAGTTCACAACCAATCAGCAAGACATTGCAATAAAGAGCATCAATTATAATTTTAGTGCACTAAATTGTTTATTAAGATTTGTTTTTGTTTTAAGTTTTGTCTTATTGCCTTTTTATAACCAGATAAGAGGTGATGTTTTTTTATAGCCTTCTATGTTCTTTTTATTCCTACTCACTTTCCTCATATCTTCACTACATCTTTTTTTTAATATTTACTTTATATTCGTCTTTTTGCGCACAAATCCGCTTCGTGTTGGCGAACCTAAATCTTAATATGTGCCTCATATTTAATATACGCATAATTTTTACTTTTTATCGTGTAAAATTTATATTAAGCCATAAATAAACACAAAAAAAGCATTTTAGAATGATTTAAAGTTGAAATAATATTATAAACTACACAAAAAAAATACATTTACTCAGCAATTTAATACAAACATTATAAATAAAATTATAATAAAAGTAGATTAAATAAAAATTATAATATTTTCAAATATAAAAAAATAATCAAACACATTTCCATATTCGTTTTATATTCAAATTCTATAAGCTATAATTTTTATTTTATAATATATGTAATCATCATTGCTAAAATCGAAATATGCAGACCGAAAATACAAATTCTTGCCATAAAAAATAAATACTTCTTCATCATAGTAGTTTATATGCCTTTTAAATAGTTTATACAATTTTATATTAATTTATTTAAGAACGACATAATGTTTTATTATTCAGGCATAATAATTTATTTTATGAAACTTAAATAATAATAGAAATTAATATGTAATCAAAATAGGCTTTTGTAAAACTAAATAAATGTATATCTTTTTTTCACAGGAGCATGTATTTTGAATATTAAAATCATAATTTATCGATTTTTTTATCTTTAAATAAAAACTAATGCATTTTTTCTTATAAATACTAGCCCCATTTTTTTGTGTATCTGCATACTTTAAAGTATTTTAAGCATAAATATTTGTGTCGGCTTTTTATATTTGAGATTTTGTACATAATGTTCAAAAAAAATTATCATAACTTGTAGCGGCTATCATGCTCGATAAAATAATTTTACTTTAAATATCGAAATCTCCCATATTTATATTGTAAAAACGATTTCATTACTATATAAATATATATTAACGTGTTTTAGAATAATATATGTATTTATTTTACGTTTTTCTAGGAGAAAAAGTCGAATACCAGAAGAAATAACTTTATCCATTCACTATATTACACCAAATTATAATTTACGCGTAAATCATTGTATTATATTGTAAATATTACAAAAATACTATTTAAATATGCTTTCATATTAAATTTATTATTAATACATTCCACATGTGTATATAACTTTATGAATCATGCATAGTGTTTTATAAGAGAATTAGCAAGATATTGCACTAAATTATAGGAAAAGTGGTATTAAAAAAATATAATTCTGCGTATTATACGATAATATTATCACTTATAAAAGCTTTACTGATCATAGTTTTAAGGGTCAAATAATATAAATTTTTATGAAAATTAGTGGTATTGACACTATTATCTAGATTCGAGATTATTTTTTTTGCCAATTTCTGAAGATATAAAGTTATTTTAAAATTACATGGGATTTACTGGTTTAATAAGCTTGTTTAAAAAGAAACACCAGAAATAAAGATATGACTTTTTTGGCTAATATTCTCCTTTTTTCGCATTTAACACCATTTAACACCATTGAATAGTTTATAAACTTAATTTTTTTTATGTATTCATATACTACATAATATAATTTTCTTGTCCCAATTTTCATAAACCAAAATTATTATTATTTATTTCGTGAATTTCAAGGTCATGTAAGATAAGCTTTTTTGCCATGTATATCAATTTAAAAATTACAAACATGGTTTTTAATCTAGAAATCTTTAAAGTAGACGATTAATATGTTTGGTTACAATACTAAATATACTATATGTTAATAATAAAATCCATATAAACTCGAAATACTGGCTATGTTTTTATAGCAGAGCCAAATATTACAAGCATTATTTTCTTTTAAACCGATGTTAACGCAGAAATATGTGCTATATTTATGTGAAAAAAAATCGAAATGCAACATTTTATAATACCACAGAAAAATAGAAACTTCGATATCTTAAAACGTTTGATATTGTATACACATCGTATATAAAATTTTCATCATCTATTGATATATTATTTAGATCTTATAGAAACGAATTTTTCAATAATCACAATAAAACTTTATTATTATTTTTTGAACATGTTTTAGGGCATTTAGTATTTACAAAACGAAATATAGGAATGTAAAATGATTATAAATTGATTTGAAAAGTAAAAATTATATCAACTAATTGTAAAGTTTATAAAATATAGCTAATATGCTCTTAGAAGGTAGTTTAAAATGGTTTTTCAAATTCCATTAAATGGGGTATTGAAATCATACAATACATTTGTTTGAAAATTTTACCTTACTATTTTATTCGTATGAATGCGAAAATAGAAAAAAATATATGATCGACTTAGAAAATTGGCTCATAATATTATTCAAAATCAATAAAAAATATATTTCCATGCGTGAAAATTTCCTACAGAACAATAAAGAATAAAAAAACCAAAGTTTTGAATATCTACATTTTTTATAACATAAATAGCTCAAAAGTATTGATCGTAAAAATATTTCGAATAAAATACTTCCTGTGTCGTTCAATGAAGATATCATATTTATAAAAAAATCACATTCATTGGGGGTTTATACATTGTATTTTTATAAAAATAAATGGATTTAATTTTCTTACGGCAATAAGGTCAACGTTATGGGAAAATCCCATCATGCCAATAATACCCTTTATTACATATAATTGCAACCAGGAATTGTGTCAAGTCATTTTTGAGTCACAAATAAGGGTTTGGTTAAATGAGGGTGATTCTTCAAGTCAAGCGTCGTTCTAACAGTGTTTTGCTGTTATCCTTGCAGCCAAGAGGCTGTAAATATCTCTTTGAAAATCTAATGCCCCTACGTGTTGGGAATTAGAGAGGGTCTATATTATATTGAAGATTCTAGGTTGAATATTGTCACTATACAGACATTCCCTCTATCATTCTTTTTTTCAAAACTGTGATACGCATCAGTATTAAACAAGAAAACAAGACATATATTTCCCACGTAAATCCATTAAACAGACACAATATTTTTTTAGATTTCGCCAATGGTGTATATATCATAAATAAATAAGGCGAAAAAAAATTTACAAAAATTATTGTTCTTTAACTTTCGCATTTGAATGTTTTTTATCTGTCAAATACTAAACATTTGTAAATAATTACTTGGTTAGTTTCACATATTATCGCCGATTCGGATCAAAATTCGGGCCATGATTAATCTAGGATACTTTTTTTTTTTAAAATTCCTTACATAGAGATAACTAAACACTAAAATATGACTTTTAACATATAATATTTATTTCGTGCGGTCATTCTTTATTTATTTTCTGAAAATAATGTATCTTGAAATAAGATAACTTTTTAAATCTGATGCAATCATGCATAAAATCTATGTAATCAAAGTTTTAACAAACTATTATTCAATATTTTATATCTATCTGAAAATTTATTAATTTTATTTTTCAATTTAAGAAACTTTAAACGAAAATATCATTCGAATTTATACAAATTTGTTTGCATATAAATTAAAAATCGTATATACATCTATTAAAATCGATTGACACACAAATGGTTATTTTTTTTTTGATTTTCTGATTATAAAAAGCTTTATGAAAGTTCAATTTATATGTAGCCAAAAAATAATTGCAGATAAATACAAAAGGAACTTTTTATTTTTATTTTCATGATCGTTTTATATCACATCCCTTTTTTATTCTAAAAGAAATCATAAAAATGCATTTGAATTATTTTTCAAACATTAATTTTGAGCTTAAGGTGCAAAAATTATTAATATAAATGAAATATTTAATTTATAAATTCTATTTATGTGCTCAAATTAATAGCACATCCGTCAAATATATTATATTTATAGTAAAAAACCATATTTTACAAACATAAGTACATGCTAAGAGGCATATTGTAAATTTAATTATTCGAGTGGCCTAAAAACATGATATTTTATGCTGGTTGAAAGGTTTCAATAATATTTGCCCTTTTCTTCTATTACAAAAAATAATTATTTTTACAATTTCTTTGGTATTTTTATATTCATAATAAATATAAATGAATTATATGTAAGGTATAGACTATCGCAAAAATTATAAAAAAATATGGAGGTATTAAGGGCAAAAAAAAGTCTAAATATATTTTAAATACATCAAAATAAACCTTATTGATCAGAGAAACTTAAAAATAATATTACTTTTTCAGTAGAATTTATGTTTTATTTTATTATTTTGATTTTTCGTGAATAAAGTAATTTATTTATCTATTTTTGGTATAGTTGATATGATACATACAGAGTTATTATCATCAGAATTCTTTTAAATAGACCAAATTTTTTTCACTTACACCCCTTCAGAACTTCCGTCGTCTTAATTTCTATATCCCCATCTATAAATCTTCTCTTTCGAAGGGAAGTAGAATCGTATCCCACATGCACATTTTGTTGCATTCTTGGGGGTGGGTTTTTACTGCTGCGTATATTAATTATCAAGCTTGCATACGATAAGGTATAAATGGCAAAGTTCAAAAGGAAACTTATTGCCCAAACAATGATGTAGTGAAATCTCAACCGGCTTATATATGATTCTGCGGCGTTTGAGCAGCTACTCTCACCACTGCCTACAAAATTACATTTCCACATTGTTGAGGCCGTAACACGAGCATTAGGATTACTTCCTGTTTCTAAGGTGAATTGATTCAGAAAAATACTTTTATATAGACCCACTAAAAACATCAGAACACCAAAACTAATAGATAAAACCAAAAAGCCCAGAATTAAGTGCAGTTTCATCAAATATTTAACCTTAGAGTTTATCGCACACGATGCAAATAGTGCAAGAAATATATTTGAAACGATTGTATATTTTAAAATCAAATCCATGTCAAAAAACCCCATGTTTAAAGTACACTCTACTCTGAAGAAGTTTAAGTTAAGTAAATAGATGACAATAAGATATAAATTTGTCAAAACCACCACCAGCGAAAATAACTGCCCGAATAATCG